>NC_135500.1:159395188-159995188 GCF_052857255.1 Amblyomma americanum | reverse complement strand
GTCTAAATTCCGCTTTCTTGAGACAAGGTATCTTGACTGAAAAAATTAAGTAGTTTTTTACTCCTTTACACACCTTTCCTAATGCTGAACATTATCCAAATAATGATATCGCAAAGCCGGAACTAACAAAAATAATTTATTACCTAGCCAACTATATATAAATTCCTTTCTTTGCTTCCTAATCACATTCCTGAATTAAGCGCAATAGATTTATTTATGATCGAGACCTTTTCATGCTTATCTAGGAAAGCGAAGCAGAAAAGAGACTCATTGAAAGTAATCATAATCTGAGGGTGTCAATTGAAACAGAATACGTAACTGGATTTTTAAATCCTATTTCTTGAACCTATTTTCATGGTTCGTGTTTTGCGTTCCAGGTTCGTGGGAGTACGACACCCACGCGTCGTCAGAGGACTCGTCGAGGTTGTCGTACCTGGTGACAGGTTTGCGGCCTGCCACCAGGTACGAGTTCCGAATCCGCGCGGGAAACGCCCTTGGACTGAGCGACCACAGTGATTCACTGATAGTCACCACAGACCAAGAAGGTACCAGTGAGACCCTGAATATTCCTAATTCAATCTATTACGACTGCGTGTAACTACCTCAAGATCAGAGTATTATCGCGATAATCGAAATAACATAGCGACCACCACCTTCAATTTAAAACGTCAATGCAATGTTAGCATGATATTCGTCATGAAGCCTTTCAGACCAAAGCTTATGTCATGACAAACACACATGTTTGAAGGAACGGTCCAAGTAGAATACGATTTCTAGTAGAAAATAATTATTTTATTGAGGAGATAACGTACTGAATTTGGCGTTAGGCTAGATTAGAAGAAAAATGTTGTGCTAAAAGTCAAATTTCCGGTCCCATCCACTCCTACAACTCCTCGCCCACATTTCACGGACGAGAGCGATCGTGCTTCCGTCTTCTGTTTATATGAGAAGCTAGAGATAGCCGTTTCGCAGAAGGCATGAAACGTGTGTTAAGCAAAACAAAATGCTTATTTTCTTCACACCTAGCTCCCAGTGGCACTCCTCAGGACATCAAAGTGACTCCAACAGGCTCTCGAAGTCTGCACGTCACGTGGAAAGTGAGTATTCCAAAGTACACCCTGATACATGAAAAACGTTTCCTAATGAGGTTCCAGATTTAACAATGTTAGGAAGGTACCGCAATCAGTACGGCATTATAGGACACGCGTGCGAACGACACAAGCAACACATGGAGGTAGATATCCCCGATTGTGTGCTTTTATGTGGCGAAAAACTAAAAAGAAGAGAGCTCAGGAACAATGGGCTCCAATTTATTTCCACGTCACTTGTGGATTTCAAGCTGGCGGAAATATATTTGCTGTTGTATCTTTTACACCGCTATTTTTTGTCAAGAAGCTTTAAAGTGAAACAATTCTTCGGGGTCTTAATGACTGGCAGTTTCAGGCGTATACTGACGCTCAAGATCAGGAAACGAACCTAAAGAGGGGTTTTATCTAATTTTACCAAACCACTGAAAGCTGTTTTAGTCAGTCTGATCTTTCAAATTGTGAGAAGAAAGCAGTGGCAAACCACAAAGCTTTCATATTGTTCTGGCATCGCTCTGCGAACGTGAAGACCATCAAATAAATATTTGTGCCACCAAGACAGGAAATAATAGAGTGCTGCGTGAAATATAAGCATTACATGACCGATAAAGCTCAAGGAATAATGACTGGCTACATTGCTGGCAGCCTATTTCCGGTTTATATGCTGGCCGCTTATATCGGTAGTTAATTCAAGCAAGCTGTACAACATAAAGTACTGCTACAGTGTATTATTAACTTTTTTATTTTGAGTTTATTTTATGCTGGCCAGTAAACTAAGTAATAACAATCGGGTTATGCATACACAAGGAGCTGCCAGGATCCGTGACTGCAAAGCAAACCGGAAAAATATTTCTTCAGATTATTCTATACTCTCATATCAGAGGAATATGTGCCATTTCGTTGAAACAAACTGTCATGCCTTCAACTCTTTGTGCTTCTGTTCTGCTTCAAAAGTAAAGTTTCACTTTTTAATGTTAATGTTTTATTCCACTATTGACAAATATTTTTGCTTCAGTAGCCTTCCCTGCTCTTGTTTTACGCTATTTCAAACTATAATCATTCAGCTTCATATTACATTAATACTGCGCCTGAAGACAGGGTAAAAGCGCACAGTGTTTAACATGACCGCATGAATGCCTCTCTGACTGTTTTTGGTTCGACACCCTGTTTGGTTACCGTGTAAGCATTGCTGTTTCTTACTGCTGCATCATATATTTCCTCCTACAATCCAAAACTTTCACCACAGTCGTCGCCAGCCCCTTGCTCTAGAAGGGCTTTCAGGCTCCTTCTTGCACTCACGCCTCTGCGCAAGCAAATTATGCACCGGAACACGGAACACTGGGTGCGTCGGGGCCGCGCGGAGGAAGTGGTACTCAATCTGCTGCGCTTCCCGCGCCTCGAGACTGATATGAAAGCGTAGTTTTCTTCCCACTTTGAACGGGTTCCTTTTGGATGAGCATATTTCTGAGCTTTCATGAAGACAGCCATGGTCACGAAGCCTTCGTAAGATCATACGGGACACATGAAGATTAAAGAGGGCGCTTTAAAGATTGTGTTATCTGTAGTTATAATGAGGGCTAGACGGCGAAGGTGAGCACTTAGCGAGGACAATGGTGCAGCACAGCTAAGGTCTCACTTCACCATGAAGATTTAATGGGGGAGGGGGGGAGGGGGTATAGTAGTGATGAACAGCTCTCTTAAAGATACCCAGTGTCAGATTTCATTGTTATCAGTATGTACGATTCGCATCTATCACTTCTCCGCACGTATGATTAACATCTTTGCAATGCAGCAGAGTTCAACCAGAGTTAAGTGCGCTACGTGGGCTTCATAGTTGGACGAGATGTATGAAATAATTCGACAGTTCAAAACTGTCCCAAACATTTCTGAAGAAGCGTGGTAAGAGCATCAGTCTGCTGCTCTTTATTGAACTTGTCGGTCCTATACCATCCCCATCCTTCACTATGCCCCTGGTTTTTCTTTCTCCACACGATCGTAAATATGCCCGATCTTGACCGGGGCTTTCATCAATTAGATAGCTGAATGCGTCAACATCCGCCGCGGCCCCAAAGCGGCGTCGGTTGCTCCGGGAACTTTCTTTGCGAGACACATCCCTTCGCGCCGTACAAACGAGCTGTCAAAGCACTCCCGCTTTCCACGCGTGTCGTTATCGCGTCTCACCGACGCCGTTAGCCGGATCGAGTTCCGCGGCCCCCAGCCATGGCTTCTTGCTGAAGCGTGCAACTTCGAATGAACCATGCGACGTGGAGGGCGCCGGCGGCTGGCGTCTCCATTGACGAGGTTCCTGTCCGCATGCTCCAAGTCCGTTTGTATATTGTGCACACGGAGCCCTGTGCTAAAGGATGCCTCACCTCAGATTTCCGCTACAGGCGGCCTGTCCACGTGGTCTTTCTTCAAGAGGTAAGTCAGGGTGCGAACGTTTTAACGTTTGAAGTTGCTCTGATTGATCAGCGATAAGTTCCGCCGTCAACAACGTTAAATCCGCCTCGTGCGGTAGAAGCCCATTTGTGGCCTTTTTTTTTTACTTCTCAAGGTGGGGTCAAAGACCCATCTTCCAAGCATTTCACCCTTAATAAGCCGAGCACCAGACCAGGGGAAAGCTTGTACCCATTGTTTCACCGGTGGGTAACCGGCGGCACTGGGGATCGAGCCCCGCACCTCCCGCATGCGAGGCGGATGCTCAACCACTCGGCCACCGCTGCGGTGCAAGCACTACGGTGCTTGCCTTGAGCGGCATTATTGTGGGGCAGTACGTCAAACAATCAGTAATCTGCAATATAATAATATCAAATGCAATCATTCGCGTCACTACAAACTGTAATTAAACATTTCTGTTCGTTTCGTTTTTCGGGTACAGACATATAGAGCGAGCAATATTGTACTATTATTAAGTTTTAACTAGGTATAATGAGATGATAGCGCACAGTAGTGACTAGTGTAAACACAATCTCAAGTGATTAGGCAATACGGAGAACTGAGCAATTTGCTTCATATTCATGCCGGCCATATTAGCACAAAAGAGTCGACAGGAAACATCCGGACGGGACTGGCGCTGCGGATGTTGTGAATATTGCATCCAAGTGGCGCTAATGGCGTCTTTTTCTTTTTTGTTCTCTTCCCGCTTTTGAGGTGTCTGGTCCAGAATTGAGTGCTTATTCTCGCAGCAGGGTGCTTCAGATTTGCGACATGCAGTAAGCAACATTCGTTTATTCTTCCGCTGTCAGATATGATCTTAATGCAGATGGAAATAGGAGCAAGAGGCGGAAGAAACAATAGCACCAAAATTATCGAATTCACCAATCAGTCGTTAAGGTCCCGCATTCCGTAGTAATAACAACTGACAGCCAATACAATATTTGAAATTTCGTCCACTATTCCACTCATTTCTTCCACCCTTCATCAGCCACTTCGGTGGCTGGAGCGCCGGGACGACTTCGCCCTTCGCCCGCGGTCTAGAAATCTTAATTTTCAAGATGTTGCTTAGAAGAAATCAGTTCTGCACATAACTCACGTGGCGTAGGAAAGGAGAATAAAAGCATGTGGGAACGTAGTTCAGAGCAATATACAAAAAGATCTTGTACAGCTACATGGCATCAACATGGGCACCGTGATCTTATGCAAGGTGTGAAATTGCTACAATATTACACAGTGTTAAATGTTTTCGCATTTTATCATACATATTCATTATAGAAACACTGATTTTGAGATCGGTCAGTTCCTTTGAAATAGTATGTTCGAAGCGAGTCTTTGTATTTGTTGCTCAGTTAGAATGATCTATCACGCCAATTTTCTTAATGAGCAGCATGTGTTATCGTTCCAGTCAGGGGAGCCGTTTTGATTACGGTTGCTTCAGCCTTCATTCTTCTCGTACTGCGAAGCCATCACAGGCTGAGGACGGCGCCAGATGTGGCTAGACACGAAGACCTTCAAGTCAACGTCCACGCCATCCGAAGTCACAGCGGGAGACGGGGAATCACCGCTGTCCCACAAAAGGTGGTGGAAGAACAACGGCTAGCAACGGCACCTTCCGAAGTCCGAAAGAAAGCGGCCTGGCTCGAGGCGCTAGGAGCAGACAAACGCTTCATTATTAACACGGTTCAGTGCAGGATCCCGAACTTGGACCCTTTAGACCCGTCAATCGCTCCATTCGTTAAGAAGGCTGAAGTAGTGGACTGCTCAAAGGACTTCCCAAATCTTACATTCACCAAGGTACGTGCACCACAGCACCTCTCGAGACGCTTATTTAAGAAAAGCCACTCTCAAGCAAGTCTGAAGTGTTACAGAATATGTGACCCACTACAACCTTATACATTTTTGCGATGGATCATGACTCTGGTGCAAAGCGTTCTAGTATTAATGTATTTTTATATCATAATATCTCGGCCGAGAATTAAAAACTATTGAACACTTATATTTTCTTTCCTTTTTGTTTCCTCTACGTGAGACGTGTCGTGTCAGCAATAGCTTTCAAGGGGCTTGAAAGTTTTGCTAAGTTGCTCATACAGTGGATTTATTTTTTCGTTTATCTAGAACATTTTTATACTGGCCCCAATGTGCGAAGTGTCTGTCAGCACCGTTGTCGCTCTAGCCATAAGGAAAGTGCTCTATAACCAATATATACAACAGTACACATTGTGGAAGCATCCAGCTGCGTAAGACCGGAATCCTTAATGGCAATGTTTTATTTTCTAGGATACCAGGTTGCATATCAATATGCCCATTCTGCCGCATCTACTTCAGCATTCCCGTGCGGAACAATTTCATTGCTGCTTTCGCCCGTTCTTCAGAAATGTCAAGCCTCAAAGCGATGACGATAACGTGTAAGCAGTCGTGTGACCTCCTAACCTAACCTAATTAAGGAAAAGAGAGAAAGAGGAAGGCACGGAGACGACAAAAAAAAGTGTTCCGACTGGATACCTAACTATGGAAGTGCACGTGTGTTATCTTGTTGTGCACACTATAAAACAATTTTTTTTTCGCATGAAACGTTGTGTTGAGCCTTGACAAGAAATGTACCCAAAGTCTTGTTGCAATTTATGTTTACTATAAATTACTTTTGTTACTGAAACTTTGAAAGCCAGATAAAATCAAATCTTTGCTTAAAGCAGTCAATTATATGGTGCACGGAAGGAAAGGAAATAAAAAGATACATACTCTTGACAGAGGGGGCGGGGGGAGTTTTGTTGTTAAGCGACCAAGGTCAGTACAAGGTTACGGCTGAGGTATAATCATTTAAGTATTAAGAAGAAATTAAGATTTTCTAGCAGTAGCCTAATCGTGTTGCATTCTCTTTGGCCACTCTAGATTCCAAATGGAGTGCATTCCTTTTCAAGACGGCATGGAAGTACCGCACGAGTTCGTGAAAGTCGAATGCTACAACGGGGACGTTCTGTTCTATGCCAACTACCACGCTTTCATTCACCCCAAGAAGTCGTATCAGCGGCGATTCAAGGAATATTTTAAACCGGAGCATCGGGGATACCAGTACAGCGTCCTCATAGTCGGAGTCGATAGTGTCTCCCGCTTGAACGCGCACCGCCAGTTCCCGGAGACGGTTCGCTTCTTGAAGGAACGGATGGGTGCCGTTGAAATGTACGGGTACACTAAGGTGGGCGATAATACCTTCCCAAACCTTGTACCTCTTCTAACTGGCCTCACCGAAAGGGAGCTGGCTTTCGGAGTCTGGACCGAGAGCGACTACCTTGACAGCCTTCCAATGCTGTGGAAGGCCTTCGCGGCTAACGGCTGGAGCACGCTATACGCGGAAGACAATCCAGAGCTCTCCACGTTCAACTACTTCAAGCAAGGCTTTCTCCGCCAGCCCACCGATTATTACTTCAGGCCGTTTCTGAGCATTTACGAGCGGGAGGCTGGCCATCGAAAGCCACTCAACTGCCATCAGTGCGTCGGTGCCCAATCTGAAACGGAAGTCGTGCTCCAGTGGCTTCGTTCTTACAAGGAGTTAATGTTGAAGTGGCCCTCGTTCGCGTTCGTCTGGCTTAACAGTGCCACCCACGATGACTTCAACGGAGGATATCAAGTGGACCACATCCACAGGTTTGGCGAGCTTTTTGCAAGTTCTGCTGTAGTTAACTGATTGTAGGTATGGTAACTATACTAGTTAAGTCACGCAATAACCGGCTTTCCACAAATCTCACTACCACAATAGAGAGCACTCGTTGGAGACGTTATAATTAAGGAAAGCCCTCCTAACAAGGCGAAAGCTGTAGTCAGTGGGGCAACGGAAGAAATACGGAGGGAATGCAATAAAGCAAAACTTAGAAAGCAGTCTTAGAGGGGCTCCGTCCTGTGAATTTCGTGTCATTCGTGTTTTTCATGCTGTCTCTTTAGCAGGCGCGCACTTAAATAGATCAGATAACGAAAATAACAGGGCTGCTGAGAATAACAGTTTGCGCTAGTGAGAGCTGAAAGTTTGACTAGTCACCTAGAACCAAACAACTTGCAGACGTTAGAATATTGTAGAAATGAAGGTCGAAGTATGAAATCTAAGACCAGCGGCTGCTCCGAGCGTTTTTATTGTTTTATAATATGCCGTGTAGCAGAGAAATAGGGACCAAGTCGTGGAAGCATAGCGCAAATAATGTCACTTACCTGCATTAAATCTGCACTTTCATATTCTCAAACTTCGCACTCATATACTCATATACTCAAATTGTGAAGAGTGTAAATTTGAAGTAATTTCGTGAGGTAGACATTTTTGTCGGCATGATTAAATATTTACGCTCACCTACGACGAATATTAGTCCGCATGGACGCAGCCCCGTCCACGAAAGCGAGGTTCTATGATTTTACAGCATCTGCTTGACAGCTTGCATTTGAACGAGCAACAGCTATCTCTCTGAGCTCACTTTGTGTTCGTTTTACCCAATCCAGGTCATTTTTCGAGGCTCTCCACGCTGGGGCTTATCTACAGAACACAGTTGTGATTTTCATGAGCGATCACGGACATCGATGGAGTCCAGTAAGAGAAACCCACTCCGGAATGTTTGAAGACAGGTTACCAGCTCTCTTCATCTCCTTCCCTCCTACCTTTCGGCGACATCATCCGGACATTATGAGGACCATTCATATCAACGCTAGGCGCCTCACAACGCCGTTCGACCTGCACACAACGTTGGCAAGTTTGGTGAACTTCGACGGTAAGCCGAGACCGTTGGACTTGGACGACTATCCGGAACACCTCCACGGAGCCGTACTGGACCGAGCCATTAACCTCTTCAGGGAAGTGCCACAGAACAGGACATGCGAAGAGGCATTCATCGACGAGCAGTGGTGCGCCTGTCGGGAGAGCGCCGCCGAGGATCCCGGCAGTGAAGCAGTCGCCCGGGTTGCTTCGTTTTTAGTCGCTAGCATCAACGGAATCATTGCACCGTATAAAAGTTTGTGCGCCGTGCTCAAGGTCAGCGCGGTTAAAAGCGCGCGTGTGTTCTTGAGACACGCGAATGCGTCTTCACTCGACTACCTTCTTCACCTAGAGACGTCTCCTGGTGGGGCTTTGTTCGAAACCACAGTACGAACTTACAATGACGGAAGGCCTTCGGAATTACTGGGCGACGTCTCCAGACTGAACTTGTATAAGGGCCAGGCAGACTGCGTCCAAAGTGCAAGCATCAAAAAGTTTTGTTTCTGCACTTCACGCGGCAATGAACCGCCGTAAACCGGCAATCTTAATGTGAAAGCAAGGAATTGCTGATCAGCCGATACTCTCGTGACAAGCGCAGCTGGTATATGGAATTCCTGTCAATGGTTGATTAACGGCATCGCCTACACCCCTTGGCGCGAGACTTTCTGCGGCGTAAACGACATTGTAACCTATAATTTACGACCGAGAAACGCGAGCAATACATTGTACAGACAGGAGAGCATTTCAAACGCCGGACTTGTTCGTTACGTATTGTTATTCCTCCCACAAAAATGCGTGTTGCGTGCCTTCCTGTGTTAAAATATGTTCTGTATAGAAGCAAAGTATAGAAATAAAAAAAGCTCTTATTGGTGCTAAATTGACACAATTAGCCCAAAGAGCGTGGTTCTTCATTACAAAATCTCTGAAGAGTAGTAACAGCAAAAAATTAATCACTGCTCAAAGGCTTCAGCAAAATGCACTCATTAAAACAGCTTCGTCACAGTGCCTTTCATCGCCAAATGAGCAGTTACAACTATGCTGAATTTAATTTGCAGGATCAGTGGTTTTCAGAAAAGCAACGCGTAAGGAATGTTCATCGTAAGTATACTGGCCTCCTTAAGCTCAAAACATGGTATCAAATGGCCATGTGATTTGAGGCAGTACTGCTGATGTAACTCTTGGGTGGACATCGGGCAATGCCAGGATCAAACGCCACTTATTTGTGCACTTCAGGTAGTGGTTTTCTTTCCGTGCTATAATTTACCAAGTTCAAAAAGGCTTGCACACTTCCTGCTTTTCACGAGGTGATAAGTTTAGAACGATGTATGTAAGGAAAATAAAAAAAAACGTTTATATTTTTACAGTAATTGCCGGCGGTTTCTCTCTAAATTTTAATCTTAAACCACCTGTCAAAAGTCATGTCGTCAATAAGGAAAAAAAATAGACCTCTTAAAACATGCATGCTGTAGAGTTAGGTGGCTTTTTTGCTTTTCATGTGTCATTAAAGGGGAAATAGGCTCTAAAATAGCTTTTACTGATCATACGGGGCTGACGGAAAAATATATGAATATACACCACTATATCTTTGGTGTGGCCAACTGCGTTTTGCTTTTAATATTTCTTGATTAAAAGAAAGCCCTGATGTGTTTTCTTTCATTATTAACCATTTTCTGCCTTTGTTTTGTCTAATATTTGAGGCTTGTACTGTATTTTTATTGAGTTAGCATTAGAACCCCCATGTCCCTCCGTTCCTCTGGAGCCTCGGTTGGCAGGTGCCAAAGTGGAGATACAAAATCTCCCTCCCCACTTTCATGGGAGAGGGAGAGGGAGGAAAGATGAAGAGAGGTTGAGAAGGAACGAGTGGCGGATGACAAAGAGGAGAGAGCAATACCCTCTCCCCTTTGAAGGCAGTAGAGGGAAAGAGAAAGAGGAGATGGCAAAGAAAGAAAGGCTTAGAGGTGATAGGTGGCCGGGTGGGGGAGCGTGTAAGTGGAGTACGGAGTGTCACGCTGTAATTGAGACGCACTGGATCACACCAGCTGCTAGCGCGCTCTGAAGCCGTCAGCGGGAGCAGCTGCTCCGACAGGAGGGAAGACGAATGCTAGCGCGTACTCTGTCACATCAATAGCATCGCTTGTCAGTAATTTTTTTCTGCACTCCCACCCATCAAGAATTCCTTCCACTGATTGTAGTATTAGTGAATAATGAAATCCCGGTATTGCAGTATTAATTAATTTTTTTCTGCATTATGTGTGTCACCGTGCAAATGTTGGCTAAAATTCAGTTGTGCGAGTGAGCAAATAAATTCACAGCAACACGTAGAAGAGAATGAAAGTGAACAACGCTGTTCCCGAAATGTCCTATTTAATGCAGCCTTAGAGTTGAAATCCCTAAGGCTGCGTGATCAGCGACAACAACAACTGCGTTGCCTATGTTGAAAATCCTGCCCAGCAGAGTGAGAGACTCGTGGGCTTGACCGGTGGCGATGGCACGACAGCGCACCGCTAGAAATGTCAAACCATTCAACAGCGATCGTCACCATGGCGCAGCGCCAGTGTAGTTGCTTGAGGCCGCAGTTTTTTCTGGGTCAAGCCGTTGGTGTTGCAGTTCTTTATTATCGGCCATGCATTCTTTAATTGTTCTGTTTTTTTCGCAAAAAATTAACTCTTTCACGCATACTTTACGGCTTTTACTACACATAGTGCTACTGCAAAGAACAAAATCTCGAAAAACACACGGACAATTTATTGTGTCATGAGTTGGCAATGCGACTGCACTGGATACTGTAGATGTGTTTGCCAGAAGTCAGAGGTAGTGCTTATGAGGATTCACGATGCTCTTTCCGGACACAACCTGTCTCCTGCCACGGCTGTCAGACGGAGGCTCTAGAGAAGAACCTGGTTTGGGGACGTGGCTGCCGTTCTGGTGACGTCACTAGCCTCCAGCCAAGCTAGCATTCGCCGCCGCTTCTCCCCTATCGTGGGATGAGGAGGATGTACGGGGAAAGGGGGCGAGGGGTGAAGAGAGCGGTTGGTATGTGTCAGGTGTGGCAGATGGCAAATGTGACGGTGACGGTCGCGTGTTTTTCTCCCTACGCGACTCCTAGGCTAGCGAAAAAATGTACGCCTGGATGTTGTACTGGCTAGGACTTCTGAAACATCAAACCGTGTTAATCTTTGGAATCACGTGTCGTGAGCAAGCACAAAGGGCACGCAGAACCCCCGAAGTGCTTCAACGAGATAGAGGACAGTAGGAATCATTATTCACGAAACCGCAAGGAGATAAAAATTGATATATGTTTTAAACATTTGTCGACAAAATATCGGCTCCCGTAAAGCTGCGCAGTGGATTCGAAAGTGTGCTACCAAATGTAGATAGGTGGTGGCTGGCTGGTGCTCCAGTTATTCAGCTTTTGGCGCTCACGGCACATTCATGCCAGCGCAGTAGAGCTTGGTTTTTACTTCGTGTTCTGACTATATCCGAAATTATGAATGAAAACAATCTTTTTTTTCTTAGTGCCTTGTGCGTCGTTCATTTTCCGCCGCGTATATCACGTGCTATTAAGAAGTAATAAAAACACGTATCAAAAGGTGTCGGCAATATAATCGGGATTTCCGCATCTGTCAGACAAAGATTACTAAAATAGGAAACTATACACCCTCATTCCAGGGGCCTCAAGGGCTCGCATTATATGCGTAAATTGGCTGATTCAGTGTAAACGCCTGAGATAATTTTCTGGCGATTACAGACTAGAAATGTAAAGAAGTGTTCTCAGCGTCAGATAATGAAAAAGCAAAACAGTATACTAATTCACCTTCTCTCCACCCGACGCCTACCGCAGCTCCCGCCATCGCACAAAATCCCAATAATTTGGGCACTAAAAACCATAGTTAAGTGAAGATTTTAGATATGCCTGGGTAACTCAGCAGCGACTAAGCAGGACCCTAACGAATAAGAACTCTGCTGCAGTTAAAAATTCCCATGAGTACTGAAACACATGAAGTGTTTCTCAAGACATATACGTATTTTGCTTTAGTGGAACTTCTCAATGCACAGCAGCACATTACGAAACAAAAGGTGACAACACTCTGTGAAACCAGAAATAAAGAACACTGCATTTCCGCTGAAACAAAGCCCACAAAAAGGCGCCACTACGTTGGTAACGTGCCAGACGGTGAGTCTCAGGAAGGCACTGCAAAAGCAGGGAACTGCTCAGCTGGAGAGTTCTGCAGCATAGACTGCATTCGACTGTGGGCCCACATACCTATATCTATTGAGTGCATGTTTTACAAAGCTCTCCTACAGCAGTTTGCTATTAATGGGAACATTCTTCCAAGCCGCCATGGTGGCTTTGTGGTCATGGCACTCGGCTGCTGACTCGAAAGACGTGGGATCGAACTCGGCCACGGCAGTACCATGTCCCATGCGATGTCAGTGTTTTGGGTTTGGGACGTTAAACCCTCTAAACTAAACCTCTTCGTTTACCCGATGGAGCTTTAGTGGGCGCGAAATAGGCGCCGACACCTCCCTATTAGCCTATCAGCTGGAATGAGGCGCTGTAAACGGGACGCTGCTGAGGAATCTTTTGCGAGTAGGTAATAAAAACATGGTGCTGAGGTGGCTATCGCCTTCGAGAGTTACAATGAGTTTCAAGCAGATCATTATTTATATCCTTCCTTAGAGCCGTGCTTTATCGCTACTTCTCAAACCACGCTATAGTAGCCTCCTATCTTCTATCCGGTATACTGGAGATGGGTCGGCAAGGGACATCGGCAGGTTGTATCTGATGTATCACCGCAACCCGCATCAGAACTACGAGTGTTCTCTTTTGGAATCTTTCTCCTCTTCTCCACACACCTTGCTTGCTAACTCTAGTGTTAGGGGCCACTTTGACCCTAGTCGGCTGGGCTGTGGTCGTTACTTTCATTTTCCGGCTTGTATTTACTACAACGATAATATTTGCGGTGTAGCGTAGACGTAAGAGGATTTCCTTGAACCAACATTCTGGGCAACTTTAGCAGGGAAACGAATGGAGTCAGACGATGTGCAAAAGCACGGTGCTCTTACCAACTTAACTGCAATTCATTATCAACTCAGCCGCCGCCGGAGGAACAGACACACGGTTCTGTGCAAGGATACTACGTGGGCTACCGCATTCGTGGAAGCGGGCAGCCCTACTCGTACAAGACATTGCAAAGCGGCCCATCTCAGCTGGAGTGTCACCTCCGGGAACTGCGTGTTCGCACCCGGTACGGCGTCGTCGTGCAAGCGTTCAACGCCAAAGGCGCCGGACCTGCCTCGGAGGAAGTCGCCGCCCAGACGCTGGACTTTGGTAAGTCCCACCCTGCATTGAATTTAGTTATTTACTTTATTTCATGCATATAACCATGCGATAAAGCTAAAAAAATGTTCCAGATTATCTCATGGCAATATACTTGCGGCAGCAGTATTGATTAGATTTTGCCCCGATTATTCTAGGCCCGTATACAGTAAACAATTCTGTTGCTGATCCTTTCTATTATGCCCTGTCCTGTTGTATAAAAAACGATGTCAGCCCTATGTTGAATCCCTTTGGCGAGCTGCACGTTGAATGCACTCGTAGATCCCCCTGGTGCTCCACGGCTGAAGCTGGTTTCGTCCACATCGTCCTCAATTCACCTGAGCTGGGATGCCGCTAAAGACCAGCCTATGGACGGTAAGATGTTTGGTCTATTGATGAGGCTAAAGTAAATAATGTGACAAAGCAAATGAAGTCTGAACTTTCTATGCTTACTGAGGTAAAACGTGAACCTACAGTTTTCATGACTGGCGCACAACTTACTCGGCTATATCCCTACCGCCGCAACGCTCGCTCATAGACATATTTATGCTAACGGCGCGTTAGAACTCTTAGGCTCCTATAGCTTTAGTAAAGCGTGGAACACGATCAAAAATCGTATGCCGTAATTTTTAGTATACAGTCAGCGCGCTATGTATGTTTAAAAGTCGACATTTCGCGCTTTGCGAACTGCACAACATTCTTTTCAATGTCGCCTGTTATAACACGAAATTCTGAAACCGATTGTCTCCCTAAGCTTTAAGAACCCTGCGCTGTGCTTCTGTGTCATCGCGTTCCTCCCTGGTTGCAGGGCTGAGTATTGGCACCAGCTGCTGTCTCCATTTTAAGAAAATGAACCAAAGCAGAAGTGTGGAAGTAAATGAAGCAGTCCTGGAACGCTATTCCTTGTCACGTGCTCGTCAATGGCTTCGCGAAAGCCGGCTTGCGACGTCGTGCACGATCAAGAGGGACACAATGAAACTACCAAACCAATAGCGAATGTTTCTCAACGCAGTAAGGGCAGACAATTTTTGTTTCTGAGAGCCCGAATTTCATTATACAGAGAGTGCACGTGCCTCTTTTTGCGTGGATTGCACACCTCGCTCGTGCGAAATATGCACCGGTTGCGGACCACCTCGTGAAAAAGTTTTTTTTTTTCAGCGTGAACTTATGTCTCTATACTGGAAATTATGGGCATTTTGGCGAGAAAAAAATGACAATAGTTTGGCTTGGTTTTATTAGGGTATTACGTAAAGACGAGATCCTATTTTGGGAAAACGACCAGGGAGCGATGGTAACAATGAACAATGACACCTCAGTACATTCCTTGCCTAAGGCCAAATTTACCTTTGATCTGTGCGTAGCTCTAAGTATGGGGATTAAATGCCCTGCATATGGTTTCATTATCCTCTGGATCACCTCTTCCTTCATAGTGCGAACCATTTCGCATTTCTCTTGCACTCGATAGTTTCATCTGAGCATATAGTTCTCCGGTTGTTATGTTGTAGCGCCGCCTCCAGGAGAACTTGGAGATTGGGTAAGCACATTTCTGTATGAATAAGAAAGGCACATTAAGGCCTCATTAGATGGGTGACGTCGGGCTTAATTTTGCCGCCAATAAATATTTTATGGTGCATATCACTTGTATTTGGCTGTTGAGAGTCAATGACTTTGTTAGGTCGCATCACCAAGCCCTTGATACTCGAACTAGATATAGAACTGTACTAGGCTAGCAACCGGAAGTTTTATACCTTGGTAAACTTCCTCTGTCGGAGTTGTGAATGATGTCAACCACGGAACTCGTTTCTCACTCCAATCTGGAATTGAAGCTTGTTGGGAAAACTGGTTTGTACTGAATAAACAGAGCGAACCGTGATGACAGAAGTGAACACAGCAACACGAACGCTAACTTCCAACTTACAACTTACAAGCACGATTGATGTACACACATGAAATGGCAACGAAAAAAAAGAAAAGAACACATAATGACTGAAACGCTATGATAACTCTCACTCAGTGTTCAAAGCCAGCGATGTAAAATCGTGCATGCTCTTTTCGATTGCGCGAGCGTCGCTACGCGAACACACCTGCTCCCTGGACATTCAGTCTTAGCCGCTTCGCTGATTTCCGTAACAGTATCATCTTTATGACGGGCGATAACTTCACTGCGTTTAAATGCAAGCAGCAATGCTAAGACACAGTCCTTCCACTGGACTGAGTCTCGCATTGACGGAAATGCAAGCCGAGGTGACCCTTATTGCCCTAATTAACATTACTGACCTGCTCCTTCGTTCTCGCTTTTAAACATCTGCTTGCCTACCCGATATATTCGTTACTTCGTGACAACGGTACGCGATGAACGCTAATTTCACCACAAGGGTCAATTTACTTCATGTGGCCTCTGTAGACGACGTGTTTCCTAGAAGACCTCACGTCTCCTAAGTATTAGAATACCATCTTCACTGCCGTTAGTTTTTCATCAACCTAATTAATCGCGTTTGATCTGTGCCCGTTCAATCGGTGCCGCTGTCAGGAAGCCTTTTTTTAGGGCCGCATGTCGAGAACTACAGCTGTACCATTTATGTACACCGTCTCATTTCTGTCGTATTGATCTTTCAAGCTCCACAATCGGGTGAGCTGTCATATCAACGAAGCAGACATCTGCTGCACTCTAAGGACGGGTTTCTTTCACTGCTTGTTAGGCTGCCTCCTGTTCTACAAAGCCGAACCAGGGCCAGAAACCCGAACACCTGCTCCACGGGGAACGGCTTCCGACTGGTCCTCCGTGCAGGCAGAACCCGACAAGAGGACGCATGCGTTTCGCGGCCTGGGCTGCGGTCGCACTTACGCCTTTTACGTGGTAGCCTTCAATGCAGCCGGTCGGGGACCACGAAGCAATGTCGTGCTGGCCAAGACCGACGGCTCAGGTCAGTGCACGCCACCACCTGACACTAGTGCTCAGGGAAATTGGGTTAAACCAGACACCAGTGGGACGCTCAGAAGGCATCATCATCATCACCAAGGATACAACGTCCACCGCAGAAAAAAAAGCATCTCCCATCGACATTCAATCAACCCTGCCCTGTGCCATCTGCAGCGTCCACATCTCATGTGCTTATAGGCAGAAGTGACCGCTGCCCTCTTTCAGTGTAGGCGACAGGGATTGCGTTTTTGTTACTAAAAGACAGATGTATTGTGGAAATGAAGCCAGTTAAAAATTGAACTCAAGAAGAGAGTATTAAATTAAAAATTACATGCCTACCTCACTCATCGTGTCGATTTTGCTCTTCAATCAAGATCATATAAGGCATGTACCGGAGACCTTCCCAGCATGTATTTATATACTTTTTGAAACTGTTGCAGCCCAGCTTTTTGAACATAACGGTCACATTTTAAACGATAAGGTAAATTTCCTCTGGACCAGGGCACCTTCATTATACCAAAATCAAAAGGAGAAAAAAGATTTTATGATTAGGTATCTACCCTATATCTTGTTATCACGGCGAAATATGAAACTTGGTTCCTTTGCTCTTTTATAAAGAAACCACATGAAAGCCTTGTTTATTTTATGAATAGTAGCCTCATTTACTCGATGCAGCTTGAGGAGCAGTGTAGGAACAGAAAAATTGTCTGCCGCAAATTATAACGCTTTCCAAAGGTGCATTACAAAAAAAAATTGCAATTTTTGTACTACGGCAACATTTGTGGTGCTATTTTCCCTCGCGAAGTCATCAGAATTGTGTCTAGAGATGAGTACAAGCTACTACTAGGCGATATCGCTAGCAGAAATAAGTTGTGGCCTCTGCCCACCTCACTTCCAAAGGTTTAAAGGAGCCTTACATTCTCCTATTTGTTTTATAAGGCTCTTAAGTTAATTTTTAAGGATAATAACTTCCTTTCGCGGGATAAACTTCTCTATCTGGCATTTCGCTCCAAAAGTTCCGTAACAGCGAAAGATAATTTTACGTTGGAAGGGTTACAGAAATAACATAACTTGTTTTCTCTTGTAGCCGTAACTGAAGTTGTAACTGTATCCGAGTACCGCATTCATTTCGTCGCCGAAAATGTATCTTGACCATTAAATTCAGCTCGCCCATTGGCTTGAATGAATATACGAGGTACGGCAGCTACATTTTGAACATGGGTGCCTTGCGCAGTTCCCGTGGCTCCTGCCGTGGGGGACTTTATTGCCGCCAACGTGAGCTGGGCTACGTTCAGACTGAGTGCGTGGCGGAGTGGCGGCTGTCCGATCACATTTTTCACCGTGCTCTACAAGCGGCAATCGTCGCCTGGTGACTGGAAGCCGGCAGCAACCAACCTAGACGCTGAGCATGCGTTGTCTCTCCAGCAGCAGCTCACTATTGATGACCTCGAGCCGGGCACCTGGTACCAGCTGTTGGTCACCGCCCAAAATGAGGCCGGCACCACAGAAGCAGAATACGTATTCGCAACGCTAACTCCACAGGGAGGTGAGGACGTTCTCTCTTGCTCAAAACATACCATGTGAGTTTGCCAATGTTCAGTTTTGACCTCTTTTAACTTACTATTTAAAGAGGCAGTGTACGAGCATAATATTGACATATTCTTGTAGCTCTTTCCTCGCGATGAAAATAGCGATGCTCGAACTCGTGATAAACCATCGCGACTTTTTGTTTTCCGGATTTTCCAATGGAACTAGCCATACCGGTGGCTCAGTGGTTATGGCGCACGGCTGCTGAACCGAAAGACGCGGTTTTGATTATGGCCGCGGCAGTCGCATTTCGATGCAGTCGAAATTCTAGAGGCCCGTGTACTGTGCGGTGTCAGTGCATGTTAAAGATCTCAAGGTGGTCTAAATTTCCGGAGCTTTTCACTACGGCGTCCCTCGTAGCCTGAGTCGCTTTGGGACGTTAAACCCCCAAAACCAAACCAGAAATAGACGTACTACTCTTTTGAACAGAATTGAACGCAATATATAGCTTTTTGCTGTAAGGGCCTTCCGACCCCTTAAATGTTTTCTTTGAAATTAGACACCTTCTGCTACCAGGTTTGACACTGTTTTCTCAATATCTCCTAAAATATTTTGAAAAGGCAGCCAGGTTGGCAATTTCATCGCCATCTGAAGCGCTGATACCTGCATAAAACACTTTTCAGCATCCGTATATATTAGTAACGTTATTTAATGGAACGTATTTTAAAGCCATATTGGTGCTCTCCAGTATCGTTTTAATATTGTCAATGCATCTCGCTTAATCCCACTCTTATTACTGCCACTTCCCTTCACCTGGAATGTGCGGCAGTTGTTGTGCCCATAATGTCAGAGTTTGCAGAAGCTACATAGTTCTGGAAAGCACCGTTTCTATATCTAATAAAATGCATTTTAAACTCTTCTGCCGTGTTTCATTGCGCTACACTTCGGTATTTTTCTCTTTGAACTAGGAGCTTTGATTACCGAAAAAAAAAAGATTCAAAAAGCAGTAGGACCTCTCTTTCAACCGTAAGGATGCCACAAATTTTTAGGCTCGTCATAAATAATGAATAGCATATGCGCAGAAGTGGTCAAAAGTTATTCGGCCATATGATCTGCTCTTAAGCCCGCTAGTAGCGCATTTAGGACATTCAAGAATCTCAAACTTTGTGGAAGATATTTTTGGAGTGAAGAACTAGTCTCATTCTCAAACCTGGTGGTCTTACTAGTTTGATAGGCGCCGTAAGTGGACGAATATACCGCTCGAAAGCAGATCCAGCCGCCTGGGGACATTTCATGAAGCCTGCAGTGTAGCGCGAAGACGGGTTCTGGCTTACTGCGTGTGAGTGTTGATAAGCTGTTGGTTATCGTAACGAATATATGGAACTGGTCAACTGATTAAATTGCTGCATTTTTCTTACAGGCACAGTGCCTCCGCCGCATTGGACGCAAGTGATCGAATCCCAACGCCGCCGAATTCATGTCATCGTTCCCGTTGTGTGCGCCGTGGTGGTCACCCTGCTAGTCACCGTTGTCGTAGGCTGCACCGTCTCGCGTAGACGACTCGCTGCCCTTCGGAGGCGCCGCCTGCGTAAGCACAGCTGCTTCGTTTGCCGTTTTTTTTTAAAGCTCAGGTATTTTAGTCCAAAATATGTTATTATTTACTTATGAGTACATAACGCCTATGAATCCAGACAAGACAACGATAAACAATGATTGTGTTGGACCTACATATGAAATGTCGGTAAATTAAACGCAGTAACGCATAAAAAAGGAAAAGAAAAAGATCCCAATCTGCATTAGTTCATTGTATAGCGTGCAGTGGCCTCTGCGGCAGCTAGCGGAAGTCATAACTGAGAAAAGTTTACTAATCCGCTTGGAAATTAACAACTATGTTAATTCCAGACGAGACGGGCGCTTCAACTGCGCGATTTGTTGACCCCACCGGCTTCGTCATATGTTCTCAATCAGGAGAGCGAAATACAAAGTTCACACATGGCAGAATTCTACCGCCCACCGTGGTTGCTTTGGGGACAATCAGGTGCTTTTTTTTCAGTTTAACTAAGCATAACAGCCTGTTGACTTTCATTACAGATATGGCTGTTAGGAGGCCCTGATTATTTTTTCGTGTGTGTTTTGGCAACAGCACGCTTTTCGTCATTCTATGCTTTTCTCAGTGTGGCACCCAGGAAACGCGGATGAAGCATCCAGCATGGCCACCAAGTCCCTGGACACCGTGCCTATGAGTGTGTGGAAGAAAGCCGGATTTCAGCAGCCATCTACAGTGCCCCGGACAGAGAAACTTTACTGGCCGTCACCTTTTCGCTCCCGAGTGCCGTCCTGTCACGTGTCGGCGAGTGGCGACGGTGCGCGCAGCAATACATGGGCGTCGGCACGTAGCCTCGCCACCATTCACGAAGACTGCAAAATGGAACCAGATGAATTAGCTGTACAGAAGCAAGAGCATACGTACGCCTTGCCTTTCGCGCCAAGCAACACAGTGCTAAAGGTGAGGCGGCATTGATTTGCTTATATATCATTTGACACGTTTCACATCAGAAAGGTGTTTAATGGTCGTGTGCACCGAACGTAGCTGAAGTAATGTTTTGCTCCTCGTCGAGCTAGAATTCCACTTCTAATATCATGTCCGCCCTGTATGTTTTCCTGCATAATTACTGTTTGCTAGACATACCTGATATAGCTTGCCCAGAGTAATATTCCGAAAGAATCTACTGCGTATATGGTTAAACTTGCATTTTGTGCTCCTCTGTGATTGGGTTCTTTGGTGCCTATAGACTATCTCCATTTCTGTGTAACAAAATGCAATCTATTCTTTTGCAGCAAGACTCACTTGTGTACTAGTGCTAACTGTCGCGAACGCATAATATCCAGGCGATGGATTCGTGACACAGTGGGGACGTGAAATGATCACAACAGCAGAGAGGCTCTGTGGTAATAGAATTTTTTCCTGGAAAAAGAAAAGTGGGCTTTCCATCCCGAAGATAAGATAACAAGCCGTTTTAGCGATTGCTAGAGCACCGGTGCTCGGCAGCGGTTCCATGATATGCGCAATATTTGCAACGCTTCCACAAATGTTAATACACTGAGAAAAAAAAAACTGAGCACCCGTGGCTAATAATGTAGAGTGAACTCCAGAGGTTATTAATGCTTTTACACTTGTTTCATAACGTGTGATTTGGCCACAGCATTGTCTTTTTTAAATCCCTTTATGACACAGTTCATTGTTAAATAGAGTTTACGCGCCGCAGTGCTTGTTCTGTATCGTTCATGTGTAAATAAAGTGTTGCGGCTTTTCAACAAAACTATAATATAACAGCAGTGAGAACTTTTGACAGCGACGAGCGAGATGTTTTATGGGTTGAACAGAATAACCAGACACTGAGCAGAAAGAAAGCAAGAAATTGGCTAAAACCTAATTCAGGTCTGTGCAGATAATTTCTGTTTTCTTTAAGGCTATCTATCTCTTATGCTCAATTTTCTTGACTCTCAGCAATAACAAGTGGTTTCTGTTCCGACCTTTAGAGTCGTAAACAAGGCTTCAAATATCAACTTTTTGTGAATTGTGGGTAATTACTTGTGTGCAACTGTGTGCAATTACTTTAGCAAGCCACTCAAGCCGAGTAATATTTTGATTTTGAATTCAGTTCAGACAATGGTACAAGCTCAAACACGAGGCTGATTCGTGGTGATTCAGAGCATTTTATTAAACATTCGGCGCTCGTTCTCGCGTCAAAGAGGCTAGGATCTGTATCAACCTGGCGTAATGAGGTGTCTTCGCACCTGTATTAGAGCTGCATTCGTTTTGGAATTACAATTTTGTATTATAAAAATATTGTGGCATGCTCGTTTTTGCTGTTGTTTTTCTTGCAGTTGGAGGAGCGTGACGATCTTCTTGCTTCTGCCGAACGATTGGCAGCATCTGTGTCATCGAGAAAAGGCGAGTAAATTTTTGTTATGAATAGATATACAAGGCATGAGCTGAAGTATTGACTGTTTTTATATTAGAATCAGCACCCTCGCAAAATAAGCATGGACTTTGTCTCGCACCAAAACCTACAAAAATAAAAATAATCTGTAAATTTAAAGACTTTGAGAAGTTTATTATGCCTATTAGCTTAAGTTAAGCCTATTAGTAACATACGCAGGTATGCCATACTATAATGTATTCTGAAATAGAATAGCAAAAAAATATCACCCAGCAGAACGGCATGCTGAAGTGGGGGTGTGTTGACAGAGGTAATGCATGCGTAGCAGATACTTTTGTAAGAAAAACCAAACAAAGCAAAATTTTGGATGAAATATTTTATTGCACGGTTAACTGCAAAGGCCCCATTTTAGCTTTAAGGCCGTTCAAATCACCAGAATGTGATAGTACTTAAAATGTTCATCATGCAATGACAGCTAAGCCAAATAAAAAATGGGGTTTGAGCAAAGTTGGGCATTAAATTAGGGAATGCGCAGAGCGTGCATTCATGTTTGGCGACAATTCATGTAGAAAAGCATGCCTGTGATTTGATAATTTATGGCGCAATTTTTATTTTATAGGATTCACTTCAGTGGTTTGTACCGATGAGTCACTCGCCATGGTCAACGTTGAGGCCGAAAGGCACAACGAAGCAGAGAACAGATAGCGTCGCCCTTTCCGGCCGGTGTGAGTGAAGCCGTTTTCGCTAAGTGCGTGGATTAAATTTAATTCGTATAACCTCTTTCTCTTTTTAGGCTAGCATGCACTCTCGGAGCCATAATTTGGGGCTGCCTAATAAACACCACAATTACCGGCTTGCACTACACCTCATGTTGTGATGGCTATGCCGGCAGTGCCATGATGAAGATATGCCTGGGACGCAAGCAAATGTTCAGATGGGCACGCGGAGGCTACCAGATCTGGTAAGGATCCTTTTCCGGATATTCTGGGAAATTTAAAAACTGCAAACGTGGTTTTGAAGTATAGGTGCACACTGTGACACTCATTTCTTGTATGCGCGCTAGGGAATATGACACTCAAATTGTGCAGGCTCAGATGACTTAGTTAGGATATGTTCTCCCTTGCAGCAGCATGCAAAATGCCAAACTAAGATGAAGAGTGAAACATGTCAAGGCTGTCCTTAACGCCTAGTTTTATAACAAGCTGTCTCTGTCGACAAAAAGCGCCTTATTACGTCCTTGGCATCATGCTTTCGAGAAATAAAAATTAGAGAATAAAGAACAAAAAAGTGAAAGAACGTATTATATGCATCGTAATGCATGTGCTTCACTAAAGACATTTCGTCCTCTAGAGATAACCTAATCAAATGTTTCATACCTAAACGTAACTTATAAGAATGTGAACTGAAAGAAAACAGCCAGGGCATTACTAATAGCCTAGAACAAAAATCATGGAAGCTCGGGGAAGTGGCATGCAAGTTAAAGCCTTGTGCTGAGGGTGTCGCAAGTGGAGCGCATGCTTCTGATCGTAGCTTTATAGAGGGGATATTCTTGGTTGTAAGAGGGTCATTGCAGGCCAAAGGAACTTTTGTGTTCACAACAATTTGCCCAGTACTTTTTAGAAGGGTTCGTAAGTGTCCGAGATTTTCAAATAACCCACAGAATACATGATTCACAAGCGTGGTGTCGTTTTAAACCAGGTTAGATTAACTAGAACCGGCAAGCTGGCCTCAAGAATTTTTCGTTTTTTCTGTATTCCTTCTCGGATGTATTTAAACGAAGACCAATAAAAATAGTGCGAGGGGTAACCGCATACTGCAGTTATTAGTGCCATTAACGATATCCTAGCATTGTTACAGATTAGTTGCGAACGGGATGTTTCCTTAGATAAAAGTCTTTTGGTCTATAAGAAAGGTATAACTTCTCGCATGTAACACTAGTACTGCGCGTCCAATGAAGCTGAAGCAGATCGCAATGGACGCTACGAGACTCACTCACATTGCATAGTGACAACCGTCGCCTTGAGGTTATGGAAATATTCTATTTATGCATTCTACCACGCCACTGCACTCTGGCCGTTGCTTTCACCTGATTGAAAATACGGGCACATCGCTGCTCACTTTACAGGTGCCTCGTACTGCTGTACAATAGAAGCCATCAACGCTTTGCCATAGTATACATGGCAATATTTAAAGCGGCAATGGTTACTACAGTTATACACGCACTATCGAAAAGTTTTGGAGATATTTGCTTCTAAAAGCAGGCAAATGCTCTTTATGGGCAATCACAATTTAGACTCGCACAAAATTTATTTTAAAAATCAATGACATGCGTATTATTCAGCTTCAACATTGACTACGGGCTCAGTTTCTGTTGCTAATTTCTTTTTGCTTACAACTGCTTCCTTCCCCACTGCAGGTGCGTTCACTTCAACGGCTAGTTTTTTTCTGACTGAATCATTGGCCAGAAGATCAATACTTCTCAAGATCATGAAGCTTGCTTCGCTCACTGGAAAGCCTACGTCGCCCTGGAGACAACTGTACTAAAACACAAATGGACAGGACATTAGACAGCGGCCAATTTCTTATGAACTGGTTATCTCGTCGCATAGTGCACAAAACGCCTTGAGGTGCTAGCCCGTCAGCTCCGAACATGTGTTAACGCCCGCCGTGAATCAGTCTATATGAAACACATGAAAAAAAAACTATAAAAATTGACTAGCCAACCAGCCCCGCCGTGGTGGCTCAGTGGTTAGGGCGCTCGACTACTGATCCGGAGTTCCCGGGTTCGAACCCGACCGCAGCGGCTGCGTTTTTATGCAGGAAAAATGCTAAGGCGCCCGTGTCCTGTGCGATGTCAGTGCACGTTAAAGATCCCCAGGTGGTCGAAATTATTCCGGAGCCCTCCACTACGGCACCTATTCTTCCTTTCTTCTTTCACTCCCTCCTTTATCCCTTCCCTTACGGCGCGGTTCAGGTGTCCAAAGATATATGAGACAGACACTGCGCCATTTCCTTTCCTTAAAAAAACCAATTATCATCATTAGCCAACCAGTGCCTTAAAACGAGCTGCCCTGTAACGAAAGGGCACTTGTTTAAAACGTGAACTGCTTTTTTTCACAATAAGAAAAATAAACGTTGGTGCAATAAAAGGTCTCATATTTTTGTGTTGTATTTCATCAACGCAACTTAGTGATGACAGGTGGCGACCACTTGATGCTGCAGAGAAAATTGTGCTTGCATCGACTTCTTGACTTTACTGGTGATACGGCCATGATGGAATCATCTAAAGGTCATAGAGCCCATCGAACGTAGGACGACGCCTTGCACAAGAACCAGTTATGGGCTTATGGCTCCTGTGTGCCGCATAGACCGTAGAATAGCAGGCACACTATTGGACCTGCCACCTCAACTTCTGCGTCGGTTTCAGCAGCTATTGTGGTTTTCACCGGGCAGCTAGCGAGATTCATAGCAGCAAATAATCAAAATACGCCGAACTTTAGCCCATAACGTATGCAACTTTTCCTCGCATCCCACAGCCACCCACCAATAAAAGTTCAACCGAAGCCCGCCGCGACTGGCCGCATATATCACTAGATAAATAGCTTTTCCTCGAAATGACCCTTTTCATAAATCAATGACAGAAAAGCAGTTTTTTTACCTAACGCCTCTTTGATTCTATCAAGATCGCATTTGTATACAGTAGACCAGCGTGTGAATTGATGTGTACAGCTGGAAGGCCGTTTGAAGAAACTAACTTAACCTTAAAACAATAATTGACTTCCATGTGCACACTTGGCGCCTCACCATAGTGAATTGTCGCTATTGTAGCTGCTTTTAGTTGTCCAAAGCGGATAAAAAGGCGTTTTTCCTATTACGCTTCGGCCTTCCTTGAAGTATCGCATCTCCGCTCCTATCGCCGGAATTGACCCGTCGACACGGCGAATGACCAAGGAAAAGAATCGCTTCTATTGAAGCAGGCTCAATTGTCCTCACAACAGCCACAGTCCTGCAAAAGGCGAGAGGAAAGATTTCTGTCACACCATGTAAAATTGTAGCCACTTGAAAGAGTGGTGGCCTTGGCAGATGGCGGTGCTTGCAAAAACGTACATTGCGAAACACAAAATTTATCGAAAAAGTGCAGATTGGCCGACAAGATTGAACTGCTGTAGCTTGTTACGATGCGCTAAGGGAAGAATGGTTAAATGAGGAAAAAAAGCTCGTAACCGGAGACGAAGAGTAAAGCTCTCTGCTGCTTCAGATACCATAAACACCGTGAGAAACACCGCAATGTCAGGTTATCTTAAACTGACGTGGCGGTGTTTGCAGAGGTTAAGCGTCCCATTCAAGTCGCATTAAATGTTCCCCATTCGGTTGCGAATACTAAGGATTTTGATTTATGTGGTTTGCCCGAATATTATCTATGTAATTTGTTTGACCCCAACAACTGCGAATGGGAATGTTCCCAACTGCATACGGCAGTCTCGTCAAGCTGCTTGCCCTGGTCAGTCTTGAAGAACAACTACACATTTCATTGCGCGGACTCAGATCTCTTAGCTGACTCTAAATCTGCATGTCAAGCCATACAGGCTTCTTCTGGTATCTCAAGCAGCACGGAGCTTTACTCTTCGTCTGTGGTTACGAGCTTATACTGACTTGACAGCAGAAACACAAAAAATGAAGGATGTCCCTAAGTGGACGTACAGGACGCTAACGAAAAACAAGACGACCGAAATACGTCGTAAAGGTGAGCCGACACCGCGAATTGTGGTTGACATAACTCCAGGAATGTGCTTCTCTTGTACGGACGCGTCGGTCATAGACAAGGGCGGAAGAACGTCTAGATCTAGTCCGACCCGCACCGTGTTCTTTGCACGTCGGTAATATATGTCTGTGACCACCCGGACCCTTTTGCGATGGAGCTCTTCGCTATCCGTGATGCTATGGAGGATAAAAATAACTTGGTGCCCATAAAAGAACCCCATATTTACATAGACTCTAAGGAGTTATTAGGTAACTCAAAATAGTTTCAAAGGCACTAAGCATAACTGAAGAGATATATTGTCAAAAAGACTAACGGAATGCATCCAGGAATATTGTACACAAGAAAATGGATAGAACGTTCACATGAGGAAAGCAGGCGCTCTACACACCAAGACAACCTCGAATGCCTCCTCAACAAGCCTCCCTTTTGGCATCTGCTCCGCTCTTTTCATCTTAACGTCCTGTTAAGAAGAAATTCCCAGGTGCACTTAACCCTCCACCCGAGTTTAACGAGATTTGAGGAAGTGTCTCTCAGCAGGATTAGGGCTGGGCGGCCCTTACCCCGTCGGTGACATGCCGATGGGGCTCTCAAGCAGAAATAGTCCCTAGCTGATGTCCAAACGTTAATGTCCGACAAATGTTAATGTCCGACAATATCAAACAAACCGGCGGAAGCACCTGCCTCCAGTTTATTTTGGCCGGCGGTTTGCTTCTTGTTAAGGTAGCGAGAAAGGCTTTGACAAGACACCATTTTTGACGCGGAGAAAATAAGCGTAGGGGGTCCTGAATATGGGCCGAGATTCACTGAAGACCTGAGTTTTATCCGAGCATACAGGCGAACCACTTTTATGTGTTATACTTAGAGCATTAGGTTCTATTTGCTGGCTGAAGGTTAGCTCCCTTTTAGGTGCCAGCGTAACCTGACCAATAGCATAAGTACAGGGGCTACACAATGTATTAAAGTTTCGTACTAAAAAAGGATAAAAATGTTTGAAGGGCCCTTAAGGGTAGTTTATCAGAGCCTTAGTGACGTTTTGAGTTCAGTCGCAGTGTTACTTTTCTCGTACACGAACCGTTGTATTGCGGCGCGCAAGCTTTTTATTGCACAACCTGAGCGATGTTTTGCAACCGAGAACCATACATGACGGAAATCAAAAATAAGTTGACAGCACCAGCACTTTATTTAAAACCAATATCATAGCGCTTCAGCATTTGAGAAAACAAAATTATTGTGCACTGACGCCTACAGTGTTTAAGGCGTTTCTTATCAACCAGGTTTGTCAAACGTTCACTGGCCACATGGTACTTTGTTGTGTGGCACTTGCCCCAACCCGAAGTCCGAAATCTCGTTGTTGTATTTCACTCATGTAGGTTCGGTTACACTACACATAAATACCACGAAAGCAGGAAAGTAGAGAGACGTCGCTGTAGCTTAGTCGGTAGAGCAGCGGACGCAAAAGTCAGAGGTCGTGCGTTCGGATCCCATCGGTGACGTCTTTTTCTCTTTCTTCCGCTTTCAGATCCATTATATTTAAAATTATTTACCCAATTATCCTCCCATTCATGAACGCGTAAAGTATTGAAAAAACAATCCTCTATGCTCCTTGGTCTCGGTGACTGTTGACTTCCATCATATTTGTCATAACAAGGCCCTTTTTTTCCCTTCACTCGTATGCTAAATAGCTTAACGAAGGCCTCGATTCTGGCCGCCTTGATGCCATAGGTAGCATAAGAGGGTTCTCGCACAGCTTCCGCCCTCATCGGTCGATCACGCTGCTACGTGGCACTCGCGGTAATACAAGGCGTTTACTACGCCCGCCGATGAGGACGATGGTGGCGCTGGCGAACTCTCTGAAGGTTCAGTTACGCTACAAATAAATACCCCCGAAAGCAGAAGATTGAACAGCAGTTGCCGTACCTCAGTTGGCCGAGCATTTGACGCTAAATTCGGAGAGGCGTGGGATTGGATTACACGGACGGCTTGCGGCTGTTTTATTCCTCTTCTTTCTAAACTACTATATTTAAAAATAATTGCCGGATTATTTTTAGTCTCGGTGACTGTTCGCTTCCTTCCCGATTACCTTTGTACCTTTGCATTCACCACTACTGTGCAGGCGTAGACCTTGTAACTTGAAGACTTTTCACTAACCAAGTAGATTTCGACAACAAGGACATGATATCAAGTGATTAATTAGCCCTACCCACGCCCTCAACAGTCCATGGCCTAGCCGCGCAGCCTACAATTAGGCATCAGCGGGCTGTATCGCTATAGTGAAACATGCCAAGCACTCTCGGATCTCACTTTTCCCAGATTTGTTCTTCCTTGTTTTCCATTCCATGTGTTTGCAACTTATTCCGGACAGCAACGCTGCTTGCAGAGGGTTAATTTACTAATTGGTGATACCAATTGCGCCTAAATGGGCATTCTTTTCGGGAAGCTTAATTATGTGGACAGAAGGTAACACAAAGTATTCACTAAGACATAACGACGATTAAAAAAATGCAGTATTGGGAATATACTAATCGCCTATATGAATGAAATTCAGCAGCAAGCTTTGAGACCATAAACACCTTTAAAAGCTTTCAAATGTGAAGCAGAAAAAGAAAGCGCTATGTCTTCCGGCCTTTCACATAACAGTGCCATGTTTTTCTCTAGCATTGCTAGTATAAAAATGGAGTAGCAAACGTGCATTTTACGGGGCTAAGAAATAGCTGGCTGCACGGCCATTCAGCGCAAAATGAAGGTTGGACTGACCCTCTGCGGCACGACATGGTAATGGAAAGAACTCTTGCATCCAAAAAAAAAACTGTCGCAAAATGTGCAACTCGCGGCGGCAAAGAGAATTTACACCTTTGAAAGAGAATATAACTTCTGAGCGCCCTGGTCATAAGAACGTTACTGATAAATTCTTTCTGGTCGAAGTTACATTATTTAGGAAGATATTTGCTGCCGGATAGTATATCCAATATTTCAGCTGCGGAATAACATTTGGGCACCAAGTTGCTTAACAATAATGGCCACTGCAATGGAAAACTCATTACAAATTCATTTTATGTCTCGAGCAATTTGAACATCGCGCTCTTGCAGTGAGCGATGCCTATTGATTTGCGTCACTCAATTTGAGTGACTTGCCATGTGACTTTTCCTGCCCCGCCCGCATAACGGTGGTCAACTCTACTCGATGCAAGTGTCGTCACTCCCTGCGCCAGCTGAGGCGTGGAAGTCGTGGCACAGAACGTCACGTGGCCCGCACTCCATGAAGTGACGCGACTTGATAGACATCGCTGAGCGCTCCACGTACGCATGTTATTTTCGAATAACGTGAGAAATAACGAAAATTTGCTGTGCCGCAGCGCCTTTTATAATCACGATTTCTAAATTGTAAAAACTGGAACGGCTATGGCCAATGGCCACCTACAATGCTCTAATTGCAACCAGTCACCTAACTCAAACAGTTAAAAATAATTTTAGGAATTAGTCAACCAGCTTACTAGTTACACGAGTCACTGGATTTCAGGTGTCCACAAACAATTATAGTACTGCTATCGCGAAAGCCATCTATTTACCTGAAAAATTCTATGTTTGAGAACTCCTTTGAGCCTTTCCGGAAACACGTTCTATGCGGCCGCTGTCGCGGAGCGCGCGCTTTTTCGCTGCAGTGAAAGGCGCTGAACTACAGGATACGACTGCTCAAAGTGGCGATCACGATCGAGAGTGGAAAGGGTGAGCCTGCGAGAACCCAGAGTTCCGTGTGCCGAGACGACAAGGGAACGGGGGCACTGCACACATTTGCCCGGCTCCAAGCAGACCTCTAAGTAAGCGATTGCTAGCGGGGCTCCTCGGTAACCGTGTCGACTCAAACGTGGAGCAGCAGCGCTGCGAGCCAGAGACAGTGAGTAAACTTTAATGAGCGGAAACGAAAGCCAAGGCGGAGGAAGGCGCATAGCGATTGTTCCATGTCTGGGGCAGCGGAAGTTATACGAGAAGGCAAAGCGAATTGATTAGCACTACACGCATAAAAAATGACAACCATTGGGCTTGCTTTGCCTCGCGTACTTCACGCGTAGTTCAAACGTTGTCAATTTTCTCTCCTCGAGAACGCCTAAGTAGCTGTAATGTGAGATCCGGGGTAAGTCCCTTGTTAAGTCTCTGGGTAAGTCCCTGGTTAAGTCCCTGGGGAAGTCCCTGGTAAGTCCCTCTTCGGACGCAAGCGGGTGTGAGGGAAGAGACCTAGGCCTCACAAGCGAACAGTGGCTGTGTTTGAAACAGCTACCTGCCGGTACAGTAGCGCATCGCTAAACCGCTGCTGCATCACTGCACCAGGAGTGGTACCAGTACTCCCAGAGATCTATGAATGTAAAGCATAAAATCACAATTTCGGCACATATGGGCTATTACCTATTAACGCTGTCGCGTCATACCCTTAAGGCAGAGCTACAAGAGCATCACATGCAACACAAAATGCTAAGGCATTCAAACGGTAATTCGAAAATCGCCTATTTTTTATGATTTAAACTTGAAAAGAGTAAGATAACGCTTTCTCCTGAGCTTTTCTCTTCCTAATGCTTCATTCGCCACCGCAATGCAAGGATGTGCACACTTAGTATAGGTGCGGCAAGTGTTTCTTCGAAAACATGAATTCCTCTGCCTAATAATTGCTGTGCCGTGATAGCATCCACAGAGCGAATGGGAAACCCTTTGAGTATCGCGTTTTTCACTTTTTAAGATAGTGTTAAAGCGACAGAATGTTCCGCAATAGGCTCATATGTAAATTATCTAATCCCTTTCGGGAGATTTGTCTCGAGAAAACCGATATTCTTACCATCGGGTCCTTATTTGTTTTGTGCTAAACGCCAGAAAAGGCAAAGACGAATTCGTGAACGGTGCCAAGCATTTCGTTCCCTGCCCACGGTGGGTGAACGACCACAGCGCCTCTTTTCCCTCGCGGATGTACCGAGAAACTTTACGGTTCGGGGCTGTGTTGTGCTGGCACCTAGCGGCGAGGCAGTCAACTACAAAATTATTGAGTGCCCTGTTCGCCAAACAGCGGGGCTACCAGTGCTAGCAGCTCGAGTAATTATGGGGAACCTGAAAAGCGACCACATCCTTTCCTCAAAAGAAGGCTGCAGAGCAGCGATACAGAAAAATACCATAACGCCGCAGTATTTTTGCACCTGTTACGCTTGCGATTTCTTTTGTTTGCGGTATAGAAATGATAGGTGCATGTGCATGTGCATGTACATGTGCAATTGGTGCATGTGGTCAGCGAACGAGAACGACTATGGAAAAGACGTTAGCTACTACAGAAGCTGCTGGCTGCTTATTATTTTAAACAAATCTAAAAAAAAATACTTCTACGACACCGCCCTTTACACAAAAGTAGCATTATAGGGCACTTCGCGTGCAATTGATGCCATCGTATTTTGCTGCTCATGTCATAACCATAAAATAAAATTCAAAAATGAGACATCAATTACCGTTTGCTCCGGATGACTATGGGAATTGGTGCACTTAAGGCAAAACCGTTGATTGGATGGTTATATGGTGGAGCCATCCTTGTGCACTGCTGCTATACGAAGGCAGCCTATTTGTTTGTCCGATGGTTTTAATGACAAATGCTTGCGGCAGTTGACGACACACGCCGCCCTGGCTTCGAATCATTAGCCTGGCTGGCTGAAGTCGCCCTTTGGAGGGCTGAGCCGAATAAAGGCGCGACAATCGCTATCCTTTAATCCCAGCGATGATGGCTTGGAATTAACCCGAGTAGGTTGAGCGAAAGCACTTCAGGCAACACAGTCGCAAAGGCAAGCGCGTGTAATATTTATAGACGCTATCGGCAGCAGCGCGCGGGGAAGGCGGGGGGGGGGGGGGGGGGGGGGGTGGCGGTGTCAGCTCCCCGCTTTGACGGAGCACTTGCGCAAGGTCTCCGCTGGTGCTGCGTCAAAGGTTGAGGCTTCACATATACCTCAGGTTTTCCAGATTTGCTCTTCGGATGTGCTACGGATGTGCTCGCATACGCCGGCATGTTGTCACTTGTATCAACATAAGCGCATAAACCGTGTGCAGTGCAGCAAAACGTCTTCGAAAAGTCCCTTTAAAGTATCCCAAGGCAAGGAGCGTGTAACCCGTTGGAGTGTACCGCCGCGAGAACGCGCTAGACGGCTACTGCCTGCTACATTTAGTCTTGAAGACATCGATAAAGAATTCTGCGATAATTCACAAACGCGCGCGAATAAATGAACGGTGTTGGCTCTCAAGTATACCGGTAGGCCCGCACTGAAACCACAAGAGGATTGGCCTACGAACTTTTGTGAGGCAATTACACGGGAAGCAAGCCGCGAAATGCAGTGTCCGTGCGATGTAGGGACGAGAAACAACGAACAGATTTAAAAAATAATAAATATTTGGAGAAAAGTGTGCAGGCTGTTGCACAAGTAGCTTACCGCACTGGCTCACAAAGATGGCAGATATGTACAATATAGGTTTCACGAAAAGATTCATTTCCCTCTCACTCCGGGTTATAAGGCCAACTAGAATAGTTATATTTAATAAAACAATGCTATCCTCTAGCGAAGCCAAGCCCATTTTACGGAAGAACTTGAAGGACGGCGCTTGAAAAAGAAAAATAGTGACATTGCGTGAAAAGTTCTGCGGAGCAATTGCGAATGAGCTAAAAAAAGGTTGTACTGACTTGTGCGCCCTTTGAAGAAATGCATACACGGAATAGAAAAGCACTGCCTTTACCGTTTAAGAAATTATAAGTGGCGGAAGCGAAGCGGTGCGAACTTTCCGTGCACGAGCGCTGAGAAACATCAGCTTTTTTTACTAAAGAAATGTATTATGTTTCTATGCAGGGGCAGGGTGTGTTGCATAATGTTAGTCTATTGTGCTACCGACTTCACCGCTGAAATCACTCCCTTTCTCGCGTCACACCAAACGCACGGTGCTCTTGCAATTTATTTTCATTCTTTAGCCTCTGCGACTGAAAAGTTACCGCCGTGATAAAAGTTTCGTGCATGGCGCATGTTCAAGGAAGTGTCTGGTCCGCCCATTCATGCAGGTTGTAACCAGGCTCATTTGCCAACGTAGGCCTCGGTTGTTTAAGAGGAAGTTTTCTCGTTAAGCTAAGCTTTGATGATGAGGCTGAACTTGAAAGGTGCAAGGGCAGATTTGGGCAAAGAGTGGCAAGGCACAAGGTATTTTCCTTATGCAAGCTGGGGTCGATAACATCTTTTGCAAGCATTTCAGTCCAGTGAGGCCAGCCCCGGTACAGGGGAAATCTTGTACCCATTGTATCACCGGTTGGTAGCCAAGGTTTAAAAGATAGGACTCCTAAGGGCCTGCCAAAACTTTGGAGTTTCTCAGTTTACCCTGTTCAACTACTCGACATTATTTTGTATGTCGTATACAATAAGAATAAGCAAGCCTTAATTTCTCTTCTTACCACCAAGTTTTTTTCAGCCGTTGGCAAGTCTTTCGCTACCGGTGCAGCTGTCGACACAGATGACTCTAAGCAGCAGTTAGTAGTCCGACAAGACAGGCAATAGAGCAGTCTTTAAAACATACAGAGAGGAGCCCAGCGGCACCATAGTCAACTGTCTACTTTCCGCCATATCATTACCATCCTTGAAATCGAAGTTTCCAGGAGAATTCATAGGGGAAAATACCCCATAGGTTATTTTTGACAGCCTTGTTTTCATCGTTTTTTTTTCAAGGTGGTTGACTATAGTAGTACATCTTCAAGGTTTATAGACTTTACAGCCTCATTTATTGCTTGCTAAATTGGTTAAAACTTCTTAAAATTGAATACTTGTTAACAATATAAACAGTGATTCTCCATTCTAGGAATCTGCCATTTCTCGGGAATTCTGACATTAAAGTTAGTCGCAAAGTGCATCTTTATGGATTTTCAGGAAATTTCGAGAGCCGATATTTTACTTTTCGCCAATTTCTGCCTTTTCCGAAACGCTTTATGAAAAAGGAAAAGAAATGGGGATTTGTGTCTACGTAGGGAAATTTTCAGTTATGCCATGGAATATCACTGCACCTTAATAGCCATCTTTCTTTAGAAAATGACATGCTTGATATTGCAGCTTATCAGCCATTTTGACGCGTCAAACGTTTGCCGAAGAAACACGGAATATAGAAGTGCGTTGCTCAAAATACAACTGCATAATTGCAGAATGCCAGTATATCACAGCATCCGCTATTATATTGTACGATATTCTGTCATATAAGTACCTGCACAAATTTTCGCATTATCATACCTGCTACTTGTTTGATAACCCAGTCCTGCCTAGTAAAAATGCGCGTAAGCCCGAGGTAACAACCCGTTCTTGGATTTCAAGAAAGTTCTAAAACGCCTCTTCCGAACACATCTTTCCTGTTAGAGGTCGTGGAAGATAGAAAGGCCGTAAATAAATAGGGGCGAACACATGCGCTGTCAGGAGTAAAACAAGTGGAAGTCCACCGAAAGAAAGAGAACAGAGAACAAAGAACCGGAAGAACCGAAACATAGAAGGTATTGGATGTGCGAACAAAACACAGATACGACGGAGACATTTTTTCAACATTGAAGGGAAAGCCAACGTCGGAAAGCGGAAAGTAAAGAGGTGCTCAGCAAAGGATTTAGATTGCAATACGCCCGTTTTAATCTATACTGTGACGACTTTGTAGCAACTGGAAAAAGAACTTTTTTCCAGTCCGTAGCCCTCAATGACTTTTCATTTCTGGTTTTACTTTGTGTGTACGTAGGCCGACGGCCGTAATTCAAGCGAACTTCTTCTCGCCCTTTGACGAGACCGGAGAGAACAGACAAGGATTGCCTTCTGTCTCGAATTTCGTAATGCCAGATAGCGGCAATCCTTCAGAAATTCTCATTTCGGATCTTCGCATCGAATGTTCGTGCCGGGATGATGAACGGAATGTCTTCTAAGGTTGCAGAGGGCCTAAAAAGACGTTCTTTTGTTTTGTTTTTTGTGGCGCCTTGGTGTTTTATTTTTGAAGACCAGAAAACGCCGTCACTCCACATAAGCTGTAACGGTAGGGACCATGTGACGATGTTAACGTGTGTGAGCGATTCTAACGTGCGCAATTTCATTGCATTTTTGTTTCGAGGAAACGTGTTCTGAGCTTGGTTCAATAAATGTCAGGAAGTTAAAAATGATGCTCTGCCTCTATCTAGCCCTAAGCTTCTTAGACTTCAGTGAAAAAGCAACCCAGGCTGTCATTCGGAGTGCAGTGGGGCCAGATGGCTGAGCCGTACATTGTGTGGCCACAATCATAACTCCCAAATCTACTGCAGCCGTTTTGCAAGCCTTATTTTGGTTTAAATACTTTAGTGACGCTCAGATCCAACGTTGGGTCAAAAAGTCGGGCAGTGGGGCCTGACTACTATGAAGCCTAGAAAACACAACTTTTGTTTAATCTTAACGAAAGCACTAAACGTTGAATGCGTAACAATAAACACCTGGAAAAGTAATTCTTCGTCAAGTGCATCAATACCGTATGCTTTTATGCATCGGGGAAGAAAAAAGTATGATGGCAAAATTTGAAAGGCACTTTGTTTGAATTTGTTAAAGGAGAGATAGAATATTTGCATCAGGATAACAAAAAATAAATATATAGAAATACTGATCGAGGGAACCCAAACGCTTTTCGGCAGCAGCTGCACACAATGTTCCTTATTGCCCTTCGACCGCTGTGTGCCCTCTTTCTTCTGTGACTGTTTACTTAATATTCGATGCCTTTTCAGGCTCCAGCTTGCATTACTAGACCTTTCCTCTTCGGAGTTGTCGAAGCCACTCGCTCCGTCTACTAAGTGCACAAGTTTCTTGTAATGCCATTTCCTGGCTTTTCTTTGCCAAGGATTAGTATTGCTGTAGAAGAACACGTGCTGTTCTTGCGTTTCAAGCCACTCTAATGTGTTTGTGTGCGTCAGTTGGCAAAAAAAGGATAAAACCACAATCTGAAGTGGGTTTTGAGCGGTACATTCAGAAAGGCAGCTGTGATAACTTTGTGTGTCGAAACCAGATGTGTTCTTGGCGGATAAGTTTCAGCAGAAGCAGTGGTAGTGGCACACTAGGAGGAAAGTTCGTGTTTAAAAATGAACAATCTACGCACATGCACGCAGCGTGGAAAGCTGCGGCACTGGCTAACTTATCTGAGGCATCGCGGGAAAAGAAGGCATTCAGTTTTCGCCAGCGGTGGTTGCAATCCCGCTCTGGAATGAATTTTTTTCTCTTGGATAATGTTCGCACGAAAACGATACGGCGCTTCTGTTGCCTTTCGTAGTGCCGCCATGGAAATTCGAGCTGACGTCTAGATCAGCTGGACATTGGTATATCTAGGAAGCTTCCTACCACTGGTAATAGCATGATAACTTAAGCACAATGGCAAGCACAGCACTCTCGATCATCATCCTTTCTAACACAGAAAATAATACGTCGCAAGGAAAATCGATATCCATTCAAAGCAAAGGGCTAAGTGTCAACAGTCAGTGAAATGGAAGGAAGGAATTATACTATTGATTCTCCAAACTCTAGCGCTGAACAAAAATATGACCAACATTTTAAGAGAACCGGCACTCGCACAGCAGTTAAGCTTCCCAAGATTTTCCAACAGTCCATCCACATATCCATTCTCTTTGTTGATTGGAAAGCCGCGAAGGTTGTCCTTGCCGACAGACTAGGTAACCAAATTCACGCTCTAACTGCCGTGCAATGTGATTACCAGAGCCTCCTGGAAGTTCCTAGAACGCACTCTGCACTACAAAAGCGCAAAACGTCTAAAAATTAGCTCGTTCTTCACCAAGAGGAAACACTCTTTCCGAAGACGCTGTTTCCGGAAAACGCGAATGATGCACATGAGTGTCACTCGCTCGCAAGCATGATAATGCCATTGATGATAGATAGTTAACGAGCCTGCTCCATAGTTCTTGACTCCACAAAATGACCTGAAAAAGTCTGTAATAGTCTCCTCCTCTTTAATCTAAAAATATTAAATGTTTGACCTATACCTTCTGCTTTGGCTCGAGCACTTCACTCTAAAATCAATCACACTTTGTTTCAGCCAACAATAACATGTTCTCATGAGCTCCTGCAGGTTCTGAAGTCGTTCAGGTACCCGTGATGGATGCTTTAGTGTCTCTTATATATAATGGTGACCTATCTATGCGTCTTATCACATCAATTGCTTCGCAGGTGATTGTGTCATAATTTTTTTAATGAACAATGCTTATGATACTAGTGGTTTGAAACCTGACGTCAAAGCTATTCCTAAGTGATATTGTCACAGGTAGTTCCGACAACACACACGACAATATGACATGTGAAAACCGAACCGTAATGTTACTAAATGTTGAATCATTACTCTCTCTAAAATTCCTTCTCTTCTGTAGTCACAACTATCTTCATAGCAATGTTCTTGACTCTGCCGCAGCTCATCTTCATGTCGGCGTCAATTAATCCTTTTCTGGTCTTACATTCTTCCATCACATTTCCCCCCCAATTAATTAAGCTAACGTCATATTCTTAGAGGTAATTTCGTCACCGCGCAGGTTACTAAAATTTCTTTTTTAAAAACACTTGTTCCCACCACATTAGAATTTGGGCTACCTGTTCTCCTAACCAATCTGAAGCTCTAATACTTATTTAGAAAGATTCCATGCTAGTCATTCTATATAACTATGATCGCATGACCAGCATGTTGAAATGAACGGCGGCGCAACAAGGACACCAACAAGAAAGAGACACCATATGCGTTAGTGCCCTTGTTGCTCCACCGTTCATTTCATTATGCACCAACTCGCCCCTCGGGCCGTTATTCTGACCAACATATCATTATTGAAACGCATGCTAAAACTCCCTTCGTTGGCTAATTGTCTAAGATTTTCTCGCACTTACTTTAAAAAAAAATTGTGCATGTTACAATCATTCTGGCGATTTCATTCCTCATGTGAAGCCCTCACCCATGGCCCCTTGAGGTATCTGTACTAAAATAAATCATCACGACTGGGTCACACACGCACTCTGAGAGTCACGCCACGCAGAACAAAAACGTGCAGTGGATTCTTTATTCCACCAAAGCTCTAGGCACTTCAGCCACCTTCCCGAATTGATTACCACTACATCGGCAGAAAAAACTTTATAACTGCGTTAGATAATATTGTAGATGTAAGTTACAACTCGCCTGTAGCGCGTTTGTCATTTAATTAGTGTTATTATGTTACAGCTGCGACCTTGGGAAGAAATAAAAAAAATGAATCCAAATATCATTACATATATCCTCGCTTTCCGCTTCATGTAGCCAGAGTGCACTGCACAAAATAAGCCGCCACGCCTACCGCGTTTAAACAGCTGTCTACTAGAAGGCAGATGAGCGGTAGTACGGTGTCGCTCAAACGTGCGCACTTTGAGAAAGAGCAAGCGGTGAGAGCTTTGGTGCTGACCCGCGACCTTACGGAGATATTTGAACCAAACGTAAAAGAAGTGCTCCACTTGTTGCCTTCGAAGAACAAGAAGCTGTTTGCCACCTGAGATACAGGTGTGGTGGCAGTTGGAAACTTCTTTGTGCCAAATATGTGCAAATAGGACAGCATCCCGATCCTAAGCAGTCTTCAATGTCATATATCAGTCAAGGCAAGTTATGGTATTGTAAACAGAAAGCATAGGCGTTTTAATTCACGATCGCCGGAAGGTCCAAACATTTCTGAGATCCAGGAAGCAACAATGGTACCTGCGCTTAAGATAGCAGTACCCAAGGAAGAGCGGAAAACACGAGAGTAAAATACTTGGCAAGCTTAAGCAATGCGACCAGAAAGCTTTACGTCTTGTGCGCTATCCCTCGTTTTATACAGCGCCTATTCCGCCCCTTGTCCCGCACAGGTTCCTGTATATATAGAGAGGGGGCTTTCGCACCACTTGCTCCAATCCGCCCAGCAGAAAGACCGCTTTTTATGGCTCATATCAACCGTCCTCTGGGCAGCCAGGTTGCTGCCCCAAACACTAATCCCATCAACCTGCCGACTAATTATACGCCTCGCGCCTAGGTTGTTGATTAAACCTCTCCCTGTCCTTAGCACGTCGTCGTGCCGGTCATAGTAGTGCGAGATTATATGTAGATGATAACGGCGGCCTTTCAAGGATGCGTCTTTGCTTTTTAAATGGCCACCGTCATGAAAGAGGGGAATTTACTTCATCCACACAGGCACATTTGGTACAGGTTCTTATTAAAATGCTTTCAGCTTGAAGGCAGCGACTAACACGTTGCCATCAAGGTCTAGCCTTCTTGCTAGCAAATGAAAAGGCGACCTCCGTGGAAAATATTAAAGCAAGTTTTTTTCGCCAGACTCAAGCAGAAATCAGCTCTCTACGCAATATACATACTGCATATTGCAGTGAAAGCAGACATAAAAAAACTGTAGCATTTAGGGCGAGATTTATTCGGAACATACCGGCTGGACATTTTAATGAAACACCATCTCATGCTGAGTAATGAGTACCACAAGAACCGCTGCTTTCTGCAGTCATTTCTGCAGTGTGCCTTCTTTCTTCCCTATGAGCCAATAATTCACAGCGTGGAACAAAGCGTTATGAAATTAACTTTATTAAACAGAAATACTTTAGTAGAAAGCATGATGTGATTTGTTTATCCTTTTTGGTTAGGAACACTGTGGCCATAGAAGTTTAGCTGGTACTTTCGGAGAATGTGCTGTAATATCTATTTTTCTACTCAAAAATTAACAATAAAGAAGGAACGAAGTAGGAATCATTGCTTGACCTGCAAGCGTTTCTCAAGGGCAAGTAACAACGATGCTTGAAGCTCCTATTTCTAGGTTCTTTCTCCCGGTGACAGCTGCCCACTTTGAAAAACTTAAAAAAAATTCTTGTGGAAACATACGGCTTTCTTCTTTGATTTGCGCATTCAGGTTTTCATGACATATCGTCAGTGTAGTGATACGAAGAGCATAAAAGAAAAGGAAATATAAAGCTTTTTTTGCTTACGCATGAACCGAACAAATGAGAGAGCGAAAAATTATTTTAAGTGCGCCGAAATCAGTGCCCGTATTATGGGCATCCGTATAATATTCGCATTCCTAGCCAAATACAACGCTATGGCTATCCTTAAAAATTTACGCAGAAAATTGATCCTAATAATATTATTGCATATGTATAAGAGGGTTCTTTCAGGTTTGTGTTGCGCCTGTATGTTACCCTTGGTGCCTTGGGAAATATTTCCTTCCATACCGCCGCCAGCCCTCCTTCATGCCCTCAATGGCCATTTTTTTCTTTCTCTTTATTCAGTTTACCTGTACACATACGCAATTCAATGTTAAGCGCTGCTCAGATGATCCAAGATAGTCACAACTAACCTACAACCCTCCAATACGATAGCTCACGTAGCCTGCGTGATGTGTCTATACGCTTAAGGGCAGCGGCGTCGATTTTTGAGATAGGTGCAATATTCAAGAATCCCAATCAATACAGGCTGTTGGTAAAGCATGCCGAGTTCTTTCTTTTGGCCCTCGCATTTAAAATGACGTAAATAAATACTAAGCCTCAGGCTTCTTCTCGGAGGAATACGAAGAAGTTCAGTAACGACATCACGCAGAGGACAACTGCGCCGAGAACTCCAAAAACGTCGACGCCGACGCCGACAACGATGACTACGACCGGACTCCAAATACAGGCACCTGCGAGCTATGCTATAAAAGAAAAAAAAGATATAAAATATCTTTACCTGCTCATAGAAGCTGGTCTGTAATTGGCATCTTATGTTGCTCTCCAGAGGCACAAGCTAAGCACTGCTAATTTTGCCTGTTTGACAAGCTGTGGTCGAAGAAACATAACCGCCCTAATACGATCGTCATTTTCCGAACCTTGTTGGTTTCTCTTGAACAGCTAGCGCTCCGCGCCAACTAATAGTTAGTGAAAGAATTAGACGAATCGAAGCTCGCGAGTAACTATACAAATCCTAAGTAAGACCTATACTTGAATTTGGTTGCATTATGTTGTCTGGTTGCGCAAACTACAGGATTCAACCCTTAAACTTACTGGAAAGGTGCGTTCTAAGTCTCTGCCCAGGTACCCCGAAATCAGTTTCAAACGCCCTACTTTATCTGGAAGCCCGCATCCCTGACCAAAATTTCCTCTTTCAAATACTCATGTTGCGAACTTTCCTCAGGTCGTTCGACCCGGTGACTGATGTCAGTGCTCCTACTTTTGTTCCTCAGCCGGCCTTATTCTTTTCTCATCATTGACCACGGTATCAAATGCCACAAATTGCGTTAACACCGATTGGTGTTGATCTCAGTTCATTGCAGTGGGTTGATGACACGACGGCAGCAGTGGAATTCAATTTTCACCACATATTCCCATCTCATGAAAAACACATGTCCGCAAACATTCTAAACGGTCTTCTTTCTGATCACTTGGAAGAATATCCCCATCATACGGTGCGTTCTATCGATGCCTCCATCAACTGCCAAAAAGCTGCAGTTGGCATCTTTTCGCAGGATTTGGCATGGAGCTATTCTGTCCGCATCCCAGATTATATTCCTATAATATTTGCGGAAATTTTGAATCTTGCAATGGCCCTGCACAAAATTTCATGTCATATGCCACACGTTATCAACCTCGCTGATTGGATGCCAGTTTTAGTCTCCCTTGAAATTTCCGAAAAGTATTTTTTCAGCCGTTTCCTGCTATTTTTTGCCCCATGCACTTTGAACGAGGTCCTTTTTGTCAGGGTTCCTGGCCATGCAGGCATTCATTGAAATGAGGTGGCTGATTACTTAGCAAGGTCGGGTCGGCTCATGACGGGTCAGTGACACATCCCGTCCTGAATATCAGCCTGCAGGTGACTTCCAGCTTTCGGCGGTTCTAGCACATATCAGCCAGTTTATGTGATTTCTTACTAAATACCGCTGATTATCAGCACTTAGCATGTAATTAGAACGTCCGTTCGTGTAAAACCAGGCTGTGTGACGTGGCTGCGATGCAGGATTCCCAGTTTGAATTTATATCTATGGATATGTGGCTGGAATCCGACAGACATATGTGACTCATTAGGGGAAGTTGAATCTGTGGACCATTCTCTCCTCTACTGTCCAAATTTCGCACTTCAGAGAAAGATTTACCTGGAGGTCCCTCTCTCCAATTGAGGGCTCCCGTTATCTCTGCTAGTGTTATTATCGTTGGGTGCGAGCGCCAAAGGATTTGCATTGGGTTCAGTTTGTGGGATTCTCCATGATTACATAATTGGAATTGGTAAGTTGAACTGCTAATTCTTTTAAAATTCTTCGAGCTTTTCTTTTTTCACCAAAATGCTGTTAGTTATTTCAATTTAAATATTCTGCTTTCGTTTTTCGTTGATACATTTTTCAAAATTCACGCTTGGCGCTATTATTTGATCGTAATCTCCTGTGGAAATCTTGTTTTGCCACTACACCTTGGCCAATAACCCCATGTGAGGTATGTGCATGTTTTAAGGAAGAAGAAGAAGGAGAGTAACAGGATGAACAGCGCGGTTCAGAGAAAGCAATATCTGGAGGTTCCTCTTTCGAGACTAGGACTGCCTCTGTCTCTTACAGTTCTTCTATCGTTTGGTGCGAGCGCCAAGGGATGCCCGTTAAGCAGTGTATGCGGCTACCTTCACGATTACATAAGTGCAACTAATCGATTATTTTGTTAGCTATATACAAAATTCTTTCGCATGTCCAAAAAAGGCTAGATTGATTCTATTTCGGATGACTCATACCTCTTGATTTCATTTTATTTTTCCAATTGTTTTATCTTGATTCAGTCTTCTGACGTTTCCTTCCCCGCGCAAATGCTTCATTGGCATTCTACTCTATACCTTGGCCAACCCCCCCCCCCCCCCCCCCCCCACGTGGGTATGTGCCATATTGCTTGAGGAGAAGAAGAAGAACAGCGCGAGCGTGGGGGCAAGGCAAGAACCAAGCAGCTGACCGCATCCTCCAGGACTCCTTGGGTAGCATTCTCTTTGTCCGCTCTGTCGCACTCATGTCACTTCTCGTTTTGCTCCTCCTAGCGCCGCAGCTAGTGCATGCTAGACAGCGGAAAGAGGAGAGCCAGGCGGGTTCGGGAGCCCCTGCCCTTGTAGCGCTCTCCGAGTCAGGCTCTGCAAAGAGAACACCATTCGGTGAAGCGGAAGCAGCTGTGCCTGATGACCTCAGCCGTCACGTGGGCGACCAAGAAACCTGCTCCTCATCTACGCAAGGGCTCAGCGAGTGCTACCGCAGAGCTCCGAACATAAACGCGCAGGTAAGCTTGTACATTGCAGTATCGGATGGGAAACTGTTCACTTCTGAGGTATTCACTTTCACGAGCAATCCAATTGTATCTGAAGAACACGCTCGCATAACTCGCTTCGCACGGACAATTATAATAGCAGGGTATATTATCATTAAGAAACCTAACTTTCTCTGAGAGTAGTCTTAATATAAACGACGGACGACATCATCCAATAATTTTTTTTCATTTCGCACACTTGCAACAAGGCTTACTTTGTGCTCGCTGTATACTTTTAGGATATCGTGTAAGGTATTAATGTGTAGGAACCGGAGAAGGCTCCTGCTCTCTTTTTTGCTGATAAGCCATTTGGAGAACCTTTAAGAATTGCTTTGCATAATTCTGTCTGTCAACAAGGGTCAATATGCTTTTCTGTCTTCGAGCTTTCGTGTCAACACTTTCACTGAACTTTCTCCCAGCCGAGGCAACATAGAATCTGACTCGTTGTGTTTAACCTTGGAAACCAGTATTCCGGTACATTGGTGTCGCCTTTTTTTCTGAAATGAGCTCGTCAAGAGCGTTACGATTAGTCGAATTGTCCAGCACTTAGTCGTGCGTTAATGCACTATATTAAAAGTTGATTACACCACCAAGAGTATATCTGCACTACACTGGCCTGATAGATTATTCATAAATATCATGTTCTTCAGGACTTAGTTGATCTGCTGACGCTGTTTCTGAAAACGGGATATGCCACGGCGTAATTCTTCCTTGTTAGATAATTAAAAGCCCATATGCAGTGCCTTATTTAAGCTTACGTTCTTCAGGAGGCGCCGCCAGTGGCCCCCACGGTGAGGCCCTCCAGACGTGCGCCCGGCTCTCCAGGCTCAACGAATGTGACGCTTACGGTGGTGCACTCCGGCTCCCTGTATTCCCAGTTCCTTGAAGTAGATAAGGATGACAAAGAGTGCACAGCCTCCAAGAGGGCGCTGGACGACTGCTTCGGCGGAGCGGCAAGGATAAGGTTCCAGGTAAAATGCGCTTCACATGTTTTTGTGCTCAGTGATCGAAACGAGTGTAAAGAAAGAGAAAAGCTTTCTGAAAATTGCGTCCATTGGCGCGCACGATGTATTCACTGGCGCTTGGGATCCCATAATTTACTTCCTGCGACCTGCGGCAAGATAGGCTGGCGCCCGTACTTCACTGCTAGAGTACGAATAGGCTGTATCGGAAGTTACACCAGGGCGCGGTTCTTCGTTTGCCAATTTATTTATTTTCTCACGGTGCGGTATATATACAACTGGGGACAAAAGTCTCCGTGACACGAGCTCTAGGGAAAATGTTTACTGCAGCTTCCCCTCGTTACCCAGTCGCCTGGTATTGTGAAGAGAGGAAGGAGAAGGAGAAGGAGAACTCCCGTCCCGGAAACTTTTATACCCAGTAGTATTATTTGTCGAGTACTGACGCCCTCAGAAATCCACATCGTTCAGCAACTGGTTACCTTTACAGTGATCTTTTGAAAACTATTGGCACCCTGAGCTCAGCCTCTGTAGCAGGCCGTCAGCAGAAAGAGCAGGAACCGCAGAAGTTATTAGTAGTCACAATAAAAATAGTAGTAGTAGTTATACTAAAATTAGCATTCAGTGTAGTACAGTCGAGCCCATTTACAACAAACCTGACGATCACGTGGATTGCGTTCATTGTATTCGAAGTGCGTAATAATTGGACATGGATAAACCAACCATTGGATAAACCAATGGAAGGTACGCGAACATACTGGTCCTCAGACTTTCAAATATATCCGTGCTGATGACGTCTCGACCCTCTCGAACAGTCAAACATTTTCGACACAGAGAAACCGGGCGGTTATTACAAGACAGCGACTTAAGTGCTATTACATTAAAATTAATTGTTTTGGTCGGCGAGCACCAAAAATATCACCATCGTACTAATGTTGACTGGACTTACCTACGGCGCGTCATCACTTTTTTCGCGCTGCGTGGACGTGCAGAAAATCTCCTCTCGTAGCCGTTTGGAACGTACGTCTTTTCAAGCATGATCTGAACATTGTAGACATACCTGAAATTGCTAATTACACCTTACGCTGCCGCATAGCTCTGACAGCAAACAATCGTTCTTAGCCCTTTGATGCCCGAATTTTTATTTTGTCGGTCGAGGAGCTGAAGACTTCGGCAATAATTTACAGCGCGTAAAGAACCATGATTAGGAAGTCCGAGGAATAAATTACCTTCATTGGCAAGTGAAGGATGAGTTGCTCGTTGTTCGCTTTACGTTAACGTTCACAAGCAATTGCTATGCAATGCCAGATGCTCCGTTCGTCTTCTTCGTTCTTTTCGAACTCACTAAAATCAGATAGTTGAGGCTTTGCAATGGCCTAGTCTAATGCCATCAATCACTCGTACTTCATCTTTGTCGTCAAAGCCTGACGGCGCTTGAACAGGTCTCATTCAGTTTTCGATTTTATATTATATGAATTTAAAAGCAGCGCCTGTCATAAGAAATGACACCAGATAGGGATAGGCAAAGGCTAGAGTAGTAACTTGAAAAATATATCTGCTGTTCCTCCTCAAGAAAGGCCATCAATAGCTTATTCACAAACTAGTATAAAATTAGCTGAACAGAATTTACTTAGCAGAATAACCAGAATTTCAGCAGAAGTGGCCTGTGTATGGTAAGCAGTGATTATGCCTTGCCTGCCTCTGTATGTGCTGGAGTGAAAAGAAAGCTTAAGCTGACACTGAGCCAGGGCTCTGTTTTTCTTGCAGATAAACGTCAACAAGCCGGGTATTTCATTGTTCGCTGGTGACGTCTACGGCGGTCACATTTGGTTCCGAATCAAGGGGGAGCCAGTTGTCGTCGACATGCTAAACCACATGGGCTTCGACGTCATTGTGAGCATGAAAATCAGCGTCGAGCAAGCACTCGTCGCATAGTAAAAGAAGTGGAAGGGACACATAACTTCCGCCTCGAGTGTATGAAACGATATCAAAGTGGCTTCATTCTCATATATGCAGAAAGTCATTCTCTGCTTTATATTCATAGATCCCTGGGAACCTTATAAACTCTGCTCAGGTAGTTGTGAAGCGGTGAAGCGATGCGCCACTGCCTTGCGATCGCAGGGGCTCTCATTGGTGGGCCTTTCTGCAGCTCAGGTTGCTGTCTCGAGCGACAAATCCTTAATTGAACTGTCTTCTGTCACGATGGGCTGATTTCACACTATTCGGTAGGCACGTTGTGACGACGCTACAAGGTCTCTTGACCTAGGTGGCAGTTCTGCTTCCTAGGCTGATCTCTGGACACCACCTGCCAGAGACAGACCCGTGATTTTTCGCTCACAACATTAAGCCGACAACACCGATTGCGGAATATCCGGAGAACAGGGCCTTTAACGCTATCGTATTAAAACACCCTTGCCAACAGCACAGGCAGGAGCTAGGAAACGGTTTTTCTCCACTTCAGTTACTGACGCCTACACTTAAGACGGAATGCGAAAGCGCTGAAACAATTCCGCCGATAATGTACTGAATAGCATAACTAGGACGTCTAACATTGAATATAGGTTGCTTTTATGAAGATTCGCATTGCACAAGCTCTGGTGGTACTCCCCGCAACCTGTACCATTTGACGCCACTCCAGATGTTCTGCGTTGGCGTCTATTGTGTAGCTTAATATGTTAGCTCCGACCAGCTTATTCCTCCACATTTACAGCGTCGTTGTCGTCTGCGTGTGCAGTGCTAGCATGGGCCACCAGGTGCGTTATATGTGGGAACAGTTGATGAATTTGTACAAAAATATGCAGAGCTAGGCCTATTGTTTTAGCTCATCAATCAAAGAAAGCAGTTATTGCTTTTGTTTAGCCCTCTAGCACAAAATTCTGCCATGGAACCACTCTTAGATTGCGCATTCCTCCACCCTCTTCATAACCTCGTCCTTCTATAGCACCCACCGTCTGGTTTCTTTCCGTGGCAAACACCCATTGTTTTCCACTCTTTCTCTTCTCTCTTCCTTTTGGTGCGAAAGCACTACTATAGACACACCAACCGCCAGCAAGAATCTTGTCATCGTGACACACACACACACACACACACACACACACACACACACACACACACACACACACACACACACACACACACACACACACACACACACACACACACACACACACACACACACACACACACACACACACACACACACACACACACACACACACACACACACACACACACACACACACACACACACACACACACACACACACACACACACACACACACACACACACACACACACACACACACACACACACACACACACACACACACACACACACACACACACACACGCACGCACGCACGCACGCGCACACGCACACGCGCACACACACGCACACGCACACGCGCACACACACGCACACGCACACACGCACGCACACGCACGCGCGCACACACACGCACACGCACGCACGCACACACACACGCACACACACACACACACACACACACGCACTCACGCACTCACGCACGCACGCACGCACGCACGCACGCACGCACACACGCACGCACACACACACACACACGCACACACGCACACACACACACACACGCACACACGCACGCACGCACGCACACACACGCACGCACACGCACACGCACGCACACACACACGCACACACGCACACGCACACGCGCGCGCACGCACGCGCACGCACGCACGCACACACACACACGCATGCACACACACACGCACACACACAGGCGCGCGCACGCAAGCGCGCACACACGCACAGGCACGCACATGTAAAGACACCATATATTTTTGGGGCAGAGAGAACGTTATAGGACCACAGCTATAGAGCTAGGAAGCAGGAGGCTGGAGTGAATCGTTCAATTGTTTTGGCTCCACTTACGGTAGATCCAGCTCCTTATACTTCTCCCACGCAGACGCTTAGACAAGACGAATTTAAATGCGGCTGTGAACACAAGGCGGCTGGACACAGAGCAAGACGTGTGAACCAATACAAAGACGACATGCACATTTGCGCAATTTGTTCACCGCAAGGGTCACGTTGTATAAAAAAAACATATCTGGTGTTTGTCGTGGTCACAAAATGCATGAACCAGACCCCTCCAATTGGAAGCAGCATGATGTGTGAGGCTGCGATCACAAGAGAAAGGAGCTTGCCCGCCAAATTTCTTCTTTAAAGGCCACAGATGGTTTTTCTAAATGGCTAAAACTAGAAGAGCCAGAAGATCGTGTTCCCGCGGTAGCAACATCTTGAGTGCGTAGACATGGCATCACGGTGGGGTCCGCTGATGCAAAATTCAAACGCGACTGATGCACGATGGAGGCCAGTACTTCGTTAAAGATTTAATCATGATCACCTGTGCCGACGTCGAACAGTTGTTCAGTTCGCTGACTTCGAAATATCGAAGATGGTACGGCTATGAGCACGAACTTTAGGAAATACAAGATGTCTAAAACACCATACTATTGTGAGCAAAAATCTATACTTCGCGCGAAAAGTCATCTAGCCTCATTATTTCCATGCTTCTGGAGTTCGAATATATAAATGGCACGGATTTTAGAACTTAGGTCCGAGCTTTACCGAGAGAAGTTTGACGTCCAGATGGCGCAATGACAGACCAGTCGGCTTCGCTTGGCACTTACGCAACCTGGAGATTTTTGGCGCCGATATTATACCACCAGGGTAGTCAAACAACTACCAAGATTACGATTTTCAGTGATAAGAGCGGGAACCACAGAGTAGACGAAATATTGGTCGTCCACAGCTTTAGTGTGTTGCCATTGGTCCCCGATTGCAAGCACGACGCGCACAGGTGCAAATGGCTGTAGCCAGCACCTACGAACGCAACTTGCATAGCAAAATGGCATTTTTCTGGGCCAGTTGGTATGAATCCATAATTTGTGTCCCAATTGGTTTGTGTCCCAAAGTTCATGCTGGCCCAAGTCATGGTTGCATAGCACTTCACGTGTACAATTAGCTCCACTCCCTATCGTTCTTCATCATTCCTCTTCTTTCTCTCTCGCCCTCTTTCCTCTTCGCCTCCTCATCCTCTTGAGGTTGAATGTACTGCCGTCACTCAATTCATAGCCACTGGCCTTAAAGGCTGCGCTGCAGCAGCAGAGGCGACTGAGAACTTTAGACAGTTGCCGAATTAATACGGTTCACGCCGCCAGGCCTCTTCACATTCGTGTGGATTCATCCTTCCGCTGTTCACCATATATTTTCGGCGCTGATCGTTTTAAACATTGAAATACAGTTATCAATGGGCGATAACTGCCCGGCGTCAAAGTGCACAGCGAAGTTGGCAGTCGTGCTCAATATGTTTGTTTGGTTAAGTGATCTGTAGGTGCGTAAAAAAACATATTAGCAGGTCCCGGTGTAATTTTTGTAGCGTGCTAGTGTGCGGTGACAACTTCGTTCTCGTTGGCTGTTACAACTTTGCCTGCTTTCGCCACGCCAGTCGCTACAGATTAACACGTAACACTTTTTCCTCCGCTCTCGTTTTACTTCGCCCATTTGCTCTCCTTCGAATACTCTTTCGGTTACAGCTTCGTCTGACATCGTGTAATCCAGGAATGGGCGCTTGCGAACTGCACTGTAAAGTCCAAAGCACGGTTACGCCTACTCTTCTCGGTATGCCCTCATGAATAGTACAAGGACACACTAGACGAAGGCATTCTCGACATATATTCGACGACGCAAGTGAATTATACCTCGCACTGATCGAAGCCACCCCCGAACGCAACGACACATTCATCCTAAACACGTAGCCGCAAACCTAAGTCTAGATCAACCCTCCTTAATGTGAGACGATGAGAAGCACGCGAGCTAGCTCTGAAGAACATTTGTATTATTCCCTCTGACTGCCCGATGGGATTGTTTTGCCACCTGCAGTTTAAAACAGTCGAGTGCAAGCCGTATAAGACGGGGTTTCTAGAGAGCGTTGCCGTATTATTTTGCTGCAGGCAAACGCGTTTGCATGCCTGCCGAGACTATCGAGGTGAACTTTTTATACCGACAGCTGTTGAAGGCAAGTTTCCAGGTACTATGGCATTGGCGTAAAGCAAATACTGCGAGGAGCAAAAGGATAAAGAAAAATTTCGGGCGGACACTTAAGCTCCACCGTAACAATATGACGCGATAGTTTTAATGTGGTAATTAATGCCATAAATGTACAAGTCGCAAATGACGACGTTCCATTCAAGGCCTCCTGGGAGTCGTCATACCACTCCCGGCTCAGTGGAGCAGCAGTTAAGCAATGGCCCTGAGATGGCAGGTACTGTCATCGGTGGGGCTTTTGCGACCCATGTTGCTCATCCGGGGCAACTTCCAGCGAAGAATCATTAAATTAACTGCCACCTGTTATGGTGGTCAGTTTGCTCACAATCCGGTGGGCAGGTTGTGATGACACCACAAGCTTGACCAAGGTAGCAAACCTGGTGGGTTTGCGGGAGATTTTTCGCTCGCAACGTTTCGACGGCGTTGCGGCATTTTCTGCACAACGGGAGCTTTACAGCCATCGCATAAAAAGTACAAGCACCTCGCATGACCTCATGGTAGCGAGCCATGTTGCCTATGAACCCTTGCCTCTCAAGCTGCTTTATGTTTATGGCTGGTTGAGCGACCGTGCATAACAGTTCATTTCGCACTGTAACACGTGGACGATTGGTCGCGATTGAGTTAACGTTACCGAACCCCTTTTGTATAGAAAGCTACATTACGCTAGCATCTCGAGCCTTCAGCGTGGCACCCCTTGAGCTGAGTGGCCGCCCTTGAGCTCCGTGGCGGCACCGTGGCTGGTCACGTGGTTGGTCATGTGGTTGGTGCAGCTGCCGGTGGCGTGGAGCACCGGCGAAACCGAGGGAGGGAGGGGGGTGAGTGGAGAGGGGATAAGGAGAAGAGAGTGAATTCAGATGTAGCTATCGGTACACTCCAGGTTTAACCAGAGCTAAACGACAGCCATTTTTTATTACTCTCGACACCCCTACTGTACAACCCTAATTATAGTTTCTAAGCACTTTCTGATATGAGCGATCCGCACCAGTTCCGCTGTTGCTGACACTCACATTACCCCTTGGGTAAACGTGTGGTTATATTTTAAACGCAAAAATTTTGAATGATATTTCGGTTTTATTTCTAGGCCTTTATTATTGAACTCTTGAAGACGTCGACAATGCTATTTGGCGCAGCGGCAACCGAAGCTTATATCTTCAAACACTTACGATATAAATACGTCATGGGATAATTTTGATTAGGCTTGAAAGAATAGTTCAAGGGAAAATATGACCTACAATTTTTACGGTTGAACATTAAGTAACGAACCGCTAACTACTATAATTTTTTTCGAATACAGCGTGAAAGAATACGTAACACTGAAAAAGTAGGCAGGATAAGTGCTGTGCCCTTATTTGTTCGTTTTTCGTTCTGTTTTGAGCCTTTTCTGAGATAATGTGCGCGTACAAACTTACCTAAACTGCAGCGTTCATTAAAGGGTCCTTGTTAAGTCGCCAGGAGATAAATAACTGACGCCTCACGCATTGGTGCCTTCTTCAGAACATGATTAAATATCACTGCTAAGCATCCCGAGTAGATGTACTTTCATATTAACAATCCTCAATTGCATAACCTTTTTGTACATAAAAAAATGTGAAAATTGTCGCACAATTAGCTATCCCTTATTTAATTTAATTTTGAACTTTTAGTAAGCCCTGATCTGCCCCATCAATTTCAATAACTTGAGAGAAGTAAAAGGAATGATTCAAACTGCGGCTAACCTAATACTGTGAAGGGTGCAGCCCTCCTCACCGCCAGCGGCTCTGTTTCTTTAACATATTCTCATCGAGAAAACTAAGGTAAGAAGCGCAATGCGCTCCTCATAGAAGGCCTTAGAATTATGTGTGCCGAATATTCAGTTTTTGATTGTCGAATCGAATATTCTCTATAACTGTTGGAAACAAGTGAAGTACGTTCACAAGTCCTCGCATAATTTTCGAATATTTAGAAATGATTGAGAATAGGCACGCCGTAGTTATATGCTGCCGAGACCTAGTTGCACAGAAAGGGGGTTCAGTGCCATACCGTGGTCCATTGCTTTGACGCTGTTCGTAATGCTCGCATATAAATTCAAAGATGGGGCAACGGGCCAGGGTACAAAGAGGTTCTGCGAGCCCTTCCTTTACGCCCGATCTTATAAGCTATAGATTATATCCCTCGTCCCACTTTTTAGCTGAGACATGGTTCCGTTTGTGGGTTGTCTTCATCAGTAGCAAAAGATGATTTTTTTATGCGTATGGCATAGCCGTCATAGTCGAGTTATTATGCTGACTTCGTCTTGCTTGCCCCATAGTCGAGATGAGTGTGGCTTTCGACAGCTGCTGCTTTAGCTCCATCAGTTATGCAGCCGCCACCAGCGCTTCGCTATTTGGCTTTGAATATTCGTAAGCGCGAATATTCGTTCAAGGAGCGAATAATCATGCCAATATTCATTTTTTAATAAATTTGGCTATCTCACCGTATCATTCGTTTTCGATTAGGTCACGAAGCTAAACTATTCATATTCAAGTCGGTTTCGGACACGTACTATTCACGGATGCATACCTGCAGTCAGTGCGTCGACCTAGTGTCAGAGTGTCGTGTTCTGCTACCTTGCACCTCTTAGCGACCGCGGCAGAGTGTTGACTATGACGTTTTGATAGGTATATGCAATTGCTGCCATTATCTGCTTATTAGGTGTTATTTGCCGCTGGTTTGTGTGGTTTCAACAGAAAGCACCACCCGTGTGTCGCTCTTTGTGCAGACGCTGGGTGTGCGAGAGTTCTACGATGGTCCACGTGGACTGTTGCCCCTCTTCACTGGTCTCAACAAGAGCACGCAGATTGTGGTCTGCAACGTTGACTTCAAACGGGACCCAACTCTGGAGAAGTTGCCCAACTTGCCGACACGCTCTACAATACTCACGGTGGATGATCTCAAAGTTGGCATCGTCGGCTACATCGACGATCAAGTGCTTACGCTAGCCCAGCCTGGACGTGAGCATGTCACACTCTTGCTATATCTGTATTGGTTTCCTTATGTTTTTTTTAAACTGTACCCTAGGGGTGTTACGTATAAGCTTTGGCCGGATATATAATAGTAGATGTTTTGGAGGCCTTTTTATAGGCCTTTTGGGCTTTCGGTCTAGAGTGGCAACGATACAACGCGCTTCCAGAGATGACGTACCACAAGTGCCTTTACTGCACATCGACGATGGATATCATACATGCTGAGTACAGAGGCCGCTGATTGCAACATGATGCAGAAGGTCACCAATCGAGCTATAAAATTCCCCTCATGGAGGAAATATATAGGTATCGCACTTCACACACAAAAGTACAAGCGTCCTGGCGCTCCTACTAAACATCCACTGTGTGCCCTATATTTAGTGCTTATACCTTCGGAGACCGATACTGTTCGGAGCTCGAACATGTTTGAGCCTGTTCAGTGCTTATACCAGAGAGAATGAAGCCGTTCTTCATAGGGGTAGCATTGCTGTTTCAGATACTTACTGACAAATTAGCAGCTCATAAGTGAGAACAACACGCTGGTTTTCGTCACCAAAATGAGAGATCTGTTCGAGGATATAGGAAACACAGCGGTAAATACCAGAATATGCACGCTTAACTTCATAGCAGGTGACACAGTGGATTAAGTGGCTATAACGCACTGTCTTTCGAGATTGGCCTAGTGGAAGGAGCATTGTAAATATCGTCAAACATGTAAAATAAATGCCTATGAGAAGCTGAAAGTCGTGCAGTATGGAAGGAAAATGAAACAACACGGAACCTATATTAAACAAGTTCTTGTGTTTCCTACGTTGAGCTGTCGTTGGTTGAAAGCTATGTTTTCTGTTTACGCCTAGAAATGCTTGCCGAAATTTTATTCGATTAGCTTGCAAAGCCAGACTATTCATACTGTATTCAGTTTCAAAAAGTACTATTCGCGGACCCCTACCTGCAGTCAGCAGTGTCGACCTATTGTCAGGGTGTCGTTCTCTGCTATCATGCACGTCTTAGCGGCTGTGGCAGGCCGTTGACCATGACGTCTTAACAGGTGCATGCAATTGCTAGCAGGGTTGAATTTAAGCGTCATTTTCCACTGGATTCTCTGGTTTTAGCAGGGTCTACCAACCTTTTGCCGTCCGTTGTGCAGACGTTGTGCAGCTAAATGACGCATTATGCCACGAATTGATGATCCAGATAGCTTTGTACGTAAAAAACAATGCGTACCTTCTGAGAAGATGATGAAAGAGCCAGTACTGAGAAGTTACGATATTTTGGTATCTTTCTACCAAACCTGAGGCTAAGTGAAGACGCAGGACAACAGCTGCACCTTCTCACAGTCGACAAGAAGATTCAGTGCACCCTTGGGGTGAAGCTATGACTCCAATTTGTGGACGTCGCAAAGCGACCAAATTGCGGAAAGCGCAGTATGTCTAGACGAGCAAAAAAATAAAGGTGAAATTTCATACTTAGCCCAAATGCGAATTAGGTGCACTTGCAGTTCGGTTTTTACTTCGGTTCCGGTGTTCAGGTCCAGTCTTCACGGATGGCGGTTGTTCGGTTAGCGATAATGAGTTTGTGGAGGTCGCCCAGAAGGGCGACCGCAGCCACATTTTTTGGAGGGCTGCCAGAGAAGAGACAAGCGGAGCGGCGGCGGGAGCCTCCGGCCCTAGCCAATGTCCCGAGCGTTCTCCCAAGCGTGTGCTGGGGAGACTTCGTCGTTTTCGCCATTCCGCCACAGCCGGCCGCGAGGGTCGCTACAGGACTCCCCTACTAGACGAGAAGTCAGCATGTGTCTGCAGGGCGTCCGGGATCCAAAGACGAGGCTTAGGTGGGCGACCCAGGCTGTGGCGTTGAGGCTGAGCTTTTGGAGGCCGTCGAGGAACGCATAGTGGCAGTGGAGGGAAGTGGGTAGGCCTGCTGTGGGGATCAAGCGCCGGAGGTTCTGGTGCAGCAGTCAACGGCTGACGCATGATGGACGGCGCAGCAGACTCCCCAGGCGTGCCACGGGGTGTGGTACCTGCGTAACTGTGGCCGGGTGGAGCTCCCGGTACCCAGAGGGGCGGCTACGGCAGGCGTAGCGAGATTCCCGGCAGGGGATAGGCTTTAGTACATGCTCACAGCCAGCCTTGGATTGATTGTCTTGAAAGTGATGGGCGGTCGTACGAGTGGCCGCCTGGGCACTGGCGCCGAGCCGTGCACAAAGGAGGACGCTGGCGAGGTATCGGAAAGCGGAGGTGGCCTCGGTACCGTGACAGCAACCGGGAGCACGCCTGTGGGACTAGTAATCCTAGGCATCGCGCTAGACGACGGCTGAGAAAGCTGCAGTCTGGGTGGAACCGTAATCGGCAGGGGACAAGAGGTTGTGTGTGGTGGGCTCCCGTTGAACTTGCGCTTGGCGACGGCCGAGCCACGGATGGCAGGATTCTTGGAAGATTCGAACACCGGTGGGGAGCAAGAAGGGACCACATCAGTGGCCTGGTTTGGCTTGAGGACATACGCTGGCACTGGTTCTGGGTCCTTGTCAGGCAAAGTAGAGCGGGTGACTATTGCAATGCTTGCTGCTGCTGTCACCGGGTTGGCTTGCTTAACTTGCATCGTGTGAATTTAAGTGCGTGGCGGACCTTTGCAGGGACTGTAGTTGCGGCTAGCACGCTTGGGTTTAACCAAGAGCTCTTGAGCGTGAGCTGGCCGCGGCGTCGACGTCGCTGCAGCGGCCTGTTGAGCTGGTGGCTGCTGTGACGAACAAGACGGGGATGCTGAAAGCCACGACATGCATGCCGTTGCAGAGCGTGACGAGTCGTCAGGAGGCAGGGGCAACAACGTCAGTGTAGGGCGGTGTGGTTGAGACAGGGCAGACGTGCTCGCGGGCTCACACGAAAAAACGCCAGGAGGCGGGTTCAAAGAAGAGCAGAGAGAACTCGTGGGAGGAGGACGTGCGGCGAAGTTCGCGTTGGGCGTACCTGGTGTGTCGAGGAGAGGGACGGCTGGGCCGGAGATGCTGGGCAGGAGTGGCGTAGAGGCGGCCAGAGGTTGTCGAGGAGAGCAGGGCTCCGACGAAGGCTGCGTGGGTGATAGCGAGGCTGATGCTGGGCTAGCTGGTGGTGGTGGCGAAAGCAGGTCTGCAGCGTCGTAGAGTGGCAGAGGGCAGTAGGAGACGCTGAAGTCTGCGCGAACAGCACCGCGCAGCTCGGCGTACGGCCGGCTACCTAAGGAAAGGCAGGCGAATCGGCGCAGCAGGTCGCGCTGCGTGTTTGAACGGCTGGATGTTGACGCAGTCTAGGTACAGCGCAGCCTCGAACTGAGCGAACCACCCAACGACGCCTTGAGGTCGGAACGCCGGAAGCGGCGGGTCGAAGGTTGAGTTCTGCCAGCCCGCCATCCAGGAACGCAGCTGAGGGAGAAGGTGCGGATCCACGGGTCACCACAATGTTGAGGTCGCCCAGGAAGGCGACCGCGGCCACATTTATTGGAAGGCTGCCAGAGAAGAGACAGCAGCGGAGCGGCGGCGGCAGCGTCTGGCCCTGGCAAAGGTCCCGTACGTTCTCCCCAGCGCGCGCTGGGAAACTTCGTCGTTTTCGGCATTCTGGCACAGCCGGCGGCGCGGGTCATACAAGTTAATGTCCATGTATGAAGAACTGGTTGTTGTCTACATTCATAGATCCCTGGGAGTCTTCCTACCTTTCCTGGCGCAGTGATGCAGCGGTCAATGGATGCGCCACTGCCCTTCCATGGCATGTACTGCCATCGGTGTGAGTTGGGTTGGTTTGGGGTCCACATTGCTTTTCGCGAGCAGCCTCTTACTATTAATTGAGCTGCCGCATAACACTGTGGGCAGGCTGCTCGCATGGTGGGCAATTGAGCAGCCTTCAAGAAAATCGGCTTTCAACAAACACACAAACAAACAAACAAACAAACAAACAGAGAAGCAGAAAAACAAACACACAACTAAATGCGGTTAAGGACACTAAGTGCTCGTAACACTCGACAGCTTGCTTCTTTGTTCTATTGTTTTCATTGTTGCCTTCCCTTAAATATATTTTAGTTATTTTATAGTTCTTAACCTTTATACAGACCTCCTTTTACCTCCCGACTACCAGCAGCGCCGCTTAGTAACACAAGGCCTTTCTTTGTGACACAGTGCAACCTGTTTCGTGCGAGTTTGCCTTATACAACACCTTGTGCAACTAGTCCTGTATAAATATCCTACCAGATTTTTCAAAAGGGCATTAAGAAGTTCCACGGAAAGAAACGAGGCTTAGAATGTAGTGGTGCAGCAATAAAGAATGACCACACTCTTAAGCGCCCTTTTTTCCATGTGGTAAGCGCGTCTGTCTATCGAGGACATATCTAGCCAAAACTGTCTATACTCTCTGAACGGTGCAAGAAGGTCGTATTATCGAAATCTTAAGCTCAGCAGCTGACATATCTTATTACTTTCCACTTTCACACCCGAGATGCCTGAAAATGGGGCAGTCATATAAGATATGCATTTGCTTTTTGCTAATTTAAACGCAGCCACCATCACCGTCACCGAACCTCTCGAGTGCCTGCGCAACGAGTCGAAGATCCTGCGTGCGCAGGGCTGCCACATTGTGCTCGCTTTGGGCGGTGGCGACACAGACGTCGACCGGCATCTGGCCGAGAGCCTTCCTGATGTGACGGCCTTTGTGGTCAAGTACGAGAACCGACACGCCTACCCGTCTTCAGCACCCCAGCCGCAAGATCTCAACTTCGATCAAGACCTGGAGTACCCGATCAACTTCACCCGGCTGGCGGACGGTGGTCAAGCTTATATATTCGCCGCTACCAACCACCTCCAGCTGCTGGGCAAGTTCCAGATCACCGTTCAGACTGACACACTGAACGTGTTGTCTGCCAAAGGCACACCCGAGCTCCTCGATAAAGACGCCTTCGAAGGTGTGTGAAGTGCTCGTAATTGCGTTCTCCGATCTGACTACACAACTTCCTGTTGCTCTGACCTCACTAATACCTTGTCAGTAACTTTCATGCGGCAAATTCGATCGCCAAAAAAAGTGAATGGAATGAAAATTGAGTTGAGACAAGGGGATCTGATCGCCATCTTCTACATCCAAAAGCGGAAGTTGTATCTGCTTGATTGTACTCCAGTCCAGTTAAAGTCTCCTTTTTAACAACTTAACTGCACTTTTGGACCATAAGGGGCGGATCTTAATCATGCCTCAGTGAGGATTCGTTCTGACATGCTTCTTTTGGCTCGTCATCTTCTTGTTTTCGATAAAGCAGCTGCAAAATTTGGTAACGAGAATAGAGGCAATGAAGTATGCACACTGTTCTTAAGTAAAACAAAAACTTTGGAGTATGTACGAAAGCGTGATTGCAACAAAAATATGAGTGACTCGCTGAGACTAGTCCTATTCTATATGGCGGGCAAAGACTTCTACCACAGTAGCAATCGCAAGCCGATCAATGCTAGCGATGAGTTGAAGCTGCTCGTGTTTGCTGCGAATGTGTGCGCAAGATGTTGTATACTTCATTTTTTGTTCTTGTGGCTCCAGAGTGATTATGTTAATAGACAATGAAATCAAGAGCGGGAACTGACATGGTTCCGGGAATGATTAGAGTGCAGGGGTGTGTTTATTGTGTATCATTGCAGAGACTTTGCAGCGTATTCAGGCGTAGCCAGCTCCAAGAGAGCGGGGCAACTTCGTCTTCAGGCGCAGCATAGTGTCGGCGCATGCTGGTAGCGGAACCCGTGACAGTTGGTACACTAAAAGAGTCAGTCATACTAATACGAACAATTAATGATGCCCATTTTGAAACAATTAGGCATGCGGTGTTCATAGCCTATGCGTTGAAGAAAGGTTACGTAATGTAAGTGCAACGTGCACAGGCTTGTCATCATGATTATCAGCCTGACTACGACACACCTGGACATATCTCTTCATTAAATTGGCCTTGTGCGAAGCTGTACTAACCTTATCGCCTCAAAGTTCTTAATCTCATCTGCCCACCAACCTTCTGCCTCCTCCTGCCACGCTTGAATTCTCTTGGAACCTAGTCCGTTACCTTTAATGAAAATCGCTTTTCGCGTAACGTGCTCTGCAGTGCTAATTTGTTCTTCATGATTTCAGATAGGATATCATTAGGTCGTGTTTGTTCCCGGACCACGTGTGTTCTGTTCTTGTTTCTTAGTAATACACTTATAATTTTTCTTTCCATAGGTTGTTGCTTTGTCCTCAATTTAAGTTTAACCCTTGTCAATAACCTCGACGTTTCTACCCTACAGGTCAGCACAGAGAAAAACAAGCTACGACTAGCGATGAGTGCTTGTCCGGACGCGCTTGTTTTTTTTTTGTTTTTTTTTTGCAGACCCGATGACACGTAGCCGGATGGAATATTACAAGAACATAGTGGAGCCAGAAGCTAACAAAGTCATCGGAACGACGAAGGTTCGTTTTTTGGCAATTACTGCAGAAAAGTTTCAGTGGTAAAATTTGTGCTTCAACAGTTTACGCAATTTTTTCAATCAAAACATTGCCGATTAGGAGCAAAATATTTCTGATTTCATAGAGCATCAGCACTATCGTCGCACCCAAGCTCTGGAAAAGGGGCGCACGAGCAGCAGATGTGGAGCCTCATATTGGCTTTAGGTGACTAAATTGTCTGCTGGCGACTGAGCGTTACGCCTGCACACACTTTTCCCATCATCACCACCGTCGCTTCTGAGGTTGCTGTAATATCAGAATATGAGGACAACAGATCATTCTTATACGACAATTTTTCTTGTTCACGTTTTCCTCCACTAAGCCAGTTTTGTGCCTACAGAGGGACACATTACGTGAGGGAACAGGTACCTTTTACCATTTTGGTATTCTGTTCAGGTTAGTCGTGACTGGGTCGCGCAGTATATTTGTAATTTGAGAGTTTCTTCAGTCTTCCCGATGGCAGATGCCTGACTCCGGCACATGAATGCCTAATGACCCATGTTCTGGCAGCGCGTTCTTCCACACATACAAAGCGCCTTCCACTTCCATGCAAATTAGCAGATGCTAGCAAAAATTACTTTGGGACTTTCAAGAAGCTTCAACTCGCAATCTATACTACACTTTACTGGCGGCATTAAAAGATGGGCTGCGTAGTGCTCTGAGTATAGGTTCGAGTACATGAAATCATACGCATTAAAGAAAATATACTTTGCACCTAGTTAAAAAAGTCGTTTTGCATTCGAATTTTTGGTGTGCTAAGCGTGAGTCAAGTGGATGGTAGACGCTCCATAGGAATTGTAGTTAAAAAATTTAATGGCGAAAAACTGTTCGTAAGAGGAAGTACAGAGGCCTTGATTCGCCACTTTACAAAGCTGCCTATTGTAGCTTCTCGCTGCTTGCCGCTTGAACTAATATAGCTCAGGCAAGCAACACAAAAAAATAAATAAGAAAACTGAAACTTTGGAACCTCTATTTTTATTCGGTATTTTAGGGAACATGAACTTCACAACAATACTTAAGCCGGCGGCCTCAAGTATTTTTTGAGAGGATGCATGCTAAGATAGTGTTGGACTGAAATCATTATCACTTATGTCTTAAACAGTGAATAGCTGGATCCATAGAATTTATATCCTCATTTATTTACTAGTTCCAGAACGCTGCTAGTCTAGCAGGATAACTCGCAGTTTAATGTGCTTAGTCTTTCGTTCCAGTACAGTGCCATTCGTTACGACAAGCTTAACGCCACGAACTCGCTTGCCGAGAATTATTTCCACTTGGTTATTTTTTCGCCACGTCAAGCACAACGGAAGTAATAAGACTGCCCACATCAGGCTGGCAGGCTCAGAAAGACAACTTGGACGTTTTTACTGCTTACATTTCCCTCTTTCACTTTGCATTCTATTTATTTATCCCCGTTAAAAGGCATTGTTAGTCAACATGACATACCTTGCTTTACCGTATCCGCTTTGTTATTCCTTGCAAAGGTTTCACGAGACGAAGAGAATCGATCTAGAAGTTTTAAACTGCTCATCATTTGGAATGTAGAAGTCTGCATGGAAAATCAATTTAGATGACTGATGTTTACCCTTTTTATTCTCCCTCAGAAGCGATTTCTTTCCAAACAAATATACGCTTTCAAGTTCCTAATAAACCGCCATTTAATCCATCTTTACACTCATTCTATATTGTAGCGACTTAGAGTGGCTTTAATATTGCTGGACGCACGTCCGGATTAGCGTCTTGGTCTTTTCACTGTTTACATGAGGCATAGATTTCCATCCAAGCTGTGTTAATCACTGCTTCCTACAAAGAGCAAAAGCCCATGTCTTGCGAAATTTTTGTGCACACAGCAAACCGCGGCGGTCTTAGGTGCATTCATTTCTGTAGCCACTTCTCCAACTACGGCGCATCAAAAAAACTTCCGGTTAAAAACAGAGGTACGATTCAGGCTTAATAGCAGTTTCTTCTCACTCTTGAGGAGACGCACGGTCATGCGTTGACTTCAGTTTCTTCCTCATAGGTGTACATTGACAACAGCGTAGCGGTATGCGGCTCGGGCGAGTGCAACGGCGGTAACATGATGGCCGACGCGGTGTTCGACTACTTCTCGGAGGTTCCTATAGCAGGAGCCTGGAGCCAGATCAACGCGGCCGTAGTGAACCTCGGCTCCTTGGGGGAAAGCTTTGACGAGCGCGTCCACAGCGGTAAGAAGGGGTTTCTCCCATTCTAGGACCGTTCCAGTCATTTTGAGGCGAAAGCCTTACTAGCACCATTGCGAGAAAAGCAGGCGGCGTGTGTTAGTGTGTGTACTCGCAGATGGTACAGAAAAATCTCAGCGATGGTAAGAAAAACAGGGTGACGTCATCAATCAGCCGTAGGACGCACACTGCAAGCCGAGCGCTGCAATTTCAGAGAATCATCACAGAAATTTGGTGCGTCTACATATCCTCTACTGGCTGATTTTAGGGATGTGCCAGTATTCCCGCCGACATTCGTACCAAATTTTGAGCAACCGTTCGTCGTACAGCGTTCCCGGTGGTGTCATACAATTTGTCTTTGCAGATAGCTTACACGTTCTAGTCAAGTTGAAGGATAGCTTGACACACAGGGATTTGAATCAACGACATATGCACCTTCAACTGTATGCCTTGCCAGACTTTACCTCTTTCATAAGGCGCGGTTGAGGTAACCACTGAGACGTGAGAGAGTTAGTGCGCCACTTCCTTTCCTCAAAACAAATTTTCGTATTAAAACTGGCGCAACCGTTCGTTGTACAGCCTTGCGGGTGTTGTCATGTACGGATTCTCGCTCAATATAACATACGCTTCTTAGTCGGGTTGGCGGCTAGCCCACGACAGATATTCGAACCGATAGACCGAGTGGGTCACACGGCCCTTTGTGGATTCAGCAATTTGCGTCGAGGTCGAATGCTCACGATGACACTAATGCTTTCGCCTTCACAGCCCATAAGCAGCCTTAAGTGCCTTTCTGAAGTTTTTTACTTGCTTGTCTTCAATAACTTGAGCTGGCTATACAGAATTGTGTGCAAAAATAGTAAGCACTTCACTCAAACTCTGATCATAGCTCCTGTGCAGAGCCGCCAAAACAAAAATGAACAAATAGCAGCACGATGCAATTGCACGGACGCAAACGCGATAAGAAAGGTTAACAAAATTTTCAAGAAAATGTAGCATACATTTATCAAAAATATTATAGGAATAAACTGGTTGTTTTTCTAATTAACAGATTTTGCTTTAAAAGATAAACGACAATGCGGTCTTTGCAGGTGGATTGTACAGCGTGACGGATATTAGGTCTACGGTAGTAGGTAGTTCAATGCCTATGGGCTAGAAACTATAGATAGATTACCTTTTAGTTTTTCGTTGAGGGCACAATTTTATACTGCAAAATAGGTGGCCTTCAGTGTCGAAGGCGGATCCAGCTTTTCAATAAAAAACACGTTCTGCTTGGAGGTATCCAAAGTGGAATTACGCTCTTATCGACCGGATAGCAAAACAGACGCGCGGCACAAGCTAGAGTAGAAAGTTGGGCGAGTTGGTTTTGGGTGCATAGTGGAAAGAGCGCTTATAGACGAAGACGGAACGAAGAAACAAGGACGAGCGCTCCTTTATTGTTTTTTCGTTCCGTCTTCGTCTTTATGCGCTTTTCCCACCGTGCACCAGACCGTACGTGTTATATACCCAATACTAGTCGGGGGTTTTCGTCATCGCAAAAGATTGTTCTAAGTTGTCAGAGTAAGAATGGCTTTCTAAGTTTTGTTTTTCTAAGTTATCTAAGTTATCAGCCTTCTAAGTTATCAGACATGCACCTTTCTAGCAGTGTTGCCGGTTAGCAGGTCTAGAGAGGGCCACTTGACGCGGCGTTGTCATGGAACGGAAACAGATGCTGTAAGGGGCTTCCGCTCCATTCCTGGCGATATTAAAGAAGAAAAGGCGGCAGCAGCTACTGTCTTGATTGCGCCTTGCCTGGTCACTCGCGCAGATTCATTTTTCGCCCACTGCGCTGCAATACGAAACACTTCTTCAGCCGGCTTGTTGTATGCCCACAGGCGGTCACACAGCGAATTGAATGTTCCAGGACTACCTTCGGAACGTGTTAATGACCAATCCTGCCAAGCCTTAGCTCGTTCGGGTCCTGATGGCGAGGTAATGGGATATGTGAACTTGCTAAGTGGTTTTAATTTACCTCATGCGGAAAGCGACGACAAAATTTCAGGTTTTCGGGTTGGCTAGGACCGCTGATGCTCTTAAGAAATAAAGGGTAAAGATAGCCTTGGAATCGGGAACAGCATTCGTCTTGATTAGGCATTTTTCTCGGCAAAATTCAGCCTCTGTCTGCATCTGTCGACGAAATTGTTTCATGAAGGTTGATTTACTTTCAAGTTTTAGCGCATGAGCTCCACGGACGCATGAGCTGCACGGAGCTTGACAGGTCGCGCTGAGTTGATTGCTGCGTTGGATGGCACCCCACCGGAGCCATACGTGTTTTTTTCCTCAAAGTATGCGCGCAGAGCTTCATTCGCGCCTTAGACCACGCCAGGTGTTTTGCGTTTCGGTGACCCAGGAATTCAAGAGGACATTTTGATATGTTCAAACAATAGTAGCTTTGTAAAAGTGTCGGATTTTTCGGGTGTTCCTTAAAAAAAGTCCGTAGAAAGATATAATTGATACTGTTGCTAACTCTGATTCCTGCTAACATGTCAGTAAATAACTGCAACTCTCTGAACAGTAGAATAAATAAAAATCGGCGCTAATGAGCGTTTTCTCTCTCTAATTTTACATTCCTACTTAGTAGCGACATTTTCTTTAACCTTCAAAAAACTAAGTTTTAGAAAATAAACGCTTCATTTTCTGAATAAAATGCTTGTTTAATTGCAAAAATCTACAGCGTTACAGAGGTAGTTATATACCGTTTCTGCACTCGAAGCTCCATAATTTAGGCTGGTATCTCAGCTCATTAAGACCCACTGACCCTAAGAAAGGGCCTCATTAACTGAGTGTATACAGCTTGCAACAGATTATCTGTGCACAGGCACTGAGGGTGTCGAGTTTTGTGTGACCCTTCCTGATTTACCATTTTCCTATTTCCTGCTGCTTTGTGCGTGCCGCTATGGTTTAGTTGCTTTATGTCAATGGCTAGCATATATTGTGAGGTAAATTACACCCGTACCTCAACCTCAGTGTCTGGACTGTTGCGAGTTGAGTACTGGTAGCTTCCTTTGGCGCCTGGAAAATATCTGAACTCCAACACACTAAATCGAAAGACAGAAAAGACGAGCTAGCGACACTTTCGACTAGCAGTTAAACGTTTTTCACAAAGAACTTCAGAAATTTATTAAAAGGGCTTTTGCAAAAATATGCGTCAATTTACCTACAAGCATTGAACACTTTGTACTCATTTCCTTCCTTGTTCAAGGATGCGGACACCGAGAGAAGATAAAGCTATTCATGCTTGCTGACATTTCTTTCAAACTGCGCTCTAGGACAAAAGTATGTGTACTAGTTAAAAGGTATTGCATACTAGTCTGTTCTGGTAATAAGGTTTGCTACTATTGCTATATTTAAACACCACCAATTTTTACGACTACTGTCTTCTGTCATTTTCTAAAAAAGATGGTATTGCATGTCACGAGGAGTCACTACCTGTTCTCTTAGTACTACAAGCATCTCGATAAGAGTACAAAGCTGAAACAAAGCAAATCGAGTGGTCGAGCTGGCGAGCACACAACGCACTGCTGTACAATTCAAAGATGATGGTAGCAAAGGAAGCATGGTAGGCGAAAAATGCGCAATACTGGACGCAGCTACATGAATTCGGCTGAGCTGCAGCTGGACGCCTCACACTTTTACACACTTTCATGGAGAATCTGAGTTGTGTAATCAGTAAAGATGACGTATTTGCGACCTCGGAGAGCTAACGTATAAATATAGAGTTATATATGATTCCATTTAGGTATTCTTGTGATAAAATAGAATGACCAATGACGCACATGGCTTAGAGATTGTTGAAAATGTATCGTAATATAGTATAATTTACATGTCGCGATTTAATCCATAAGTCACAGAATAACGACTTTTGCTGCTGGTGGCGGATCGTTCAGGTATCTGTACTGCTGTGCCAAAACGATCGCCTAAAAACTTTCTAATGAGCACACACCGCGCGGACAGAAGCTATATTCAATTTGTCTGAGATCGCTACACTAAAATGTACAGTCGAAAGAAACTTCCTTATTTGCTGTACTACGTAGCAGTACATGCCATCCTTGCTTGTGCGCTTGGTCCTTCGCAGGCGAACTGCGGCTGGTCGACGTCTTTCAAATGTACCCGCGCAACGACTATTACGTGTTCATCACCATGAGAGGTGACACGCTGTTGAAAATGTTAGAGCACTCCGTTGACCCGAGTCCACCGCGGTCCAAGTTTCTGCAGGTCTCGGGTAAGTGCCGCACGCAACGAAGTTGTGGCCGTGGATTACACAGATTCGAGCATGGAGTAACACAAAGATAGCAAGGATTGGCGCCAAAAGAGCGAACACTGCATTTTTCGGAAGTTATTTTTCTTGAGTTAGGTTTAACTTCCTCCTTTAACTTACGCCTTAGCTTTATGAATAACTGCGTTACATAAGGTAGCCAAAACTGTAACGTACTGTGAGGCGACACACCAGGCATTCACCGCCACTCTTCTAGCTTAACACTTCTCCCCAACACATCATGCCACCAGAAAAAAGAGAAAAAACTAAATCACGCAGAGACAGCTAGGATATTACGAAGCCATGAAGGCGCGAAGTCACCATTGCTTTCAGGTGACCAGAACCGACCGATGTCCACGAGCAAAGATTCCTGGTGCGCAGGGTGTTGTACACACCCATCGGGTTCCGAGCAACACTCACAAATTACTATTAGTGGTCAATAGAATCAACACTTTAATATAAGATGCTCTCAATCATGTGAGAAGTTAAACATTTTGCCTGTATAGTATCGTCTTGCGACTACTTTTTTTAGGAAAAAAGAAAACTGGGATATTTTTTTGACGTGGAGTAAACTGTGTGGCTGTCATGAATGCGGGTGGGTCTTCATACCTGACCTAAGGTAAATTCAGCAGTGCGGAAATTAAAGAGGCATGCATTCGTATTAGTTTGCGATATATCGCTACGTATCAGAGCCCTTCCTGAAGGTGAAACTGGGTCCTTTTCGTTGCAAGCATTCGCAGCGTCACACCCAACGTTAAGTGTTTTCATGACATTCTTACCGCGCCAACGCGCAGGCATCCGGTTCGAGTTGAACAAACACGCCACTGGCAACGAGAGCCGCATCAAGAACGTGGTGGTGCTGTGCACGTCGTGTCGGACGCCCAGTTACGAGCGCGTCATCTGGATCCAGTGGTACACGCTGGCCATGTCCCGGTTCCTGGCACAAGGCGGAGACCGCTACGACTTCACTCGGGTGCCCCGCGGCTACAAAATAGAGACCAGTTGAGTGCGAATCCAGGGCAGCGGCGCCATTTCTTGCAATCGATCTTCACCAAGTCCGTAAAACATGCACAAAGTAATAATGCTCGCGCGGCTGCGGCCACGCGCAGCGTGGGTCTGAATCTTCAAAATTGCAGCGGTAATTTTGGGTGTTTGGGATACCCTATTAGGTTCAAAGGCAATCAGATCTAGTTAGTGTCAGTTCCTGGGAACTGACAGATTCATTTGGCAGATTTCGCAGCCTGTAAGAAGAATGGGTAGAATGCAGCGATGAAGTAGCGGTAGATCGTCGGCCCTGCCTGCCAAGGAACACTGTTCGCATCCGGTGCCGCACAAGATAAAAAGTAAAATCCAGGTGTCGGTCGAATTTAACAGCGAGGCGGAGGGCTGCGACATAATTCCAGCGACCAGATCTGGCAAACTAGGTTCTCATTTGAATTAAATTTGGCCACCCTCGTGTACTACTTGGCCACCACCTGATGTATATGTAACGGTTAGAGGTTTTCAGACAAAAAGTATTCCCGTCTCTTGTGGGGTGCCGGAAGGTAGTGTCTTAAGCCAACTCCTACTTATAGTTGTATTAATGATTTCGAACAGTTAAACACGCAAGAGGGGTTGCTTTGCTTGAAAGCTTCTCAAAGCACACTTATTGTTGCACAGTGTAGCCAGAATTTGTTTTTCAACAGCAACGCCGGGAAAGATGTTTTTTGAACTCTGAAAAGTGGTATAGATAAACTTACGGTGAGCTACACTCCTCTCATCAAATATGGAGACTAAATAAAAGCAATAGTTCAAAACTAATCATATTAGTTTACCAGCCAACAAGTTAGTACTTGTTATTTATTTAGGTGCTGTACAGCACTGGCAAACATGTGCAGAAAAGATCAGTTTCTAGCTGAAAAACATATGTTAATAAAGCATAATAGCTTAGAAGAAACACCCGGCGTATAACCCCCGTGTGTCGGGAGCTCAGTTGGTTGCTTTTTTGTCAGTGGCAGTAATATACTTTGTTTTTGAAGGCGATAGCGTTAAAGGCCACGTTCACCAGAAAATGGGACGTCGGCGTTGTCGGCGTCGGCGTTGTGAGCGAAAAATCACGGGCATGGCTCTGGCAGGGGGTCCCCACAGAGCAAACAAGGAGGCAAGAGGGCTACCAAGGTCATGTGACCTGGCGGCGTCATCACAACCTGCCCACCAGATAGTGAGCAGACAGGCCATCGTGACACGTGGTCGTTATAAAGTAATGATTGTTTGCTCCGGACGAGCAACCTGGGCCGCACAAGGCCCTCCGCTGAGAGCAACTGCCATCGCAGGGCAGTGGGCATCGCTTAACCGCTGCACCACTGCATTAGGTGTGGTATGAGGGCTCCCAGGGATCTGTGAATTGCAAAGTAGGGAATGACCTTCTGCATATACGGGAATTAAACCATCACACTATCGCGCCATAGTCTAAATTCGGAGCTTAAGTGTTCCCTCTGATTTCTCGGGCATTGAAATCAGAGTGCTTGCATGTGCTCACGACCACGCTTTTCTCTGCATATACAAGCGTTGCAGTGACAAATCTATGTTCAAGATAAATCATTCTGGCGTCCTATCCGTTCCAAAAGTTCAGGTCTGTGGCTTAGTTCACAGTTCTCAACACCAAGATGATGGAGTTTAATGGGCCTCTAGAACGGTGCGATCCGCTCTGCGCTGACCGAGTTCGATTTTTTCACGGATAATTTCTTCGAATGAACGATTGCTTTTCGAAATGAGCGCAGTACGCACTGCCATATGTCATTACGGAAAGTTGCATTTGCACCGATTTTCTCGCAAGCCTCATGCGCTGAATGTCGGTTTTGTGCAAAAAAAAAAGAAACGCATTTCTTCGGAGTGCATAGCCTTACAAAATGAGATTTTGTTTATTTATAAAGCTAATATAGCGTCTTTTTGTCCATTGCTTTGAACTGCTAAGTGACGTTGAACTCCAGATTGTGTTAATAAAAAAATTATTACCAGTTTTTAGTTAATTGAGTACCTAATATGCTTGCTCATTCGAGTGAATGACTTCCACTGTGGTAAAAAGTTCCCCCTGAGAAGATTTTTCTTTTACGCTCAACTTTTATTGGTTGGAATTTTTCAAAGTGTTTGCTGAAACCCTCTGCATATTTTTACGTCGCCTACTTCTACAAGCCAAATTTGTTGCGGACCAACTGATTTGCGATGAAGGGTGCAACACGCATTTATGTTCCATCAAAAGTGCTGCACAAGAACCTAATGGCAGCAGGAACAGCTAAAACTGTTTGAGCACAGTTCGCATACAGCAGCCTAGGTCCCCACTGCATCTATGCATATTACATTCCACCGCATTGCTGTGAGGAAAATTATCTTTATTCCCACTTTTGCGTCCTATAGTGTGCCTGACGAATGTTTAAGCTTTGGTATGACTTTCCATAGTTTTTTAGCTGCAGAACTGCAAACTATGTGTTTTCTCTTTCCTCTCTTTCTTCTTTCCAGACGTCTCTGATGACACCATTCTACGCCAGTACCTGAAAAAGCGGTCTCCCCTGATGCCGATGATTGACGGCCGTATTACATTCAGGAGCAGCGCACCACCGATAAAACCTCAGCAGGCAGTGGTGATGGCAGCCCTGTGTGCCGTTCAGCTGAGAAGCTCAATGAACTATGTGCGTCAATTCTCGAACGTTTTCTTTATATATATTTTTTAATTTTCGTGTTTGAACCCGAGTTGAGGATTTGATGTATTATTACAGACAGATGATAATAACAGTGCTTATGCCTCTCGAAATGTGTGCATGTAGATCAATCACTTTAGTTGTTTTAATTGTGAAAATGTGCGCATTTAAGGAACAATATTGTTGATAATCGAACTATTTTGAGATACGGCTTCTGCTCGTTTTTGACGTCTTTCTTAAGAGTACGTGGTTATGCCCTACGTCACAGCACTGATTTTTTTAAATGTTTTTATACTGCATTAGTAAATCTCGTTATCGCCTGTGGAAAAAGACTTACCTAATTCGCCTCACCAAACTCATTACGAAGCTACCACTCGCTAAACATTGCACCTTAATACGTGCGGATTGACTTATTTAAATAGTTTTTTTCCCTCGCGCGATAGCTGATTGAAAGTCGCTTTCTGGCTTTATCCGCCCACTTCCAATGAATAAGTTTCTTTGACGCTTTGAAGCTAGTTACTGTATTGATTGAATGACTGCGTGCATGCTTCGGTGTGTGGACGTATGGTATTTACTTGTTTGTTTTTGGGTGTCGCCTCGTAGGTGATTGGCGCATTATGCTTGTCGCCTTATACAAAGTGCCCAAGGTGCCTTCTTGAAATTTGCTTTGATCTACACGCACATCTCTAAATGATAATGATCGTCACAAGGGTCTTTATGTTCACTTCTGCGAAAATAGTCTTAATGGCATCACTTTTATTTTCTGTGTAATCATTCCCACAATACGTAAACTATTTCACGGTACCGAAGGAAACCGCTACATCAAAAAGTTTAAGGAGGAAATTGCGTATATATAAATAGTACATAATCAGACTGTATGCGACTTGGCGCTTGGTGTGTAGTAATATTAAACGCAATCACTCCATGATATTCTAATCAGTCTTAATTTCTCTATTCTCAATGCTACGGAATATCAGACACACTCTTAGACAGTCACATGGGTTACACACTCAGTAATGAAAACGTAACGGAGCTCTGGAAACATAATTGGGTATTCCTCGCTTTACCCCTTTTACTTTTCACGTAAAAAAAAACAATTTTCAAAGAACAATGCGGTGGAAATTTTTTTAGACGCCTAGCTGCACGCAGCATTATATGTAACCAAACTTCGCCAGTTTTATGTGACGTCGACGTAAATATAAAGAAAAACACATCACCTTTTATAGAGACCTTTTTGCAGAGTGCTTACTTTGGGGTACCTGGTGTCGTCACATATTCCGCAAATAAAAATTTTCTCTGTGGCCCAGAAACATTTTGGATCGTAGCACGGTGATATTGGTTTATACTCGAAGCCGTCGACAAGGCGCAAGAGGCAACTGCAATTCTCTTGCAGGACTGTAGCCGCTCTCAGAAGAAACATTCAGGATTATCGTAGGTGCTTTTCGCGTCTTAACTCGAAAGTTCTTCGCAGTAATAAACGAAGTGCTACTGAGAGTGACGGTTATTTCGTTTTTCGACATCTGCTGAGTAGGCTTTTTGCACTCGCCACAGCCCACTTTGTCGATTATCTTATATTGTAAGTCACCTGAATAAACAGTTTGAACTGCACTTCAGTCTTCTTTCCGAATCCTTCCGCGCTTTAATCGCAGCCACGTGACATCTGATGTAAGTGCTTTGTGTAGATACCCTAGTTGCCCACACAACCTTGAAGCTCTCGGAGAAGTCCCAGCCGTTTCGCCGAAAGTGACACTGCGAACTCCGAAGCCTCGGGTAAGGAAGACAATTCTTGCAGCAGCCTTTGCCTCAAAGGGCCGTCACCTGAGCAGGGACTCTTTCCTGATCTGGCTCTAGCCCAAAATGACGCTTCTATATGAACAACTGCCCTGTCTCAGCGTCGGCTCAAATAATCGGCCAAAAACGCATAGTGCAACTGACAATCAACCGCTCCCCAGACAGGGATCCAGAAGAACGGTTGGTGCAATGTGTGCGTGTCGTATTGATCAAATTAAATGAATACGATGTGTCGTCCGCGGTGGCAGTTCCGGCACAGATCTCGTATGAGAGGTACGAAACTTGCCTTGACACGTTTAATTTATTGCGGGGGGGGGGGGGGGGGATTGCAACAAGTGTGCGACTCACAGTCCCCCTAGCGCTCGGCGCATAAGGCTCAGAGGGACGAGCCCAACACATGGGCACCGTTTGAATGCGGGCGTGTGCAGGTGTGCGCAATGTCGCTGCGCTTGTCCGGCAGCCAATCTTCGCCCGCAGCCAATCGTCAATGCTTTGAGCATGCGCGTGACCTGGGTGGCGGCAATATTTGGCGGCAGCTTTTCTTGGCAATGCAGGGACGGCTCTGGGGCCGAGCGTCCTTACTCTATCATTCTGCCAAATAGTATGGAAGCACTATGGTGTGCGTGTCCACCTGTCGCGTTAATTTGTGCAATGTAGCTTTATTCTGTCAGTTTCGTAGTAGGCGTCATCTGTGGAAGCTTCATGTAACAACACGTGCGTAGAATATTCGTGACAGCTGAGAAAATTGTCATTGAGTTTCTAACGCTTAATTTTGGCGGTTAGGTTAAAAATGGGCCTTACAAAAGGAAGATTGACAATATGATATCTATTAAGTTACAACTAACGACTGCAAGCGTCTACTGTGTTACCCTGCGTAGATAGAGAAGGTATGTTTCGGGTGCATAGCTTCTGGTCTATTGCTACGCCATGACGATGCGCCAAAACCTCTCTACAGCACGTGCCTGCTGATCTGAAAGTCTGCTCCTCACCCGCCACCCGCTAAACCTACAAGCGAAGCTCAAAACATCGAAGGTGCGACACGTGGAAAACCAGCTATAAATGTCCGCATTGTTCACTTGAGGTTATGCCGGCCACGTACTTCACCACTGCCCATATACAGAGGAATAGACTTTCGGGCTTTGCTCTATGACGCACTACTACCAAGCGCCGGTCGCCGACCACTGGAAAATAACGATTACCATCTCCGAGTAGACGCCACCATGATCCAGTAGTAACAATTATCGTCCCCGTTCACCTCACCGTTCACAATGGCCGTCCGCGCAAGACCTCTAAGTCACCGACCACGCCACAAACGACGTCGCGTCCACTGCAACGACGGGCGTACAAAAAGACAAGCTCCACGATAAGAAGACCTTGCTTCAAAATGACGCCGCGCGCAGATAAATAAAATGAGTTGCCCCCTTCGCGATCACAGCACCCGATGAAGTAGGGAATAAATCCATCGCCAACGTGCAACGCGAGAACACGAACCAAAGGCTGTCGAAGGTCCCAAAGTAAACACAAGAGGAGACCGCTTTGCCACCAGTGGACTGGTTACGTACGGCTCATATCAAGCAATTGACAACTGCTTGGGAAAATCCAGCACATCGAGCTGCTGGAGGCCGCCTTGATTCGCCATCTGGACGATGCACCACACGGGTAACGGTCAGTGGACATACATACTCCGTGGCCTTCAAAATCCTGCATCAGTGTTTCTGGGACCTAATATTAAGAATGAACTTTTTGACTGTGCATCGCGTGATCACTGACCTCTGGTCTAAGGTCATTACGTTCTCTACGGCAGCGGCCATACGTATAACCATGACCCCGGGGGATCAAGTAGACCACAACGTATCTACCAGAGGAACAAGCTTGCGTCACACTCCTGTCAAACCCCTACGCATCTGGGATGTCAAGGACACTGAAAACATCATTAAAGGCAATAAGCAGCCAGTCTCCTTCTCCATGGCTATACCGCACTGACGAACGCCCCGCTATATGTATACCTCCCTCATATATCTGCGCATGCGCACGAAATGAGAGGCGCTATCAAGCTGCTCCGGCGCACCTTTAGACACGCAACATACTCGCAGGCTTTCTTTTTTTTTCATTTTACAGGGGAGTGGCGGGTCGCCGAAGCAACCCCTGCCCGGGCTGCGCTCTGTTTCCCTCTCTCAACGCCACAAGGAGAATATAATTTGCGTGCTTGTCGCTATACTCGCCCAAATTTCCGCCTTGCTGAACGTCGCTATACTGCCCGCTAATCGTCGACGTCTACGTGTCACAAATCCAGTGGTTCTAGCACTAGAAAAACCGTCGGCTTGTTTTCCGGCCGAGTAGCAGTGCATTGCAGTGGCTTAGCTCGGCTATGCCAGGATATACGTAGCGTGAGCAACGCTGAGCCGCTGAACATCAATTGCCGCTGAGCAGCAATTTCCCTCTCCTTCTCCATGGCTATACCACACTGACAAACGCCCCGCTATATGTATACGCCCCCTGATACCTCTGCGCATGCGCATGAAATGAGAGGCGCTATCAAGCTGCTCCGGCGCACGTTTAGATTTTGCTACTGCGCAACGGAGGCGCACAGCTGGGCAAGCGCCGGCACCAGTGCGTCTGCCGCGACTATGACTTCACTGCTCTGGAATGTGCAGACCGCCGTGGCGAGCGCGCGCCGGTGGCGGCTCCGGTGCGCCAGCTGTGCGCCGTGTGACGTCACTGCTCCTCGCGCATGCGCAGCACGGCTCTCTAGGAGCCACGCGAAACTGCTCAACCTCGGTCAATGTAGCTCACGCTACAAAAAAACGACGGCACAAAAAACATTGTTTACGAACACTGTAAACGTGATCCGTCATTTTAGTGAAACAGCGTTAAAGACTCATCATGAAAATCCTGCGTCGGCATTGTCGGCGTTGCGAGCGAAAAATTTTAATCATGACTCTGACAGGTGGTCCCCAGACAGCAAGCAAGGAGCAGGTGCGCCTTCTAAGTAGCGTGACCGTGCGATGTCATCGAAACCTGCCGACCGTACAGTGGGCAAACTGACGATCGTGAGAGGTGGCAGTTAAATAATGATTTTTCACTCGGGAAGATCAACCTGGGCCGCTCAAGGCCCACCGCTGAGGGACATACCATCCCAGGTCAATTGCTTATCGTTTAACTGCTGCACCACCGACTACGCCTTAGCATCTTCTTTTTCGTCCCCTTAAGGCATGGCACATACCCACATGGGGGGATTGGCCAAGATGTTGTGGCAGAAACAAGGAAATTTCCATAAGACATTTCGACAAAATTACAGCACCAAGCGGGAATTTTGAAAAATGTATCAATAAAAACGACAGAATATTTAAAGTAAAACAACACAGCATTTTGGTGTAAAAAGAAGAGCTCGAAGAATTTTACAAGAATAAGCAAATCAACCTACCAGTTGCAATTATGTAATCATAGAGAGTCACACAAATTGAACCCAATGCAGATCCATTGGCGCTTGCACCGAACGATAGCAACACTGGTAGAGATAACGGCAGCACAAACCTAGAGAGAGGAACTCTTTCCCTAAATTTTTTCTTCCTTTTCATCGATTTCGTACTCTTTCAATGTCCCCCACATGGGTGGTGTCAGTAATACATCCTCTTGCCTACACAACAGCGTTTACAGTGCACGTTATGCGTAGTCGTGTCTGCAGCATACGCTTCTAGTCTCCGTATGGCTCATTTCCTATTGGAGGCCATTATATTCTTCAAGTTTCAAAGACTTTATTTCTTCCTTACGAAGAAAGAGGAAGATGAGGCAAAATGTCTGTAGCGCCTGACGAGGCCTCAGCTTCCTTGTACAGTTTGCAGTACAGTGCAGCGGTAAAAAAATTTAACATGTTACAAATCAAATAAACATTCAACGTATTACAGAACAAAGCACTGAGAAGGAGGCTTGCACACTGCATGAAACGTGATCACAGCGGAGCAAAAAAAAAGAGACGTAAAACGCGATTTCGTTTGCGCACAGAAAATGAATAGGTGAAATGCAGAAGACTTTTCAACAGTAATAATACCCTTCAGACAACAAAAGGGACTGTATTTATTCGGTAAACTAAGATTGTGTGAGAGTGTCAGTGCACAAAAGTTTAAGGATATAACATGTCATTTTGCATTAAGTAACGCTTGGTTATTTCAATAAAATATTTGAGAGAAACCCTAAAATCAAGATCACCCGAAAAATTATTTATGGCGGTAGGTGCTTGATACATAATTTTGGGTTTCCCTTAGTTGGTACACGTCCTAGGGACTAGTTTTCTCTGTGCTCGGAAGCTATACTCTGATGAGGAATTGTCTGGAATGGTATTATACAGCCGGTTTTTGTATATGTGTTGGAACGAACGATAAAAATATGCCTGGTCTGATTTGAGCAAACTGTGTTTGAGAAAGGTGCTGTAGCCAAATATTGAGGATGACCGTAATACTCCTCGATTGCTAGCAATGCCTTCTTTCGTACAAGTATCAATTTATTGTAATTGATATCAGCGTATTCTAATTTATTGTAGCAACATGACTACCGTACGAACAATAAGTTGCAATTTACTTCGACGCAGTTTAATTTGGGCACGGCACTCGTAAAACTCTCCACTATCATGAGTACAACTGCACATATTTCTGAAAGCAAACAGCTCCCACTGACATCAAAACCATACACCGAATTTATTTTTTGAAAGTCGGTTTTTAACGAAAATTTTAGGAGAAACTTAGCTCCGTTTTAAAGGTGTGACAAGATTGCTGTATGGGTGAATTCCCATATATGCAGAACGTGATTCTCTGCTTTACGTTCATATATCCCTGCGAGTCCTCATATCACTCTAAGGCGCAACGGTTAAGCGACGCGGCAGTGTCCTGCGATCATAGGTTCTCTCAGCGTTGTGCGGTCCAGGCTGCTCCTCTCGAGTGACAAATCATAAATTTAACTGGCGCGTGCCACGGCGGGTTGTTTGCTCACTATCCGATGGACTTGTGGTCACGCCGCAAGGTCACGTGACCTAAGTGGCCCACCTGCCTCCTAGGTTGCTCTCTGGGCGCCCCCTGAACTGAACTGAACTCTTGCAACGATGACGCCGGATTGCAACGATGACGCCGGATTTGCTGCGTAACGGGGCCTTTAACGAAGTTCGGATAATCTTTTATGTGCAAACCAGGCCAATCTTGGCCCTGAAAACTTCCCAATCTGTTAGGCACACCTGACTCTGCCCCGCCTACCTGTGTTAACGCGATTGCATTAAAGGCTCCGTTATGCAGGAAATCTGGCTTCGGCGTTGTCGGCAATGCGAGGGATAAATAGGGTGGCGTACGGTGGCCCAGACAGCCACCCCCGGAGAAACAACCTAGGTGGGCTACATAGGTCATATTACCTTTTGACTGACATCACAACTTACCCACTTTATTGTGAGCGCACTAACCAAACTAGCTGGTGTCATTGAAAATAGAGGGCGATCGCCAGGAGTTGCTCGTGAAGAGCAACTTGGGTCACACAAGACCCACCGGTAGCAGCATCTGCTATCACAGAGCAGTAGAGCATCCGTTAACCGTGGTACCATTGCGCAAGGAGTGGTATGAGGACTCCCAGGGACACATGAATGCATAGTTGATAATCACCAATTTCACATATATGGGCATTAAGTCATTACCGCTATCGCGTGATATCTCTAAGGTGAATCCAAAGTGTCCCCTCTATTTTTTTTTACTCCTCTCCTCAAACAGCAATCACCCCAACAATATATGTCTCTCTCACCCCGTATTCAAGCACCAGACAATGGCAGATTTCTGCAGGTCATTGTATGGAAGGTGGCGGGTTGGTAGTAGCCGCCGGAAGCATTGTAGCCCAGGTTGATCTGGCCATTTAGTGCAGGGTGTGCAAACAAAATTAAGAACCAAACCAATAATTATAATAAGTGTTCCTTTAATGATGCGTCATATAATATCGGCTACAATTAGCTCCAGGTGGCGCGTTTGATTCGCCGCCTGAAGCACGGCAGCCCGTTTGTTCATAGCGGGATATGCAAACAAAATCAATAATGATGTTCGCGTTTCTGTTTGTGTTCAATATTTGTGTTCATGTTTATGCTTGAATTTGATAGACATGGATCAGGCTACAACTACCGCCCCCTTTTCATGGGAGAGGCGGCATTCGGCAATCCACAGTAGTCTCATGGCGCCGGATACGCCCGACACGCGTATGACATGCCGAAGCACACGGCAAGTCGAAGTATGGAGAGAAACCTTCGCAGAGGGTATCATCATTCACCTCCTTGGCCTTTCCTCAGCGCCTTGAAGACTCAGTAGCCGTGCCCAGTAGTGGGAGGTCTTTACTACTCTCCTTTACAGAGTGCCCTGCTATGGGAGCTGCTAGCTTGGAAAAAGCCTCTCTAAATGCGGCTCACTGATGGAGCCGATGGGTCAGGGCATGAACTTCTCGCGAGGCTTCCGATTATTAACGGATTTTATTTACGGGTGCCTAAATGCACACTTGACCTAGCCCAGCTGAACGTGTAAAGCAGAAGCCGAGGCCTCACCGAAGCAGTTACAGTGGGCTACCATCCGCCCACTCACCTTCAACCTCCGCCTATTTACACCCATGAGAAAGACCTCTGCCCATCACCCACCAATTGCCTTCCGATGAAGACCCTTCACTCATCCACACCCTCCATTCACCAGGAGCCCACATGGCAAGGGAACGACAAGGTGGCTGCAGAATAAAATTAAAAGTGGCGACTGGAAGACAATTAGCATAAAAGCGAAAAGTGCAACCAAAAGTGCAAACGCATGTTTCTTGCATTACTTTGTATGATCATCTGCCAGTGCTGTTTTCAACCTTTTGCTTTATAAAAGCCATGCTAGAAAAATGTGTGCGTCCGTCCACCTGGAGCATCGGTTGGCTTGTGGGGAAGTCGGAAAACGAATGTGCTTCTTTCAGCTTTCAGAAGAGACGAGATGTAAAAGTGGAAGACGGAAGATGAAGAGATGGTGGGATGTGACTGGTGACGGGTGGGGGGAGAGACAGGAGGTAGCCCGTGTCACACTATGGTACTGGATTGGCTTGGGAGAGTCGAGTAGGGATACGGCGAGTCACACGGTTGTAACGGACTGGATCACGCCATCCGCTCGGACGCTCTGAACTCATCATTCAGCATCTGCTGCTGCGCCTGAGGGAACAGAAAAGCTAACGAATTCTCCGTCGTGTCAATCGCATTGATCGTCCAGGCTTTTTGCTTGTTGGCTATTCATTCAAATAGAACATGTCGAAATATCACTAATTAGTTTTCACACTGTGTACTCGGGAAAGTTTGGCTCTTTCTTGCTTGAAGCTTGACTTTGATAATGCTTTTCAACTGCTTCCACTGATGTTCCTTCCAGTTCTAATTTCCTTCCAGTTCCATGTAAAATGCTCACCTCTTTATCATGAATTGGTAGTATGTTTAGATTTTTAGATTGGCTCCAGGCATAATTTAGTTGCTCTGATGCGGCAAAACGAACACCAGCAAAAAACCATAATCATATGCCCTTCTCTCCGGATCTGAATGCCTACATGTGCAGAAACCAGGGTGTCATAGTTTTAGCATGCCCATGCTATTACACGGTGTTTCTTGAACTTAGCTTGTGAGATTTTCTCATCGCTATTGGTAAACGACGACAGTCGATAAACATCAGAAATGAGGGCATGCACGGTGTATACGTGTACATACCGTTCAGTTGAATAGGTGCACACGGCGCCGTCATTTTAACCGGTGATCAGAGGGGATACTTAAGCTGCACCTTAAGATATACCCAATAATTCTGGACAAAAACATTTTTTAGCGGGAAACCATTTATGAACTCAATTGTTTCAATGTAATGTAAGCTTTCACTGTAAGGATCAATTATCCGTAGATCAGCCGACGACAGTCTTGTATTTCTTTTCTATTAAAGAGACACTGAGGAGAACCCTATCAAATTTTTTTTGTTAGCAATATCTGATAGTTAGGCATTTCATGGCTTTGTTGCCGCTTGTCCGGGAGCGAAACATGCATTTGTTTCAAAAAAATTTGGATTCGAATTTGAAAAATGTTTTCCCGCCGCTCCGATTCAAACTCGAGAACTCTTATGACGACACGGAGAACTCTTATGACGACACAGAACGGAGTGACGTGAAACGTGACGTAAACGGAGACTCCCTGATTTCTGGCGGCTAGCGGAGCGGTCTAGCAGCTGCCGAAATGAAAGCTACCGCCACCGCACGTTGAAGGCATCTATCGGGGGTCGCTACCGTCGCTTCGTTTACGTTTGCACCGGCGTCTTGCCAGCGATACGATGGATCCCGTTCCCGAACCCGACGACGTAGTTCTCGCAAAAACTCCGGCCTGAATTTCAGTGACCTCAGCCCCACATAGCGTGCGATGCCTTTGAGGGAGCACGGTTAGGTTAGGCGCCGGCGGGTGGTTTCTCCCTTCCTCAGAGAGCAGCCGTTGCAAACTAAATATCATAACCCCAGTGCGGGGAGTCGCAAGGGGCCAGGACAAGGTCGGCGCTTGCGCCCATCGGAGGCTGGCCGGGGCTTTGGGGCCAACGGATTGTGATTCCTTGAACGGCGCGGTTGCACGGCGAAGCAGGCGGCGTCGAGGTCTCCCACGGTTGCAAGAGCCAAGTTATTTATTTTTTGCCACAAAACACAAATGGGTGCTCAAGGGCGGTCGCGTTTAAAGTCGGCGGCTTGAAACTGAAGCCGGTCCACTGGATCGGGCTCTCTCGCCTCGCCCACTTGCATGTACCTTCAGATATGTACTGTGAATGGATTAAATTGGCCGAGCTCGAAAAGAACAGCTCCTCAACTGCCGCAGCTGTCGCACCTCCCCGCCAGTGCGGTTAGAGTCGCCGAAGACGCCGAGCGCGTCGGCGGTCAAGCGCAGTTGGAGTATGGAGGGTCTCGCTTAGACCGACTGGACTTCGCCGTGCAGCGCGCGCGCGCTCCTCGCCGCAGCATAAACGCGCCTTTAAGAGCCTGCGCTTAACCGCTAACCAACGTATTCGGTGGCGGCACTCAAGCCCCCCGCCCACTCACTGAATAAAAGAAAGGAAGTCCTGTGCCGAGGTTCGGAATCGAACCAGGGCCTTCGGCGTTTGTGGCGGAGACGCTACCACTCCACCACGACGGCTCAAGGTACAGCTGTCAATAAAGGCGCGTCTAGTGAATGCACTTTTCTGATGCAGAAATCTCCGCGCTTTCGCTAGGTATATCCAGGCCTAACAGAGCTAGGCCATCAGCAATTTTCCTGAACTGCCTTTTACATTGTCTCCCGTCCCTAATAAACGATTTTCGTCAAGTATTTTGAAGCTGACTGGCACAGCCGCGAATGTTTCGCCCGACAAGCGTGCGGATACACAAGTGCTGCCTTGAACGATCACCGACCATCGTGCCATCGTAGCTTTTCATCGACCATGGCGATCATCTGACAAGCCTTAACAGGCTCCTTCAAAGGTTAACTAGCACTTGAAGCGGCACTTGGAGTTCCTCTGCTGTTCGGCGCTTGTAAATCGAGGCGCGTCAAAAACAAAACCACGGGGCACGCAAAGCTCCAAGACGCGAAGCGCCATAAAAAATCGAAACTCTTCTGGCCGCCTGTGGCGCCGCCAAGCATCGGTTTTCTTTGCTTCCAACATTCAGGTTGTCCTTTGCCTGCCTTCCTTGTGTGAGAAAAGTTCACTATTGGTTTTAAAACAAAACTTACTTCAATATTATCTGCGCAACCCACCTTTGTCAGCCTCAGAGATTCGCGAACCCATGTAGGATGGAAAATTACTCCAAGGTGGCGTCTCTTGACCTATGGCGTCACCACGCTTGTACTTGCGAGATTGGCCTGTGGTGGCGATACCTGTATTTTGGTTATTGCTGTTTTCGACCTTACAAGAGCTTTGTTTTCCGTAAGAGCGGCGTTTTTGTGATCAGGAGCTGGTATTCCACTGATACAAGCCAACTTCAATTTCTCCTCAGTGTCCCTTTAATGTTTTTGCTATCGCCAAACGCCATTGGTTTTATAGGACAGTCTTAAAAGTTAGATGCCTTCGAATAAAGGAGTGAAGAGTTTTTGCCGCATATCAGAAGACAGGACCATTACCTTCAAAACTTTCATTACGGCATCTTACAATTATTCCATTTTCAAAATATTTGTCCATGAATGTTGGACATGGACGCGATAGCGTAACTGGGTAGTACCCATGTATGCAGAAGGTCATTCAATAATTTACATCTACTGATCCCTGGGAGTCCTCATACTTCTGGAGAGCAGCGGCACAGCAATTCTCCACTGCCCTGAAATGGAAGGTGGTCCCAGGTGGTGGGCCTTGTGCGGCCTAGGTTGCTCGTACCGAGCGACCGATCATTATTTCAACTACCACTTGCCAAGGTGGGCAGTTTGCTAACTAACCGGACGGCAGGCTGTGATGACGGCGCCGAGTGAAGTGACCTCGGTGGCCAACCTGCCTCGTTGGTTGCTCTCTGGCCACCACTTGTCAAAGTCATGCTCGTGATTTTTCGCTCACTGGGCCGACAACGCCGATGCCGGCGCCGGATAGCCTGCGTAGCGGGACCTTTAACGCTATTGCGTTAATACATGCGCACTGCGACATCGAAGCAACGAGAAACTTTTCTTTTAATAAACACCACTCAGAAGACATGCATTTCGCCGCCGTTGCTGGTGCTGGTCTCTGAGCTATTTTTAGCGTGATTGGTTGATGATTTTGCTTTGCTCTGTCGTCGGCACGTCTAGAGACGATAGTATCACATAGCGGTGACGGCAGTCTAGGCAGTGAAGAAGACAGCGAAATGCTCCTCTGAAAGGAAAATGTTTATTGGGCTGACTTGCGCTCGCAATAGAACGAACTACTCGGCGGCGGCGAAAGCAACAAGCGTGCTCGGGGGTCGTCGAACAGAAGTCTGAAGTTCTTGGCTGCGCTCAAGTTAAAGCTGGCAAAGAGCCTTAGAGATTAAGAAGCAAAAGGAACTCCTAGAGTCTGGGAAAATATGAAACCAGCTGTTCGTGGCCACGATCAATCGAGATAAGTCTCGTCTCATCGAGCGTCGCAAGCAAAAAAAAAAAGGCCACCGGCAGGCGGCTTTTAGCGCGAACGAGCTACAAAGAAGAGCATAAAAGTTGCCCGGCAGATGTGGAAGCAGTTGCTCGTAGCCAATATCAATCGATATAAGTCTAGCGTCACCTCGCATCACAAACAAAACGAAAAAGTGGCCTGCCGGCGGCAGAGGCCAGCGGCAAAGCATAACATGCGTCCACCGCGACCGGGGTCAAACTCGCGCACCACAACCACTTTGCTGCCGCGGCGGCTGAAAGCCGTTCTTGTCACATCGAAAAACGACTGTTTCAACCGCCCTTTGAAATCATTTCTATTAAGCGGCCGGTTTTAAAACAAGAACAAACTCGTTAAATTTATTCATCTCAATGACCAAATGAGATAACTCTGCCCGAAGTCAGATAAACCTTGAGAACACGAAAAGCACAAACGCAGCATAACCGCATAAACGCAGTGAAATTCAAATTATGCTTTAAGGCCGCACGTTTCATAGGCTATGCAGCGGGACTTCAGGCCAGCTGGACATTAGCTCAACGCGCTGATTGAGAGTAAGGTGCTCGCTACTTAGATATGCAGGCTACTAAATGAATGTAATATTCAGAGAAAAGAGCGCCAAGCTTTGGGCACTGGAAACAACGTTGTTTTCAGACAAAAATATGTGGCCTCGATTATTGTTATACTCACTACCTACCCTTTCTTGTAAAGTTATCAAATATGTAGCGGAAGAATATGTTGTTGTGAGAGGCTGATTAATCGTGCAGGTTTAACTCGTCTCGTGGGATATAGAACGGCCTTTGTTCACCATTGGACGTAGTTATGCTGATGATGAAGATACTTTATCGTGAACTTCTCTTTTTCTAAACGAAATTATCACTGATAAAGAATCTACTATCGGTTTAGTATACGTCATGCGCGCGGAGAGTTTTTTTATGACTCCCGAACACGCGTAGTTGTAACCCTAAAGCGAAGACTTCAAGACCATGTTTGTTCGCCTACTTTTTTTGCGATAGTTTATGCCAAAAGAAAAATAGAGATGGCACGACTTATGCCCGTCCCCGGTTGAATTTTCGTCCAAGGTTCAGAATGAAGGTCTTGCAACTACAATAGTAATTTGGGCTTTTTACCGCACCGTACATTTTCTGTTAATGTGCCGATGGCTTACTTTTAGACTACGTGGTGCTCTTGGTTGGTATCTTCAAGTTTGAGCATTACAGTTTTTAAATTCGAATAAAAGAACACTTCAGTATAGACATAGTTAAAGAGAATGTTCTAGGTTGTCACTGCTTCTTACGATGTTGACTAAGCACATGCCACAATATAATTATAATCATTGAGAAACATAGGTCTATTCCGATGTTGGCAACATGATGTTTCATACAGAAATCTTTAGATTATTCGTTTTCCGGCTACATTGACTGAGCCGCGACGTTTTAACTCCCACTGAGCTTGGGAAGAGCCGGAAATCTCTGCAGCGACACTCGTTCAGCTTATCAAGCATGGCTACTCTAGTGTCAGTGTAATTAAAAAATGAGGAATTTACTTCATCACCGCAGAAAACGTAAGGTGTGCCTTTCACTTGTTTTGCTCATTTTTCTTTTCTTCATGATACAAAGTAGGTAGGTGATGTCCCTGATAAGAGAAGTCTCCTGGTTTCTCCATTTCTTGCAGGTTTGATGGGAACGCCAAAGCCTCACCATTATTTAAACGCAAATAACTCTCCATCGAGCTAAAAAGAAACTGGGTAGCTTCTACCATGCACGCAGCCGCGTTCATGCTTAATTACTAGGCACTACCATAAAAGCCCAAATAGGATATTATAGCTGTTCGCCACACATTATATGAAATTCTCCGCTGTACTCTCTCCTACTTGGAAATTGCTTGATAAATTACACGAAGAAAAAAAAAAGAGAAGACTAAATTAGGAATGATATCGCCGACTGCCTGACGGAAGAGAAATGTACATTGTACTCGAATCTTTCTGTAAAACGATGCATTCAGGCAATTTAAAGAACCGAGGGATGAGGAGTATAAGAAAGAGTTTGTTGATTTTAGTTTTCTGCTAGGTTTTGTGCGTATGCATATAAATTATATTTCCTCTTCCAATGTAGCTCGAGCTATGTTAACATTGTGTTAAAAAGCTCACTTGCAGTCTACAGCAAGGATGGTCAAGAGACAGATAGATTCACATGAAGGGATTAAAATACAACGCTTGATCTGGTTCGTCGAAGTGCCACAATTTCTCGAACTTACACTGTGTTTATTCCGCGCCATTTTTAAAGATTCCTTTAACATGCTAAATACAGTAAAGTATAACTACAATACAAGAATAGCAGTTGTGCTACTTCAGTGGCGCAAATATAGGCAAGCCTACTCTTTTATCTACACTGAAAAATGCAGGATGTCAGCAGTGCTCTTTCTGGCCACTGACGCATCCTTGCTAAGAAAACGTAAAATCTCCGGTGGAGCGCCAGCCTGAAAATGATTTCAAAATTTCTGGACAGCCGAGAAGCTTTTCTTGCTTTTTCCAATATATCAGACTGTGCAAATCAGCGACGACCACAGTTGGCTATCCTTGCACTCCACACTTACGGAAAAGCCGATATCTATGTGGGTGCTCCCAAATCTTCTCCTCGCCAATGAAGGTAGCGAACTTTTGCGGAGTTGCCAGAACACTGTCGCGAATGATCGGAAATGATCTGCGGCCCAACGACATGTCTCCGTACTCGAAGAATAAGGGAACGGACGTGAGGGAGACACTTCAATGCACGATTTACTCTAGACAGTTGCAAGCAGGAAGCTAGAAGCTCCGAAGACGGTTCGTTCGATCGGTGAAAGCGCTAGAAACAATTCTTAATCGATAGGTTAAACACAAAGAGTTCTTAATTCGTTGTTGCACTGAATGAAAAAAAGCCACACGTTCAATCATTAGACCTAATTTAAATCTGCGATGAAAGTTTTGGGATCGCTGCTGTAGGGACTCTTGACACCCGGCATCAAGTTCTGGCTGAAGCAGATGTGCAACTTCGGCACGATTTCTTGTAAAGGAACAAAGCGACATTCCTTTTTAATATGCTTTGTTAGATGTGTTCTTGCGAGGATACCACGAAGTACAATTATGGTGAAGTGTGCTCGTTTTTTTTGCGACAAATGCCGCAGTATGAGACAGTATTCTATTAGAAAAAGAAAATAAACAAATGCTTTTTTCCACGCACTTCAGCGCACTGCAGAAAATTGTGTTCTTAGGCAATTACCATCTCCTGTAAAAACTGCTCTGCAGAGCCGTTTATAGTCGAGGGTTATAATAGTGACATTGATTTTTTTTTTCAAGCAGTGCTTTCTCCAAAACGCCCTGTGCACCGGGAGCGATGGCCCAGGCCATGCCAGTGAAGGAGGGGGATACGTCTCACTCCTTGTGCGCCCTTGACATGGACCCCATTGTGGCAGTGTTTGCTTACTAAATACAGGAATCCATATAGAGGGAAGATTGTGCCTGGATGAAGTTAAAAATAAAACAAAAGCCATACCAGAACAAAAAAGCCGGAGAAATAGGGGACGCAAGAACCGCGCCTTGAGGGAAGGGATGAATAAGGGGTGTGAAACGAGGGAGTGAAAAAGCGTCACGGTAGTGGAAAGATGGTGATTTATCCCGGCCACCTGGTGTTTTAGAGAGAAAGCTCCACTCCTTCCGTACAAAGCTGAAAGTCATGTGGCTATCAAATCTCACCTTCACGCCAGGAGGAGAAGAGCCTTGGCTGTGACGTCATTCCACGTGACTCCACGCCTCTCCCCAGCTGCGCGCGTTAAGACCGCGACTCTCGCTCGCCTCGCTACTATCGAATGACGTGAGTCGTTGTGCCTCGCCGCAACTTCGTATGCGGAGCCGACGGCACTGTCACAACTGCCGCAAATCGCGTGACGCGCCGTTCGCTATATATAAGCGTGTGGGGTGTGCTTACCTTCACACAAAGCCATGGATGAGCAACGTGCCGAAACTACTGCTTCGAAGATGTATCGTCGCCTTATAGGCCAAACCACTGATTTGCAATAAACTTTATCTAACCATGCTTAACAGATCTTTCGCTCGTCTTACTAGGTGCAGCCGGCTTGAGCTGCAGCGAATTTTTTTAACATGCATAATATCGCACAGCCCACTGGCTGTCGTTTAATACTGATACTTGATGCGCCGGCTTCCCCATGCTATGGAATCACGAACTGTTTTACGTGCAAGCAGCTTTCGTAGGTTGGCCGCACGAAGAAGACAGCTCTGGCTTTTCAGGCATTGGACGTTGCAGTGCCAGGAAGGCCATTAAATTTATTTCAGGGAAAGTCAAATGAGGTACAGTATCTATAAGGTTGACAGCGATGTTTGTGGGCATTGTAGAAAATTTCCTGCAGCAACCGAGTGCTATGACATTAGCAGTGCGGAATCACATAGCCTCCTACCCACCGATGAATATGTTAGAAATCTGTGCTGGAAGTGAAAACTGGAGAGTAGCGGTTGCTGGCAGCTAATGCTACGGTAGCCAGCGCCTCTTATCTCCTTGAGAAAAAATAAATTAAAAATAAATTAAATTTTTTGATGATAAAAAGAGTCCCAAAGCTTGCGAGGTGACATCGAGGAGAGAGTTTATTTTTTAACCCAATTTGTGCAGCAGGGATAACAAGTTTATTTCTCCTGATATCACCATAAAGCCTCGGGTGAGTAATGGCTTCCAGTGTGGACAGAAGTGTCTTCACATATTTCTGCAGCTCTTTCTTGACGTACACTGTGCCATTCTTTAATGTTTAGAATCTCCAGCTGGCGTCTAACAGACGGTGAAAGTGCTTGTGCGAGTTGAGGCCGTTCTCGCGGAAAGGAACAGCGTGTCAGTCATCCCGCGAAAGATCAATGCTGGAAAAACAATATTAAACGCGAAGTTAAGACAGTCCTAGCCTTCAACACGGTTACGTCCGTTCCAAGACCAACGCCTATAATTAGCTCTCTCGTACCAGCAACGGTCACTCTTTCTTAGAAAGCTTCTTATATGTATCACTCCACCTAAGCCTCACCGCAAGCCAATATATTTTCGTTCACTTGAAAGAACCAGGAGGGTCAAGGCGATTACTGCTCTTCTTATCTTCATATATCATGCATTGCATAAATTCCCTTAACGCTCTGCAACAGCTGGGATGTCAATGTGAAGAGAATATTCGCGACTTTACCTGGACATATGGAGCTAAGGCTGTAATCGTGACATGATTAATCACAATATAAGGTGAATTTAGAGCAACTGACGCACCTCAAAACTGATTGCTGTAGTATTATGAGGTGGTGACCGCAACACAAAAAAAAAACACTTTCATGGTATAGGGAGATCACAAACTCCAATACACCCACACAGCTCTTCTCAAACAACGCCATTTCAATAGCAAATTACAAGATTTCATAAAATCTGCACGACCTCTGGAAGCAGGTACTCGACAGCTCCCACTCCAGGCGTCGCCTAGGGTACTTAGCGTCTATGCATATAAACGCCTTAGGTGTCTGTGAAGCATTCGACACCGACAAAGATCCACTCTTAACAAGAGCTCAAACTCCAGAGAAAGTCTCGAACAGTGTTAGGGATTGGAGGGCTACTTGGTAAAACTATCAAAGATTTCCCGCAGCTCTGATGGAGGATTTCGCTCATGCAGCAATAGGTGATAGAACATTTTCTTTACTACATACTGCGTGTGTCAGTGGTAGGGTAATGAATAGCTGCCTGATAAAGCTATTGAAGCTATCCCCGGAACTCTTAATGAGAGTTCACTTAAGGAGACAATAGGTGAGCTATCTCTGTATTACAAACTGCATCGTTCTAGTGCTAAAAAAACAGTCTTGATTTCTAGCCTCCACTATGATACATGAAAATCGAACACTTGTTTGAACGGCTAGTGGCTGCAGACAAAGCAGGGGTCAAGAAAAGTGAGGTTCATCGTTTTCATATCCATTTACAGCCGCGTTTTCTTTGCTAGTAACCATTGGCGATACTTTACTGACCATGTTGCCATTCACAACTTAAATGAAGTCAAAAAACAAAGCGGACGTCTGGAATGAAGCCGAAGCCGAAGTCAAAGTTAATTCCAAAATATTGAAAAGAGGGATAGCTGAGCTAGTTTGTGAATGTTTTTAAATATTTTGCGAAGAATAAACAACGACAAAGAAGGCACAGACGGAAGAGAGCGATCCTGTCTCTTAGTCCCTTATGTTTTGTTTTTTCTCTGCTGCCTCTGTGCCGGTTCCCTTAATTCTATTTCACAACCTCTTGAATAACGATGTCTATTACTGCTATGATTATGGCTTGCTGAGAAGCAGTGCACTCCAAAGTTGAGCTTACGGTACGAAATAGAAAATAACTGCTTGATGACAGCAGAAGGCTAGCACAATTCACCGAGGCAGTTTTCAAACGTCTTGCCATGTAGGCCTACGCACATTTGGCTTAGGAGACGTGTTCGTTTAAAAAGTGGTTTTATGCATGTATAAAACAGCTATCATATAATTTTACGTGGTCTGGCTTCTATTTATCGCAAGGCAAGCCCCTAAGCTATTTGATAACTCTTCCTTCCACTAAGACCCATGTGCACAAAAAACTACCCTACTGGATAGAAAAGTAGGAAACACAAAGCTATTTCAACTTATAATCGTAGTTTTCGGACACTGCTCCTCTCAAGCGGATGCAAAAAATCCTAAATAAAGTCATAAATTAAATAGAACATAAGACATCAATCGCAGTTAAAATTTTGTTTCCTCAGCAAAGAAACAGTTGGCAATATTTATTTTGAGTTTCGGTGCACGCGAAAAAAAATATAAAAGAACAGTCCTTGCTTTGACCAGTTTGTTTCTGCTCTGACACGAACCACTAGAGAAGTGATGCAACTTTCAGGATCATCGGTTTGTATGAAAGAGGACATTCATTTCGTAATGTTAAGAGCCTTCGCATCCGCAAGGAACTGCGAAGTATACAGACTAGGAAAATGAGCAGAGGCTGTCAGTCTCCGGAAATCTCGAGTACTAATGTGGTTAGCAAAATGTTTGAGCTACAAGCCAGAACAGAGGCTCACTCAAGGCCCAACTTGTTTCTACTCTCTACTGATTTCACTAAGGAAGAAATCACACAAAACAAAACAAGCCGTAAGATGGAGAAATTCTAGCCACTCTCATCCCAGGCGAGCGACGTGCCTGGAAAGGGGCTCGAGTGATTTTCTGCCATGCATGTCGGCGGCGATTAGGCCTACTCTCTCCTCTCCCCTGAGAGCAGAAAGCAGCGGTTCGCGACCGCCTTTGCGCAGAGAGAGCTTGCACTTCGCTGCCGCTTTGACATCAGCGGCTGCTGCCCATTAGCGACCCGATCGTTCTTTTGCCACGTGCTTGTCTTTTCGAGACAGCGGCTCTGGCGCGCTTGGCGGCTGCCAGACCCTGGGGGTTCTGGCCAAGCCAATATGGCCATGCAATCGGCACGACGAAGGCACAGGTCTGGACACACAGCTGCAGCTTTAACGGAAGTTTGGGTAGGGGCTTTCGGGGTGCTTTATTTTGGCTGTCTGTCTGCGCTTGCTGTCTATTTACAAGTCGGATGCGTGACCATTTCCAGCTGTGAAACTTTGTTGCCTGAGGCCCAATAACTGTTTTGGCTTGAGTGGGCTTTAAAAGACAGAGATGTGCGGAATCAGTCCACTCCGGCGGTATGCAGAAAGAAAAATTTGACTCAGAAATGCGCCAAACATTTCAAAAGTGTTGCTGCAGCTTGTCGGCGCTTATTCAACACGATAAGTTCAGAGAGACGACCAGAGAATGATGATGAGCAGTACAAATAGAGAACACTAATGTCAAATGAGAACCAAGATCTATTTGGGCTATTTATTTCATAACAGGACCAGATGCAAAATATTAAGGAAAGCGATAACTTGCCGACGAACAGAAAGAGGCACAAGAGGGCACCCGGGCTCCCATGTTTCGTTCTCCTCTGTGCTGTTAGTGGTGGGGCTCGGATGGAACGGGGCGGATTCCTCCACCAGGAGACGACTACCGTTTATTGAGAGGTGTATAATGCAGAGATAACGAAACTGTATGTTTTATATATATTTCAAAGATTGGCATGATTTAGGAGGAGAATTTGTATTGTATGCAATGTCATAATGGTGCCTGCGGTCTGCTGTTCCTGGATCTAGTCGCCGACGTTTATGGGGTAAAATTTCTCCAGTGAATCTAGTAAGTGTTCGGTACGACTTGGGAAAGTCCGCACCCATTTACAATAATACACACGCTCTCTTGAGGACACTCCCTTTCGAGGAGGCTGAAACTGTTTCCGCAACATTGCCGCGCCATGCCTTGCCATCCGGTTGATTCAAGGCGCGTACGTGTTCGCTACGCAGCCGCCGGGTGGTCTACTGGTTCTCCACGCGATCGCCTGTCTACTCAGACGTGGTCCACGTTTGGTCACGCGGTTCTCGACTTCTCTTCGCAAGGCATCTGAAAAGAAGCTGCCGGCAGAATACAGCATCCGTGCCACACTTGATGAAGAGTTCCGCACGGTTGATTTGGATGTGGAAAAACTGTTAATAGCACTTATGAAATTAGTCAAAGTGGTGAAGAGAGATTTAAACGGTCGTGTAAATCAGATGTTCGCCTTAAGAGACCTGGAAGGCTGTGTAATGTCTAATTTGAACAAGGTAGTTAAATTAAACTAGAATTTTTTACCTAACCCTACAGTAGTCCAAATATTCCGAAAGCTAATTATGAAGCCAGTGGCGCGGATGAAGTGGACATCCCATTGGTTACAAAAGAGAAAGCAAAGAAAGCCATGCACATAATGCAAAGGGGGAAACTGGTTGGTGAGGATCAGTAACTGAAGATTTGTCGGAGGATGGTGCAGACATTGGGCGAGAACAAATTGTCACCCTGTATGTATAGAGCTTCACGACCCCGAGGGTACTGGAATTTCAGAAGAACGCTAATGTCGTCTAAATCCGTAAGAAGACAGAATTCAAGGAAATGAACAATTGCAGACCGATCAGCTAAATGTCCGTTGTCTTCAGTATATTTACTAAGGGGATCGCTAACCTTATATCTGAGCGAACGAAATGAACAGGTCCGCTTTCGGAAAGGCTATTCGACAATAGAACATAATCACATCATCGGTCACATAATAGAGAAATGCGCAACGCATATATAAACTCTATATTTAGTCTTCAGTAATTAGTTGAAGTATTTCACGCAGTGGAAATATCAGCTGTCATGCACGCATCACGTACCCATGGTGCGAAAAGGCATACGTAAAGGTATTGAAAAATACCTATAGTGGTTTCGCAGCGACCATAGTACTTCACCGATGAAGCAACAACAAAAAATAAGCAAGGATGGCAGCGAAGGAAGCATGTTTTCTCCAGACTGTTCATGGCGTGCTTACAGGAAGATCTCACAGAACTGGATTGTGAACAGTTGGAGATAAAAACTAAAGAAAGATATCTTAGAAAGCTTCGATTTGTTGATGTGATTACGTAAGGCACAAAAAAGGACAGACAAAGCGCAGTGTTGTTCGCGCAGTTTGTACTCATTCTCTTCATTATGAAACAACTAACCCGCCAGAACTTCCTTCTTCAGAAGTTAATGGTACGCAGTGAAACGTTATAGGTGGTAACTGAATACATCTACTTCGATCAGCTAGTGAGCGCAGCTCAGGACTACGAGAGTAAAATAACAAGGAAGGTAAGGGTGCGGTGGAGTGCATTTCGCCGGTACGCTATTGAAATTATTGGCTGTTCTCCAGTCAAGCTCAAGAGGAAAGTATATAACATCTTTATCTCAGTGGTAGTAATCTATGGGGCCCAAATATAGGCGACCATGGTTGAACCTAAATTTAGGAGTAACTAAACTGAAAAACAATTACGTTACGTGACGGGAATACAGCAAAATCGACCACGAAAACAACACGAGTTAACGATATCCGGTTGTAATGCTCTTGTAATGCAAAAACAAGATGACTAATGGGGCCTAACGATAAAGGAGTGGAGCCAAGTAAGCGCAATCGTAGCGTAAAGCTGCGCGGAGTTAGGCGGGTGGTTAAAATTCTGAAGTCTGCGACGATTATCTGCCTGCAGCTATCATATAAAAGGGTTAATCAGAATTATATAGAAGATGGTTTTTTCCTGCAGAACATATAGTTAGGGGGATGATGATGATTATCACGATGACGTAATTAGTACTCGTGGGCGCTTTGACACTACTTTATAAGGCCTATGAATACAATGCAAGGGCGAAAGAACGAACGAACGGATAGGTGGACGCGTTGTTAACAACGCTTATGTAGTTAGCCCTTGAGTTGGCCATGATACTAATTCATAAGAAGTGATAAAAGAACGTAAAGGCAATTGATGAATGAACGGACTGACTAACAGTCGAACGTATGATCTAACAAATGAACAAACCAACAAGAGGGCAAACGGACGACCGGATGGGTGGAAGACGTAAAAGATGACCGAGTCTTAGGGAGAAAGGAGTGACTGCGCGCAGTTTTCTGGAGGTGTCATTTCACCAATTCACCATGGTTGGTGAATTACTGTCTGGAATGAGCGCTGACACACAGGACAATGATTCAATCAAAAGCAGGAAACTCACCAGACCAGTGTTGGGCTCATTTTACTGTTAGTCTTGCGTCTGTCTGCTCAGCTGCGTGTGCGTGTGTATGCTTGTATCACTTAACGTGTCATGTTATCGAGGTGACCATAGACAATGTGCAGTTTTCCCCTGATGTTCATCGTTCCGGCCTTCTTTTTTGGACATATTCCGTACAGCAGTGAATTTGGAGGCAAATGGATCAGAATTGTTTAAAGGACGACTGGAACGTGCAGGTCTCCGTTCAGTACCAAAGCGCCCAACGCATTGTTCTGCATATGGAAGCCAGAGTTTCATTAATGTCTCAAAGTGTCGTCTAGTTCTACTTACGAAAGTACAGTACCCCTACTTTTCAAATAAGGAAACCTATGATCAAGTCAGTTTGTGGACTCTTTACGTTGTGTTGCCTATAAATGAATTCAGTCAAAAATAATGGGGCCTAGCTATCTTCGCGCAAGACGAACTAGCTACCAACATCCCGATTTTATGCTAGATGGCTGATGATATTCTACGCATTCTTCTTGATGTCCACAAAGTAAGTACATAAAAGATCACATTGATAATTCAGAGTGGATTAGATTTGTAACAGTACGACTTTAAAGCCGGTGGTACAAAACAACTGAATGATAAATGCGAGGTGTGCCTTATGCGGCTATCTTTCTATCGAATATTTTTCAAACAAATTCAACAGCCTTATTACTCCACCTTGCTTCTTAGACTCCGTTGATCAGTCCTGAAAAAAAAATTTCCTAGCTTTGCTTTCGTGCACTGTCTCTTGCAGCAGCAAGCATATAATGGGCACATTGCAAACCTTACACCAGCCTGGTGTGGCGTTCGCGCATTAACTAGGAATGATGCAGTGTTGCTGTTAAAAAGTTTAGTGGCACGCTCTTCAAGTTACGAAGCTGCGGCATAGCGATCGTTTACCCATATGATGTCGAAAGTTTTCTGGGGGCAGCTTCCAAAGATAAGGCGCTCAGTTTCACACTGTGCTTATATATAAGTACGCAGCGCTTAGAAGCTCGTCTTATCTGCGTTTTGCCCTTTGGCACGGACGTGGTAGGCTTCTTTCAAAAGGGTTTTCCGCAGTCTCGCAGGCGTGGCGCCGGAAATTGTGCACGGATCGTACAAAAAGGTTAAACGTGCTCCTCAAAACTTTTTCTCCCTACATCGGTTCCTTATCTTGTTTCCTTTGCGACTTAGGCAAATGGGGTGCTCCTGCCCTAGACACGTTTGCCTTCAGGGTGCAGCTTTAAGAAGTCGCAATACTTGTGGCAGGAAAAATGACGAAATCAGCTCGAGAATCCCATTTTCCTCGCCTTGTGTGTCCACAGTTGTACTTTGGTAATAAATGATTTTTGAAAAATGCAGTCAGGAGCAACTTTTGTTCTGTTTGCTTATAAAGACGCTTGTGAACGGAGGTAAAGAGAAAACAAGAAAAACTATGGTTTTCGTTTCTTAACATTAATATTAACATGGCTTCAAATATCTTATACTTCCTTTGTACAACCGCTATTTTATCGCTGAGAAGAATTCGAGCTGAAGAGGCAAACAAATTATCTTTGAATTCCTTGTTTACTTCCGCAACTTAGAAGTTAAGACGCTATTAATAGAAGTTTTGTACAGAAGCAATATATTTGAATGCCAGGTCTAAGAGCAGGCATTTTCTCGTAAAGTCAATCGAAATGACTGCTTGTGCAGGCAAAAACTTCACTCACCCCGAATTGTGCACCGCATCTTGCCAGCGCTGTCCTGAAGATATCAATTTCGGTAAATCAGGTACGTCTGAAGGGAATGTACTGCCGTTTCTTTGCTTGCCAGAAGACTTCGGTAGCATCAAGCGATATTCTAATGTTTTTCTGGCTGTGTGATTTATATGAGCGCTTCCAGATACGCGTTGCGCCGCAGAGGCTCACGAGAGCTCCCTCGCTGGTGAGCGTACTGCCCTGCGGCCATAAGATCGCAGATAGAGCTTCCTAAAATACACCCTGCGCTCTTTAGACCGCCAGCATTTCCCGACGAAGTTCAGCACTGTGAAGCGCCAATTGCTCCAGCGTTTTCATTGCAGCACAGTCACCACTCCCGTCGCTTTTTGCGAGTTCTTGACACACCCTCTTTCCTACGTTCCACACGTTTCGGACATGCTGACTAAGGATTATTACGCGCTTCTGCCGTGCCAGCGAGCAGCCGCTGACGCTCCGTATGCCCTGACCTCGCGTGATTGTCGGTCGAGGTGCTGCCTACGGAAATGGTCGTCGATGACCACACGCACGTCCTCCAGGGCGACATGTTTGTTGCTGGTAGGAAGTTGGTTAGCTGCGGTCCCGACTTCGTCAGCGCTTTTAGATGCCCTTGAAGCTGCCTTCCCTGGGAACCCACTGTGCGCGAATAGCGCAACCGCACTTCGCCAGGCGCTCGAAGCGCAAATGGGCCTGGCGCAACAGCGGGGTTCCTCGGCCAGTTGTTTGAAGGCGGCTGACGACATCGCTGGAGCCGCACAGCAAAGCACACCTGAGCGGCGCCGCAACTAGGGTGAGCACCATATCTTGGCTGAGATCAGGCAGGAGGAGGAAAAATCACGCCTTAACGCTTCAGTCCACGAAGAAGCCTTATCTATGGTGTACTTGATAAAGCAGTGTAGGCCGGGTTCGAGCGCTGCTGTTGCGCAAGTGTTGTTGCTGATGGGTTTTATGAGCGCGTCGTAATCGTCGTGTCTCAGTGGTGCGTCGACATGGTCCTTTGACGGGCAGTCGGCGTCGGTGTGCTTGTGCCGCGGCTTGTAGACCATGCTGACGTTGAATTCTTGAAGCCACAAGCCCCTTGAAGCGAACTGATCGGAGGGGTCCTTCAAGTTTGTAATCCAGCGCAGCACATGGTAGTCGCCGACAACCTTCATTGGTCGTCCGTACCGGTAGGGGCGAAATTTAGATGTAGCGGAGATGTTGGCGATCAGTCTCTTTATCGTTAGTCGAATTGTTAGCCTCGGTTTTCCACAGGGAACGGCAACCGTAAGTGATTACCTTTTCGACCACGTTGTTGGTTTTCTTAACACGGACAGTAACAAAGCACGCTTTGATATCAGTATCAGTTTTTGTCCCGGCATGTTCGTAAAAGTTCTCGAGAACCGAAGGGGACTGTTTACGTCGCTAAAGTACCATAAAGGCTCCGCTTGCATCGCTTCAAGTTTGAATTAGATATCTGAGTTCGTCAGCTGTGTCAGTGATTCGGCGATGCGCGAGGCCTATACAAAGTGCCGTTAATACGTGCTCAGGGGCAGAAACCTGCGAAGAGCATTCTTGTCTACTGTTGCGGAAATTGCATGATAGCAGCTGCTTCCAGGGGCCAAGGCGTACTTCATCCTTTCTTACAATATATAACCCATGAAGAGCAGCTCTTCATAAGCGAAGTGGCATTTTTTTATTTAGGATTTGCCCTAAGAGCTTGGTTGCCTCCAGAACTCTCCTTCAATGCTTTTCAAGATATGGTCAAAAGAGGTAAGGACTGCGCTAATGAGACAAGACAGGAGAACGAGGATCCAAAATGTCAACACAGGCGCAAACACGTACTCGTAGCGGCACTATCTTGCGTTTCAAGCAATACGCCAGGACACTGGACTGTCAGGTAGTCACAGCGATGAGGTTCACACACGTCAACACAGCATCGCGCTTCGTTTACATACACAGAACAGAGGCCAGGGTAGAGGAAATGTGATCGAGTAGAACGTTCTTGCGGGCAAGTTGGTTCATTGAAGAAAAAGGCTAACTTTTTTTCTGCAATGAACCAACTAGTCCACAAGAACCTTCTACTTCATCACATATGGTCAAAGTTCGACGCGAAATCGACAACATCATCTAAGTACAAAATATTAATTTTCCACTTAATTGGTCCTTGTTACAGAGAATTTCTAGTTCACTGTACCCCTGTCACAATTGTGTGCATTAAAACAGGAACGTTGCTGGTGCGAACGAAATCAAAATGGCACCACCCAAACTCAAACAGCCTAACGGCGTGACGAAGGCGGTCTTCTCTCGATTCTTTGCATTAAACTTGATTTCGCAATACCCGATCTTTAGACCCATGGAGTAGAAGAACTTGGCATCGGAACGGTGGTCTAGCGTGTTGTCGATTCGGGGCAAGGGGTAGATAATTTTCTTGCTTACGCTGTCAGTCGGTAGTATTCGCCAAAAAATAGAAGACGAGGATGACCGATGCTGCCAATCAGCTATTGAATGGCTGGATGACATCGTAGCGCAGCCTTTACTCGACTTGGTCTTGGATGGCTTGGCGTTTACGCGTCGGCACATAGTAAGGGCTTTGGCGTAGAAAGTGGATGTCTGGTGCTATAATTTGCTGTTTGGTAGCAGAATTTCGTCAGACCTTTGGCGGAGCAGAAAAATACTCGCCGTAGCTTCGAAGCGGGTTTCTGCAGCAGTTGTTGTCTGTGCTGCAGCGCGGTTGGTTTAATGACTAACGCAACTTCCTGGGATTTGATTATTGGGTGCGTAGACGTCTGGTGTGAGTGAGTGAATGTACTACTCACCTGAGTAATTTCTGAATGTGGGCTCACGCAGCTTCAGAGGTAAAGGAAAGCAGAATGATGACTTAGCCAGATGTCAAAACGGGCATCTCTCAGTCTTAAAAAACTAGCTTATTATTGTTCACAAAAGAAACATTAGACGATGGTCATCAATACATATTTATATTAAATTATGGGTTACATATAGAACCCATGCGAAACAATTTTAGTAGTCCTTCACTATTAGAAAATCCTTCTGTTGATGAAATTGAAATTCTGGGCAGAATAAATGCGCGGTTCTCTTGCACTGTCAAGGCATATGCATTATGAAAACCCTCTGAAATGGCCATTTTTACCAAACTCTTTCTCAACGGCTGGCTTTTTTGTCTAAAAACATTAAGGAGTTTGCTTTCTTTGCCATATACTGTAAACGGCTATATGGACGGCAGGCAAAAGCGGTAGGAACAGAGGAGTGTCCACAGAATCAGAATACGCACTGTAACAAAGCTGCTGTTTAATTGGTCTGAGAGTTAGCTCCTCAAAGCTTCCACTTAAAGCTCTCTGAAAACATGACTGGGGTTTATGCTGTTTTGAAGGCCTTCATTGCGCGGCATGACTAAAGACACTACGGCTGCGTCCGTATAGTGTGACTATTATGTGACTGGCATTCTTATTTCTTGTACTTTTCTAGAGAGCGTTTAAAAGCACGTGAATTGGCCTTCCTTTCAGCAGAAATAGAAACAAGCAATATTATATAAGATATAAATATTATATAATATAGTATGATATTAATATAAATTAAAACTAAGAAATAAAAAATGCTTGTTTTACTCGTTGGGCATTATTGCTCCTTCTGCGTGATTGCTGAAACACTCATTCTTTTTTTTTACGTAAACGGATCTTAATATTAGTGTCTGTACTAGGCAGAAGAGTCTTTAAAACAGTTTATATTTATTGTGTTCGAAAATACTAAATGCTAGGAGCCTAGAGGGCTGGGGGAAGGGAGGGAAAGAAAGCGGAAGGCAGAGAGGTTAACCGCAAGACAGTTTAGACTGGATACTCTGCACTCGAGCAGAGGGAAGCGGGGGCATAAAAAGGAAAGAAAAAGAGAGAAATAATATCAGTGACGAGGACAATATAGAAAGAGAAATGCACACGCTTCGAAGTCGCTATTCCCCGCAGAAGCACGAATGAGCGACATTCATGCCTTCAGTTCCAATCATCGCTGCGACCGCAGTACAGCACAGCGCACCTCCTTCGTCACCAAATCCAGGATATTCACTCAGCAGACGGTCCACCGTGAAGCAAAGCTCGTTCACGATGAGGTAGAAAAGCTGAATGAAAACTCGATACCACTGCTACTTTTTCTCCGAGCAATGAGGCTAGACGAACTTCAATGCCGCTTTTGAAGGGCTGCAAGGATTGGGTTGACTCCGTACAGCACGCATATAGCATTTCGGTCAGCTAGCGTGTGCAGTCTAGCGAGCAGCACTCGCAGGCGTTCGTTAGAATTTTCAGTAGTGAAATAACTCGATCGTCTTGGACGTGGACTGTATTGTAGCGTTGAGCTTGGTCAGCAATATGCTCAAAGACATTGATGGTGTGATACCTGCTCCGTTACTGACGGTCGGCATGACTTCGGTAGCGGTGGTCATGTCACTTGGAAGTCTCAGCCATCCGCCTGATTTTGACCCCGTGCTAGATCAACAACAGGGTTCAGTCATTGGCAACACGGTAACTTGATTACTGCGGGTATATGTACCTCGATAGTGAGAAATGACAAGAAGCAAGTCAATCCAACGAGAGGACACCGCTAAGGTGGAATAACGCTGTTATCTTCGTCGAAGGTAATACAAGAATAGATTGACACTTGTGAAGGATACTCCAGATGCTTCTGACACTTGCCTTGACCCTCCGTTTGTCGCTGTAAAGGATGGATGCTCGATATATGGTGAAGCCGGAAAGGTTGCTGAAGAGGAGATTTGTTATAAAGCAAGAAACTGCTAGAAATATTTAGGGTTCTTCGGGCGTTTTACTACTAATTGAAGTACCTTAATCTATTATTTTACTAGCGTGCACTCTACGAACGAGTCAAAAGGCATCACAGACCGATCTCGTATTACATCTGTAATTGTCATTTGTGTAGTCCACATTTTTAAAGCTGCCAGCCATACAGCGACAACATTGGTAGAGAGCTGCCACATCAATACAAGGTTCACGTGATACTGCACGCCTGAGTAATAATGCAGCTGTTGATCTCAGCCAAGGTCCCTTTTTTGTGCCAACTTAAGATAAGTGACATGTTCCAATGAGGACGAGCTTATTTCTGAGCTTTCCACTCATTCAACGAAATACGAAACAGACATCTTCTTTAGGACCAACGTTCTCGTGAGCATGCTGGTGATGACTCTTGTGATGTGAAAGCTCGATAAAAGAGTACTATCTGTCATGCCAGAAATGAATAAATTAAGACTCTAAAGCAGAAAGCCAAAAGCTCCAATTACTCCCAACTTGTGCATGTAGGTCACGTAATTACTTCCGCGTGCAGTTTCAGAAATGCAGAAATATGATAGTGTCGCGTCGGCAAAATAGCCCATCGTCGTTACCCTTCCCTATAGCGCTAACACTTGAATTCCCATCATGTTTCAATTCTTCGAACGGCAGTACTTGATAAGGACAAACATTGTTGTTTCGGCCCAGAGTTTAATGTGTCGCTTGATATCGAGCAATCAAGACAGCAATGCGAAATCACGAAAACACGTCTTCTGGTGTTCAGTTGCTTGATCAACACCTCAGCTTCCCTACAGAAATGTCATACGTGAAAGTAAAATATACTTGTGTTGCAGATTTCCCAGAATCACTGTGGAAAAATATGTACTTAGGGAGACCTTAGGGACCATATATCAGAAGGTTCATTAGCTTACGCATTTTCCCTACCTCAAATGAAGGGCCCTCCATGCTTCCTTAAATCAGCGAAGCATTTAAGGGAGCAACCAACTTTAGAACCGTCTTTAGCTGCTCTTTGGGCGAGGAGGAGCACAGAGCTTATAGTATCCACTTAAGCTAGTCGGGTGTCGAGAATGTGCGTCTAATAACAGAAATATATTTGTCGTAATAGAAACGAAAGAAGAAGAGATCTATACATTTTGTGTTTATATACGAGCAGGTGTGCCTATGTGTGTGCGTCCTGCACTTCATGCCTTTTTTTTTTCGTGCTTCAGACGACATCGGAACAAAACAGTTAATCTAGCACCGTCGTAGGATGCAGTGGCACAAGTAAATGCTCGAACGCTAGTTTCTCAAACGGGTACGCGTACATGTACACGTCACCAAACGCAAGCCCAGAACCACTAAAAAGAAACGTGGCGAAGTAGTCTAACGTGCACGCTTTGGATACTAAATCTGGTAAGAACGAAGCCGCCGTTCAAACTCCGCGTCGCCGCAGCCGGTGGAGCCGCCACATTGTGCAACCAGAGAGCGATTGGTTGCGCAGCGGAGCTCGCTTTCAGGTAAATGGAAGAGGTAAGAAAACATGAAGGCAGCGTTTTATCTACCGCAAACAAAAGGACACTCTGTAGGTTACCTAAGAGCTCCTCGGTAAGGCGTACTAAAAATTTACTGTAGGAAGACGAGCCGCTCTTGAGGCATCCATACTGAGGTAAGCAGCCTTCTAAGCTTTAATTTAAGCCAAGCTCTAACTCGCCCGCCGTCACAGCCGCTGAAGCAACCCAGCAGGTACTGAAACATTTTTTTTTCTTTCTTGGTTGGCGTTCTTCTCTAACTTAAATTAATTTCCTTTTCGCAACCGGACAGACCTCTGTCGAAAGCTTTCTTGTCATTTAAAATATCGTGGACACTTTTTTCAGTAAAAAGTATAGAAATGATCCGCGCTAAAGCGTGCTCTTGTCTATGATGAAAAACTGCCGAATCATTATAACGTGCTGCTTTCTAAATATACCTCAAATGTTTCAGAAATATGCAAGAAATAAATAAAAGGCTGTGCTGCTCCGCTCATATAGGCGAGGTTAACCGATACCTTCAGTAGAGGCGCTGTGTTCTTTGGTAATTCATTTGCAGAATTGATTTCCTCAGAAACGTCGGTTGATATGTCTTCGTATGGGACAATGGTAATTTCAGGCTCAGTCTTCTGAAGCCATTTGAAAGAAGAGCTGTTCAAGATTCGTCGTTGAGTTAGTCTTGATCAGCACGAGAGAGGCAATCGTCGGCGAAGCGCCTTCCTTTTTAACTCCTTGCAAATATTATTTTAAACAAACGCGTTTGCACTGAAAATGTATTTAATGCCCTTATAGGTGTTTTCTTAGCAGTAATTACTAGCGTTCGGTACATGCCTGAAGCGGTTAGTGTTGCGGGACGCGAGTAACTTCGTTACGAAATGGACTTTAAACTCCATTATGAGGCAGAATTTTATAGGGTCATGACAACTGCGGTGGGTCGAATGTAAAGGTCGCATTCTGCACTAAATCATGCAAGACATTTCTTTTGTGCCGTCAAAAGAACAGAAATTACACTTGAAAGGGCCTCTGAGTAAACATACAAACTTTAGGATTTATTTATGGACTCTGCATTGCAGGCCAAATAGCACACGCTCTACTGTATGACCATTTTCTTCGTCAGCACGGTAATTTTGCTGTGAGATAATCCTTAAATAGAACTATTTACAAAAGTAGCAGGAAGCAACACGATACTAGTCTAATCCCACAAAATAAGAGTCGACAACATAGGCACACACTAAAAGGAAGTCGAAGCTAAGCAGGCGTTCGAAATGGGCCAACAGCGCGGTTTGCCGTAAGTATGGTCAGGCATCTCTGAGAAATGCAGTCACCTGATCAACGCGTGATTTTGATAGGACAACAGACTCACAATGAGGGTCCATCATGCCGCAGTTGTATTGGTTATAGCCCGTGAAAAGAATATATATGGTGGTGTTTAAAAGGAGCGAATTGCATTAAGGTTACGCATCGTAAGAGAATTGAAATGGACAGGTGTCTTCAAAGTATGTGGCGCGGCATCTGGAGATGCCAAGCCACAAAACCGACAAAATGTATTGAAAGCCAAATCCATGTTTCTTTTCTTGAACGTTTTGAATTTATAAACACATCACACTCCTTAAAATTCCCTCCTTCCGGCAGAAAAAGAAGAGGAAACCGAAACCGAACCTCGATTTTGATCAAACGATGATATCGCGACAGACCGTCCTATGACATCACGGGTGCTGTCACAAAGCGTATCGTCTGCGTGCTGATTGGTTAAAGTGGTGACTGCAACCCAGCTCGAAATTTTGCCGTTCTACGAGCGCGCAGTGACAGTGCGTTTAGGCACTTCAGAAACAAAATGTTGGCCGTAAAAATCTCCCCGACTGAGCCCACGAAAAGGAAAATTTTAAAATTCATTTGAGTTTCAAAGAATCAGCGCCCCCCCTCACCCCTCCTTCTGCGAAAATTGCACAAAAGAGCAAAAAACTGCGGAGAACACGAAGCAGAAGAACACGGGAGTTGGCGTTTGAGGCAACATTAAAACCCTTATCAATTCCTTTCTAAGATGGCTACGCGCAGTTAGTTGGCGAGAGCTGCTCATGCCTACGACACCCACTAGTGAGGAGGGGTGGATGGTGTGTGGGGGAGCGAAGAATCTGCAAAGCTACTGCCAATATGAAAATAGGGTGGATTAGCTTTCGCCCTTCCAGCCCCAATTGATCCGTTCTGCACACATCTGTGAAGCGCTTTCATTTCGGAGACAAAATTTTGAATGTTTCGCAATGGATCGCCTTCATGCTGAGTGTCCAGTTCGCCGTGGATTCCGGCCGATGTTGGTCACAGTTTGCTAAGAATAAGAGCTAAATGCAATTTATGCTCAATAGAACTGCTTCTCGGAGCCTATAACATTACACAGAGCTCCAGCTATGAGCTCTTCGGGGCCACACACAGGCAGCTCGTCCCGTGTACATTCCCGAAGAAAAGTTTTCGGGCGTTCACATAACAACAGCAGTCGAGAGGGCTCTTCCGAAGAGACCGGAAATTGCGCCAGCTCAGAGCATGCACTCCTTTCTATAATGCATGATGTACACGGGTGTAGAAAGATGGGAAGTGACCGGACGATGAACACAAATAGCGATGTCGCCATAAAAAAAAACGCCAAGAAAGGGTAGCCAGAACAGTTTCTTCGCTACATCTGTCCAGTCGGATTGGAATATTCACGAATGCAGCATTTTCTTTCGTGGCAATGCATTTTTTTCTTGTGCGGATCAAAATGGTGGCAGGCAATAGTATTACATTAATGCATTTAACGTCTTACGATAAGGCTGACAATTTTTCCTGATACATATTGCAATGAAATGAACGCCTAAATACAAAAACAACTGTTAGTGAACAAGGGAGCTGTAGCTTTCCTGAGACGTCTTTCCATCTGTATTGACATTGGCCAGCGACCAGTACTCCTCATAACTATTCAGCCTTTCAAATTGTCGGCTCTAGAGCGCTAGCTTACAAAATTAAGAAAAATTCAGGCCTCGAAGGCACCCACAATTTCTAAAATTTCATTATTTACATTTAGTATCTATATAGCTACTTTGAAGGAGAGGCTTATGAAAAAAATTCGAGGTTACCCTTCCTACGCAGCACATTGATCAAATATCACTACCAAATTGTTTAATCCAGAAAAAAAGATTATCCAGTTCATATCTTTATGATTTCGAGTGTGATGACAATGGTAATGTGTCGACAGAAGACGGAGCAAAGCCTTTTGCGAAAATCACTGTAGAAAGCTTGCTTTATAGTTTTCAAGCGTGCCTTCTGGCGTTCGGTCTCTCGAGCCACAATGCCCATCCCGAAATTCTTAAATCCGCACTGGCTTTTCTTTATGACTGCCTTCAATTTCACAACGTAATCATCCAGCCTAAAGAAAATAAAGCACACATAAATAATTTTAATCAGTGATGCCTTGAGTACCCCCTGCTATGTAAATAATGTCCGTCTTTAAGTAGAACGCATCTTTGCCGGCTTAAAAAATGTATGGAATAATATAAAATAGTTGTAGTGGTGCTGTCCATGGTTTAATACGTGATTTATCATACACAGTGCCGCCGCTTCATTTCACACTGTTTTTACTAGACGTGTTAAGTAATATTTCAGTTCAGTACTTTAGATCTACGTTCTGCATGCTTAGAATGCTATAACCGCAGTGCAGTTCACCGCTCAGCATCTGTCGGACAGCCTAAATAGTGTCACTTTATGGCGACAGCATGCAGTGGAGAAGGAAGAGTGGAATAGAAAGAAGGAATCACAAAGCGCTCTCGGTGCACTCTCTGCTCTGCTCCTTCGGCTATCTCAGTTGATGCCCTTCGCAGGTGGGCTTAGATGCAAATGAATTCCACTGAAAACAAGATACGTCAACTTGCGCATTACAAGAGACGCGTTTCAGCCAGTTTTGAAAGAGTACCCTGCATTACACGAGTTGGAGTGGCTTTCTAGTTAAACATCGAGTACGCAAGCAAAGCGAATGCAAGCACGAGCGCCATCTTAGCGCTGCCTTCATTGCAAAGGCGCCAAATATAAATCATTTGGGAATATAAAAAACGAAACATGAGAACAAAGAACTACAAAAGGGTGCGCTACTAAGATATGAGAAAAAAACTGCCAAAAACCATGTACAAGTGTAGGCTAATTCACAGCGCCGGCAAGATATGAAACCACTTTTTTTTTGTCAGAGTGAAGGATCGCTAACGGAGCTACTAGCACTGTTCGCTGTGAAAGAGGTTTCTCTAGCTTCCAACGAACTTTGGACGTGTACCATACACAGCACCGCGGCTTCGCTGAATAACGGGTGACATACAGTTAGCGCGGAGTTCAAATAAATGAGAAAACACTGTAGGTATAAAGAATTGTATGCTCATACAAACGAACAATGAGGCGGAGGCCCGTCTGGAAGGCATACTAATCGCCACAAGGAAGTAGAATCTTGTACCCTGCAAGCTGTCCTCCAAGGAGCCAACCTTGACTAACGTTTAATGCTACAACGCTTTCTTCTTTGTGGAGTGTCTTCTTTCTTCCGAAACTAATCAGCACAAACTTGACATTTTCATGAAAAAAAAAAGTTTTTTAAGTTGTGTAAAATATTGTCCCGCCAAGAAGCTTCTGTAAGGTCTGCAGGTAGCCTTTGTGCCGAAACCGACAAGGCGGCATGGGTTGCTCCTCAGCCTTACAGCGGAGCAGTTATGCCACAGTCCAAGCTCGGAAGTTCTGTAAGTTAAGGAGAACCCCTGTGGTCAGCTTCAAACATCTTTTGAACTTTAGGGAAGCTGTAATGGCTCTACTATAGGAGAGATAAGAACACCGAGCAAACTTGTTACTTTTCGCAGAGAAAGTACATTGTGGTACACATGATTTTAGTAATGCGGCTAAATTTGTACGACGTCGGAACAGTCACTTATGCTCTCATGAAAATGTCAGGTTTATGAGCAATCATCCGGAAGAAAGCTGACGCTTTAAGAACTAGAAAATGCTGCAGTTATAACATGTCTTTATTGTTGTGCTAATCTGTGCTAAATGTCTTGCACTGTGAATGCCAGTAGAGGACTGTGGTGTCAGCTGGAAGAAAGTAGAGCGATCGGCCTCTCGAACCAGCACTTGAGCAACTACGAGTGACCGATACTGTACGATCACGTGATGATTATAGAAACATGCCGTTGGAACCCTGCTCCATTTCATGCAAGTGAGAAGCTTACTGCACATCATAAAAAAAGCAATATTGAACGAAATAATTCCACGGCAGGGTACGGTGATAAAAAATAAGCATTGGCTGTTTTACGCCTGAGATGTCTTCAAGTTCTAAAAATGTGTGCATAGGAAGTGCGGTTTGCGCAATTGTGTATTTACTGGCGTCACTGGGCGGGGTAACCCCTACTCTTTAATGTCAGGCTGACCGGGCGGCCGTTCTGAACACTTCCAGATTCGGAAAACTGTTCATTCTCTCTAAAACCCGACACGCTTAGGGATTCCAAGTGACCACCGTGTGCGTAAATTTCTTCTCACAGCTGTGGCAGAAGGAGCGGCATCTAAGCCTACTTTCCCAGTCGGGCAGTTAAACGACTTCGGTCTGTTGCGCGCAATCGTAACTTAGAGCTGGAACGCCACGAAACGCCTTTTCTGTGCGAACGTTTGATCTTTTTAGGAAATGAACTTTCTAATATTTAACTCAATGCCAGGCTGCAAATAGAAAACTCAGTTTTGCTAAACTTTTAACAATGCTGAGTATTTTGAGTCGTATTAAAAGCCAACCCTCGATCTTGAAGATGCGAGCACAAGTAGATGTCTGCCTCCTGTGCACTAAATACTAGAAGCGCCATAAAAGAAAACCATGATACGCCTATTAGATATTTTAGCGAATTCTGTATGTTTTCGTCATGAGCACGGGGGACCACGTAGGTAAGCTATGAAATAATAAGAAACTTAATTCCAGAACTGATCACCTCAGCGGCTCTGTTACGAAGCTTATAATTGGCATTTAAGTAATAAGGTCCTGAACAGGTTACTTAAAGTTTTCCTGCATTTCCGCAGAAATATTTTACACTAAATAAAAATAAATGACATTCAAAATGTTTAGCATTTAACAACGCTAAGAGTGTTCCCAAAAATAAATTCGATTTAAGGTACGCGAATTTTTATCAGTACGGTTAAACAAATACAGATAGTCTCGGTGGTCGCCTATGCTTTCAATTGTTTTCTTTCAAAGACTGCTTTGTTGTTTATTTTCAACATACGAACGTTTGTTATAGATATAAACATTACGCGGTATTTATATAGAAAAACGAAAAGGAAATAATTAGTACAATTTATAACTATCAGGGGCATTGAATAATATGTTTTGTCCTGCAACGTCAAGCGGCGACCAGTGTTGTCCCGCATCGCCTTTCATGAAATTTGCTGATGAGCTGGAGGGTCCCGATGTCATCAGTGACGTTGGGAGCCTGGGGTAATCCCATTGGCAGGAGGAAAGTGAGACCCCTAGATTATATTGGTATTTGTGATGCCTTCACTAGCCAACATTTACAGATAGAAGTTCTTGCTGATTAATGGCTCTAGAAGAAAATGTTAAGTCAACAGCTGGCCTATGTGCAAAACGCACCGGGAGCGATTTTTTCTCCCCATTGCTCAGGAAGAGCAAACTTTCTCTCACAAATCCCACTAGTCACTTGAGGGAAAGACATAAACATCTTGGGAAGCTATTTTATAGCGAACACATATTTTGTTTGAGATTTTTCACTCTTCTCTAAATATTTTATGAACTATACTCACGTAGTTATTTTTATGGCCCGAGACGAGAAATGAATATCTTGTAAAAAAATTCAAAATGATCTAAAAACATTTTAGTGGGGCAGCAGCTTTTATAACTGAGCCTTAAATTAAGTTTCCAGGAGTGCCAAGAACCTAGATCTGAACATTGGCGGCGTCGCCACTTTATTGCCAGCTAAATTGGCATTAAATTGGCGTCAAATGCTGCCCACGCTCCCGTAAGAAAGAAAAGCTGAGTCACAAGTGGGAATAAATAGCCAAACTCCAGAAGAGGAAGCTCTGTTCTAATTGCCTTTTAGCACGCCCGAAGGAGGCCCAAGAAATGTTCAATATTGCACCAGATTGCGCGCGCATAAAGTAATTGTAACTCTACCAATTTGGAAGCGCTCATACATGCTTCAGAATATGTCCTCAGCCATGCGTAAAGTATTAAACTATGGTGCTCATTCCGTGCTCTTAATTATATCACGTTGTTTTGAGCAATGTACCAAAATTGCAATAAAGCCGGCAGGGCGAAAGCGATGCCACACATGGATAAGCTGATTATTTCCTAAAGTTCTTTCTTTACGTAGTTCTTTACTAAGATTCTTTGCTACTTTTAAAACTAAAAATTATCGATACACAGAGTCTTTTCGGAGACTATGCTAGAAAGGCAAATGACGAAGGTACGAAATTTTTTTCTTCTTTTGGAAATGAAAACATCAAGTGTGAAATTCTGCGTTTATTGTTGAGAGAATAAACAAAAAGCGACTGCGGGGAAAGGGGAACATACCAAGTCAAAAGTTAAAAAGTGTGTTCTTGGTCGCACTCTTCGAACGTTTATATTATATTGCGAAGTCATATAGAACACTTGGCACTTTATCGTGCTATTTGTATTCACTCAGATACATTGTTAGAGCAGAGCCATGTCGCGTTCTCAGGGGGTGTAGGTATTAAGCTACTCATAGTCAGCTAATTATTATTACTTGATTATTCTCATTCGATGGCATTCGATGCATGCTCTGCAAATAAATTAATAACAGTTTATCGCTGAAATTCTGAATATTGTTACGAAGATGAAGATGAGGGCTGTGGTGGGGGACGGAGCGCTCGCGCTAAGCCCGCAGCCATTAAATATTATCATCTGTCATAGTGTCGTCCGGTTTCTTGGCTTGCCACCTTGTATCATTTGGTGTGAGATGCGGGTTCGTCGTCCTGGTCCCTGGAGCATCGCCGCCTTCTGCTCGCCTTCGTCGTCGGCCGAGGGGACCTGGACCCGCTCAACCCCAGCTCGACCTGACCAGAACAGACCAGCCGCTTTCTCCCTCCCCGTCTTCAGCCCCGACCACACGACACGACGACAAGCACCAGACGCAGTATGACCCCACGACGACCCGAACTAAGACGGCACCCGCGCCCAAGCTGTCTGGCGTGTCCTTAAACCTTCACCTTCGGCTTTGAGAGACCGACCGCTGGACCTGAATCTCCGAGGACAACCGTTCATCAGACCATCTCGTTAATCATAATGGCGAACCTGTCACCTTCTTCTATCCTTTCTGATCATGCTCATCGTCTCTTCACAATTCAGAATTCAAGCAATCAATGGGGACGATCGCTCGCAAGACGCGAGTAATGTTACGAAGACAAAAAAGATGGCAGCAGCGCGGGACCGAGCGGAACAAACGGGAAGAAGCCTTGGCAAAGCCACGTGATCATCGCTGCTCGCTCTTGGTGACGTGGCCCAGCAACCCAGGCTTCGGGGCAGTGGCTAAGTACCTGGCGGTGTTGCGCTAGCTTCCTAAATTCTCCTTCTTTTTGTCTGTGCCTGCTTGCTCCTGTTCTGGGGTGATCGGGCGAGGGACGAGAGCTTAATGTCTACTTCTTCTCCCGGCCAGGGGGTTTCCCCTTGGTTGGCATCTCTTCCTCAAGTCCAGCTCCTAATTGATCTCTTTTTCCGCAGTGGTGTTTCGAGCATTCCGGTCGCTTTAGTGCCTTTCGATGGAGGCGCTATCCGACTGAACAACCCGGAGGCAGTGCAGGCGGCCCTTCAGTCCACATCGAAGCACTTTATGCTCATTACCGATGTCCGGCAGTTCGGCAGGGGTGGTATTTTGTGCAGGTCGCCGGATAAAGACTGTATCGATGACCTTCTAAAGTGTACGCCCTTCGCCAACCACCCGGTGAGCACATTCATTCCGCCTCATCTAGAATGTTCCAAGGGCTTGGTCCGAGGGGTCGACTCTCGATTGAGCCCTGCGTAAACGCTTGAGAACCTCTCGCCTGCAGGAGTGATTGCTGTCCATCGATGCAGCGGGATGGTTGACGGAGTAAAAATTCCTACGGAGTCCGTCATTGCCACATTTGCAGGAATATTTTGCCCGTCAGAGATTAAGGTGTGGCCATTGGTTTTTCGAGTAGATGCCTTTAACTCTCGGCCCCTTCAGTGTCCAAACTGCTGGCGATTTGGCCACAGCGGCAAAGCCTGTAAATCGGCCTTACGCTGATGTGCCTGTGGGGAAAAATTCACTGCAGAGAGGAGTGTCCTGAACAGCAAGAGAAATGTTGTTTGTGTAGTGGTGCACACCCTGCTGATTCACCTGACTGTCCTGCACTAGCACAAGAAGTACAGGTGCTCGAGGTTATAGACAAGCGCAGATGCACGCGGAGGGAGGCTTTTGCCGCAGTCAAGGAGAGAGCCTCAGGCTACTCTAGTGTGGCCGCCAAATGCCCACCCATAATGAATTCTAGTTGGTCCCAGGCTATTACAGCGGCAGTTGAGAGAGCTGTGGCAAATGCAATGGATCGCATTATGGAAACCGTGTCCGCCTGCATTTCGCAGGTCATAGCTGCACAGATGACTAATCTTCTCCAGGCGTCCACCGCTCCGCTCTTGTCTTCTTTGGCTGCGGAAGCTACCCCTCCTTCTGTAGTAATCGATTCCGCTCCACAGGGCCAAAAACAATGTGAGCAACAAAAGACCTCTCAGGCCTCTCCTTCGACCAGCGTTATGGACTCATCCTCTATAGACTGTATGGATATGGAGTTTGATCTCCGCGCCCAGAAACGAAGTGGGTCTCCTCTGAATATTGCAGGCCCATCTTGCCCCCAGTCAAAGACAAAGAATAGTACCGCAAGTCAAAATGCTAAGACCAGGATTCTAGAAAAGGCAGTCGCGGCTGCGGCACTCCCGCCAAGATAGGGTTCTTAAGTGTACTACAGTGGAATTGTCGATCTATATTCTCAGCTTCAACAAATTTAAATTGCCTATGCAATCAGGTTCTACCAGATTTAGTTGCTTTACAGGAAACATGGCTAACTTCAAATTTCAATTATAATCTCAAGAATTACCGTCCTTTCCGGCTTCACCGGTCATCACGAGGGGGAGGGTTCTTAGTGCTCATCTCTACAAAGTTTTGCCACAGGGCATGCATTTCTTTCCAATATGCGGACAATGAAGGTGAAATCTTTGCGGTTGACCTCAGCGTCCCAGGTCACCAGCCCTTTACGGTAGCTAATGCATATTTCCCGTCTGGTGTGCGTGACACTCGGCCCCTTAACTCACTCATGTCTAGTAGCCGATCTCAGGTTCTATTACTTGGAGACTTCAATTCGCACCATGTGGCGTGGGGGTTTCAAACAGACAGCTTTTGTTCTAGACTTTTTGATTGGGCTTCTGGCAATATTTTGATTTGCAACAATTCCGGATTGCCTACGTTTGTTCGGAGCCAATGCGCTCTGACTTGGATTTAACTGTTTCCTCCCCAGGAGTCTCTGTTAAGTCTTGGGCGCCTGTTGTCAATGCAAAAAACAGTGATCATCTACCGATTAGTTTCAAGTTTGCGTGTAAATTAACTTTTCCGAGAGACATCAACGCACCTTAATAAATTACAGTTGCTTTAAAGACACGCTAAAATCAACCCTCCAAATCACTTCAGACACTTACGTTCCGAGAAGTGCCGAAAGCAAGGCTGCACATCTATGTTTAGTACTGAACCATGCAAGGCAAAATTCTGAATTTTTGGTTAAGAGAACCGAGGGTGCAATCGCGAACAATTGGTGGAATGCTGAGTGCACGCGTGCATATAGACGACGGAAAGCAGCTTGGAAGAAACTTCTCATCAATCAATGCCCAAAAAATTGGTTGGATTATAAGTATGTTGCAGGAACATTTAAGCGCACCGTCGCCCGTGCAAAGGAGGAGTATAATACAAATCATTACGATTTTCTTTCACAATCAGGAAATAAACGAGCTTTGTTTAATTTCTTGAGGCGCAACAAGGTGATTCCACCGGCTGCCAACATTGGATCCCTCGTTCAGTCCCCTGCTGACATCGCAAAGGCCTTAGAGGATATTGCGTGTGGCTTAGAGCTTCGCTTTACATCTGCCTTACCTTCTCCTACTATATTTACATGCACCTCAAGTGATTTCACTGAAGTCTCCATGCCTGAGCTGTCGCAAATTGTTCTGCGCTTATCTCCAGCGGCTCCTGGCCCCGATAAGGTCACTTCATCTATGATCAAAATTTTGTTCAATGAATCTCCTGCAGACCTGTTGGCTCTAGTTAACCATTCTATTAAAGGTCCTTGGATACAGCATGAGTGGCGTCTTGCTGAAATAGCCCCACTGCTTAAAAAGCAAGGGGAGGGCTTAACTTTAGACAATATACGCCCTATTTCCTTAACATCGAACATAGTGAAATTGGTGGAAAGTGTCCTTCTCAGCCGTGTCATGTCATTCATTTCAGAAAATGCTATATCGAATACATGTCAAATTGGTTTCAGGCCGGGTTGTTCAATTTGGTGTGCTCATACTGACCTAGAGAGTCGTATTAAATTAGCTCGCAATAGAAAACAGTTTGCGGCGCTTGCCACCTTGGATGTCAGTAAAGCATACGACAGCGTTGAGCACTCGACTCTATTACTAAGATTACAGGAACAGAACTTCCCATGCTATTTTGTAGCCTGGATTTCTGCTTTTTTGGAAAATAGAGAATTTTACTGCTGCCAAAATGTTGTTTCCCCAAGAAGATTTCCACAGACAAGAAATGTGTACCGCAAGGATCAGTTCTCTCACCTGTTATTTTTAACATTTTTCTAAGCTCAATTCCATGCATTAAAAATGTGAACACTTATGTGTACGCCGATGATATTGCATTTTTTTAACAGCAGGTGACATTCACACTCTTTATCGAACCCTGCAAAATTGCATCAATGTTCTTGACAACTGGTTAGGAAGAATTCATCTGTCCCTTAATGTGAAGAATGCGCATTGTTAGTATTTACAGTTTCTGTTCCTGTAAATATCTGCCTGGTCTAATAACATAATACCTCAAGTTCAGACGGTCAAGTATCTCGGAGTAATATACGACTCTACTCTTTCCTGGCGGCCACACATTGAGCAACTTCCTGCAAAAGGAGTTCGGGCCATTGGTATCCTGCGTAGGCTTTGTAGTGCTAGCTCAGGCATGAGAAGGCATACACTTCTGATGATTTATAAAATATACGTCCGCCCAATTTTGGAGTTCGGGTGTGAGGCGTTGCACCTTTGTCTTGGCTTCCTAAATATGCCGCCAATGCTGTTCTGCACATTGAGGCGGGAATGCCATCGTTATCAGCCAGGTTTCGCCTTTTCACAGTTCAAACATTTTTAAAATTGTGCGTCTCACCTCTTCACGCTTTCAGTATAATATTTCTTAGTCAACCTTCCGCCTTTTTTAGTGCCTCCTGGTCTCGATTTCATACCCCACAGATATGTTACGTGCAGTCAATCCTTGATCCCATAAATATTCATTTCACAGATGTCCGCCAATTGTATAACAACTCATCATCTGTCCAGATTGAATTCGATGACATTTTCCCATCGAATGCAAAGCTGCAGCCCTTCCTGCTTCTTCAGGGTCTGTTGCAGGACCACCTAAGGTCCTTTCCCTCTCATGTTCTTATTGCTACGGATGCCTCGCAGGATCGCGAGAAGGCAGGTGTGGGATTTTTTCGCCTTCACTGGATTGGTCTGTTTCTCTCCGTCTTCCTGACTTCACTCCCATTTTTCTGGCTGAATTATTAGCAGTAATCTTAGCCTTACGAAAATTAGAAACTACCGTTTCCCAGGTTGTGGTTATGACAGACTCTCTGTCCATTTGCTCTTCCTTATCCTCACTCACTGAGTCTCGGGCATTACGCCTTTTTAAGTTCCTGATTCCGCTCCATCTAAATTCGGTAAGGTTGCTTTGGGTACCAGGTCACATGGGTTTTCACTGAAATGAGGTTGCAGATTCCTTAGCAAGAGCCTCTCTCTGCGGCCCAATTGTTGCTGTCCTACCAATGTGTACATATACAGCTGCGGTGAGGTTTCGCATCTCACAATATTTCAGGAATTTGCTGCCTCGACTCTTCCATCATCTCCCGAATATCAGCATCTTCTGCATCCTTAGAGTAGCAAAGACTGGCGCTCACGCAGACTAGAGGTCTCTTTCACGCGCTTGCGTTGCCGGGTTCCACTTCTAAATTTCTACCTTCACAGATCTGGCCTGGCGGCTTCCACACTGTGCCCTTTTTGTGCCGAACTGAGACAATAGACAACTTCCTGCTGTTCTGCCGGCCGCTTCTCTCATTTGAGGAAGCGTCTCTTGCAAATTCCATTTCATCAACTGGGCTTGCCTGTGTCCTCCGCGGTTGTTCTTTCAATCGGCGATTCTTTGCTTGGACGAAGCGACAGGACTGTGCGCTCTGCTGTGCAAAATTTTCTTCAGATACGCAGCGCCTCCCATTCTAATTTCTCTCAGTCAGTACGACATTGGAACATTACAGGCATTGTATACTATTATGCACATTAAGCCATTGTCCTGTCTTTGATCTCCATGTTAACAGGATCCCTGTCCTTTCCGTCTTCCAATCTATCAGGCTACATCCTATTACCACTCCTTTTCCCGTCAAAACTTTCCTGTATCCAGCAATTAATCGCCTGTGTCTTGGCCACTCCCCGTAGTGGGTACGTGCAAGCGCCGTCTGAGGCCTTCCTTCCTTCCTTCCTTCCTTCCTTCCTTCCTTCCTTCCTTCCTTCCTTCCTTCCTTCCTTCCTTCCTTCCTTCCTTCCTTCCTTCCTTCCTTCCTTCCTTTCTTCCTTCTTCCTTCCTTTCTTTCTTTCTTCTTTCTTTCTTTCCTTCTTTCTTCTTTCTTTCTTTCTTTCTTCCTTCCTTCCTTCCTTCCTTCCTTCCTTCCTTCCTTCCTTCCTTCCTTCCTTCCTCCTTCCTTCCTTCCTTCCTTCCTTCCTTCTCGCGCTAGGCCCGCAGCCATTAAATCACATTATCATCTGTCATCATGTTGTCCTGTTCCTTGACTTGCCATCTGTATCGATATGAAGTACTTATAGAGCACCGGATAACAGACTACTTTAATACAGCGGCTTAATGCAACGCTTCTGGGTTTACCGCCGAATGCATTAAAATCCTTATTTCTTGGTTTCGAGGCGCAACAGCTGTCTAATGGTAGCAGCATTCATTTTTCAGGTTAAGTTAATGTTGACACCCGCGTAATCAATCCCAGAGACCAGAACAAGAGAGAGAGAGAGAGAGGAGGGGGATAAAGCGGAGAAGCAAGGCAGGGAAGTTAACGAGAAGGATGTCCCGGTTGGCTACATTGCATTGGGAGGAGGGATGGCGGGGTTGAAAAGAGAAAGGAAGAAGGGGGTGAGGAGCATAGCCCAAGTTTGTCTTTCAAACCACTCGCTCTCTGAATGGTGTAGTAGGCCTTGAGGGCAGTTGTCTGCTTTAGCCACGGTCCGAGGATCTTATCGTCTTTTAATAGGCGAGTATCTAGTTGGTCAAAAGGTCAACACAGCGTGTCTTTCGGCATTTGTATGGGGTATAAACGCCCTCTATTCTAGCAGGCTCAATGAACCGCTGTTAATGTCAGCAGCTTCGGATTTCCCAAATGACTTTTTATCATTCAGGCACATAGCACGGAGAGCCCGACTCTTTATTCTGTCATGACTTATTTTCAGCAGCGTACGTATTAAAATATTCGAATTTAGGGAAAGCCGATATAATAAAGCCGATATAATAAGGTAATCTATCCATTTGCCATTGTGCCTGCCTTGACAGAGCTTCGCCGCGAAAGGCGACGGGTTACAGGCTGTTATTAAAGAGATGCGGTACATTTCTGGTTTTCTGGCATGTTAGCAGTTCAATGTCCTAACCGGTTAAAATGTCTTCTCGCATGCAAAAGTGTAATATGTTAGTCTTTCACGCTATTGTAGCATTTTGACGAAGAAAAAGAATGATCAGACTGCAGCGCGCTCTCAAGCAGAGGAACGGAAACGTTCTTATAGTCAGGAAGACATTTCTATTCGTAATCTAACCAATAGTGAAAATTCTACAATGAGTTTAATTCCTGCCGTTTAAAGCGATATTTAGAGTTCGTTTACATTACCCAGCCCTGTACTTTGCCGCGGTGGTCGCTGATACTGCAGGTTAAAGAGAGACCAATGCACCCTTTAACTTACGCGGATATGCAAACAGAAACTAAAGAGAGGTCACGTGTGAACGTGTGTCAGCTATGATATTGTCATTGCACAGGCGTGACAACGACTTGCCGTGTGTAGCTCCGGAGGTCATTGCAGCAGCAGCCTATTGCTTTCTGACGATAAGTAAATGATGAGAGCGTAATCATATTTCGCATAGAAATTTCCGCTCCATTAAGCTGAACCTATATAGCTCAGCCGGTCTACCGTACTCATCAGTATCTACACCACAGAATATTCGTGTAGATTATGCGAACTTTAATAGAAGGCTGCATATACGTGCTTAGTGCCACGAGGGATGTCGGAAAACGAATGCTTGAGAAATGTGGCCACAGGGTGATTCAGAATAACACACACCACTGCTGAGATTGTGTAGTCCGCGTGGCGTGCTTCTAAAGCGTTCTTTAATTTGCGATAATGTATTGCCCAACGTTTCGCTAGAAAATAATATTTAAAGTTAAATATTTAGTAAGGCAGACCTATGTCAATAAACAAAGCTGTTGCAGAACACCTATAAAACTATTGAATGGTCCAAAGTTTTAGGTTGAACATCAGCTCTCGTTATATTATAAGATTTAATAAGTTATAATATCGAGAAGTCTCAGACGGAATGGAAATAAGTGCCAAAAATAATTGCAGAAAATCTTGCGCCTCGCACCATGACGGTTTTATATGCGGGCCTTTTCTCTGATTCAAAAAAACTCCTGAGCAAGTACAAATGTACAGAAATTAATACAATTAGGGGCAGGACTGAACAGAAGATAAAAGGAAGATTATTTAAAACCCAATACATTTGCCTCAAACAAGCGGCTCGCATTTTCGGGAAGCCACACTGAACGAAAGTTCGGGCAGTTGCACAAGTAAATGAAAGACACATCAGTGGAGTCGTCAGCACAAGAAGAGAGAAATAGCTTGCAAAATATTGGAAATAAGGACGATCTCTTTCTAGTGCGACAGAAGTGTGTTGCAAAACCTAGAGTAAAAAAATGAATACAGAGAAGCTTTTAGGCTAGAGAGGTTAAATATCGAACGCTATAAGAACGAAAGAGAAGGGAGATGCAAGAGATGTCAGAGTTCGATATGCACAATGTGCAGTGCTCCGCTTATGCGGATTTGTGACAACTTTCTCGAGTTTTCTCCACCATTCCAAAGGGCACAATTTGTATCTTTGCGGCACTTTTTTCTTATTTTTTCACACGTTTGAGCTAGTGAGCTATGCCCGCTGCATAAAGATGTCTTGCCTGCCTCTTACCATTCAGAACTCCTGTCGTGGCCGAGGAAATGACGCTGACTTGACTTCGTTTCGTAAGCGAGTAACACAGTGCTTTTTAAGCACTCGTTTTATTCTTCTTTCTTGCCAGAAGTAGTTGAGTTTTCCGATGCGGTTATCGGTTTTTTGAACTTATATCGACCTTACTGTTCATTGAAGCAGAACAGTTTTCCTTTATAGATTATGCTTAATAAAGCAGCCTTCGCGGAAACTCAACCCATTCCCCAATAAAAAATCAGCTTGCTGATTATGGGGATCAGATATCAGATTTTTCTTCACAGCGGCAGTCTGTCGGTGTCCGCGAAACTGCGTACCACACACAGGTTACCGCGCAACCTCCAATCACAAAGGAAATGAAGAAACACCCCGAATTTTAACCTACCTTGATGTGGCCACATGGTGAGCGCCACCAGAGATGTGCACAGAACTACTGTCGCCTTACACCATGTGAGAGGAGCTACTGCAATTAGCTAGCGCGAACATGATCGCGCGGAACCGCTAACCTCAGCCTGATGCAATAGACGGAGATCGAATTTCATCTTATACCATGACCGCATCCTCTCCTCTAGGGATGGGTTCTAAAATCAATTCTCGCTGGCGCCTCTCTCTCCGTAGAAACCTCGTAGTTAAAAAATTTCCGCATCGAACTCCGGGCCCGAACCATTTTTTTAATACGATATTTCTGTTAATAAGATTTAGACTTCTTTTGTAGCCGTATGCCAGCCTCATGGGTGGTGCTGATTGGTAATTATTCGTTTATTATAAACCTGCACAGGCTTGTGGGATTTATCAAAATTTGTTCCAATACCGTTCCAACTTAGAGTTGTTTACCAATTTGGTCTCCTCCGGCCATATCCTAGCCGTCCCGGTAAGCTCAGCGGTTAGAGCGACCGCATCTCGGAGGTTGTGGTTCCGTGATTGAACTCCGGATAAAGACCAATTTTTCTTGAACTATGAGGTTTCTGTGAAAGCTGTATATATTTCGTTTGCAGATGTATGGCTGCTCTTTTGTGCATTACGCCTTTTTAGAAATCTACTCAACACTGCGGATTCTCTTAAACAATGGCGAAGATATTCTAGTAAGCGCACTTTTTTTCTGTTCCTTAATAGTTTTCTTCTTGTCGTATGATGTCCAAACTGGGTTTGAACTTTTGTAGAGAATTGACCAAAAATTCTCTTCTTGTGCAAACTGGCTTTCGTCATTCATATTAGTTAGACTTGTACAATACAGAACGAAGAGGAAAGAACACAGCTGAGCTCGTGGTGGTGGACGCTTAAGACTGGGGCGTCAAGACAATGAGGTGGCGTTTGTGAAGACTTGTAAAAGCTGAAGTTGATAATCGCACCCGTTTTAGAATTGATTCGCTCTCATTTTTTTAATATGTTAGCAAAAAGCATCAAGGGTCTCAACTTGCAAAAATTAGCAGTGGTTTAAGCTTTGGTTAATCCTGGTGAGAAGCGAAAGCTTCCATTCCACGGCAACAATTCACAAACGCCACACGCACTGCCGAACGGATTGTCTGTAAAGCGTCGATGAAATGCCCGATGGGGCAGTTTCCACCTGCCACGGTGGGCAGATCGTGATGACGCCCGTAGGTCACATGTCCTGCCACGTGACACCATGTGACTGCACTGACGCTTCCGTCTCGAAAACCTAGCGCAGTGAAGCTTTCGCTTCAAAACCACCCGGTCACTCGGGAACGTAATTCCCTGATTTCTCAGTTGAGATATGTCGCCATGAGGGCCACGTGACCCACAAGAACCAATCAGAGATCACCGCCAAATCTGAAGTTCCGAAGGGACTCCCAGAATTCGGCACTGGGGCAGAGAGTACTTTCGAAGTTTAAACTCTGAAGGACCTCCAATATTTGTAGTTGCCCGGTCTCTAAAAAGTTCGCCGTGCGGTCAGTCCACAAATTTTCCAAAATTTCGCAGCAGGCCGACCTCCAAAATCATTTCCTTCTTGGCCTCTTGAAAGTTTCTGGTGCTTGGTTAACCTCCCAGAAATTCTATGTTGGCCCACATTTGAAAATGAGGCAGTTTTTCACCACAAAAAATTCTCAATTGGCCAATCCCCACATTTCGGCAGTTGCCCCAACTGTCATTGGTTAAGCTACCATTGCGGGTGGATTTGCAGTTCTGATGCGAAAAGGTGGCGTTATGTGTGAAGACCTAGGAAATGTGGTCTTAACTGTTTATGGCGGAAAAGGGGGCGTGATGTGAAAATGGCCAAATAATCTGTTTTCAGGCCGCTCTTAGCGGAAAACTATGGTATATGCGCGGCGATGGGCCGCCTAGGGACTGTCTACCAAGTGTTCACGGATAGGGAAGGCTGACATTGGTTTCGGTCTAAGTGGATAGACGCCATGTCTTCGTCACAAAACGTTGCGCCTTCAAGAACATTTCGGCGTCAAGCTCCGCACTTTGCGCTCTTTGGGACGACCTTCTATACCGCCGCAACTACATGCCTGATGGTCGGCAGTGGCTTCTCGCGATTCCCCGCCATTTACGATCTCAAATTTGCGCCTCTTACCACACCGACCCTCAGTGTGCGCACACTGGTGTGCTAAAAACATTCAAAAGACTTTCTCAACGCTACTATTGGCGCGGCATGCACGCCTATGTTCGGAAATACGTCCGATCGTGCATCGCCTGTCAGCGGCGGAAGACCTCGGCTCCTCGTGTGACCGGCCCTTCGCAACCTCTCCCTTGCCCGGCACGTCTCTTCGATCGTGTTGGCGTTGACCTCTACGGCCCGCTTCCCTGTACGGTCTCTGGGAACCACTGGATTATCGTCGGCGTCGACCCACCTCACCCGGTATGCCGAGACAGCCGCCCTTCCTGCTGCTACTTGCCCGCGAAGTTGCGATTGTTTCCTGCTGCATCAATTTGTTCTTTGCCATGGCGCGCCGCGCGAGATCATAAGTGATAGAGGCCGCGTCTTCCTTTCCCACGTCATTGAAGCTCTGCTTACCGAAAGTCGCGTCGTACATCGGACCACCACTGCCTACCATCCCTAAACTAACGAGATAACCGAGCGTTTCAATCGTACTCTCGGAGACATGCTCACGATGTACGTCGCAGCAGATCAGGACCAACTGGGACGCTGTCCTTTCTTTCGTGGCGTACGCCTACAACACCGCCACGCAGTCAACCACCGGTTTTACCCCTTTCTTCCTGCTGTATGGGCGTGAGCCGTCGTCCACTATGGATACCATCTTGCCATATACTCCTGACGCCTCCGAGTGGATGCCCCTCTCCGAAGTCGCAAAGCATGCGGAGGAATGCCGCCAGTTGGCTTGCTGTTTTACCTCGGCATCCAAGGCCGCCAAAAGCATCGTCACGATAACGATAACAGGCAACACGTTTTTCCGATAGGATCCCTAGTTTGGCTCTGGGTTCCAGGCACACCACTAGGATTGTCATCAAAATTCCGTACAGAATACCACAGCCCTTCTTGCAGCAAACGTCGCCTGTGAATTACATCGTGGAGCCGCTCAACCCCTCTTCGGACTTGCGCCATCGCGGCGTAGAAACCGTCCACGTCTGCCGCCTGGACACCTACTACGACCCGCTCCTCTTGCCCTCGCCATAGCTCGCCAGGGTGGCCTCCTCTTCGTTTCCGGGGCAGTTGTAGCGAACCATGACGGCCGCGCCTGATGCCGCATAGGCAGATCATTGCCCAGGCACCGATGAAGACGAGGCGCCGGTGAAAGACGAAGTCTCGCCGCGCTGCACGAGGTCACTTGGTTTTTGGACTGGCCGTCGGCGCTGCCGCTGTTTTGCTCGCCGTTTTGTGCCGCCCACCATGAACTCTTTCGCCGGACCTATTTGTGTACAAACCCCCTTTCACTTTGTGTTTCAGTCTACAGGAACTAGTGATGGCGAAGGGAGCACAATTTTATCTCCAGGAGCCATATTGTAATTACAACGTAGACGGAAAAACCTAACACCTAGATGCTACGCTAACGTATTTCTTTTGCTAAACAGTCTCAGCGATGACGACAAAGATAGGGTAACTTCTTGAAGAAGCCGTATGGGGCACAAAGCAAGCCGAGCACCGGCACTTCAGACAATCCTAAACTTGTCGTTCGTTTGTATATGTTTGCCACTGGGCGACATCCACGCAACGCAGTTTTCCCGATACTCGAAAAAACCTGTGACGCAACCATTTCTCGTACAGCGTTCCGGATGGCACATTACGATTACTCGTTGTATACACCTTGTATTCGGTAGTAAATTTGAGGCTAGCTTGCGACAGAGATTCGAACCGAATTGATATGCACCTTCAATTGTATGCCTTCCAACATTTTTCGTACCAAAATTGTGACGCAACCATTTGTCGCACAGTGTTCCGGGTGATGTCATGTGATTTCTCGTTGCATATAGCTTGCATGTGCTAAAAAGCTCGAGGCTAGCTTGTAAAGGGATTCGCACCCGACGGCATATGAACCTTTAGGTTCAACGCCTTCTCAAACTGTCGCAGCAATAATGTGATGCAACTGTCCGTTTTACAGCGTTCCAGGTGGAGCTATACGCACGTGCGCGTGTGTGCGGTGGTTGTCAGAGCCCCAGGTACATTATTTATTTTCCAGTCCCTCACATAATTAGTCTTAAGTGTGTGTGGCGAACTTTTTGTCTTGCCATTTCTGGGACTTTTTGCACCATCTGTGAGTATGCACACATAGGCCGCCGGCTTTTCGAAAAATGGGACTAGTAATGCTTTCGCATTATTTATGCCGTGCCGATGCAGGCCCTGTCATTAAATATTAAAAAGAAAATGTTCTCTACTGAGAAACAGGAAACTCTTTCTGAAGGTACTGGGGCATATGCCTGTGCAAGAGGGGTAGTAAAACTATTTGAACGATGTAATTTTCTACTTCGCGTCCTCTATATGTTTATAGGTCTAGCAAAGCGTTCACCGCGGTTGATTAAATCGACCTCGGCAGGTAGCGGAACGGGTGCAGTGCGAGCAGGGCAGTTTCGAACACAACGTTTGCGTGATGTTTTCGACGTTAGCCCAGGTGATATCACCTGAGCAAATTTCTCGCGCAAAAAAAGTTCCATTTCTCAAATTATTTTGGATATGAGAGAAGACGTTTGGCTCAATGAGCGTACAAATTCCACTTCACTAGATTCTTGCCTGTTTGGTTCCGGAGTAATCTTTTCGCGCCATCAGAGGGAAAGAAAAAGTGGGTGTCAGAGAAAAAAGCAGTAAAGCTTGATATTTTTGACCGGCCGCCAGAGTACGACAGCCAGAAAGTTCGCATAATCAAGCACCTTCTAAGAGCACACCACTCCAAAATACTTCATGCAGACGACAGCAGGGGGTGTCTATTTGATATAACTTGTACCATGGATGAAAACGGGCCATACACTCCAATTGCTCTGACGGCTTATCACTTTAGCCGAACTTGAGGTGCGCGTAAAAGCACTTCATTGCAGTCGACGGAGAAACCGCCTTTCACCTTCCGTTGCAGAGTGCGTCATTTCATAAAATGCCATCATGGAGCTCGATCCGTGCCGAATGGTCTATTTCGCATACGTGGACGTTTAGTATTTTTCTTTTGCTGGTATTTGTGCGTAGTGCTTCAGGCCAGCTTTTAAATATATGAATATATTCTTTCAGCAGAGAGATTTCAGAATGTCACGATTGTGAAGAGTAACTGAAGTGTAATACAGAAAAGCAACTGTGGCACCTGATTACACTTGAGAACTGAGGGCTGTCCTTCAAAAGCTTTAGTAGTGCTCTTAACTGGAGACCCAGATGAGACAACTCAACGATAGAACATAATTAGAGGGCATCAGCACATTTATTAGATATGATTTGTTTACGCACGGTGATTATAATTTAGCTTGGCACGCTTGGAGTTTTTATTAACTTTGTCTCGTGTCCCTGGGTTTCCTTTCTGGATGACGTATATACCAGCCGAAAAAACGCTACTTGCCTCATCTTGCCGCTCATAAACTGTGCGTGCTGCATGAAGGGCAACAAGATATCTATAAAATACATTTATCCTAGATATATCTTACTGGTAATCAAAATTATAGAAGTATGTTTGCCTAACCGCTGTTTAATACTGCTTTTACTTAACTACGCGACAAGGACAGAAGCGCATCGCTGGAGGAATTAGTGGAGAAATTATTTTGAATGCATTGCCTTGTTAGAATATTTCATATTCAAAACGCACGACCTTCCCTGCTGGCATGCTGAGTCATGTTTGAGCTCCTAGAAGGAATAAGTATTCGCGGACTTCGCTGCACTTTGAAACCGAAAATTTGCGGCTGGCAAACTCGTCAACTTAAGCCTCATTACAATGATAAAGCATGCAGCGCCTAGGATGAGACGCAGGAAACGTGGCCTGGCAACAGAATTGTGATGCTAAGACATTAACCTGCATTAAGATTCGTTAAAATGAAAGAAAATTACGGTTGCTTGACAATTTCGAAGAAATATTCCTCCCCTCCCCGCCATTACATCATTTTCATTAGGAATTGGGACTCAAGCGGGCCCAATGGAGCCGTTCCTTCTAGTTTTATTCTCCCCTAACTAATGCGCCCTTCCACCTTTATAACAAAGCAGATATTGGAAGAAAATTGTTTTTTAGCCGATTGAGAAGTTCGATTTAGCCGTTCTTCTCTTGACTCCTCTTCAGTGCACAAAACACGCCGGCAAAAGTACGAAACATTGGGGCTATGTTTTCCGTCGTGAGATAATTGCGCAGTAAAATAGTGAATAATTACCTGATATAACTCCAGCATTGAAGCTTCTGATATCATTGTAAATGGTTATAGGGTGTTTGAAAGTATGACGACAGAGGTATTCGTGAAGGAGTAGTGTATTTTTCCAGAAATAAAACAGATGCAGCTAAAGTAGTGAACAAAAAGTTGATATTGCAATTTGTTCTTAATATTCAACATATCACTGATATCTAAGCTCGATTTGTTATTTCTGAGCATTTTATGATGAAATAGCGCCGTCTTATTACGCCGGCCGTTGTTACGAGCGTAACTGCTGGCCTTCAGTTCGTTTTTCATTTTTGCTCTTCCATGCGTATTTCCCACTGCGTTCATTTTCAGTCGTTCCTAATTAATATGCACTGGGTGTCATTTCCAACTGATATATTCTTGCGGTTACACGCATTACTGCATACATTTATAAGCAGTGGGTGGAATTGGAGATTAAGAGAACGTTCTCAAGCATGCTCAAAAGATAATTATCCGCGGCCACAAGTGTTGAATGAAACGCCATCAGGTTCCACAGATTTTCACAGTAGCGCAGTGCAAGCGTTCAGTGGTTTTGAAGAGATGAAGGTTCGGTGAAGGTTTGACTTTCTCAGCAGGACACGCCAGAACGACCAACAATATTGTCGTGAATGACGCTATTTGCGTGAGCCTAAACAACTGTAGACTGCGACATTTCAAAGATTGGCCCTGTATTGAGGCTCTAGAGTATCTACATGCACTATGAGAACTCATGTGCACTTTGCTGAGCTATACCATAAGAGCCCTGCTCAAAACCCGCACATCTGTGAAAAGAATTGTTTCGACAATTATTTAGGTAAAGAGCACTTGGTGTAGATAAGAGACAGATGGGAAATGTTGCAATTTTATTAGAAGCTCTTATCGTGCGAGAATTGTGGAATATGTCGCCCCAAATGCCAATTTATGGACCCCGTGATTAACTTCACGAGTTAAGACACAAAGGCGGGAACGTAACAAATCGGGACTGATTGGCCGCTCGTGAAGGTTGTCTCCTTGACTGAATTTTAAGTGCTTGCGAATCTGTAGATTGTAACCTAATGAGAAACCTCCAGCAGGATATTTTTCAATGCCAGATAAGAACTGCTTAAAACATTTACAACGCAATTGGGTATCATTGCCATCTCCAGCTTCAAAAAATTTAAGACAAACCGCCATCTTTGCAAAGCGCGACTCACTGCCTTCGTTTCATTCGCAGTACAAAAAGAATGAGGAAACTCACGCGTAACGGTAGAGTGGATAACATTATGATTGTTATTGTTAGTGCAATTGAATGCAAACAATTCGACGGGTTGGTCGATGCACTGCACTCGCGAGTGAGCTTAAATTCTACCTCTCACGTATTCTCCGCACAGCATACGATTCACTGGTCGCAGAAAAACTTAAAGGAAAGAGCGCTAAATTAAATTACGCTTCACCAACTCCGAACAGCTGAGGCTGGTATTAATGGAGGGGAAGTTTTTGATAAAAAGGCTTAACTAAGCTTTTCGATCTTTATTCTTTTTTCGTGTGTATTAAGGTATGTTTAAGTATGTGAGTGAAAACTCTTTGAAAATATTACATTTTTTTTGGTAACCTGGTTGGCAACCATCCACTTTAACGCTGTACTATTTGGTGAAAATAAAATACGGCCGAACTTTTTATGCATAGTTGTGATTATATTTTATTTTGTGGTATGTTGTTAGTTTTTAGAAATGTAAACCGCTTCAATTACACAAAAACGTCGTTATGCTTAATTGAGATAGCACGAAATCTATTAGGGCATTGACCGAGCCGAAATACTTTCTTGCAGAACAGCAATTTTACGTGTTTGTGGGTGTGCCACGATAAAGGTGGATGGGTAGATCAAAGGTGGATGGGTAGATCAGCCAACGTGAAGCACAGCGAACCCGCCTTTTGATCTGCAGGTGGATTAGTTGAAAGACCCGTTTTTCATACACAAGACCTTTCGTAGCCGAGAGCTATGCCAGGGAAACCTTGCACCCAGTGGCTATTTAACTGTAATGGGCAGATGGCAAAAGAAACAAGCTCAGTGGAGACAATATTTTCTATAATGTTTCTCAGGAAAACAAAAATTCTACGCATTGCACACAAAATTAAAATTGCAATTTTTTCTTTCCTTATATGCATAATGAGTACATGCAAGAGTAAATATGTAGAATTTCGTGATTGTGTTCCTTTGGTCTCTGTCATTAGAACAAGTGTTTATTTACGAATAAATAATCTAAGAGCTACAGCACCACACCTGAGTACTCGAGTATAGTTTAAATGTGGCAGATATGCTGAGAGTGCGCTATTTCCTGCACGCTGTGGAAAAGCATTCGCTGGTAACAATGAAAATGACATGCATTATCAATAGTTCTCCCATGTAGGTTAGTACCGGTGATATAGTTAAGTTGCACACTTTACACTCCATAAACATCAATAAATAATGCACGAACTCAATATACTAACGCTTTTGCAAAGATGAAAATATAGTGCATTGGGATAAGCTTGGTGCGTAAATATCGTACAAGAATGTACAGCCTAGCGCGATTTGAAGTTAACAGGTTTGTTGCGGCTGAGGAGACCAACATAGTTTCTTTTCGTGTTGTCTCGTTCAGTTCGCAACAAACACAACGCTGCAGGACAGAGGCTTCCTTCAGCCAGCTAACCTCATGCATTCGTTGGAGCCTTCATATGCAAATAAACCATATTATAGCACTTTGTTAAGCGACCGTTCTGCAGTGAGGGGTGCCTTGTATTCACTGGGACCAGCGCCCTTCGCCCATTAACCGAGGCAAAAGATCCTCGGTCCCGTGGCCACAGCAGTCGACTGCCCTCAAGGCATACAAGGCACTCTTTGCCTACTTGAGAGCGACTGGATTGAGTGACATATTGTGACAGCGTTGTGCGTGTGTGTGTGTTATGCCTTTTTCCCTTCTCTCTTCTCCTTTTATCCCCTAATCTCTCTTCCCCAGTGCAGGGTAGGCAACCAGAACACCTTTCTGGTTAACATCCCTGCCTTTCCCTCCTCACCTTTATCTATCTATCTATAGCACTTTATTTCTAGCGGGCTAAGCATGAAATGACCACCATCAAATCGTGCTACACGGTACGACCGAAGCACGGCAAGACCTCGCAGCCCAAGGCGCTTATGACCGGAGTAAAACGCTGCTGTTCTCTGACGTATCAGTGCTGAATGAGAATTTGAACGCGAAGGACTACTTTAAAAATAGCATGGGTGGACTTCTCTGCCCTAAGAAAATCCTCGTGTCTTGCGAATTCGCAGTGGGCGTAGGGAAACAATGACTGGAAAGAACATAGAATGAAGACGGAAAAAGATACTTCATTACGCCGCGATTACTTGGTTACACTGTGCGCAATGACGTGCCATCTGCTTTCTGCTTTATAAGATTGAGATAGCCTTCATTCATATTTGGAGTATTAAAGCATTGAAATATATTAAAGGGCTACTTCTTCATTAACTGTCGCTCAATCTCTTGGAGCGATCTTCCGCAAGAGTTGAAGTGAGCGAAAACGACGAAGCGGTAATTATTGCGGATTTTTTTATGCTTCGCGGGACAGTGAATGAACTTTTACAACACTGGCAGTTTTTTGCTGCTACAGTTAGATGAAAAATAACGAACTAAAGAAATTCAATTTTAAAATATTTACTAGGTGTAGACGAATTTTAAGCGGTGATATATGTACTCATGCCTTACACATCATTCTAAACAAAAAAAATCATGAAAATGAAATTTTAATCTGTGGGTCGCTTTTGCATTCACCGACGATCGTTGTGGTGCTTGTGGTTTATAATAGATTATGCGCCGCTTTAGGGATCGTCTATACATAAGCATTCTCAGGTAAATGTTATAATCCTTGCTATCAACGCAAGAACAATATCTATTATTTAGTGGAGACTTGTTATGATCATTTGTATCCAAGCAAGAACATACAAAAAGAGAAAGGTAAGATAATTAACCTTGAGCCATGAAATAATCGGGTGTGTTAACATGCAGTGCACTCAGCTATTGTTTCCGGAAGGTCCTTCATTTGACCTAAGGGCCATTCCTAATCTAACGCCCTTGCATGCGCCACTGCGATTTGGAATACAGCGGTTGATTAGGAAAGCAATCGCTCTAGTTTGCCGGCCAACCCATTTAGAAATGAGATTATTCAAAGCGTGCGGGCCTCATTGTTCATCGCACGGCCTTAAGGAGAACAAAGGAACGCGGATGGCTCACCATCAGTCGTCAGGAGAAGAGTTCGAACAGTTTCGAGAGACAAAGGGAGAGATCTGAATGTGGGCGCCGCTCAGTCAGGAGCGCGAATTAAAGCAGTTTTAAGAGAGGGTGCATGCTCCTCAGCGTTTCCGTCTCACCCCAGGAGCAATGCGCGAGTGAAACGGAGTTCAGGGACAGCTTAAGTTTACTCACATTCTCAAAGCCTGACGAATTAACGTGACTGGAGTGATTTATTCGAAGCGATAAATTTTCACATCTTTCAAGTTTTGGTACTTGTTGAAAACGACAATCGCATTTCGTTGACTTTTTTTCTTGTCCGCCATGTACCGACGCTTCCTCAAGAATGGTGCCTTCAATCTTCAGTAGCTCTTCAGCTCCTCAGTTCAGGAAGCCAGGTCTGGTGAGTTCAACAGGAAATATTTTTCAGTTAAAAAGCCTAATAACTGACCGAAATAGGCGAGGGCGGCAACTTGGAAAAGAAAAATTGTAAGGATGCTGAAGTCACCTCAAGAGTGGAGTGAAAAAGTATTACAACCAACGCTACTGCTACATGTTTCTGTGTTTGTGTCAATTCGTTCACCACATAAATATTATTGTCTCTGCCATGGTATCTCTCATGGCAGTCGCATTTCGACGGCGGCGCAATGCTAGAGGCACGTGTACTGTGCGACGTCAGTGCACGCTAAAAAACCCCCTGTGGTTAGAATCTCTGGAGACCTTCACTACGGCGTCCCTCATAGCTTCAGTCGCTTTGGAACGTCATATCTCCATAAACCATAAAGCTTCGTATCTCTAATGGCACACACGTAATCCTGCACCGAGTGTATGTACGAGCAGTTCCTGTTCATACGTTGTTCTTTTGTCTTTTTGCATGTCGGTGGCTCATATGCCATCGACACCTTCCACTCAATTGGTTCTAACCCGCTTGTCTCGCCCGTTCCCGGTTGCCACGATCACATGACCTTTTGATGCCATCGCCCTCGCCAAGACGTCCACGTAAGGAGACAAGAACTACCACAATTTCCGGTATGAAGTCCGCTTTATAGTCCGCAGAACTCAGTTGTTGCTGAAATATTTCTTTTACTCGATTGTCGGCACGCGGAACGTGCTCCGCAGGATAGAAATATATGTGCATTCAGTGATTAGTACGACCCAGATTGTCAGAGCATGAAAAGTGGCTTCTACGTCTGCAGAAGACTTGGCAGTGTTTTCGGTGCCTTCAGTGTTGCTCTTTTCACTAGGCGCTGACTTCCGTAAGCTAGCTTTAGAGAACCCACTGACAATACTCTGACAAGCGGTTTTTACGCAGGGGTTCTTAAATTTTACAATTTTGCGTACGTCCATGTTGTTCAAATTATAGAAAGCAAACAGTGCCAGTAAACATGATTTCATATGATCATTAAGGAGATGGCAGCACTAGAAAAGCACACATATTTTGAGCGTTTCATAATTATTTCGGCAATACTGAAAAGAGCCATACTGTGTCATCCGCACTGATAGGTATTTCACAAAACGCAAGATTTCGATTTTAACATGTATGACCATTGTACGGTATACCAAAATTTTCTCTACAAAAATTGTACCTCGCTACAGCTTGCATGTACAAAGCGGTTGTACCAGCTTAAGCTAACGTTAAAACCTGATTGCACTGAATTTTCCTCAATTTCACTATGGTAGGTGGACGAATTTTGTAATATCTTTTTGAAACTGATGCGCTGAACACCAGTTTCTGCAGCCAGTTCTTTTGAAGAATTGATTTGCACTTATGTGCAACATAAGTTATTATTATTGTCGTTTTTAAGCATTGATTGCAGTGAGTCCTAGTTATGGCACCATGAAAACTGATTGAGTTGCACATTTGTTTTCTTATCAAAGCCATAATTCATGTACGAAATGAGCATTAGGAGAAGATACTGGAATAATTTCGACCGACTGCGGATCATCAACGTGCACCAATATCGCAGTACATAAATTTTGTCCATTACAACTGCACTGAAATATGGCAACCTTGGTTGGCGTGGAGCCAATAAACTGGCGGTCAGCGACAGCACGCCACCGTCACTTCGGTACTACAGCTGGTATCTTCACTTGCACCTGCCTCACTTAAGTTGGTTGACGTCAATAGTAAATACCGAAAAAAAGGCAGTGCGTACGAATTTGGATACAGTAATAATCTATTAATTGTGTTCGCTTCAGCTTTTCCTGTTGTTGCTGCCATTGGCTGATAGCGACAGCGTGAACTTCACGTGTAGTTTTCGCATAGGCTTTGCTGGAGAAACGAACCACTTCAGAGCATCCTTCGAATGCAACTTTTCTAACGGATAATCCGTTGCTACTTTTTTATCTTCAGGTCTCTCATATTGTGTGTCGTATGTTGTCTCTTACCATAAAAATCTGAAAAAGCGCTTGTTTTCAACAGGAATATGTTTACTAACGCAATTTTTCAGCGTATCATAAAATTCAACCATCAGAATCACTATCACCGCTTGTCCCTCCTTGCAACTCTAGTAGTTTTCTGGCTATATAATATAAAAAGGCAAGCAAAAGGTTTTCTATGGCAGCCTTAACTACTAATTGGAAGAACTTTGCATAATTAATTTCAAAAACGAGATTTTTCTTGGATTGTCATCATCAATATGTTGGTAACAATATCCTACAATGTTCATGAGTTGCCTCACAGTTAAAAGCGATGTCGAAGAAAGCTGGACTTCGATATGACTTAGAAGAATTGCGAGGAAATACAGAGCTTGGAATCTCCATAGTGTCATAAAATTCTGCTTGGTGTTGCTCACGTTCCAAACAGTCCAAAGGCGAAAACAAAGCACCGAAAGAATAGGATTGCTTTGGAAACATCAAGAAAAAGAAAATTATGATTCGCAATATTTTGCAAAACAGGTGAAGTTATACCCATTAAGGCTTCGTTTCAGTGCCACAGTTCAGGTACATTTTTCAAAGACTTTCTGTACAATTATACTTGATCACATTCATATATGTATCACATTCATGATCACATTCATTCGCGCGCGCGCGCGCGCGACACACACACACAAACACACACACACACACACACACACACACACACACACACACACACACACACACACACACACACACACACACACACACACACACACACACACACACACACACACACACACACACACACACACACACACACACACACACACACACACACACACACACACACACACACACACACACACACACACACGCACGCACGCACGCACGCACGCACGCACGCACGCACGCACGCACGCACACACACACACACACACACACACACACACACACACACACACACACACACACACACACACACACACGCACGCACGCACGCACGCACGCACGCACGCACGCACGCACAGGAAAGAGAGAGAGAAGAGAACGGGACACAGCGCCACTCACAACTGGTTTAATTTTCAGAAACCACATACCTACATATACAGTCAGCCAGCGCCTGCGCAAATTAAACCAGTTGTGAGGCGCTCCGACCTGTTGTCTTCTCGTGTGTGTGTGTGCGTGCGTGCGTGCGTGTGTGTGTGTGTGTGTGTGTGTGTGTGCGTGTGTGTGTAACAAGAAGTTTTCTTGAGCAGAGGTATGGCGTTTAATCAGCGGCCGTAAAGTGGACGAAGGATCTTAAGCCGGCATCTATGTGGCATCATAGAGTGTGGTTCAGTAATCCCAGTCCATGAAACCAGTAGACCACTGGTTAAGAAAACTCCTGCCTTTCTATCATAGTCGGGCGTGTGCCTCGGAGTGCTGCATGAGTTTGGCCATCACATTTGCAGCGAAATGACATGCTTCTTCGATGAAGATGTATGGTCTGTAGCAGGGCGCACACAGTAATCGCAGTAGTTAAGTCACATCATCCTCTGCATCCTTGCCGAGAACTTGCTTGCGGACTTCCGCGATATCCACCGGAAGAAAGTATAGAGCAATCAAGTATACTCGCTTTCCTGACAGTGATCAATAGATACGTGATGACCGGCTCCTTCGCCGGCAAGTATGGCTTTCACCAACGTAGTGTCGACTTTCATGAACTTCGACTTGGCACTACTGCAATGCAAGAGCAAGAAAACTAGATGCTCTCCTCTATTACAATTTTCTACTTTCCAGGCTCCTGTAAGCGAAGGCTGGGGGTTGCTCCACCTATCCAGGTTCTTCAACCAAAAGGCTGCACACTCTGAGAGCAAACTGATATATTTTGTGCTGGTAATGTTTTTCGTGTGCCATACTTAAGCAATATAAAATACTTACACCTTAGACCGCAGTGACCATGAAATAGATAACGGTTCAGTTCCTATGACTTAGGGAGCAGCAATAGGATGGTTAGTTACGCTGAGCGCTGATGTTGAGATCTGCCTGGCTCCCTACTTGAGCGCATGTCCTAAAAATGCAGGCTATAATAAAACAACGGTTTGAAAACAAATTTTCTGAAATGTTTTTGCAGCTTTATCTTCGCAGACGAAATTTTATTTATTTCTGCTATTCTCCCCTCAATTAATTTGAAAAAGCTTTCCCAGGACAACAATTAGTAAGACGGCCTTTCATCAGTTAGCCATACCACGAAGTTTTGAACATGGTTAAGCACTACAGATTAACCTCTTACTCTCTTTTAGTAAGTTTTTAGTAACCTTTTAGTAAATTCGTAAGTTGGACGTTGTCTTTGTTTCTCAATTAAAAGAGGTTTACTTGTGCCGAATGCCTTATATTAAAAATAAGTGGTATTTTAAAGAACGCCTCCTCTCTATTTTTCTTTATTACGTAATTTACATGGGGCGTGAAAACATCTGAATAATGCTAACGCACTGAATGTCTGGCACAAAAAATTTAAAAAGACATCGGTCTGTTGCTCTGAAAAATATACGCCAGGCAAGTTTTACCAGCATGATCTTTGTGCCTGCTTCAGCGCACTCAACCTGCGGTGTATTATAATGTGCTACTGGTTAAAGTTTAACTTAATATTCTGCGCTATTAATGTCTGCAGTGGAGTACACCTCTTTCTCACGAGTTGGAAATCTAAGGCGGCCACAAGCCACGTTACCGAACGCCGATATATTTAATCCCTGGTAGGGCACCGACCGGTGCTAAAAACGCACAAAATGTATACTATGGGTCATTTCAAACGTTAAATGAACAACTCTCCTAAAACGTAGAAGTGATCAAAAGGCTAAGCATTTCATATATTAGTTGGCCAGTAGAGTGCTGACAACTGAGACAATGCAGCTGTTCTTTTACACCCTGGGAGATGCACCAGCTTCACACACGTTGTGTTATATCTGCTACGGTTCAAAGAAGTTTCGGAAGAACACAGTGACGTTTTTAGTTTATTTAATAAACATGTGGCCGTGAAGTAGCAGCTGGTTATTCGAGTGTCGTTCAGAGAAGTTTTATTGATTCAGCCTAGTGCCAAGACATTTCTTTGCTTCCGGTCTGCCTACAGTTTTTGAGATCTAAACTATGCCTTTTCGTACAAAGGGAAAAGAAACATATTGTTCAGGAGCCCCTAGAAAATGTGACCATGTGTACAGTTTTTGTTTCTGTGCAATGTAGAGCCTTGCCCGTTTATCAGATAAAAATTTATTTTAGACATGTGACTGAAAAATGCTGTTTGACCGAAATTGATTCGATCAAAAGGAAACGCGGACCCATTACAGAACAAATAAATGAGGGACATAAAAGCGATGACCTCCTTTTTTCAAAGGGGGTAATAAAGGGAGCGTGCGGAACTTTGTTCTGAGAAGATTAGCACAAAGCATGTTAGTTATGGCATTCATACGATGAGGAAAAACAGAGGAGCACACAAGCAAAAAACTGAATAAAAACAATAAATCCAACAAGAAAACTTAGTCGCACGCGAAACAACACTTTCCAATATATTTCCCCGCATGACACTGAACTTCCTCTTGTCCATCTCTCACATTATGCCAGTTTTCTCCTCTTCGTTAATTTTGGTTCTCGCCACCTTCCTGCGAATTGGCCCATCTGCCAAAATAATATTCAAGTGGTCATTTTATATCCTCCGCATTAATCACGGCGGCTTTGTCTGGTCTGCAGGTACAGCAAGACTGGTAATTCACCAACATTTTAATAAAAATAAGCCGATATGCAGCAAACTAAAATTGCTAGTAAACAGAAATAGCTCAAAGACATGCTTTCTATTCTGACGTCGTACTGAAATATGATGCAAAATGTCTTGATTTTGAGTTGCATGGCACCAATGGCAGTTGTTTTATGCAAAAAGAAAGGTTCTGCGTGGACGTTGCTTATGATTCTTAAAAACAAAATTATGGCAAGACAAATTTTGTGAACATTAGAGAACTCTTCTTAGCAACATTTAAGGAGTGAGTGGAGAAGGTCTGCTCGCGCTGCTCCTTCTGAAATTCATTGCTTCAAGTTTTCTTTTGGTGCCATCCTACCCGTATCTCGAACAAAAAATATCTCTCCCGGTGATTCTTAAATGCATGAATCAACAAGAAGGATAGAAAGTTAAAAACAATCAGGCAAGCTTCCAAGCCTTATGGAAATAAGGCAAGCAGTTCTTCTATCTAAGCACCAGAAATTCTTGCTGCTGAATTGAACGCATAAGATCCGCGTATTAACGCTGTTTTATAGTATGGCTCCCTATCAGGCAGGCATTAAATAGCGCACAGCTGCTTTTTGCAAAAGTATTGAGTTAAATGCTGTATTTTATCGCTTTGAAGAGAATTTCAACCACCTGCATAGAAGTGGTTATTCTCTAGCGTCAAGTGCTTGCCAAGTCTCTGCATATTAAGGCAATTAGAATATCAGATCCCCCCCGCATTTTTTTTCTTTTAAACAACCTAAAGGCAAACATAAGTCAACCTTTATGCGAGTACACGTACACTCTGGATACTATCACTGATAGCGTATGAGTTGAAAATTCCTAAGAGGCATTTTATTTCGATAACGATTCTGTGCCTTAATTCAGTGCCAATTTATATTCGGAGTCCTAGTCAATGCTAGTCGGTACACAGTTCAAAAAACAGTTTCTGGGACACCGGTGCGTTGCGACGATTTCATAATTTGTATATATGAACTCGAACTTCCTTCCCCTGCGTAAATCTTGAATTTGTCTCTGGACAATGTCGCTGCGCATGCATCTTAAAGCGCTATATTTCAAGGGCGGAAGCGGAAAGTTAGCACTATTTCCATTTACCAAAGATATGTAACGTTTTTAGGATGGTTTCATAACCGATGTATGCTAAGCTGGGTGGTGTAGCCATTGAGTAATTACAGTTATGATTCTCATAAAAATACTCTCAATACATCAAAAATAAATGGAAAAATTACAAGTATATATTATCGGCATGTTCGCAAATATCCACTTTATATAATGAGGCTGTTATTATTTTTGTCACATGTTCAGTACTCAAAGAAATAGGAGTGAAGCTCGAGCGTGCAAAATTACATGAAAACATTTCTCACAAAAATAACCTGCCCTAGCTTTTGCACATGTTTATCGAAAACTGTAATGATTTTGTGCGCTGATTTGTATCTTTGAAGTCTTGTGGAAAAAACGGAATTACTGTAATTTCATTGTACGATATGCGGGAGGGATGTGACAGCAGTGAAGAAAAAGCTTAAATTGAAAAAAAAAACAAATCTTAAGGCTTACTTCTTTGTTTACCTTGATCATTGCCTCTTAGCCTTCTAATTTTGTTCAGAGAAATGTGCCATTGCAAAAAAAGGAAGCTCAATTTTTCTTACCTGTCTTCTTTATAATGAACTAAGGTGCTGTTTTTCCGTGCTCGGAAACAAATACAATTTTAAATGGGCTGAGGTCATCGGAATCACGGTTAGCTCACGATTTTCGACAGCCACACATAAAAAACGCAGAACTTTCTAAATTTTTGCAGCATATTTCGGCAATTTTTTTCACATAACAGTTGAAGACGCGCGGCTTAAAAAAAATTTCAGAAATTAAATACTTTGAGCAAGTATGCTACTTTATTTGCGGCCGGATATCGTACGTTTATACACACCACTTCACGGTTACCATGCATTTCAGTACTCTGCTTAAAAAAAACATTTTTGTTGTGTCTATACTTCGTCATACGAATTTCATTTAGCCTTTTTTATTGGGTAAATAGCAGAGCAAGTTCGGACAAGTATCATAGGCAAAAAGGTTTTCTCAGTTTTTCAGGTGAAGTTTAGTTCTTTGCGGAGAGTGCGTTGCTTCACGGCTAGCAGATTCTGTTTCACTGCTGAAAAAATAATTATTTTATCTCCCGACATCTGTTTAGGCATTGACAGTGGACACAGCGCCCAATACAAAATATGCACGCTGAACGTTTCCGTATCTACGTTGTTTAGCCGACTTTTTAGTCATTTCCTAACTGAAAGGATTGGCTAACAGAGGAAACGTTTTCTCCTCAGTCAAAATTTTCACAATAACGCGATGTACCTGCTGCTGTCTAATAGAAGAGAAGCTCTTCTTTAATGTCTAGAAAAGCCGCTACAATCCCCGCAAGCTGGAAAAGAAAGAATGAGCCCTGTTCAAAAACAAATATGTAAAGGTTGGCAGTGGGTTAATTATGCTTCTTGCTTTCGCGAGACAGATATGTTTTCAGAAAAGGTGTTGAATAAAATATCGCCTGTTAGAAAATTATATAAATACATATGTAAAAAATACAACTTTGTTCTTAAAAAAGACTGATTGAGGCAGCATATGACCCGCTTTCTGTGGCAAAATTTTTAAAATTGAAAAATTATTAGACACTGCTATGAAAATATTTAAGGTAATGATTTTTTCATTTAAAGTGTTTTCATCGATCGCATCGAACAGTGAATACTGCCAGAGAAAGCCAATGAATAATGTTTTTAATGATAACGAAAACGTGAATAGAAAAAAAAATAGACGACCGCTGTCGGGTGATCTGTGGATATATTGATTGATATTGTTAAATCTTACATTACACATAAAAATTGCGTTCACAAAAGGTTTTCCGCTCAAAAATTTCTTTGTCCAGAATTGCTGGGTATGTACCTTTTATATAGAATGATCAGTGAAACCCTTCAAGTCCCTCTTTTTCCTTCCATCGTTCTCTTCCTTCCTGCTCTAATAGTCTTGTCCGCCTTTTCACTTTCTTTCTTTCTTTCTTTCTTTCTTTCTTTCTTTCTTTCTTTCTTTCTTTCTTTCTTTCTTTCTTTCTTTCTTTCTTTCTTTCTTTCTTTCTTTCTTTCATTCTTTCTTTCTTTCTTTCTTTCCTTCTTTCATTCTCTTTTCTTTCTTCCCTTCTTTCTTCCCTTCTTTCTTTCTTTTCCACCTTCGCTCTTTTCTATCCTTTATATCTTCTTTTTCTTCTTCCTGTTCTCTTCCTTTCTACCGCAGCACCGGCCTAGCGATCTGAGCGTCCGCCTCGCATGCGGGAGCTTCGCGGTTCGATCCCCAGGTACTCACTGGTTACACAATGGGTACAAGCTTTCTCCTGGTCTAGTTCTCGGCTTATTTAGGGGGAAATACTTTGAAAATGGGTCTTTGACCCCAACTTGAGTAAATGAAAAATATCTTCTGCCATGGCGCTCTTTCACCACAGGTGCCCTTGCGCCATAAAAAAATAATCATCATAATCATCATCATCATCTCTTTGTTTTTGTTTTTCGTTCGTCTCTTCTCCTTTCCCTTCCTGTTCGCTCTCTTTGCTTTGGTTTTGTACTGATTGCTTCACTTTTTTATTCATCTCATCGTCGTCTTGTTCGTATCCTTTCTTTCGTAACTCCTTTTTTTCTTAACCCATTCTTTTCCATCTTTTTGCCATTCTTCCATTTGTTCGGTCGTCTCCTTGTTGAATTTTTATTCTTTTTTCTATGTACTCCCTGTGATCTTTCTTATGCTTGGATCTCGGTTTGCCTCGCCTCTGCTTGAAATATTTCAACGAAAACTGCAACTACTATTACGGACTCAAGTCACAAAACTACTATAGATGAGGTCTCAGTTACGGCTGTCGCCGCAATGTGCCCCGTCAGAGACAAATATGACACATTTACCATGTAGCTTTATGCGCTTTTCTCTGAGCCGATATCATACACCTAGGGAGACCGGTGCCGGTTCCTGTAACGAGGCCTGTACCTAAGTTGCACTTATGAAGAAAGTGCGCCTGACGCTTTGCGGAAGTGCGCAGCCGTGGAAGGAGCTTTTGTGCGGTAAGCAAACAAAGGCATGCGTGTCGGTCGATGCAGTCATGTTTGACTTTCGTGAAAGGCGAGGAAAGAAAAGGTTGAAAGGAAAAACAACGCTCCGCTGGTTGATGCCGCACTTGTATGAGTTTAGGGTGGAGATATTTTCATTCTTTGAATATGGATATTACTGTTTTCCATAAAACGTAAGTGCTGGTCCTTTTGTACTGAGTGCCTTTGATGCTGAGTATACACTATACTCGAAAAAAAAAATTGAGTAGCAGGCTGTTTACTCTCCAATAGTTGAAAGGTCGAGAGCTTTTTCAGAAATTTTAATGAGAATTCATGGCACAGAGAGGGGAATAATGTTTTGCAAGCAAAAGGCAATAAAGAGCACATATTTTTGCATATTTCTTCCCTGCTTTCCACATCATCAACGCTCACAGTTTCTTGGAAAACAGAAGTAATTTAAAAATATGGATGGGATTTATTATAATTGAGTATCAAGGACTGAAAACTCCGGAAGATTTTAGAAATTTTACCGCCGATCTACAACTTTCTGAGGAAAAACCAGAAGAAAAAACTAAAGAAAACAATTTTTAAAATTCGGAACGTGCAGTGTATATGATCGTAATGTCGCAGACGCATTTGTAAATTCTTTTAGATCTGATAGCGTGTTATGGAACGCTGTTAAAATGATCGTTTATGCAGAAAAAGTGAATCCTTAATACTCGCCATTTCCAGTATTGAAAGATGGTAAAACACCACGGTAGTCCGTTAGGCCGATCTTGGTAGTGTGTCTTGTGTCATTTCGCACGCGTGGATAATATGAAGCACTCCTGCCAATAAATCTCCGTCATTACGATCACGTTTTAATTGAGACGTTTGCATGATATGAGCAAAATACAGCAGTAAGTGCTCATTGACATTAAGCGGAAAGCGCGAACATACGGTTACAAGAGAAAGGTATAGAGCTTGAGCGGCTACTTCGTAGCTGAAGAAAAATAAGTCCGAAAATAGAAGGGCAGAAGAAATAAAATGCACCGAAATGTTTGGAATGAGAGTTCAGAGGGAGCAAACGACAGTATGGTGAAATATGGCTTAGTGTAGGGCATAAGATAAAAGCTTGTGTCCTATAGAATATAAAATTCTAAATAGGTTATCCTTACAACGTTATTTTATTGAAGGATGAGAGTGTATGGTCATTGTCTTAAAAGCCTAATGTGAGCTAGGCGGTTTATACGACTGCATTTAATGGTTCCTCACCTCATATCGCACCACTTGAGTATGTCTATTGTAGATCTCCTTCACATTGTAGCGCTCAGTATATGGCTTGAGGCGTGGAAAAAGTTGGTTTGGTTCATAGGGGTTTAACGTCCCAAAACGACTCTGGCTATGAAGGACGCCGAAGTTAAGGGGTCCGAAAATTTCGAACACCTGGGGTTCTTTAACGTGCACTGACATCGAACAGTACACGGACCTCTAGAATTTCGCCTTCATCAAAATTCGACCGCCGTGGCCGGGATCGAACCCGCGTCTTTCGGGCCAGTAGCCGAGCGCCATAGCCACTTAGCCACCGCGGCGGCTGCGTGGAAGAAGTAATCTTATGCCACTTGCCCACTTTTTGTCCATACAAAGAGGGAAACCTGATTGAGTGTCGTTATTAGAAAATGATTATGAAGGCGTAGCTTGGGTTTGTTAAATGCGCGTAGCACCGCTGTTTTAACGCATCCCAGTAGCTTCCACATGTAGAGAATATCCAGAAAAGATAGAAGGGGTAAGAAAAAAGAGGGAAAAGGTTCATCACCGGACACTATGTTGCACTTTGACACTTATGACACACATGTTCGGCATGCGTAACTATTGTTATATTCCTCCTTATGCTACGATGTATATAGATTGTTCGCACCATGCCGCAGAGCGCCCTTATTCTGTACACTTTACCAGCCACCTCACAGCATTGAAAGTTTCGTTCTAGTGCAGACCCAATCGGTCCTTTCATTTGTAAAACAAACGAAAATACTGTGATCAAGGAACAATTTTCTACAATTCTTTTCTTTCCCTCGAAGTGCGATAAAAATGATGCAGCAAGAGTGGGTTTCTAATTAGAGTACGAGTGACAATAAAGAAAAGACAATTAGCACTGCTGTCTTTGTGCTATTGTGTCATGACGAAAAGCAGTTCTTATTTTAACGCAGTACACTTAAAAAAGCATAGATAACATTTTTTTCTAATTGTTTCCTTATTTCTGCGTACTAGTAACGAGCTAGTAGGGAAGTTGCAATGAAAACACTGGCTTAGCAAATAATTATTGAGCTCAGCTTTATCCAGTTACAAACTTACGACACGTAATCTTGTATAGTTAAAAAACAATCACCAAGCTTTACATGCGCACACAATAGTATCATCTAGGTGCTTTCCTAAGGAGACAAAAATTTCTTCTGCAGTTTAGTGCGAACTGATCAAGAAGATGATTCCTAGGTCATTAACTTTAACATCCTGTGAAGGACGCGCATAAGTTCATATGGGTATAATATTCTTGCTTTTTTTCGGAAAATTGCAAAATCAAACACGGCTGTGATAACGCCGTCGTTTACAGACACTAAAAAACAAACGAGGCGGATCAGTTTGCTAGACAAAACAAGCATTTTTTTCATTTTTGTTGTTATAACGAACAGCAGCATAAAACAATAGGCACATGTTCCTTACCGTTATCTTTTATCTAGCAGAGGTGTTCTGCGACATACCTGCCCTATCATTATTAAAACGTAAACATCATCATCTACATTTCTCTGGCATCTTTGTCTTTTTGTTTAGTAGTTCTTTTCTTTTTATTGCAGTGTACTGGCGAGTTGTCATCCCGGGCACAAGTCAGAAATTTCGCACCATGTATAAAGCACTAGACCTTTCTTCATCCCATATTTCCTCAGACGCCTTCCCTCACTTTTCCTGCCTGCAACTTCGCTGTTACCATTCGCTCAGCATTACACTATATCACATCGTTTATTGGGAGTGTCTTTAAAAGTATAGCCTTAATATGCCCTCTGCACCTAGGCAGCGTTACATACCGGGTGTGTCACCAAACATTTTCTAATATTCCTAAATATCGGCTGCTCGAAATAAAAAGTAAATCTTTTAAGGAACAAACGAAGCAGCGGCAGACGTCAGTTGGCTAAAATCACACAAATGGGTACCTAACTAAGCTCAGTAATTACCTTTTTATTTCACACATTCGCAGTGCTCGCTAGCCAGTGAGTTGTTTCAAGCCTTTGACAAGACCTTGGCATATAACGTTTCGAAATGATGACATACTGTAAGGCTACAGAGCACGAGTATATCTCTCTCTTTTTAACGCCCCAAACCTAAACTGAGCGCATCAGGCGCGATGGAAGAGGAGTGCAAACGGTACGCGCACTCGTAAAATTATGTGGTGCATACGACGCTCAGTTCGAAATGCCTGCGTTATTGCACCGCGTGAGCCTTATTCTTTTGCCTCACTGCATGTTGCAAGGAAAAGGATATGCATCGACAAATGCATATGGCTGCTATTTTTCATAGCCATGAAGCTGAAAGGAGATCATGTGAAGGTACAACGAACCGGCAATTTGGCGTTGTAGTCATTGCATTGAGTAACCAACGGAGGTTTCTTTTGCACAGAGCTTCTGGCGCACCTCGTGGGCTAGGTAGCGTTGTGTTTAGATAAAGACTTTTTATTCTTTTCTATAGCATCGTCAGGAAAATAGCTTCGAATTTCTCCTTGGCGCCAACCACCATTCAGTGGTAATTAGCTGAATTTAGTTATTTACGTCGTTATTATTATTAGCTTTGTAGTTACCGATGTCCGCCTCGGCTCACATTTCGTCGCTGAAAACACTTGCTTCCTATTTTAAACTGGCAACTTTTCGGAATTTTTGAACATGCTCGCTGAACAGACGCGGCAGTCACCGGTTGCAGTTAGTAGTTTTCTTTTAAACGTAGTATATTGTAAAACACACTATTTAAAACGTACCTTTAAGAAAGGTACAGACGTTCATTGTTAGCACCTCTTGGCAGAAAAGCCGTCCCTTAAAATAGTTTGACACACATCCGTTTACCATAGATGGCACCAGCTACTCAAGCGACGTCGCAAATCAAGCTCGCAGCTGACAACGCGTCAGATGGACATCCTGTTACACAACTATTGGCAGAGTCATACGGTTACAAACGCTAGGTTGCTTTCTGGCTTCACAGCTGTCTACCAGCTATGCTGGTGGTCCTTGCTTAGATTGTGCCACGGCTTGTTCTTCTGAAACAAACCCGCGGTGTCTGAGATTGAGGCTGCGAAAAAAAAGCAACGAACTTCTTGCATGTGTCGAATAACAAGAATAACAGCCAAATTTAAAGCAGAATGTTATAGAACTCAATGAAAGCTCGCCTGTCTAGCAAGTATAAGGCTTCATAAGGGACTTAAGTTTCCTCTGGAGTAAATTTTTCTACTGAACTGTTAGTAATATTGTCTGTTATTAAGTGCTAAAATTAAGTGTCATAAAAAAGTAGATTTTTGAGCCTCTACAGTAATAAATGTTGTCTATGTTATTTCATTCAAAGCAATTGTTATTTTTATCTCTCTTGTTTAAAGAAATTATATCTCAGGCCTAACACACACTTGAATTCTATTTTATTATGCTCAGACGTTCCCCTTGTCTCGGCAGAAATGGTGTGAATGCTGCAAATGCGGCTTTCGGTTTTTCTTCCACACTCTTATAGACTTCCGACTCACAAGCACAGGTTCGTACAGTACTGAAGTTGTATTGCCGACGTTGTTATGGAAGATTGGAACCAAAACTCAGCAGCCTGAAATCTTTAGTAAAAGCATGTGTCCACAAAGAATTCACTTCTACTTACAATTTTGTGGGGAATTTAGATGCGTATAGGCTATGGTTTATTGATGAGTGTGCCACATGTGTTTATTATCTTGCATCGCCATCAGTTTCTGTCACACGATCGAAGCTATTTTCTATACGGCTGGAATGGCTTCGATAACATTTCGAGAAACTTTAGCGAGACCATAACCAACAACATACGGTACATATAAAGATATCACAGATTTATATTGTTACGCTCATGATGAGACGTTGCCTAATCTATTTGGTCGGCATTTTGGTCGGCATCGCTGAGTACGCAGACGAGGAGGAGAACGAGGTGGATGATTGCGTCTCGTGCTCGGCAAGCGGACCCAGCTGCATGGTTCAGCATGGTTTCAATCGCCCGGCGTGGTCTGAATAAACCCCTGGTAGTAACATCTTGGTGGAAGTTACCGGGTATACATCATCATCATCATCACCAGCCTTACTGCACCCATTGCAGGGCAAAGGCCTCTCGCATGTCTCTCCAATTAACCCTGTCCTTTGCCACCTGCATCCACCCTTTGCCTGCAAACTTCTTAATTTCATCCGCCCACCTAACCTTCTGCCGCCCCTCTGCTACGCTGACTTTCCTTTGGAATCCACTCCGGTACCCTTAAGGACCAGCGGTTATCTTGCCTTCGCATTACATGCCCTGCCCAAGTCCATTTCTTCCTCTTGATTTCGACTAGGATATCATTAACCCGCGTTTGTTCCCTCACGCACTCTGCCCGCTTCCGGTCTCTTAACGTTACACCTATCATTTCTCTTTCCATGGCTCTCTGCGTTGTCATTAATTTAAGCTGAACTCTTTTCGCTAGCCTCCACGTTTCTGCCCCGTAGGTGAGTACCGGTAAGATACAGCTGTTGTACATTTTTCTCTTGAGGGAAATTGGTAAACTGCCACTCATGATCTGAGAGAACCTACCATATACGATCCATCCCATTCTTATTCTTCTAGTTATCTCCCTTTCATGATCCGGATCAGCTGTCACTACCTGCCCTAAGTAGACGTATTCCTTTACAACTTCCAGGCACTCACTACCAATTGTGAAGTACTGTTCCCTTGCTAGACTGTTGAACAATACCTTGGTTTTCTGCATGTTAATTTATAGACCCAGCGTTCTGCTCTGCCTGTCTAACTCATTGATCATGATTTGCCGTTCACCTCCTGAGTGACTCAGCAAGGCAATGTCATCGGCGAATCGCAGATTATTTCGGTGTTCTCCATTTACTCTTATTCCCAACTGTTCCCAATTCATGGCTCGGAATACCTCCTGTAAACAGGCGGTGAATAGCATTGGCGAGATCGTGTCTCCTTGCCTGACGCCCTTCCTTATTAGAATTTTATTGCTGACTTCATGGAGGACTATAGTATCTGTGCAGTTGCTATATATACCTTCCAGTATATTGACATCAGGCTTTTCTACCCCCTGGTTACGCAATGCCTCTATGACTGCTGAGGTTTCTACTGAGTCTAATGCTTTCTCGTAATCAATGAAGTCTATATATAGAGGTTGGTTGTATTCTCCGCATTTCTCTATCACCTGATTGCTAGTATACAACGGGTATACATGTTCTCAGAAAACGGATCACCAGCTCACCTTCGCCGGAGTCGTCGCATTCTTAGTCCGTCGCCTTCTGTACCCATGATGTCCACGGACGGCGACGCTCCGAGGCCTGTGCCCAGCAGTTCGTGGAAGCATTACCGGGAGCCACGGTCGTTCACGGGTTCATCCAGCGACGACGTGGATGAATGGCTCACCCACTACGAATGGTTGCGTCGCTACAATAAGTTGAACTCCTCCACTCTACTTTCCAACGTCGTCGTTTCCCTAACCGACACGACCCTAACGTGGTACGACAACCACGGAGATTCGTTCTCGACGTGGGACCGCTTTGTAGAGCAGCTCAAGAAGTTCTTCAATGACTCCGTCGCGAAGAAGAAGCGGGCTGAACAAGCGCTGGCGCAAAGGGCTCAGATTCCCGGTGAGACATGTAAAGAATACATTGAAGAAATCGTTAAATTATGCAAGGTTGTCTCTCCTGTCATGACAGAAGAGGACCAAGTTGGCCATTTACTTAAAAGATTTGCCGGTGACGTCTATAATTTTCTTATTAGGAAAAGAAAGTCCCGAGTCTGTGTCCGACGTTGTCCAGCACTGCCGCGCCTTTGATACATTGAAAATGCGTCGCATCACACCGAAATTTGGCAGTTTGGCAGGGGTGACGACGGTGGTAGCTGTAGACGCACCATCGTCATGTGATCTGGCTTCCACAAACAGCCAGATCGTTAGAGAAGAGTTGAGCACGTCGCTGGAACTCACACGGAATTCCTCAGCTCTCCCTCCTGTGTATCCCACGCGCCCTCCTTCGCTAACCGTCGTTAACGCAGCGGACTTTGAGGAGCACCGGGGTTTCTCTCTTGTGTGTTACCGCTGCGGTCAACCCGGTCACATGTCGCGATTTTGTCCCCGCCGACGACAGCCATCCCGTTACTGTTCCTCTACCTATCCTCCGTGGCCGGATTACCAACCCGTTCTTTCTCCGCACCCATCCTACACGCCTGATTCCGGCAACCCATGGCCTGCACAAATGCGGAATCGTTCGCCGGCACTGGACAGAAGTGTCACCACCTCCAGCTTTCCGCACACGTAGATCTCCATCATCCCAACGCCGCTCCTCCTCACCACCGCCGAAAAACTAGTCTGCGCAGCCGATGGGGGAGAGATCGCTGGAAGTCTACCGCCGGAAGAGATACCACTGCCTGTAGTGATGTTACGGAACAAAGTGAATGTGCTAGTGATTGGAGTACCTGTAATAGCTTTAGTGGATACCGGTGCTACTGTTTCAGCAATGAGTGCTGCGTTTAAGTGTCGCCTCCGATGTAAAGTTTTGTTTCTGTAGGACAAAAATGTCCAGTTTTGTGGTGTAAGTGGCGACCCGTTTCCTGCAGTTCGAGTGTGTAGTGTTAAGGTTTCCTTGAGTGGTGAAGTGTTCAGCAAGGAAATGGCGGTGCTCGCCCGGTGGACGCACGACGTTATTCTTGGCCTCGACTTTTTGCAGATGTGTGGCGCTAACGTCGACTGTCACACCGGCGAGCTCAGCGTCGGCAAATTATCCACCGCTGGCCTCGTGGAAGGCTCGTGCAGTGGAGAAAGTCTGTTCTGTAATACCAGAGATACTGTCGTGCCTTCTTATTCGGCTGTATGCCTACTGGTTTCCGGCCCCAGCACCACTCTCTACGTGTTTGATGCGACTGTGGAGCCGAACCACTTGAACTGCATGAACAACATCTTGGTTCCTCATGTCATGGTTTTCGTCACAAACGAAAGCACTGAATTCTGGACAGTGAACTGTTCTACAGAATCTGTAGTTCTGCCTAAAGGCCTGAAGCTTGCGTCATGCAGACACGACACGCCGGTATCCGTTGCCTTGGTTACCGCCGCCTTGGGCGCAGCAGCACCAGAGCGTTACGACGAGTAGCAGTTTCTTCGCATGATCGACAACTCGCTTTCCACGCATGAGCGCCGTGCTCTGTCGGCCATCCTCCGGCGACGCTCCACTGTGTTCTACTTTTACAGCCCGGCGGCCCATCTTCAATCCCCCCGTCTCGGACCCTGCACAGGGTTGACACTGGCGCCTCACATCCAATCCAACAAAAGGTCTACCGAGTGTCTCCGTCTGAACGCAAGGTGATCAATGAACAAGTGCAGGGGATGTTAACCAAAGGTGATATTCAAGAGTCGTCGAATCTTTGGGCTGCTCCTGTAATTCTTGTTCGAAAGAAGGATGGATCATGGCATTTCTGCGTAGATTACCGTCGTCTAAATGAAGTCACAAGAAAAGACGTATACCCTCTCCCTCGAATCGACGATGCCATCGACTGCCTTTTTTAAGCCTCCTGCTTATCTTCTACTGACCTCCGGTCGGGGTATTGCCATATCCCTATGCATCCCGCGGACAAAGAGAAAACAGCGTTAGCCGCATTAGCCGAAAATGCGGGCCACAACTGAGCAGTACGATGCCAGTGTCAACGATATGAACGCCCTACTAGCGTTGCTGCTGGTCAGCTTCACCCTTTGACACCACCTGCCGCATCGTTCGAGCAAGCGGGCATAGACCTCCTTGGCCCATTTCCCAAATCCTATCATGGGAACCGATGGATAGTGGTTTGTGTTGATTACCTCACTCGGTATTGTGAAACGGCCGCCCTACCCTCGTCTACGGCGTATCATGTGTCCTCGTTTATGCTGCGCTCCATAGTTCTTCGCCATGGACTCCCAAAAGTTATCATCAGTGACCGTGGTCGGCAGGTCACCGCTGACGTTGTGGAGCAGCTTCTCCGTTCTTGAGCGTCGCATTTTCGCCATTCCTCGCCTTACCATCCCCAGACAAATTGGCTAACTGAGCACACTAACCGAATGGTCACCAACCTGCTGTCAATGTACGTTGATTCAAAACACAAAAAAGTGGGACAGCGTCCTGCAGTTCATTACCTACACTTTCAATACCGCGCGCCACGAGACTACCAGTTTCAGCGCCTTCTTTTTTACTATATGCTCGCCCTCCACGCTACACCCTGGACACCATACTACAATTTTCTGCCGAGCCTCATGAAGATTTCCCCGTCGCCGAGACACTTTGTCTCGCCGAAGAGGTCCGGCGTCTTGGCCGCCTTCGTATCCTCGCCTTCAAAGATCGGTCCAAAGCGCGCTACGATGCCCACCGCTGTCACGTCACTTACAGCCCTGGTGATTTGGTCTTGTTGTGGCGGCCTGTCCGAAAGCAGGGACTGTCCCAGAAGCTGCTGTGCCACTACGATGGACCCTATGTTGTTATCGAAAAAATTAGTGAGCTCAACTACCTCATAGCGCGTCTCACGGCAAGCGGCCATCGTTCTGCACGAACTGACGTGACTCACGTTGCCCGGCTGAAGCCCTACCATTCGTGCGGTGCTTTTTGACTCGCCCTGCGGGCTTCGGCTGCGTAGGGGGAAGTGTGACGCCCATGGGGAGGCGATGCCTAGTATATTTGGTCGGCATCTTAGTCAGCATCGCTGAGTACGCAGAAGAGGAGGAGAACAAGGTGGTTGGTTGCGTCTCGTGCTCTGGAAGCGGACCCAGCGGATTTCAGTCGCCCGTAATGGTTTGAATAAACCCCTGGTCGTAACAATATGTACTAAAAGCAGTGTTCTTTTCACCCCAGTTTCTTCTACCTAATCCTGTTTCCACTGCCTGAATGAGCTACTGCACAGTTTGAATAACGCGTCCATGAACACTGCTTTCTTCTGCACGACGCCCCCCGTAAAAAATTTTTTTTGAGGTCCCCAGGTGGTCTAAATTATTCCGGAGCCCCCCCCCCCCTCCACCCCCCCCCCCCCACTACGGCACCTCTTTATTGTTTTCTTCTTTCACTCCCTCCTTTATTCCTTCCCTTACGGCGCGGTTCAGGTGTCCAACGATATATGAGACAGATCCTGCGCTTTTTGTAAAACAGCGCGAACAACGTCGGACAAGAACAAGAAGGGCACGGGAGGAGCGCTGTTTTTTTTTCTTTCATTATCTTCCACCTTACAATTGATCTTGACATTGAAAGTTTTTCCGCTCTGCCTATTCAAGGCTCGAAAGAATACTTGGGGCTGAGCTTGAGAACGTCTGTTATGTCCGGCCGCTCATCCCGTGTCCTTCTTGTTCTTGTCCGACGTTGTTCGGGCTGTTTTACAAAAGATGCATATATACCAACTCGCTCAACTGAACGTTCTGCTTAGATACTGCGCCATTTCCTTTCCCCAAGAAATCAGTTATTATTATTGCTTTCTTTGGACCATATTCTCTTTATCCTTATTTTTTCTACAAACTAAAAACGGCACCATTCTCTCCATATAGGCAGTGACGTGCTTTTTGCGTTGGATATCATAGAGTGCCTTTCAAATCAAAAATTGTAGGCTAAGAATGGTTCGAAATACAAATTGCTATATTTTCGAGCACACTGCTGAACATTCAGCCCGCAGCTGTCACTGCACGATCTCACCTCAGCAGAGCTAAATGAGTGAGTTTCAAAAACCGCTTAGAGCTTTTCCATGGGCATTAGGCCAAATTTAGGGGTTTTGTGAACAAGGTGCTACAACAGGATTTCTGGGTTAACTGTGTGCCATTTGCAATCATTAACGGTGCCACAAAGCTTCACGCCAACTTCACTGAGACATCTCTCAATGGCTGGTAATAGTTATGTGAAGGCTAAATGTTCTAGACATGGAAAATTCAGTAAACCTGAATATACACCGTACGTTCAAGTTTTAGTGCAGGCCACATGCGGTGCAGACCTTTGGTCTCACATACACATTTTTTTTTCGCTCTTTTTGCCACTGCTGATTTCGACATCACAACATGTGCTTTATTCCGACCGATAGCACGAAGAGAAAGAACATTTTTATATATCGTGGCCTGACCCGGGTCTGGCACTCTTAAGGGCGCCAATGTTTATCAGCTCTCATTTGATTTTACTGCTGCAGCCGGCTGTAGCGATATAAGCATGCATTAGCACTGATAGTACTTCGTTGATATTTCTCAAAATCTTCTTGCCGGAATGAATAATAGCGTTCCCGCGAGACGCCATTCATACTCACAGTTGTTTTAAAAATTGAGTGCTTCATAAAACTTAGAAATACTACAAGATAGTACGAAAGTGCTTGTGTCTGCGTTAGCAAAACGCATTTTCCCGACGCATGCAGGCACCGCCACAAAACAATTTCTTTTCAATAAAAAATAAACATAGAGAAGTAAGTTGCTGCTGTAGTGCCGTTTAAAAACATATGTATAACCGGCTTTAGTTATAAAGAATGCAACATTTCACTTTCCCAATAGGTGTACAGTAATTTTATTTCTTCCGTGTTCAGTGCCGTGCGTTCGTGAAGCTGAACATTGAGATTCGGCTTAGGAGCAAGCATATCCAATCGGACTGCCCAAGACAAATAGCTTAGCAGCAAGGTTGCGCTCCGTTCTTGTTTTCAGGTACCAATAAAATCAAATTGATCACATCACATAAGAGTGGGTCACAACCTACCAGCTCTCGCAATTGCAAATGGGCAAATGGTTGATTTTTATGGTTGTCAGCGTGCGAATGCGCTGACTAGCCAATAAGTGATAGCGGACGTTTGTTGAACAGGGTCATCTCCGAGTCTACGATGAAGAATGAAGAGTTAAAATATTTCTGAAATTTATTTATCCTCGTTATCTATATTATTTATCTATCGGTTGATATTTTACTCTCTTCATGTCTGGAATTTATAGGGACATGACGTCCTCTAGGAGCCACAGAAAAGGCCACTGATAAAACAGTGAGCCCTTATGTGAAAAAACTGACTGATAGAATTGCATTCAATATTTTGTTAGATAAGAGAGAAAAGAAACATATCTGAGAATAGCCTTCAACAGTTTGTGTTTTTTTTTCGTCATTTGCAAGATTTTCACTCCAAAACAACTAGCAGGCACCTGGAAACCCTGAATAGTTACTTGGCTTAAGGGACAGGAAATACTAAAATTTTGCTCCACTGCACGCCTGCTTTGTTTTTTCTTGCCTGAAAATCCGTATGCGTTTGTGCCAGAAAAGATATAAACTATTTTCAACATAAAATACCCAAGGGTTTGAGAAACAGAAATAAAAGCTTAAATTTAAGAAAGTTTCTTTATGCTCATTTGCCTCGGTTCTATTATTTCATCATTTCTCTTGAAAACCTTGCCCTGAGTCCACCGCTGATGCTGCCGAATCTTGGATTATGTAGCCAAGAATACTTACACTTTGAGCATTAAGAAAAGCTTTTAGCGCTCTAAAGTTGGTTAAGTCAGTAAAACGGATATATGAAATAGTTTTCAGCACGCCGTTATGTTCGAAGTTTGCTGCCCTGTTCAATGTTTGCTAAAAGAATAAGCTAGAACTTAGGTGCCCTTAATCTATTATCACTCTTCGCAAAGCCGAAACGCAGCACGGCCCACGCTGAGGCTTTTTTTTTGTTGAGATTGTTAAAGACCGCCTTTCGACTCCCATTTACTGGGTTAAGATAATTAGCGTGAGGCTTGCATTAAGCATGTGTGAAGTGGGTGGACTCTAAGCTCTTTGATCCGGTGCTCACGTCCTCTTCTATGAACAGACATCCTGTGCGTTAAAAGCCAATTCTTCTAAAGCATGTTCTGCGACGTTACTAGTTATCACTAAAGCCTTTTTTTTTACAGCGACAAAAGTGTTTGAGTTGCCCTGCTTTACTGTGTTAGCAGCATGAGCGACACTCCGCCAATGCAGACGCTTTGAGCCTTCAGGCTCCCCAAGAGCAACCAAAACAAACCTGCCAACCTCACCTTGTACCTAGGGCGAGCAGCACCTCTAAACGACAGCGTTTGACGCCTCCGCGTCCCGTTTTACTGCTTGAATAGAGTAAGTCGCACTCACCCGAAACGGTTGCGTGTGAAACCTTAGAGATGACACCTTCGGCCTCAAGAAGCCCACCCATTACACACGTACTGAAATATTCAACGCAAGGAAAAATAGATGCATCAAACTTAATGCACATTTTAATGCGCTAGCGTTAGACTAAATTAGTCTGTTATCGCGAAAAAGTGTTCAGCGTTGGCGTGTGGGGCTTCGCTCGTCTTGTCAGGAAGAGTAGAGTAGGAAAGGGGAGACTGGGAGAGAGCGCGAATCTATGAGAGGCGATGGGTGTAAGAGAGAGAGAGAGAGAGAAAAGTGGTAGAGGAAAGACAGGGAGGCTAACCAGAAGAATGTTCCGGTTGGCTACCCTGCACTGGACGAGAGGGATGAGGGGGGCGCAAAAAATTAAGAAGTAGGGCATTGTGGTCTGTATCTAGCACGACAAATAATAACGAGCGCACTGAAAGTCAAAGGCCGCCGCAGCAATAGCCTGCACACCTTGAGGGCTGACGAACACCGCGACCTTTGTAGAACAGATCTACAGTCCTCTATCACTATTACGAGGCAGACAGGCAGCGCAGACGTTCTAGTGTGTAGAAAGTCTGCTTGCCGTTGTGGCTGATGATCTTGATGACAACGTAACAAATCCCGACTTCTTCTCGGAACCATGAAGCTAGATGATGCGTGTGACTGCTGTTGGACAGCTTCAAGCACTGGATTCAACAAATCCAGTATCTGCAGGGCATTTTGTGCAGCTGGCATTGGCATGTGCAAGCTGGAAATCAGAACACGCATGGCATTCACGATTCGCTTGAGCATTGCAATCACTTGGCCGTCTGCGACTTAGGCCGCTTGCTGCCTAAGTCGTGTGTGTGTGTGTGTGTGTGTGTGTGTGTGTGTGTGTGTGTGTGTGTGTGTGTGTGTGTGTGTGTGTGTGTGTGTGTGTGTGTGTGTGTGTGTGTGTGTGTGTGTGTGTGTGTGTGTGTGTGTGTGTGTGTGTGTGTGTGTGTGTGTGTGTGTGTGTGTGTGTGTGTGTGTGTGTGTGTGTGTGTGTGTGTGTGTGTGTGTGTGTGTGTGTGTGTGTGTGTGTGTGTGTGTGTGTGTGTGTGTGTGTGTGTGTGTGTGTGTGTGTGTGTGTGTGTGTGTGTGTGTGTGTGTGTGTGTGTGTGTGTGTGTGTGTGTGTGTGTGTGTGTGTGTGTGTGTGTGTGTGTGTGTGTGTGTGTGTGTGTGTGTGTGTGTGTGTGTGTGTGTGTGTGTGTGTGTGTGTGTGTGTGTGTGTGTGTGTGTGTGTGTGTGTGTGTGTGTGTGTGTGTGTGTGTGTGTGTGTGTGTGTGTGTGTGTGTGTGTGTGTGTGTGTGTGTGTGTGTGTGTGTGTGTGTGTGTGTGTGTGTGTGTGTGTGTGTGTGTGTGTGTGTGTGTGTGTGTGTGTGTGTGTGTGTGTGTGTGTGTGTGTGTGTGTGTGTGTGTGTGTGTGTGTGTGTGTGTGTGTGTGTGTGTGTGTGTGTGTGTGTGTGTGTGTGGTCAGGTCAGGTCAGGTCAGGTCAGGTCTCATGAAGGTCTGATCACTTTGTCCGAGCTTCTGACTTCGAGCTCAATCTTGCTTCCAGCAACTTACGACTTGCAAAATCGTTCACGCAGATAAAGCATGGCCATTGCAGTTAGTAAATCTAGAGTGCGGAATAGCGCGCCAGCGCACGTACTCACACTGATGCCGAAAACCAGCGGCCTCTTGTTGGGCAGTAGAGACAGCCTAGAGCCTGGTAAAGTACCCCTTCCTTCAAGCATATTATTTTCTAGCCATGAGCCCAAGGTTCCTTTAAACTTTTAGAGTACTATATCAAGTATCAAGCGGCTTTATGACCGGAGAAAATTCGATGGGGCTCATGTGTCGGAATGCAAAGCATTAGTTTTAGTGCGGTAGAGTGTACTGCATTACGATTAATTCTTTCAGCGAGATGGTTCGTCTGCGCGGTCTGTTTCTGCACAAAGACTGGCACATGTTCGGAACCTCGGGCGAACCTCGGCCTTGACGACGACACTTTCTCGCCGCGGCCGTTTATCATCATGTGCCGAACGGACGAGTGTCTCTCCTGCCTTGCTCAGAAAATATGGTAGTAATGCGCAAGCCCTGTGATGCGGACCACCCCCTCCTCCCTGTTCAGTACCCAGGAGGAGCAGCCTCCTTACAATAATTAAAATGTTTGGTGCAGCACACAATGGCCTGCAGGACGCCTGAAGGACGAACGCTACATAATCGAGAGTTTGCTCTGCGCTCTAAAGCCGACAAATGAAGGGCACAGGTAAACTTGTATTACAGAAAGCAAAATAAATGCCTAGAACGACCAAATTGTGTTTTCCACAGCTCTCAAAGCCGCTTCGGCCTGCAGTGGAATACATGATGACGAAATCCTATGAGTGTAACTGCACATGCTTATATCCAGACCATTTTTAACTAAATCTTAAGCTAGATAACGCGTGCTCAGCCCAAAAAACCGCCAAAACGTGTTCTTGTCAAGTTTTTCTTGCTTTGTACAAAAACCAAGCATTAGAACTAAACTGAACACTACGATTTCAAGATTTTTACCCTTTTCTGCCGCAGCTAATAGTTTGCCGGTTGCATAGAAAGAGAGTCTGTGAGTGAAAATAGAAAGCTGATTCTTCCTAAGGATTACAGTTTACGTGTGAAACAAAATAGAATGCATCTTGTTAAGAGAGTTATTTGCAACGAGTAGTGCATTTTAATGGTCTGAGGCGCTTTCAGAGAACGACTGCCTGCTCTTGATAATTATAATTATTGTGGCTTCTCGACCGAAGTAGTGACGTCAAGCCCGTCAATTTCGATTCCCTAAGCCATTAACTAACTTGCTTTTCATGATGTATGCCTTATTAGTACTAAAAAGAGCCCATTAAAACTGCAGTGCTCTGAGCTAATGAGTTTCCTCGTCCGAAATATTCAGGCACAAGGGACAGGTAGTTAGGCTTAAAACCACGAACGCATGTTATTGCTTTGAAAGTGGCTTGCTCTTTTCTGTGCAACCTAGGATTAATCATGCAGAATATTACCTCTACGAAACACTTCTTTTTTATCAGTAGAACCAGGTGCTAGATTTTCCGATTATCTGCTCGTTCGGCCTTTGTGATTCCGCTATTGAAGCAGTAATCTTCATAAACAACTTTTAATGGACTTCACCTGCCACGTTGCTTACAAGTGCTTGGAAAAAAGATTGAGTATTACACACAATTTGAAACGATACTGAAATGCCTGTAATAATGAGAAATTCTATTTGCAATTGGTATGCATGATAATGAACATTTTCAAATTACATGTCCTGCTTGAGTCTCTCGGAATAAGCCACTCCGAGATATATTCTTACCTTTATATATAGCATTTTTACGTATTCAGAAAACAGCAATAATTGAAGGGAGAAGAAAATATATGATAGTCATCTGTATAAATTGTATTTAGGGATGAAAAATGGATTACTACAGGAAATGTTTTTATGGGGAACTAATATTTCTTCCCGTATAAGGGCCATAGAAATAAAGTGTCATATTGGCGTGACTGGCCATAAGAATGAATATCTCATTTCGTTCTCATTACCTCCAGGCCAGAAGCAGTCCTATGTCCAGTAAGACCGATATTGTTGAGTTGCGGTGACCTTACTACGATATAGAAGCTAGATCTTTTTTTTCGTGCAAAAAATTCCTAATGATTTTTGCATATCTGTGAATCCTAACGTCTAGCCTTACTCTAATGCCATTCAATTCAAGGCATAACAAAAAAATGCTAGACTTAGTACACAAAAGAAATACAAATCTGGACATTTAGTCATCATGGAAGGTGCACTACTTGCCGACGAAGACACAAAGACGAGAACGCACGAATTTCCGCTTTGTGCATGTCGTCCTCGTTTTCCTGCCTTTGTCTTCAAGCGTTGTGGATTCCATGATGACTGAAATAAATCAAACTTGGCACAAAAAACGTGCGAAAGTATAGTATTTAGAAAAATATTCCACTATTTATAATTTTGTTACCGAGCAGCCTGAGATGAATTTAATACCTCGTGACGTGAAGCCTGGCAGTGATACCTGGCTCTTGTCTCGCTCCCCCCCCCCCCTCTTGATAATTGTCATGAGCTGTCAACCTCGCTACGAAGAGTACTTCGAATCAGAGCATCCTACTTCACCGGGAGTAGAAAACGTTGCAGTCTTTTTCCGGGTGAATTCTTCTGGGACACATCAGCGAGAAGAAACCTATTCTTAAGAGGGCAGGTAAGCGAAGAAGCGATAACTCCTACTCACAACTATTTGTTTCAGCGTTCAGAAGCACGAATATCTTCTCAAGTTCTCCTTACTTCGTGCCTCACTTTCTTGCGCTGCTCATTTCCTGGTTTCGAGGTGTATTGATCACCGAGTGCAGACGAGCATTTGGAATAGCCTGTCGGGTCATTCTAAGCATCCCAACGGAGAGCTATCTCACTGCGTCATTACGTGAAGGTTTGCGTGCACGCGTTCATATGAGCCTGATTCGGCTAGCTGCCTCTCTTCTGAAACAAGTGCTGTCCATTCAGAACACACTCTGCTGACGTCCAGTGCCAGGTTTAGTGCGTCAGTCAAACGCATTTACTGTGCCCCTAACGCTGATTTTTGGTACGGGCCCACGTCACATTTTTTCAACGTGATATTTCTCGTCATAACTTCTTAATGATCACAACCACCGCCGAGACAGCCACCGGACCGAAGTTTCATTTACCAAAGTTAAGCCCTTTATAAAGTCCTCGTCGGCCGTAGATAAAATCCTCCAATATACAAACCCATTTGGTATACGTTATGGGAGGCTCTTACTTTTAAACCTTAGCTTGGCACTTAATATCACTGAAGAAAACAGACGTGCAGTGTTCTCTCATAATAACCAAGCTTTAAATTGCCTAAAAAGTATTATGTTCCACTATGAGGCGCAGCGAGATAGATTACGCTAGGTGCACATTTTGCCCCAGCCAGCGCTGTTCTTTCTTAAACTAACGTTGGTCAAATCAGTGCGATACGGAGGATATTTAGCCCTGTAATTTCTTTCTATCAACAGGAGCGCTTGATATCTCTGGATCACTAAATGAAGAAGAACGCCGAGGCAGGTTGTTTTGCGACTAGCATTTCTTTGTTAGGAATACGCGCACTGCAGCTTTAGCTGCGTCCATTCGACGACAGCCTCCTAATATTCTGGTTTCTAAAGCAATAGCTATTAAATACCCTATACTACTGCACACAAGAAGAGCCCTGTGCAGCTGCCGGAGTTGAAACTGAAGAGAAAGCAGAGCTGTGAGTTTTGCTTTTACAGATATGATGCTCACACCTGCATTTTCAAAACTTAACAATGCATGAAGTTGTCAAGAAAAGCTTCCTGCGTTCATCTTTCAACTAAGCGGAATTAGCCTGCACAAGCATTGCCATTTTAATAGGTCTTGTAGGTTCCTGTCGTAATGCATCAGGGCATTTTCTCCATTAAAAATTTAGCGTCAAGTAGGAAGGTTTTAATCTTTGGCATTCAATATCATTTCGACATTGCGTTATTTGGCACGAGTAGCTTCGATGAAAGGGTATTACATGAAGCAGCTGAGAAAACTGTGTCTAGAGGGCGATTCCAAGCCAAGACAAGGTGGACGTAAACCGGCAGAATGTTGCGGTGGCAGGAACTCTATCTGGAAAATTTTTTCAACAAAGCTGATAACACATTTTTATATTTTCACGCAGAAATATTTGATAACGGAATCAAAATTCTTTCAACTTGAACAAAAAAAATCTTTACTTGGTGCTCTTCCTTCCTGCAACCGTTTGAAAATCGGTGCACTTTACACCGCAATATTTTCATCTGTTCCGTTATTATCCCTGGCTCTTTATTCGGTTACTGAAGGCTGTAGAGGAGAAATGTACAGAGCATTCTCTATGCCAATATTTCTGATTTATTTTCTGATCTCTACGAAGAGTTTAAACCTAGGACAGACCGTGAAAGAAGTTGGCCGCCGTAAGTATGACTACCTGGTGAGAGCAAGACTTCAAAATTCTATTAAAACCTTTGATCTCTGCCAACCTATTTCCCACTGGAAATAAAAGAAGCGCGCTCGTAAACATCTAACGTCCACTCGTATCTCGTACGTAACGTTCACAGCTCACGCCAGTGTCAGGGCTACACAACTGCCTTATTCACTGCGAAATTGATGCAACCGTCGTTCAGATCTGCACCCAAACTTCGGAAACTAGAATAAAAAGTCGACAGAGACACTTAAATCTGCTTACGTGTCAGAAGGCGTAAGCTCGTCCGGTCACTTAGTGAATGCAGTCGCCGCGTGTTGCGGCGAGATGTAAACTGATGCCACAATGCTTGCAATTTACCTCTGCATGACTCTACGTAGCAACTGCCGCGACGCCGCCGCAGCTCTCTTGAAGGCAGCCGCCAACGTAGCGCGGCCCGCGCTCCACCTTACTTTTATTACGCGATAGCTAATGGGTTAATGTCAATATATGCGGAATGGGTCCTTCTCTACATAACGTTCGTACTTCATTGAGAGTACTCATGCCACTCCTATCGCAGTGGTGCAGCGGTTAAGCGTTGAACCACTGCCCTGCCATGGCAGGTGCTGCCACTGGTGGAATTTGTGCGCTCGAGATCGTCCCGAGCAACCTCGCATGATCAACCATTAGTTTAACCGCCACCTGTGCCAGGTTGCATGAGGACGCCATCTATTATGGCCACGCACACAAACAGACGAGTTTTCGCTCAGCGAGGCAAGTAAGACGTACGCCATAATAAATTTCGGTTTAGCATTCAGTTTTTTTTTATACCAGTGCAAAGGTGTACAGGGACGCCGAAGAAGAATACCACAAGAAGAGCTGTGGAATGTTCAAGTTGTAACGTTTTTACCTAAACTCAACGAGCGCTACTAACCGGCAGCTCGCCATTATTGTGAGCGACACCGCCGATCGCGAAACGCTGATAGAGCTGTTTTATGAGAAAAGTCTTGTCGTAGACTGCCCTGTATGCAGAGTGTTTCGCCGATGACTTTAAACAATTTTTAATAATAGGCTTTTTGAGTTAGAAGCGCTCTTTTTTCGACATAGTATTGTCAGTGGTGTATTACATACGATAACAACTAAGATGTGCTAAGTATAGCAGGATTATTAACTAAATCCGAATAATTACCCTTTTAAGTATAACGTCTAGGCTCCTTAATTATTGAGAGGCGTGTGCCCCTTCGTAAGTAATATCCGTATCAGTTTTCAGAATTTCGGAAACGTGGTTAACCTCGGCGCTGTGGCCCAAGAGATTTTGGCTATTTATACGAGTAACCTGCACTGAAGAGGCTGCTCTGCCTGCAAGGTTCTCGAAAGTGCATGTATTTTGACACGATGCAGAGAAAAATGGTTGGGCCAGAGCGCCGAGGGCAAACGCGTTTTCAAAATTCTAAAAACTGATACAGGTATTACTTACGTTCGATACACGCCTCTGAGTAATTAAGGATCCAAACAGTAATAGTTAAAAAGCTAGCTATTAAATATTAGGTGACCACCTTGCTAGTAAGCATATCTTAGCTGTATTCTGAGCGTTGAGAATAGTGTCCCGCCAGAAGCGCTGTTCTAACTCAAAAAGCCTATTTTTTTAATTGTGCAAAATCTTAGGTGAAGCACCCGTTATAAAGCGCTGTCTACGGCAAGGCGTTTCCCACAGATCAGCTCGATCAGCGATTCGCGATAGGCTTTGCCGCTGACATTAATAGCAAGCTGGCACCTCACTGAGTTCGCTGAGTTGCGGTAACAAGACTACAACCTAAACTTTTCAGCGCTCGTCTGGTCGGAATTCTCATGAATCCACTCATGAATCCGCTTATCAGTCAAGAAAATAATCATATGCATTGGTCGCCTTCCCGCTTCATGAGTTCCTTTGCTTACTTGATCCTAGCAGCACGGTTCGTCTAATTGTTTTTTGGCTTCTGAACGCTACTGCTGGCGATTAGTTGAGTAAATCTTAGGCACGATCCCAAAGTTCATGGAGCGCGATTGGAGCCGCATACCAAGGCCAAATCTTTGAACACGTTGGAAAAATCGGACGTTTGAGGATATATTAGGCAATGGCGAACATTGGAGTTTTTGATTACTCGGTTAGTTCATCTTGGGTGTCCCAATGCTGATCAAATAGCCGCCCACCCTCCGAATATAGATCTCCTCAAAACATTTGGAACCATCAACTGCGGGACTTTAACTGCAGAGAGAGCTTTTGGTGCTGTATATCAATGTGGTGGCCGCGGACAGTCGTCATTTGTACCGTCTTGGTTTGATACTGGGCACAATGGCGTCTTTCTATTCATAAAAAAATATGCAGTAATGCCAGAATGTCGTATGTGCGTTGAAATCGTCATTCAGTTATTAATTGTACTAATAAGAACAAAAATGAAGGCCATAAAAAATTGTAATGAAAGGATGAAAAATTAAAAATTCACTGAAAGCCCAGTTACACCCGCAAAAACACCTGACGGAGGATGGGTGCGAATTTGCACCCAAATATATTCCGAAAAATCAGCTGGTATTTTCTTTCCTCAATGTTAGAACTCTACGTGAAAGAATTTAAAATAAGCCTTTTTTTTAAATATTGTATCTTTTGAGGGCAAATTGAGCTTCGGTACTTTTCTGAAAGCGCAAATTTCGTACAGACATATCTTCCTACTGCACACCAAAAGCTATTATGCGCTGGTTTTTGTGTTACCACTGAGAGATGACGATAGGCCCTCTTTTCAGTTAGATCACTGGTCGAGCTTAAGCTGTATCCCCATTGACATGCTTGTGAAGAATATCCTTCGATTCAGCAATCCTGTACCAAACAATTCAACCGAAAAAGCAAAAAATGGAATTAAGTCTCTGTCCTGGCATACAAATCGCTGATCGAAAAACGGCAAACGAGTTTGGAGAATTCAGCCGTTCGGGAACTTTTCATCATGCTCATGTTTCTACGAAAAGTTGAGAGAAATAGGGATACGAATTTTTCAGCGATAAAAATCGGCGGCTAAGAACCCAGTAAAAGGGCTCCTTGACTGAATTCACCACAAAAAGTCGCCTTTTTCTAACAAAGCAGAAAACAAATGCAGCCACTAGCAAATCGGATCTACCACGTCATAGCTGTTCGACTAAGTGGGCGTCAGGAAAGGCCAGCGCAGAAGCGCAATAACAATGAGCCCGTCCCCGCTGCACGTTTAGGAACGCGAGCCTTGTTAAGCGGCACCGTGGAGGGTTCATTCGTGCTCGATCGGGTTTTTCTTTGATCAAAAGCAAGTTATGCACAGTGGCCGGAAAGGTAGTGCACACGGCTGGCTTACCACGAGAAAGTCAGGTTTAAGGACATCTATTGCTTCGCTCATTATAGTTACCTATAGTTCACCCTTCAAAGATTTTGCCATGCGGCAGAAGCTAGAGAGAGGCAGATTTCGCATTCTGCAAGACTGAGTCGGCAGGCAGGGCGGACATAACAAAGACCAGGCTTCGGCGGTTGTCGAGCGATCATGCTAATGGCCATCAGGGCAGAATTTCGTCGTTTTTTCGAGGGTCTACTGCATTCATACTGGCAGGCAGTATATGACGAGCCAGAATGTTGCCCCTACTGCGCCGTCGCGCACTTATCCGAAAACTGCCATTTTTAAGAGCAGGCTCTACGACGCAGACAGTCAATAAGCAAGACAGTCGGCCATAAATCTCACTGACGACCGCACAATAGCCGTTGGTCTGCGTTGCTTCTCTTTTCTGCTGCACAGTAGTAAGAAAATGGTTGTCTTAAGTGTAGCGAAAGCTTTACACTTCCTTTGCTACGTCATTTGTTCCGCATTCTCTTCCGCTCTCAGGCAGTATCAGCAACCGGTGCCGTCAGAGCTCATTCTTTCCGACTTATATTTAGGCTCCTCGCCAAAGTTTTCCTCTCCTTTCCGTCGCTTCAAGTCTAGTTCTGTATTTGTTGACGAATGGGACAGTCTCTCCAGTAAAGTATGCAGGGTAAAGAGTCTATAATATAAGATCTTTGAGCAGAGTCCATGTTTTAAAAAACAGGTATTTCTGTACAGCACAATACATAAATTTTTAACCATTGTCTTCAGTGCAACAGATAGTTACACGTTACCATTTTTCATTTCGCGATGAATCACAAAGTTGCATTATTATGAATTAATTAATCGTGCTCTTCGGCTGGACTGCAAATAAATACAACGAATATTTTTATGCTGATTGCTGGTTGGTATGTTTGTAGTATCTTGCGCTGACAGGCTTGCTTGAAAAGGGTTCGTAGTAGGAGTGGCTCATGCATAAATATTTTATTCAATAGAGACCTAAACGGGCTAAACTATATCTTTCTTTCTGTCACTCGTTAAAAATGGAAGACAACGTCCCAAATAATGCTTGAAGCAGAACTTACACGGTGGATTGCCATATGTGCACTATTCATTATAAAAGTTGCATTTCTTTACCTCCAACGTTTTTCTCTTCCGTACATTGAAACACGCAGTCGAGAGCTCCTTACAAAGCTCTTCGTGAGAAACACAAAGCTCTTTCTAAGAAACAGGGCCACCATGACTGGGCACGGTGGCACTGCTAGCATGCTGCACGCTGACAACCCGTTTGTTCTCTTCGTGCAGCTGTCCTTTGGCCTGCTGCTTCTTGCCGGCGATAGAGACCCTGCGCAAGCCGGGCTGACCAGGACTGAGCAGAATCTCAACGCTACTCACTGGCACGTGCTGGATTCGCCGCCGTGTACATCGCGGGAATTGCACCGTCAAAACCAGAAGGAAGCATGCGCGGAGCTCTTGGCAGGTGCTCTGCGCTCAGCGCCACTGCTCTCCACCGCTATAAAGAACCTGTCTTGGATGAACTCGGCCACTGGGCACGGTGGCCCCGCTAGCATGCGGAACGCTGGCAACCTGTTTTTTCTCATCGTGCAGGTGAGAAAGCATTTCAGATATTGCATCCGCTCAAGTGACCGTTTTCTGGTAGTGCTGCCGTGCCCACCGTTTTGTATCCTGGTTCTTGATGTCGCCTTGACATTGAGAAAATTGCTGCTATTAGGTGGTGAGACTGAAACAAACACGGGTCCCGATCTATCTCAAATTTCTAAACAGCTGAAGGATATTGCAGTCGACATCAAAGATATGAAAGAAAAACGCTTGGTAGACATAGAGAACAAGCTTGGCCTCCTTGCAGTCCTAGAAAGCACAGTAGAATCATGTCAACAAGAAATAGCCTGCATGAACTAAGTCATAGACGCACTTCAACAAAAGATTGACGACCTAGAAAATCGCGGTAGGTGATCCAACCTGATTATCTATGACCTATCAAAAAAAGAAGATGAAACTAGCGAGTCGTTAGAGCAAACCGTGAATAAAGTCATTATTGAAGACACTCTGGAGCTAGAAAAGGTTGCCATTGAGCGCATACATATGTTAGGGAAGCCCGCTGAAGACAAAACTCGACCGGTAATAATGAAGTTACTTGACTACAGGCAAGAATTTGAAGACTTCTCTAAAAGAATACGAGACATACGGAAGAAACTTTGGGATAGTGCAAAAACAAATCGCGAAAAAAAGGAAAAGTATCCTTGCGTTATGACAAGCTTCACATCAACAAACAGGCATATATTTAGTATGAATAAAACAACGACAAAGTACCGAGGCAAAAAAAAAAACGACGCAATAACAAGCCGCTGAATAACCCGTCAAAACGCACAAGCCGCACGATCGAAAAATTGAGATTGATAAATGTAAATGCCCGCAGTGTCCTAAATAAAACAGAAGACTTAGAAAGCCTTCTAGTAGACTACGATCCCGATATTGAGGCCATCACGGAAACATGGATATCACCCGCTATATTCGACCACGATATTGCCCCACCAAACTACACAATCAACCGGAAAGACCGGCCTTCACGAGGTGGAGGCGTGGCCTTACTGATAAAAATTCTCTTCACTTTGTCGTTCTTCCCGAGATGGACAACGCTGGAGCAGTTTTCTGCAAACTATTGCGCGATGGGAAGTCGGTTATAACCGGTTGCGTTTATCGAAGCCCTTCCTCTCACAGTGCATGTCTTTCAGCAGTTCAGGAATATATGCAGCGTCATGTCCATCAATCCAGGATTGTTCTTGCGGGAGACTTTAACCTTGGCGACATAGACTGGGTCACAATGCACCACAAATCAGAACCTTCAGAAGCGCTAAAAGACATAAAGCTAAATTTTAACCTTCATCAACTTGTCACTAGTCTTACTCGCATTCAAGGCTTAGCAAAAAATATTCTCGACCTCATATTTCTTAATGACCATTTCGCTATAAGTGAAGCAAAAATGAAAATTATTGAAGGGATAGCTGATCACAGTTTATTTATGTGCACACTCCAGCTCGATCATTGCGCTACTAGCATGTCTACAGCAAAAAGTTTTTTGAACTTCCATAGGGCAGATGACGCCAGCATACTAACCCATCTTTCGCATGAATTCGATTCCTTCTTAGAAAAAAATTCTGAAGAGTCTACTGGCGTAAATACTCTATGGCTACATTTTAAGAGCATTGTCCTCTAAAATGTAAGAAATTTTATACCAATGAAAAAGAAAAAACTGTGCCTTCAGAATCCATGAATCACACGTCAAATCATTCATGCTAAACGGAGCGTAAAACTGCTTCGTAGGGTTAATAAGAATAGCTCAAAATTATCCACAACATTGAAATAAAGGTATGCTGTAAGGCAGTTCAAGCAAAAACTAAAAGTTTAGAAACAATACCACTACACCATCACTTTACCTAGCTTCCTGTAGAACAGCCCACAAAGATTCTGGAAACATCTGCGCAGTACCCAGGCACCGACAGTCAAACTAACCAGAGCCTAGAAAAGTACAATGGTTAATTAAATACAACAGTTTCTTCTAGTCAATGTTCATGAAAGACAACGGTTCACTTCCCTCTCTCCCGCCACCCCATGCCTCGATGCTTGATTCCTTAACAATAACAGACGCTGGAATCCACAATCTTCCCCTCAACATTGACCCTAAAAAAGTAAACGGTCCTGAAGAAATTCCAAATAAATTCCTATAAAAATACGCTGAGTGGTGCAGTAGATATTTAGGACAGAATTTTCGCAAGTCACTATCAACTGCTAATCTGCCACAAGATTGAAAAAGGCTAAAATAGTACCGATCCACAAGACGGGAGACAAAAATAATGGTGCTAATTTCAGGCCTATATCGATCACCACCACTTCATGCAAAATACTAGAGCATATCATTTTAAAGCACATAACAATCTTTCTAGAACGCGAAAATTTACTGTCGCCCCACCAGCATGGTTTTCGATCAGCCTTATCAATCATCACTCAGCTAACAGAGGTAGTTCATGACCTTGCTTTTAGTGTTAATAATTGTTGTCAAATTGACATGATTTTACTTGATTTTTCTAAAGCTTTTGATTCCGTGAGTCACATCAAGCTTATTGCAAAACTAGAGCAAGCTATTGGGAAGGTAGAAGTTTCCGCATGGATAACTGATTTTTTAAAAGACCACTTCCAGTTTCTTTTGTTCCATCATACACCATTTGATATCGTACCTGTCATATCTGAAGTACCACAAGGCTCAGTTCTTGGACTACTGCTATTTCTTATCTTTATCAGCAATATAACCAATAATATAGGGTGCAAATGTTTTTTTATTTTATACTGTAAGTCCCATCAAGGACTGTAAACTCTTCGCTGATTGTGTGATATATAAAGAAATTAACAGCCATGACGCCCATCTTGTTCTTTCTGGTGCCCTTAAAACGCTGTCCGAGTGGTGCTCAAAATGGCAAATGTTTATGAACATAAGCAAATCAGTGTCATTGACGATAACAAGAAAACAACAGCCATCTCACTTCACCTTTACCGTTAATAATATGCCTCTTTCAAAGGTCGATCAACATAAATACTTGGGCATGACATTTACATCAAACCTCAAATGGGAAACACACATAACTAATTTTACAACTACTGCACTGCGAGAGCTATTTTATCTAATAAGACGCCTACAGCTCGCTCCAATGAATATTAAGCTTCTGGCGAACAAAATATTTGTGAGTCCAATATCAGAATACGCTAAAACAGTTTGGTTTCCTTACACAGCAACTAACATAGCTTAACTTGAAGGCGTGCAAAGAAAAGCTGCAAGGTTCATTCACAGCAAATACCGTTCTACTGACTCACTCTCACGTCTCTTAGCCTGTTCAGGCCTTAACACATTATCGACGAGAGCAAAACAAGCTCGACTTAAGTTCCTTTTTCAAATACTGCATCGTCAGTATAAAATGGACACCACGCAGTACAATTCATATTCGCAAGCTAGAAAAACATGGCACCAACACGAGCATGCGCTAACTGAGAATTCTCTTTCTAACGACACATTGAGGTACTCATTTTTATATCGCGTAATCAGAGAATGGAATAGACTTAGTTCACCATTAACAACCACAAATTCATTACTCAGGGTCGTTTCACAGTTAGGGCTTATCACAAAAGATTATTAAGATATTCTAATGTTTCTTCCCGATTCTCTCTTCAGTAGCACTCTCAATAAGTAGATATCAAATGCAGTTGCTTCTTTAAAATTTCCCGTTTTTGCTTATCTCTATGACGTGCACATTTGTTGTTCATTGTATTCAACGTTGTTTTCTATTGTATTTTCGTAATACCTTAATGCATGTATTTTTGATGAATTGTGCTGCTTCTCCGTTATTTGTGTCACTCACACGTATACTTATAAGCGAACAAGAAATCATTGTTCATGCCCTTCTGTTAGACTATCAGCTGAGAGCGGCACTATTGCAAAATAAATAGAGTAAAAATAAATAACCTTTTCAACTAAACCTGGTAAAACACGAAAGCTTCAGTTCACTTTAAACTACTTTTTTCTCAGGCATCAGTATTATCGGTTATTACAATTTTTACTGCTCGGCCTCATGTATTGCGAAATATTGGCTAGGTTAATAACCTGTGATCTTTAAATCATTTTCGACATTATAGATACATCAATGTAATGTGCGCTGTAAGCAATGAAAAAAATCCCAGTTTTACGCATCTGGTGCCGAACTGGAAGAAAGCGCACATCTCTGCTCTCTCGACTTCCTAAAATCCCTTCAACCGGAGTAAGAGAGAGACTTGCAATCAAAAATTCTGAACTAATAAGTTATCCCTCGTACTCTAGACATACTATTCCTCTCCTTGTACATTTTTGTTCTTGTATGGGCTTCAACGCGAATTGATGTGAAGTTTTTAGAAGTGTATATAGTAACTTTTTATAAAAGTGTTTTTTTATGTTCCTGCGTTCTGCATTATTACATGGGAAAAAGTGCTAATGGTAAATTATTCTAAGGATATTTTTTCTGTTCCTGCGTTCCACAATTTTACACGGCGGAATCCTGGATCGTTTCCTCGTTTTTGAAAGATTGGACAGTAACACTCACTGGCCCGGAAAACCACCTGGCCCGATAAAATGGGGCACATCCTAATGCTCGGCTCAATGCCAACGTTGTTGAAATTGATAATGAAAAATCTTCCGGCTAAACTTGCCGCTATTCTCCATCGCCAAGACGCCATCTATGCGGATGACCTCATGAACGAATGTGCACATTTTAACTTAGGATATCCAGAAGCTACCATCAAACAAGACCTGGACACTAGCCAGTATTACTCATCTTTCCAGCTCACAAAGAACCCATGGACAAAGGAACAGTAGATGCCACTGATACTGATGGTTTCTACTGTGCCCCTTTCCGTGTGTTTTATGTGGGATGCAGAGGTGAATCATTGTGTCACAAACCACAATTAGTAAAGCTCTTTACGCTAAGCGATATCCTTTATTGTAGATTGGGCCACGTCCTCCCCTTTTATTAGAGCATCTGTAGTGTCTACTCTTCATCTCTCCGTGTGATTTGTGTGCGTTAGAAAGATGGGTCATAATTTTTCAAACCGCCATCTAGCCCAGCTATCTACGTTTGTTCACATTCTTCAAGCCGACGTTTACGGCAGGGAGCTCGAATGCTAACCCGAAAAATCCGCTGCACTATTGTTCTCAATCACAAGAAAATGGCTGCTAATGCCTACCGCTTGCACAATAATTTGATAATTGATAACTTCTACATTCCACGTCAGGCACATGTTCGCATCGTCGGATTCGTCCAGTAACAGAATCCCCAAATCACGATGCGAACGTCAACAATCCTGCGAGAAATAAACGAACTCCTACTGAAGCTCAAACGCATTATTCGTACCAACCATTGTCTTAATGAAGGCGTCATGCACAAGGTTGTCGAAGTTACCGCGTTCTGACGAGTCGTGCCTGCTTTCCCATACCAAGTTTTAATAAGTCTACTCAACAAATCTGCAACGCCTGTCCAAAAGTGTTTACGTACAGAGCTAGCTGTCTCGGCACACGCAGCTAACTATCAGATTCAACAAACCACCTTGCACCATACACAAGAGGCCACGACTGCCGCGAATCATAAAATGCAGCACCCCCCCCCCCCCCCACCCTTGACAGCCAGCTGCCAAGGCCGTGCCATAATAGAAACACGTGGACACAGGACGTCGCACCTTGCAGCAGTCCCTGATTTTCGACCACGGTGGGACCATATACCCATCCTGCCTAAACCCCGCAACTTGGACCCGGAAAGGGATGCGGCGTGTCCTAAAACAAGAACATGTCCCCTCAAGACCCCATCCCATGACACCTAACACATAGATGCCAGCTTCGGCGACTACAACGCTACAGCTTAGTTGTAGGCTCCTGCCGGGTCCATCATTGCTCATGGTCACGCTGGCGACATGCCTCATCAGCGTTTCTACTTGGATGAATGATTACAACCACAAGAATAAGCGGGATATGCACCCAAACCCCATTTTTTTAAACTGTGTCACATGAGGACACGAGGACCATTGGTACGAAGACTCCCACAGTCTATGCGTGTCAATTAGAGAATGAGCAATTCCGCTTATATAGGCAGAACCTAGGCGAAGTGATACGCAAAGGGCGCAGCAGGCTGCACGGGCCCTGTAAAGCTGCTACCCGCTGTCGCGTCGTATTCTTAAGCGTCCCCTCAAGGTTTTTCGCCGTAAGGGCACTTCTAATGGAAAGTATTTAAAAATACTAAAAAAAACACGCTGATATATACAACCTTTGTCTGTAAAGTTTTAGACTGATTTATTTCTGCTCTCTAGAAATGATTCCCCAAAACAAACCTTGGTACGTATGTGTTGCGCCGTCGTTTCGAGCTAACCTGAGCTATGTATGTTAATTTCTGTGGCAGCCGCTAGATGGCACTACATGTAGAAAAAAAAAAATACGTTTTCACTATTCGTCTGCGCATTCTACGATGAGTGAATGTGGAGAGATGGACGTCCACCTCGAACAGCGTGTAAACATAAAATTCTGTGTGAAGCTTGGAAAGACAGCCACATAGACGTATGAGCTCCTTCGTGACGCTTAGGGTGAGACAATATCGCGGGCGCGAGTTTTCGAGTGGCACAAGAGGTTCGTCTCGGGGAGAACGTCGGTGGAAGACGACACAAGGCAGGGGTGCCTTTCAACCTCACTTAATGAAAACGATGTGGCTCGGATCAGAGAAATCATATACCGAGACCACACCATTACAGTCCGCATGCTATCAGATGCTCTTGACGTTAGTAGGAATACGTGCTACCAAATTTTGCGCGAGAACTTGGGGAAACGAAAGCTGAATGCCAAGCTTGTGCCGCGTGCCCTCACAAAGGACCAGAAGGACACGCGGGCATCAGTGAGCGCTGATTTGCTCTCCGAGGCACAGAAGGATGCTGCTTTGGTCGACAGCATTATTTCTGAAGACGAAACATGGTGTTTCCAATACGATCCTCAAAAAAGAGGCAGAGCGCCGAATGGCGGTCCACAAGCTCTCCGGCATCGGGAAAGGTGCGGCGACAGAAGACCAAAACAAAGACGATGCTGATAGTTTTCTTTTTCGATGTCAGAGGTGTCATACACCACGAGTTCATCCCACAAGGGCAGACGGTGAATCAAAAGTTTTATATCCGCGTGCTCCAACACATGCGTGATGCACTGCGACGCCGTCGCTCTGACTTATGGCATCTAGACAATGGAGGCTTCTCCACGATAACGCAAGGTGGCACACTGCTCTCAGCGTGACAAAATTGCTCGCCAAGCACAGCATTACTGAACTTCCCCATCCGCCATACTTGCCTTTCCTCTCCCCGTGCGATTTTTTCCTGTTTCCTCGTGTGAAGAGAGCCCTAAAAGGTCGCTGGAAGGGGAGCCTGGAGACCATTCAAGACGCCACGTCAAAGGAGCTCACAGCCCTGCCAAAAGGAGCGTTTTCCAACTGCTTCCAGGACCTGAAGGATCGTTGGAAGCTGTCTATAGAGTGCAAGGGAGACACTTTCGAAGGGGTGCTGCAAAAACGATTTCAATGTTAAACGCACTTTTCTTAATAGACTCAGCAAACTTTTAGCAGAATAAATAGGTATACTCCGATTAATTAAAAAAAGTGTAAAAGAGTGGAGTCACGGAATAAGCAACACCTCAGCCACCTAGAGAACTACGAAAGAAACATGATGGAAAATACTGCAGTTAAAGATGTTCAGTTTAACCTCACGGCAAAACATAACCAAACTTAAGAAAGAAAATGTGGAGAAATGAGGCAAATAGAATACCTAAGATAATGCCACATATAGACGCATGTCGTGAACCAGGCAGTTTATTATATCGCTATTTGCAATCAGAAAGCATTAGCAATCTTTTTTTTATTTCCTGGATAAAACAATTGCTAGATATTGACATTTACATGGCGAAAAAGCTCTGGTGAGGTTTCTCTTCTGCAGTGATCTGCGTTTATTTCTCAGGCGAAATAAGGTGTCATTGAATGATTGAATCATTGAATGATTGATCGATAGATTGATTTATACATTCTTGGATTGATTGACTTGTTACCATGAAACTGTTCGAAAAATGCTTCTTCTTGCGGCACACCTCCATACGAGCCAAAGAATGACGCGTTCTGAATGAAGGATCAACTTTTATGGCGCAAGGGTGTCTGAGGCCAAAGAGCGCCATGGCACAAGGTGTTTTTCGTTTGCTCAAGGTGGGATCAAAGACCCATTTCCCAAGCATTTCACCCTGATTAAGCCGAGCACCAAGCCTGGGGAAGCTTTCACTCATTGTATCACCGGTGGGTACCCAGCGGCACTGGGGATCGAATCCTGCACCTCCCGCATTTGAGGCGGATGCTCAACCACTGGAATGACGTATTCTGCTGCAAGAAGCATGCAATTTGTTTTTTTTTTTCGCGAGTGGCTGAACTAGTAACACGTTTTATCTGCTCAGCCGAGAGAAACATGGTTAAACATCGAATAGAAAAGCTAAGATTCAGGCATCAGTGCCAGCACTAAAGAACTGCCAAGAAAAATATGGACTGTGTCTCACTATGCTAAGAATTTTATTTGAAAGGCGTTATTTTTTTGTGTTATGCGTTACTCACCTTCAAATGCTCACGTGCGTTCTTTCTGCCCAATGTTTGCTGTTGTTACTGAAGAATGATTCCAAGAATATACCGTGGTCTACCATCTATATTCTTCTATTGACGTTCGTTGAAACATGCCCAAATTAATTATACGTTTTTTAAAAGAGCAAGGGGGAATGCGGCCTTGTTTGGAGGTGGTGACAGTCTGTAATTTATCTGTAAAGGAGGAAAAACATTCAATCTGATGTGAAACGGCAGGACCTTGTCGCTAGTGTGAACGAAGGATATTGAATATCTAACCCAATAATTATCAAACAAAAATGAATCACGTTGTAAAGAGAGAACCATTTCCACGACGGCGTAAAACCTTGCACAAATGCCCGCTTTATGCTGTTGATAACTGCGCTTTTAAAATGAATACCCTGCCCGTAATCTTGAGAACATATTTTAATGGCGTCATTACGAAGGTACGATGATAAAATGCGGCATCGTTTAACGGTCGTATTAAACTGCTTTGTGGCGTGTGCAAGCACGTTGTGCTCAATAAAAATTTTGGGGTACAGTGTGCTTGCAAGAGCCTCCAAAATATATCTCCAAAAGAAAAAAATATGAACGCTCCTACCTATATTCTAAATACGTTTTTCGAGTGCTCACAAGAATGAATTTAGTATCGCTTAAATTGCTCGCCTATTGCCCACTTTTATAGCGGATCCAATCAGGCAAACGGAGTCTAAACCTCTTCGACAAAGACTGTGCAACAAAGCTGCGGTTTCGGTCAGTTATTCTATCGGTAAATGAAACTCGTCCGATCATATAAAATATGCGGTCTATGCTGGAGGTAAAATTTTAAAGGCCGGTTTTTATCATTATGCTAATGCCGCTTCTGGAATCAGCGCCTAAAATACAAAAGCAGCTTTTACATGTTCCTTCCATTTATATGCCGTGAGTTCAATGAATACGAAAAACAAAATTTCTGTCTTCCTTATCATGTAGAGCAGGAGCAAGAATGCAGTTTTCACCAACAAATGCCATGCATTTTGAACGCTGTGGATCTTCGAAAAAAAAAAAGGTTTTTGTCACCATGAGTTTAATATATCTTGAAGCAGCATATTTTCGTCGTAAAAGCTGCTGTAGGTTGAAAGAATAAGACTGAATAGACAGAAGATGTGGCCTTTTGAAATGCACTTAGGAACTGCTTATGAAAGTCGTTTCAAAATATCTACGTCAAGGCAGCAAGTGCTACAACACAAGAAAAAAAATGCGTTAAGATGTGGCTCCTCTATACACCCGTTTGTTGCTTGTATTTAAAATTCTGGATTCGCCAGGAATACGTCTTGAACGATCTTTGCTTCGAATATGTTGGTAACATAAAAAGTGAGATGTTTTTGTTCTGAAAAAAAAAATCACTTCATGTTTATTATTGCTACAGCGCCAGAGAAGCAATCTTAGGAAGTGTTTCTTTTCTAAACTATATTTAATGAAACGCCCTCTATTTTCTGCGACCACTTTGGTTACTACCTGCGGCACTGCTTTGCACTTCAGCTTCGCGTGGGCTTAATTTAGTGTCACTCGAGGTGCTCTATGTGTGCATAGATATCGTGCTTGATAACAATATTTGATGTCAGATCCTATATTGAGCAACATCCACGCTTCACTGAAAGCAATTCAAGTAAGTTGTATGTTCTTCACATTCTGTTTTCTCTGAAAGGGTGCAGATGTCAGATGAAATAAAAGGTTCCTGTATTTGTCCCTCACTAGCATACCCCATTAAGACGAGCTGCAAAAACAAAAATAATGCAGGAATAGTGTCCCTGCAGCGTGCAGATGTCAGATGAAATAAAAGGTTCCTGTATTTGTCCCTCACTAGCATACCCCATTAAGACGAGCTGCAAAAACAAAAATAATGCAGGAATAGTGTCCCTGCAGCAAGGCGCGCTGGGAAATACAAAATAGTGCCAGGCATACTGCCAGGTTATCCAAATAGCACAGAACCGCATTTACAGATACCAAAATCCGCTGACTACAAACCGCAGCCGTTACTGGTGGTAGTGCTGGAAGTTCTCTGAAGCTGTGCAGGAGCTGGAGCTTACTAGGGGCAAAGGAAACGAAACCTGGGCGTGGAAGCAACGCAGCATCTTTTCTCAGTTCTTTTTGAACATGCGGAGGAACCAGGCATTCTATTCCCCTGCGTAAAGTCTATGAAGGCCATATTCGTTCGCTTTCTAGATAATAAAACCTAAATTAGAAATAACAACGCCGGAGTGAAGCAAAAACCTGATTATGTGGCCGGCGCAGGCTTAAGTGCCGGTGCGTTTTTTAAAATAAAATTAAGGCAATTTACGCAGCGAAGGCATTATTTTGTTCTGTTATGGCGGCTTGTGCTATCGAGACATAGGGTAACTGAATCAGCGCCGAGCCCAGGTATATGAAATTTTCACTGTACTAGAGCAGAGATTTAAGCACTAGGGTAGATAAGAATATCGCTTGAAGAGGCACTATCAGAAACGGAAGATATCTCATTTCTGCGTCCTGTACCTGAGTCAAATTAGGCCTGTGCTGATTATGTGAAAAACTTCAAAAAGGCACTTTTCAATAGAAGAACTGCTTCCAATGAAAAGGCTACGGACAAGGCATAGCATACGTTATGAAATTACGTTGGAATGGTATGCGCGACAACCCAGGTTTTGTAAACCACGTTATATCTTTCTTCAGTGCGCTTATTACCACCGCATTATCGCATTATCTGTACTCTCGCCAACATGTACTGTGTAGTGCCACAGCACTCCGCTGTTGCGTTTCGCTGCTCGAAGGAGCCCGAAAACGAGTACGAGAGTGAAGTACCATCTTTTCCAAAACTAACCGAGCAGCCTTGCCAGCGGCCGTAACGGGCTTGGAGCCGAGCGGCGGCACTGCTATCTTCGGCGCTGGCCGCTGCTCCCCGGCTGCGAGTGTAAACTGGCCGACGTAAGCCTGCACCCTCGCTCAATACGACAGCACTCCAAAGGCTCGAAATTGGTCGCCGCACATACTACCTGCTTACTTCTCATCACCCAAGAAAGGAGGGCGAGAGCGACGGCTCACGCCAGCCAGTTTTCACTCGCGGCGGGGCAGCAGTGCCCAGCGCCGCAGACCGCGGCGGCGCCGTTCCGCTGTGAGTCCACTCCCGCTGCCATAGCGTCTGCTAAGTTGCTTTCGCAAAGACGGTACATAACGGATTAAAAAACACAGCAGCACTTAATTCGATTATCTGAGGGCAATGCAATAAAGAAGCTGCTGATGCCTTTTAGGGAAGTGGAAGGCTGCTCTTCACGAGCAACGCAGTTCCCCAGCTCTTCCCTACACCACCTGCGACTGTGGTCAGGTGGACGCTTCACACAGAAAAGCTTTCTCTGGTAACGGCACTGCCAATCAGGTGACGTCACTTACTTCCAGTAAACAGAATTTCTGTCATTGATCATGTCAGTGCCCTGCAGCCAATGACATTTCGTCGCACAGATGCTGTACCTGATGGCGTCGCCGTTCGCCTGCAACCATTGCTTTTCCAGAAGGATCCCTTGCTGTCGAACAAAAAACGGTTCAGCGCTGCACTGCAAAGAAGATTCATCCTCATTTTTCTCACACGCAGCAGTTCCTTCGCGTACTCTGGTCGTGTCTAGAGAAGAGAAGTTTCCCCGAGAGGTAGTGAAGGTTAAAGAATCCCAGGTGGTCTAAAAATATTCCGGAGCCTTCTACTAATGCTTCTCTTACAGCCTATAGGATGGTTGGGGTAGCTAGACGAAATATGGCATAGCATAAAATAAAGTAATACATGTTATAAACTGGAAATATAGTATTTTATATTTATATAGTTTTATCAGTGATGAATGACAACACAATGTTGTAAAAAATATGTCTAGTATTCACTACAAAGCGCAATAGAATGCTACGATTGTTCACGCAACTAACAGCAACAGAAGCTATATTTCAGATATATACACGTGGCATGGTCTTGTCGTACACTCCACACTATTCATATATGTTTTCAATTCTATACGTTCTTGTATTGAGTATTGACTTTTAGAAAGTGTCATAATTACGTCAAATTTACGAAAATTATGTTTTATCATAATTTTTAGACACTCTTTAAAGCCACACCATCATGACTGGCAGGGCATGCAATCCACAGAGATGACTACCATCATCAATTCAAGCACTTGAGTGTGAACTACGGGTAGGAAAACGCTATCAGGTCCTATCGAGGGTTTGATAAAGTCACAAGTTGAAAAAATTTGCTGCAGTAACTTTTTGCTGCTTAAGCATTTCAAGAAGAAAATGGACGTCGTGGAGGGACGCCTTATATATCGGGTTTACCCATGTAGACTCTATGATTTTTATGGAAAGAGAATGAAGAAAGCTGATACAATCAACGCGATGAAAAACGCATTACAGTTGACACTCAGTGCTTCCTGCCGAAACGTTGTGCAGACATCTCTTATTTACTGATTTATTATTTACATCAAACATCAAGACATTGTTTGCAAGTAACAGTTGTGCGGCCGGTGAGAGTGCGCTGGAAATTATGTTTGTGCGAAACTACCGGCGTGCGCAGAAAGCCTAAGCAGGCACTTAGTGGTCTGTAAGCGAATCCCGTCATACAAGACGTAAAATTTTCGTACGCGCCTTTGCTTGCGTGCAAGCTATTTTGATCTATAGGAACACTTGCTTTCCATGTTTCGCACGTTTCTTGCTTTATTTTTTCATGAACACCTAATATAGAAAAAGCTGGAAATTATTACCTTTTATTTATAGTTCAGATCTGGATTTATAGCTTTGTGCTTCGCCATGTTTCATTCCCAGTCGTAACCAACAGCTTGAGTGAGAGGCGTAACGCCCACAAATTAAGAAACAGTGCTTTTCGCGTCCATTGTTCTGCCAGCCGCACTCATTCAGTCTGATAATCCTGACTCTTTTCTTCGCCGCATCCAGACGGTGCGGATTATTCAATGCAATCATTAAGATGGCGTCTACTAGATGGACCGCATTCACTAATAATCTGGTATGCCTGTGAAGATAACCAGGAAGAGTGGAAAGCACTCCACCCTGAGGTTGGTGGGGAGTGCACTGCCGGCTTCGCAACTAGCGCTCTTCCTAGCTGCCCAAAGTTCTGCGACAAAGTTCTTCGAGTGCAATGAGTCGCAAACGGCTTTCACCTTCCCGCAGTTTAGAAATATCGAAGTGCCTCCAACGAATTTTTTTCTTGTGCCCACATGCCATAGTGTCTTTTAAAACGTTGTTGCTTCGAAAAGCGGGTTGTTGCATTAACCTTGTGCACATCAGCGCATTCCCCACAAAATGTAATTCTCTTCCTATCCGCCAAAACACTGTTGCGCAGACACTGGCACATGATGCGACTGTAACTAGAAGAAACCTACTCAGTTCACTTCGATGAGATTGACCTCAATTTATCGACGATGATGATGGAGATTTTGGTAGAAGGGGAGCTATGGCCAAAAGGCTCTCGCCTATGGTAATTTCGTCTGCACGAGCTGTGATCAAGGACCCATTTTCTAACCATTTCCCCCAGATAGCCCGAGCACAAGGACAGGACCAAATCTGCACCCGATGTATCACCGGTGGCCACAAGGCGGCACTAGGCACGAAACCTCGCTCCTTGTGCGTGACAGGCGGACGCTCAAACCATTATGCCACCGCTTCAATTGCCTGTGTATACCTAACAGAGTACGAGGAATTCTTCCCAACAGTTTACAACGAAACGTCAACTAGTGTAAAACTGGATTTAGGCGCAAGTTTTTAAAGCATGCTGACGTTAGAGATATACTAGTATAGATTTTGCAATATTTTGGACAGTACACAGTGAAATTTAAGGCTTATAAGCATTTCGGTTGGGCTGCTTAATTTTAGTTTGTCCTGCCTCCCTTTCACTTTGACTGCAGTTGGAAATGAAACCGCGTTGAGTTTCGAGACAGGATGCGCAACATTGCTACTATTTTTCACAATTCTCTTGCGTAGGCATTTAAAAAAGACTGATCAATATGGCGGGGAATGGTTCGCGAAGCTTAACTCTCAAAGCTACACGTGGCCTACGGTGACTGCCACAGTGAATTGCTGTGGTTACTGTGTTTATCGTTTTTGTTCGTAACCCTTTGTTACGAATGTATAATCCTATTGTAAATTTGTTCTGTTGCTGCGTTTTTGTGCTCTTGTTAAGCCGTTGTCCACACCACTTTTAGTGCCTGCTTCTCTTGAACCAAGTTCACGTCACAGGTATGCTTCTGTAAGCACTGCTACGTTAAAAATTGTATCTGTACGCACCCACCTGCTTGGTCTTCCGAGACTGCAGTATCTCATAAATAAATAAATAATATCGATCATCTGGAGATATTTAACGTACACTGACATCGCACAAACCGCAGCCGTTTTTACATTTATCCGACATTGAAATGCGGCTGGAGCAGCTGGGTTTCGATCTCTCATACTTTGGCTCAGTAGCGGAACGCCACAGCCACTAGCTACAAGTTGAGTCAAGGATTCGAGACAAATTCCGTAAGCACTGCAAGGAAGAGATGTGTGTGTTTTTAGTGATCGCATCGCACAGTACGCGCTGGTGGAATAGGTGGTAGTGGTGTTTACATAAAGGAGGGATTAGCTGTACAGTGGCCTGTCGGCAATTGCTCTGCCCACATCAGCTTCATAGAAAAATGGTAGTGTTTCTAGGATTATTACAAATTTTTGCAAGTCGCCTCGTGACAGAATTAGGAAGCAACTATGAGAGAAACTATATTCTATCTCTTCCCTCTTTCCCAAGCCCTCTTATATAGTCGCCTTTAATTTTTTCATTCGCATAGCTTGCTGCCTTTACTCCTCAATACGACGCCAAATGTTCTCGCGGTGTACAGTGGTTTGCAAAACAGCAGCAGTGAAATCTATTTTGTGCACTGACGACTTTAAGGTTTTAAATAACTTCGTTCACATCATAATTTCAGTAGAACTAACGCAGAATGCACCAACAGGATATTACAGCAGCAGTGCTGGCTTCCTCCCTCATCTCAGTTATCCGAATATCCTGACCGCACGGAGTCGAGACAGAGGCATACGAGCAGGCAGAGAGCGTCAGTACCACGAAAAAAAACCCCAGAAGTTACGTAACAAGCTGACGACCAACTCGCCACAGGGAGAGAAACGCGTAGTTATGGAACGGTGATCGGTAGAGCTAGCCGCATCCCGTCTGCGCAATAAGCTGCTCGTCAGTCCAAGCGTGCATGCCGAGGCAGAAACGACAGAATTTCCCCGTGAGAGCTTCTCATCCTGACGGAAGCGAATGCTGCTCCAAGCCACTTCCTGGGGAAGAACCTCAAAACTTCTTGTGTTTCCTTTGCTGGGAAAGCAGATACGTACAGAGTTTGCGTTTCTGACACGCCTAGTGTTGCTTGCGTGCAGTAAGTAAACCACAGCTGGTGCAACATTTGGCCGAACTGATAGTTGTGCGTGTACTAACGACGATGTTTTATGTTGTCGAAAGTTGGCTATCGTCGACGACATTCAGAGGCTGTTGATACCGCATGTGATGCGCATGGTACTATTCCGGAAACCCTTGAACTGTTTTTTGATTCGATAACCATAAACGTTTAGGTTGGATTTACATGCTGATAAAAAAGCGCAGTACGGAGACGAGAACTTCAGATCGCCGTAACTGAAGGCATGGAAAAAGTTTTGCATTATTTAGGAATTAAATTACCGATGCAATGCTATATACCAAGTGATTCGTACTTTTTAAGCACAGATTTTTCTTCGAAAAGCCCTGAGAGATACGACATTGTCGTATACAACATTGTAGTTGGCACCGGTAGATCCTATAGCATGGCGGTATATGTATTGAAACAGCTGTATGTAGATGCGTTGGCTTGGTTTTAAGGTATTTAACATCCCAAAGTGACTCAGGCAATGAGGGACGCCGTAGTGAAGGGTCCTGGGAATACCGATAATCTGAGGTTCTTTAACGTGCACTGACATCTCGCAGTACACGGGCCTCCAACAGCCTCCATCGAAATGCGACCGCCACAGCCGGGATAGAACTCTCATCTTCCGGGACAGCAGCCGAGCACCATAACCAGTGATCCACCGCGGCACCTTTGTAAGTAAATTATTAGCTGAATTGAAATACTAAACTTTTTATTTTAGGGCGAAAAGATTATAATGCAAAATTGACAGGCCGTAAACATCGAAAGTGAATCTACATTTTAAATTTCATGAATGCGTTGGAAATATCCAGAGTCAAAAATAATATGAGTTTGAAAGCTCGGTGATTTCGCTTTTCGGCATCCTCAGTTTATGAAATGGCGGCTCTACAATTTCTAGTGAGCAAATACGTGTGCTAGTCACGTATTTTATGGCGTAGAAGCAGTTAAAGTGATTTCCGCGGTGATACTAAGCACAGTGACACTATTTCAAAAATATATAATATCAGAAAGCTATTTCAACTAGGTATTTTTGATGCTTAATATTTCGAATCGTTCGGTCAAATAAGAAAATTAAAAAAGGGGCTAACTAGCAATTTTACCAGGTTTCAAATTTACATTCTAATCTTGCCCCATAAAATCAAAAATAAAAGAGTAATTTGTTATATTTTGTTTATAATTCGTTTATTTATCGGTCTCTATCGGTTAAATACAATCCGCCATGATGCAGAATTAACCTGTAAATGCCGCATCTTCTGATCTATCATGAATTTTGGAAGAAGGATCAGTATTAAAAAAAGAGATATCCGGAATAATCCGCATCTCGTATTTCTGCTACTGATCTTCCGGAATCGGCCCTGTATTCGGCAGAAATATGAAGGGACTCATGTTTCCTGTGAAGATACAGCTGTGCGAGATGGTTTGTTGCCGTGTTTCCAGGACACAGCGAACAATAAACGGAACACAAGAAACACGGAGGACCACCGGACGGAACACTGAACTGTCAACTCTCCATTCGAAAAGAGGCGAACCTATATTAAAGAGGCGCATATCAGCCCACATGACCAAGTCAAAGTACTACTGAGAACAAATAAAAACAAAGACAAAACCCAGCTCTATGAAAACCATGACTGAAGGGAAAGAAAAGCCATGACCACAAGGAAGCTAAGGTCTTATCAGGGTTATGCTCTGAAAAGGGATAAAACTTCAGCTCAGGTAATAGCTCGAGACCTACCACCTCACCCGCACAGAGCGACCAACTTCGAGAACTTATTCTTCACACAACAACCAATCATGCATCAGCGCCAAGAGAACAGACACCCAAAGTGAAGCAAAGGATCATATCCAAAGGTTGAACAGTGACGCTATCAAATTTGGTTTGAAGATAAAAGAATGAACATTGCTAAATATTTAGTGCTAAAATCGACAATGAAAAGAAGGGTAGCAATATGAACACTACAAGGTACTTACTAAGGTAATCGCTAATAGAGTTAGGGCAACCTTAGACTTTAATAAATCAAATGATCAGGCAGGCTTTCTTAAAGGATATTCCACACTAGATCATATTAACAATATCAATTAGATAATAGAGAAGTGCGCAGAATATAACCAACCTCTATATATAGCCTTCATTGATTACGAGAAGCATTCCACTCAGTGGAAACCTCAGCTATCATATAGGTATTGCATAATCAGGGTGTAGAAGAGCCTTATGTCATAATACTGGAGGAAGATATATATAGCAACTGCAGAGCTACCATAGTCCTCCATAAAGTCAGCAACAAAATTCCATTAAGGAAGGGCGTCAGGCAAGGAGATGCGATCTCGCCAATGCTATTCACCGCCTGTTTAGAGGAGGTATTCCGAGGCCTGAATTGGGAGCAGCCTGGAATAAGAGTGAATGGAGAATAACTAAATAATCTGCAATTCGCTTATGACATTGCCTTGCTGAGTAACTCACGAGGTGAACTGCAAATCATGATTACTGAGTTAGACAGGCAGAGCAGAACGCTGGGTCTAAAATTAACATGCAGACAACCAAAGTAATGTTCATCAGTATAGCAAGCGAACTGCAGTTCACAATTGGCAGTGAGGGGCTGGAAGTGGTAAAGGAATACTAGGGCAGGTAGTGACAGCTGATCCGCATCATGAGAGGGAAATGACTAGAAGGACGAGAAATGGGTGGAGCGCATTTGGCAGGTTGTCCCAGATCATGAAAGGAAATTTACCAATATTCCTCAAGAGAAATGTGTACAACGGCTTTATCTTACCGGTACCCATCTGCGGGGCAAAAACCTAGAGACTAACGATAAGCGTTCAGATCAAGTTAATGACAACGCAGCAAGCCATGCAAAGAAAAAGGATTGGTGTAACTTTAAGAGACCGGAAGCGGGCAGTGTTAATGAGAGCACAAAAGCGGATTAATGAAATTCTAGTCGAAATCAAGAGGAAGAAATGGGCTTAGGCAGGGCGTAAAATGCGAAGGCAAGATAACCGCTGGTCCTTAAGGGTAACGGAGCGGATTGCAAGACAAAGTAAGTGTAGCAGGGGGCGGCAAAAGGTTAGGTGGGCGGATGAGAATAAGAAGTTTGTAGGCAAAGGGTGGCCGCAGCTGGCAAAGGACAGGGTTAATTTGGTTGACATGGGAGAGGCCTTTGCCCTGCAGTGGGTGCAGCCAGGCTGATGATGATGATGACGATGAAGAACAATAAAAATAATAAAAGTCCAAACGAGTACATGAAAAAATAAAAACTGCGGTGATCGATTAAAAGCATGACTTGCAGGCATAGTAGTGAAAGGATGAAATTCCAACATCTCACACGAAAAAAAAAGCGGTAAAAAGGCGATTGACTAAAACGCACAAAAAAAAATTCGAACGGAGTAAAAACTAACCCGCTAAAGAATGTTGTTAAAAGCAAAATATTTTATTGAAAAGGTACCTTTTTTTCTATCAATGAAAACGAAGGAAGGCTCACGTACTGATCATTCAACCTTTGTATGCTGGCAGTTTTCATAATCACACTCGTTAGCCTATCAACGTGTCTCCTTACAAAGGCAGTTTTCTCAAAGTCTGGTAAGCAGCCTGAATGGAGAAGGAACTTCTACCTTTTCCTGCGGAAGCAAAGTATTTGCATTGGATCTGTTATGGCTCCAGCGTTAAACAACCTGTAGGCCGACCTTGACATAGCTATCAGTAGAAGCCGGGAAGGATCGAAGGTTATACAAGTCTTCCAGTTTGTTGATGACTTTCTGGTGCATTTTAATTGCACTCAAGGTATGTTTCGTTTAGAAGGCGGAGCAGCCTTAACTTTGTTTTCACAGTGCTTAACAACCATAATTATAACTCAAGAGTTGCCAGAACGAAGCGTCTTACAATTTCTAGATCTGAGTCTTGATTTTAATTTAGACCATGTTTGTTGGATATAGGTATAAACCCAAGGGCAACAAGCCCATTCTTACGCTTGACTCGGCTCATTAAAAACTGGTTGAAAGGAATATGGCTTAAGGAGTGTGCAGCTTTCCTCCCTCAAAAAGCTCGATTCATAGCACTGAACAAAGTTTCTTTGGGCAGACAGCCCGATTTGAAAAGCAGGATATCCTTCTCAGCTTCTGGCCTCGGTTGCTGAAGCTATGTTGAATAATCCTAAAGTACCTGTAACTGATGGAGCACATATGCGGAGAAAGAAACTAGTTGCCCTGCCTTACAAGCATGAATTTTTCACAACCTGAGAAAAATTGGAAGAGTTGGTGTTGAGGCTGTTTTCAGTGCAATTGAGCAGTTGTCTCGCCTCTTCAATAAAAAACAGAGCAGTATTGGTAACACTCGTCCCCAGCAGCCCTTATTCCAGTGCTCTCATTCAGTTATTTATTCCGTTCTTCTGCCTTGTGGCAAAACGTAGATTGGTCAGACCGGTTGCTTTTTAATCGAGAGACTGAAAGAACACAACTACGATGTGAGTGTTCGAAAGTCGTGGCATCTCGGCATTCACTCTGGAGATTGTAAATTTCGCGACTCAGGTTGCTTACCAGGCTTGGAAAAAAAAAACTCTCTGATAGGGAGACACCTTTATAAGCTAATACGTGAGATTATGGAAGCTGCCATCTCAGGGCGTAAGAATACCTCGAATTTCATTGTCAGAAAAACAAGTAGCCTTCCTCTCGAGAAACTAGGTTTTAAGAACATTCGTTAGCAGCCTAGTTTTTATTCAATTCTAACTTCTTTTTGTGTACCTTTTAGTCAATCATCGCCGGTTTACCGTTTTCTTTTTGCCTTGTTTTTTGTCGGCCTCTTATCCTTTCTTCTCATGCCTACCAGTCATGTTTTTACCTCAGCATTGCTTTTTTAAATTTTTTTTGCCGTCTTCTTTATTGGGCTTTCATCATTTTAGTGTTCATTTTGTTACATGCCTTTTGATTGCGTTTGCCTTTTGATTACAGTCCTTTGCTTCGCTTTGGGTGTCTGTTCTCTTGCCACTGAGCTATCACCTGAGCTGCAGTTTTATTCCTTTTCAGAGCTACACCCTGTTAAGATTTTAGCTGGCTTGTGGTCATGGCTTTTCTTTCCTTCAGTGACGGGTCCTTTGCAGCTGGGTTATTGTCTTTATTTTAGTTTTTATTTGCTGTCTTTTGGCCGTCCTCATATTTGCCTGATACGCACTTCTTAAATACGGGTTCGCCTCTTTTCCAAACATAAGTTGATAGTTCAGCGCTCTGTCCTGTCGCCCTCTATCTTTCTTGCGTTTCGTTCATGCTAGCGCTGCGTCCTGCAAAGATGGGAAATGCTTTCTAAGTAATTCTAAGTACGTTAAGGTACTGTGTACTTTATTCACTTAAAACGAAGTTAGCGGCTTGTGTTGACTTTTCTTCTCATCAGATCTGAGGCAGTGAAAGTGAGTGACTGCTCAGCCTAAGCAGGTCTGCTTCCTGCCTGGAGCCTGAAAGCTTCCACTCTCTTGCTGTCTTTTGCGCACGTGTATAAGTTCGTTGATCGGAAAAAAGTGGCAAGTTGTGTTGGAGGAAGAGTCTACCAATCTTTCAGAAACGAAAAAAAATTGTTTGTCTTGCATCTAGTGTAAGATTCGCCCTCAGATACTATGCTGATGAACTACTTCTGAAGTTTGTAGTCGTATGTTCATGATTTTTGTTATGTTTTTATGTCCTTGCTCCTTGCGACCCTATTATGTTCCCGTTTATTGTTACGTCTTTATGCCCCTGCGTATCGTTTACTGATCTCTACTTTTCTAAGATTTTTCGTCCGAAGATTATTGCTCATTGCGTAGTGTTTATTTTTCAGTTACAATTATTATTTGCATTTCTGGCCTTTGCTTTGTTTTCTTTATGTTGTATTATGCGTTGAATGTTTGACGAGTATAGCTGAGCATTACGTCGTCACTTTTGATGATTTATTCCCTTATGTAAAACAAAGCAGCCTGCGCCACTGTGATGAACCAGCGTCACGTGTCATATACATGCATACAAAATAAAAAAAATCTAGGAAGGTACTTTCGTAAGTATTGTTTTATGTAACTGCGACACCATCTGTCATATTACAGAGCATACTAATGCGTTCTTTCTACTCGAGTTTCGCGCAGTCGGCGGCGTTCTGTTCTAACCACACCACGCCTCGTCAATTCCAAGCTTAGGGAATGCAATGCTTCTAACAGCACACTTTCTCGTTGTTGCTGTTGTTTGCCTGCGGTGAGCCGGAGCCCCCCTTCACTACGTTGTCTTCGAGTATCTAGCTTGCGACAGCGTATATCGCGTGGCAGCACGCGTGTACCACAGCTTTCACCCCGCGTGCAGGTTTCAGTGGATGCAAATAACTTTGCGAGCGGGGCATGAACTGCCGCAAGTTAGAGTTCATAGTCGGCCTGAGGTTTGCTGCGGTTTGTGCTAGATGTTCGCATGCATTTCACGAGAATGGGTGCTAAAGGTAATTCGCACGTTATTAAAATTTTAAGAAATTTGCATCGATAAGTTGAAGCTTATATGCATCTGCCTGCGCAAGTTCTTTTAATACACGACCACTTCTTAACATCGAAATCACAGAAACCTTCTTTGTAAAGTCTTCAGGCCAGCTTAACTCTCCTGCGCATTGTTTGGAAAGAATAGAGTCTGCTGTGTTTTTCTTTTTTTTCCTCTTGATCCTTGTAGGAGACCTCGAAGTGTCTGACAGGAGTGTCATTTATTCCAACTTAGCACGAAGATAACTCTAGAGGTTTTTTCTGTCGTAGGAGAAGGAAATGTTTGGAAAATTGCCGACTATTAATCTTAATTGCTGAGTTCAGACACCAATGGAGGGTTACTGTAGGAAGTGTTAGGGAACGTTTTAAAACGTTGGAACACTTCAAAAGTTTTCGTGAAATGATATAACTGTTTCTGCAGAAAATAACACTGTGCAAGCGCGCACTGATGACATTTCGCTCAAAAGTACCTGTCTGGGTTAACTTTCAGCACACTATACAAGGGTGTAAACAAACTTTTGCCAAGAACTAAGTTTTAGAAACGGATTGTCCCAAGGGAGAGGGAAGAGTGTAGGGCAATGTGCGCCTCGCTTTAGATTAACTCGGTCATTCTCCAGTGCTGGTACTCGCAGTGGCGTCCCCATTGAGATTCCGTCCTTGGCCTTTTAGAAATACTTAAAGCTTTCTCACAGCAAGTTAGGGCGACTCCGTGAAGTTCATTCATTCTGGTGAAGGGCTCTTTTTGAGCATTCAATTATACGCTTTGAATGATCTCGTTTTTTAATGAATTCTCTATGAGCTGAGCTCAAGTGCTCTTCATTGAGTCACTGCTGTGAAATAAGAGTGGCTGATGGATTTAACATACGCTTTACATTTTCCCAAGGACCTTGAAATCTCATTCCTGGAACAATGCTTATAACATAACATGTGCGATTGTAATACTCTTCTAGATAGATTATTTTGGCCGTATCTTGCGTCGTTTCGTATCATACAAAAACTAACTAACATTGTTTATAACTAGTTCTCAGTCTTTTTAGTGTTGTTTCTCTCAAATAATGATTTTATTATTGACTCCTTTGGTTAGCGTAGCCGTTACACATCAATTAATCATATTTACAGCGTAGGAAAAATTGCCGTAGCTTTCACTTGCTCAAATATCCTATGGCAGGCTATAAGTACCGTTCAAGAAAAAGAAGGCTAAGCAACTTCCTTCTTCTGAGTAGCCGCCAGCTTTATATTATGTTTCTTGCTCCTGCAGGAATTTCTCACTTCGGTTATTCACCTTCACACTGAATCATCTGAATGATTAACTATCAACTTTTATGTTTCTTTTAGTTCTCTTTCCAAGCTTTTTCTACTCTATCAGTATTAGAGTTCTCTGCAGGTCTACGCAGACGGCATCTTTAGTACAGCGACAGGTGCGTGACCATGCGTGAGTCGGCCAAGTTGAGTGTTTGCATGGAAGCCCATCTGAACGAAGTGCAAGTTGCGTGCGTTGAGTGCGCGCAAAGCATGGACCACCAGTGCTGCTCATCAAAACCACGTGAGAGCGACGTATGTAAGCGCGTGCGTGTGTGGAAATCCCTATAGTCTGGGTCACACTATGCAACTCATTTTATTATGTCATTATCATATTAAATTTTCACTCTACATTTTGTTTCCTTTCCTTTCATACACCCTGAAAGCTATAATGTCTGCACATCTCCCTTGGTAATTTTGTTCCGACGTAAGAAACGTGTATGACTGTACTCCTTTCAGCCTTTCAGCTCGTTCTAAACCTTTAGACATAAAATCTTTTGAGATAACGCAAAAACAGCATACCCTAATTCGCCCAAGCTTCTTGCTGAGATGAAAGGGACAAGAAACATTTAAAACTTCGCGTCCGATTTTTCACTACCTATACGGCGCCTTGAAACTACTGGTGGAGGCAATTTATTTAGGTCTCATAAGCATTCTTGTTGGTCTCGTGAGATATGAGCGAATCGAGCAAAATAAACCTTCTTTAGAGCATCTTAATCAGAGCGCTTCAGCACACATGCTGTGCACTAAGAAAATTATAGTACCTTCCTGTGTTCATCTCTGTGAAAGCCTCCGAAACTGTGCATTATTAATCACCGCAACTTGTCCGTCAATTCGTTGGAAACCAATAATCTCTCTATATAACAGAGTTAACACCTTTATCGCAATGTATAGTATGAAATGCGTACAGGAAGATTCTGTATTCTCTTTTTTATTTTCTTGCAGTTTTTTTCAACATTGTTGTGTGATAACAACTCAACCCAAGTCAGCGCTTATTCTGGTCGGTACCAAAACAAGAATTATTGGTCGTCGCCAAACGTGCTGTAATGGTGCTTCAACGCCTTTCAAACGAGAAGCGCAATTTTTTGGCGCAACGAATTTCAATATTTTTTGCTTTATACAGATATCAAAATGATACTGCATCGAGGCCTGTTAAGAACCTAGGTTCTTTCCGCGGCAGAATTTCTCTTCAGGAGCCACTCTAATTTGTATCGACTGTCAAAATGGGGACAAAAATAAATCAAAGACCTTGCAAAATTTGCTTGCTTAAAAATGTAGCGGCAGAACTTAGATTTGAAGTCTCAGTGAGATTGTTTGCACTCAGCGAGGGTTCGGAACGACATATTTTAGCGTGGGTGGACACACGCACACACAGAAAAAGAATTTCCTGGTGTCATCAGCGTTTTAGCTTAGCAGATCACAGCCAGCGCTTTTAGATTTATTCTTGCAGTTTTGATATTGATCAAAATATACCACTCGTGCGATGAAATGGCATTTGGGACAATATTTTCGGAATGTCGGTTTTGTTTTCTGTACAATGAAGTCTTCCCCCTTTCAAGTCGTGGCGAAAATAACCGCTTGCCATTTGTTTCCATTCCGTACTCTCAAAACTCCATTCTTTCTAATTCATTGTTTTGAGCGTCTTCGACCGCCACACATTCATAATAACATTTAAATTGTCCCTTGGGAGTTTTATGACAAAGTGCGCCTGGAAGCTTGGAACCGAAGAAGTAGCGCGCAGTTGCAAATGCTTTTGGATCAGTAAAGCGCTTCTGATTTTTTACTGATATGAGTAGTTCCTTTGCAGGATATGTGCACAGCGCGCACTAGCTTGCTTTTGGTAGACCATAGGGCTATGTTCCAACGCTGCGAGACTCTAAGGACGGGCGCGCGCGTTGGGAATCATAACTGCTTTAACGCAAAGAGGCCTGAAATTAAATGAGTTAATGCTAATGTGGGCTACCAAGATACGGATGCAAATCCTGCGAAATGATGGTGACAGGCAGGAAAGAGCAAAAATTCCAATGAACAAAAATATCTCGTATTGTCGCTTTCAATCCAGAAGCGAGTCGCATAGCGTGTTGTCTTATTATTTGGATTCCGCGAATAGTGTGCAAAAGCATTATGCTGTAAAATATTGAATAAAAAAAACAAATAGAAATCGCGAACAGTTACTCTTGGAAGTAAAGTGAAAATTTCCTCATCCCTCGTTTCACAACCTTTATGCCCTGAGGCAGTAAACATCGTTTTCAAAAAAGTGAAAGTTCACAAGTTTCAATGGTGGAAAGTTGCTGTCAAGGATGACTTCAAGAGATTCACGAGACAGATTGTAGAATAATCTTGGTACGCAAGCGACCTTAAAATAATATCCTGCGTATGTTCTATCATGCTGGTACATATTTGTTTGACAGGTGCTAAATAAACTTTTCCTCCTGACCACAACCTCTCTAATATGATATGGGAATAAGCAGTAATATGTGCATTTGAAACTTCAGAATATTTTTTTGCGGCGAGCAAAATACTTTTCCACGTAGTCTGTTCCAGTGGTGACACACATCAGTCAACGCCCTTTGCGCTTTTAAGTTGTCGGTGTTTCTAAAAATGAATCGACATTGCTAAAGTGCTTGGCATCGCATGGAGAGGTGAATAACTCATGGCGGAGTCAGTGTGTTCCAAAGTGCCATCAACTTTTCTGCGGGTTGCCGACGTGCATATATCCTCTGGTGAAGAGAACACAAAAATTTTTAAGCTGGAGACAAAGAGGACATTCGCCCTTTTCGTTAAATTCTTAGACCGTTTATTTCGGTCTCTTCGTAGAGAATAAAACCCAGATGCACATACATTTTATCTTCTCTTGTATACTGTGACTCAGGCACAAAAAAGTACAGCAAGAAACTTAGTTACACTAGAAGGTGCAGCAATAAGGACACTAATTCCCCAACGCAATACAAAATGAGGTGCAACGAAACCAAGGAAATCTAACTTAAAAAGGTTGGTTTCTCTTCTAATGATCATCAAGCATGGCTCTTTGCTGTTTCGCAGTTTTTCGCGACGGCTTATTAAGAACGAAATGAAGAATAAACTGCTGGGTTCTTCCTTTACGTGCTCCTGCAAACAAAAGGTTAATATGTGCCATTGGTTCAACATGCTGGTATATTAAGGTGCCTTATAAGAAGAGAATTCGGTAGTAGCTAAGACGGTTCGCCTTCTCTGCCAGTGCGATTGACTAGAGAGGGCTTTTTATTCAAAAAAAAAGAAACCGAATAATGCCACAGATGAAAGCCAAAAGCACCACTATGATACAAATGCTATCTTCTGACGTGGTGAGGAGAGCAGAAGAGAGTCTCGACACACATGAATAAATGAAATTGCGTGTTGTGCACAACGAAAGATCATAGGCATTGGATTTTTGGTCTCATCCTCCTCTTTTTCACTTCGAGAGTTGCCCTTCTTGCGCATGAAGTTTGTCTTCATTTATGTATAGGTTTACTATGTCCCCTCCCCCCCCCCCTACCTCCAAGTATTGAAAAGTATATCGTCTCGCCATCAGCCAGATTAATTTGGCTCTTAGTTTGTGCCCCTTTGAATTGGTCATTCTATTTCAGTGCATCATAGCCATGCGACAGTCCGAAAAGTTTGAGGGCGACTAAAGGGAGTTGTTTTGCAATGGTGTTGGTGACGCGGTTGAAGAACAACATATTGAATCCGAACATTGCTCACTTTGGTCTTGTTTTATCTGCACTCTGCATACCAGTAATGCCTGCACATTTTGTGTGGTGAACACATTCATTTAAAATAAATGTTCAGGATGAAAAACGAAAAAATGCACAGGATGCAAGCACAAAGGAATGTAAGAGGCGACATTCTTGAGGAGCATAGCAATTTCATGTTCCGTTGCTTGTCTCTGATGTCGAGAAACAGAGAATTCATATTTGGAATGGTTCATTGAGGAATTGAATTTTGTAACCTGTTTATTATTCTCTTCGAAAAGCGTGTACAAGTATTTAAATATTTCCATGGTCCTAATATCTTCTTGACTGCTCTTGGCAACGATAATTTTCATTGTAATCAGGATTAAGTGTTGCTAATAGTGGTAATAAATCTCGGATGATAATTGTAATGATGGCTGAAACAAAATTGTTCTAAGAGAAGAAAGCTTGTTATCTGCATATCGTGTTTGAAGTCGAAGAAAAATATAAATAGAGCATCTGTATGAACGAATTGTCTTGAAAAAAAAGGCACGATGCAATGATGCGTGAGCAAAGGAAATGAATGAATTCCGGATGAGTGCTCTTTTTCCTCATGTGCAAAAACACCAATGCTGACCTAGAGAGACTATTACTATAACGCGCAGTCTATCACGAAGAAACATATTTCCACGCACCATAGGAGACATGCTGCCACTCAGAAGGCACTATACATAGTCTGTTCTTTGTGCATTGTACAAGTAGGAAAAAATGTGGTAGGGTTTCAAGGTAGTTAAACCGAGTAAACGTGCGAATGCATGTGCTCATCCAGTGCGGTTCACGGTTTTGCTTTGCTGGATCGTCGGGGCATCTGGCAATAAAATTAGTTAGCTAGTAGCGAAGGGTGGTTTATTGGAACGCGGGAAGCGCCGGCGGCGAAAATTCTTGCACAAGTAATCGATGAAGCAAGGTGGAGAGAGGCAGGGTAACAAAGAGCAGTTCTCCAGCACGAGCGTCAGCGCGCAGCTTCAAGTCCTTCCTCTTTTTTAGCATCGGCGCATCATCATCTTCATCCAAGTAGTACTAGTTGATGAAGACGACAATGTGCAGAGCAGAGCTCCTAGTGCGTATATTAGTTTCATAGTAGTATCACTTGATGAAGACGATGATGCGCAATGCAAAGCGCGAGAGTGTGTTGAAGTTTAACACTAGGCGAGGTCAGCTACGTCGATAGGATAGGGCTCTCGTGCAGTAACCAGTGAAGCTGATCTGCTCGCGCTGCGGCAGGTTTAAATGCCAGTTGTGGCAGTTTTTATTTATGTACTTATTCATAATTTGCCAAAGACCAGCCTTAAGGTCAAGCTTCAAATAAACTCGGTGAGCCGGTTGCCGCTCTGGAAGTAGTGCTTTCGCACTTAAAAAAACGACCGAGAGCTGATAGCATTGCGACCTGTGTTAGTAGACGTGTAGTGAATTTTGCGTCTCTGGGAACTGTTCTTCAGGTTTCTGTCGAACACACAATCTCCGTTTCATAAGTGCAGCAAATTTGCGCCGTATTGAAGAATTCTGCCTCCTGTGAGGATTTGAATGCTCTTGCAATGCTTATTACAATAACCTGGGGCGCTTATGAATCCAGTGCTAGTCAGTCAGTTGCGGCTGATTTTGTTCCCAGTGCGCGGAAGCAGTCCAGCAGAGGTCATTCATTATCTCGTCGCCAAACTTCACTCAAGAAGACGGTATAACGCGCGCAAACTTAACAGCTTCAAAGCCCTACATTTCTGTATATGTTATGCCAAGATATGGACTAACCGTCCTTAAAGCTTAAGTTGCATGGGAGCATAATTATGTGACGGCAATATGATTCCTTGCAAGCATCCGATAAAAAAAGAGGGCGAAATGGCTATTAAACCAAAGTTAGGACTATCAGCGCTGTTTGATCGATTCATTAGAGGCAGTTTTAAAACCACTATCAGAAGCAGTGCGATGCTGCATGCAGCTGCTTTTGCACATATCACTTCATAATTATGGGCTCATATACATCATTCCTGTTGTAATATAGTATTACCTCCTAAACTTAATATAGCAAATGAATATATTAGCTTGAAGTTGCAATAGAATACCAATGAAGGTAGCAAGTAAGCATTAAGTAAGTAAGTAAGAAAGTAATCAAGTTAGCAAGTAAGTATTTGATGCCAAGCCACGTACAATAAGATGGCGGGCGATGTAAAAACCGAAAGAAGAATACCTAGGTAATAGATTTCAGCAGAAAAAAGCTGAGCGCTTACGCACACTGCAAAACGATGAAACTGAATTGGCGTTTTAAAGAGAGGGCGTTATAGCGCCCGACAAGTATTAATCGATTGTGAAGGTGCCATAAATATAGCGGTTCATTTTTATGCTTACAGTTTTAAATTTTTTAAACACTGAGAGACACTTGGTGTGGTTATTCTTTATGATATGTACAGCGATGCAAAAAATATGTACGTGATAAAGCTCTTAAAACAGACGATTAAAAAAAGTTATAATTATCAACATTTTCGGTAATTCACTTGAGGTACAGGATTACATTGATAAATTGAAGGCGATCAATATCCATGGTGATCCCTGTTTTTCAAATTTCTTATTCCGCATTTTGGTTCAAAAAAATCGAGTGCCATAAATAATATTTTTCAAGACCGCCAATTGAGATTTCCCGCGTTGCCCAATGATGAAATGACATCGCTCGCATTTCAAATGCGTCTTCTCCAGATGCAGCTTTTGTGTTTTATGATACTGGAGAAGTTCATATGATTTGGCCAATGATACTAATGGAAGAAGCGCTTTTTTATAAACGTTAAACACAATAAAGCCGACTCAATGAAATTCAAAACGATGTCTTTGACGCTGAACATTTCGAACTAGATTGACGATTAAGAAAGTTTATAAACAGGGCTGGCCTCCTACGCTGACGCCTTTTATTTTAGTTTTGTACTCTTCTAACCTAAAGCTACAAATAATTTTTAGGTAGCTATATTTATTTTTCTCACCAAATAATAATATTTGAACCCCAACACGTAAGAAATGTCCTCTTTGCAGTACAATTAACTTGCACAGAGAACACCAATGTATCTTTGAAAGTTGCCAAAATCAACACCAGTAAAGATTTCAAAAATCGTATAGCGTACAAGTAGCAGCTTCGTTTAACTTTATCGCAATTTCACACAGACCACACTGTGGTGAGGTACGGCATATAGGGCTTGCAGGAGGCCCGCAACAGAGTGCTTTGCAGCAACCAATAAATTGATGAAGAGAAACGACAAGCTCCTGCATTCATAGCACTCACTAGCTCTTCTTGCCTTGCCTGCAGTTGTCTTTTCCTTGAATCTGCTTTTTTTGCCGAAATATATGAAACGCATTGGATTCATCTTTTTATTCAGAAAGAGAGTGTCTAGTAAAGGAAACGTTCGTGTGCTTTACCATTACTTTTCTTGCTAACTAGAGGAAGAATTCAAGCACTGAAAAGCGCACGGCAACTAGGCCTGTCATTTAAGAGAGCTACACGATACATGAGAAGTTCGAGTTTTTGAAAGAACACTTGAACAAAGAGGGCAAAAGGGCACTTAAAAAACACACTTGCGCTCGCATCGATTGTTTTCATACATTGGCTTTTAAAACCGCAGCTCAAGAGGTATTAACACATTGAGCATGTGTATTTCTGAACTGCGATTGGCACTGGCGCAGGGTGAGCCACCGTAGCTTTCATCGGATCACAGAGACGGAGTTCAGAAATCAACAACACAGAAACAGCCGTGCAGTCTGCAGCATCCGTCGCGTTTACATTTTCTTCCGCGGCTCTTCTTTTTCAAGGACGCCATTTACAATAGCCATCCTGTGGGCCAACAGCACACATTTGTTTTTGCGCATAATCATCATTTTGACGGATTATTTTAAAATTAATGACAGTCAATTGCAGAAGGCAAACGCTCATTGACTTTATCTCTACGTCGACTAACATACACGTATGCGTTAGACACCAAGGCCTGAAAATTTCCGTATACGCGTTTATAGAAGCGAAAGCGGCACTCTTGCATATATTCAAAAGCGGTTCGAAAATGCTCCAAGAATGCTCTGTGACGCGCCTCACGAGTCAGATTAGTAGCGCATGTTATCCGGTATGAAAAGTGCTCTAAAATATATATGGAGGGAAGGCATGAAGCCGTAACCATTCCACTCTCGGCGGACACCTCAACCACACCTTGAGAGAAGAGATGGAGAAGGGAATGAAACAACCGAAGAGAACAAGGAGCTCCTTAATGAAGGGTTCCCGGATCGTTTACATGGGCATCTTTTTCCTTTACCCTTTAGCGAAACACGGACGCCGCATACGAGGTTTGGTCCCCCGAGTGACTTGCACATCTGTTTCCTGTCAGGCCAAGTTACAGTAATGAGGGCCAAGAGAGGTAATTAATAATAAAATGTCCGGTAAAAATTGCACTCTGAGTGGGCCCCTGAGTGATGTCGTGATGGGTGCATTGAAGATGTCAGGAGAAAATAGTCAATAATCGTACAAGCATAGAGAGAGACCGCTTTGCAAAAAAAAAAAAAAAAACGTCTGGTTTTTCGTAATACTCGTAATACAGTTCGCAGAGCCTTTCAATGTGTTTTTTTTCCTCTCATTGTTTCCGCATAATAGATCGAGCAGTGGGAAGCGCAGTGGAGGGATAATTAACAAAATAAGTAATAAGTATGGATTGAGAATTTCAGCATTTACTCATGACGTGAAAACGGTTCGGAAGTGTCACAATACGAGCCCACGCTGTCCGCGAATGGTTGCTGCGTCAATAAAGTCATTTTTTTTTACGAGGAGTCTTTCAATGTAACCGCTCAAGTTCTACTGTGACAGCCTCTGTGACACCCTCACTTTCTTGATGGAGAAATTTATTTCGACCAATGTGTTGCGCACTAACCCAGAAAAAGCTCGAGGCTTCCGCAGCGTGTAACTTTATATACGCTCGAAATATTGTGCTAAACTGCTGATATCAAGCAAACCCACTGGGAATTACGTGAGGATAGGTTACAAATGAGAAGCACTGTCGCGCTGTCTGAATAAATGTTATATTTGCATTCGTCCACCCTGGATTATACTTTTTATTTCTCGAAAGATGGGGCTTGTGATCGCATTGCCTCATCCGACAAATCTTTGGCGACAGCATAAAAGCGAAAGCATGAGCTTCGGCCTGCGAGATGACAGTTTAGCCGCCAATGGCTTCTTGCCGTGAAAGTGTAAGTAACCCCGAGGAAAATGTGTGATATTTGATGAATTACCGCTGTCAAGTAGTAGCTTTCCAAAATGGCATTGTGTGCAGGCAAGCACAGTAGCAAAGCCATGAGCGAGGTGATTATATGGCATCACACACGAAAATAGTCTCCAGGGTCTCTCAGCACAAAAAAACAAGAGCACCGGTGAAGGGTATTTCTCGCGGGCTACGCAAGGAAGCTTTTAGCGTTCTGTACCTGCAAGACAAATTGTCGCTGGCGAAATCCCAGCGCCCATTAGCAGTGAATATTCAGCGAGCCAAGTTGAGGGACGCATAAGGGCCTCCCCAGAAAAAAGGTAACAATTCCCTTGTGCACGGTTGGAAAGTGTCACTCACTTAACCTGATGGCCAGCACATTCTTCTGGTGAGTTTGAATGACTCTCTTCTTTCTTATACCAGTCGCCACAATATTTAGTGAAATACTTCTGCAAGGCAATTGTGCTTATCAAAGCTTAAGTACTCAAATGATGTAAACCTAGATTTTGCAGTCATTTATTCCTACATCCTTTCGTGGTTCTACAAGGTTAGTTAGTAAATATATAATAAAGCTTCAAAAACTTCCGCCTTCCTACAAGACGGCTAAGTGGCTGCGGCAGATATACACCACAAGCGCCGAATCTTCCTGTCTCTCTCCCTCGCTCTCTCCTGAAGCGCTCTAATGTCCTTCAGAATCACATGTGACGTTGTCATGACATTACCACATTTCATATGTGATTATAAGACTCCCGGTATCAGAACCAACACCTCTCGATCCTCGCTGTTCTTGCCACAAAAGCCGAGGCTAAGAATACCCTATTTATAAACGCTTATGTATTTATAATTCCATTAAAAAGACCCCTGAGGAAACTCAGGTATCGAATGTTATTATATCGTGCACCACGTGAACGCAGCACTTTTACTGCATGAGATGCTGCGGCAACGCAAGCACAATTCACCACCTCTGAAAACCCCGCACACAAATATTATTCTTGAAGAGCCTGAATCTCAAGCGTCCAGGCGGTACTGCTATATTTCTGCTAATTTCTGACACAGTCTGTATTTTTTCTTAGTGATGCTGTCCTTCAAGTATCCCTAAAGTTGTGCAGTTCAATGTAAAAAAAAAATCCAATAGGTCATAAAGTTTATATACAGTTCTTCATATCCAAGCCAATCCCTTAAGTACAAGAGCCTCGTTTGCTACATTATACCGGGAGACTTTTTTTCAAAGTTTGCAGGATTTTTATTGCATAATAAGCTTGAAATTTTGCGGTGGTGTTTCTGGAGGTGAATTCTACAGCATGGAAGATAATATATACGTGATAGAGCTTAAATATTCGAGAAGTATTTTACAAAAGTTAACCTGAAAACTTTTTAGGTTATGACTTTAAGGGCCAAGATTGTTTTGCAAAATGAAGGGTCGTGCACAATGAATGTGATCTCAGCTCTTAATATTCTGTGTCTGCAATGAGGTATAAAACGTCGAAAGTAAAAATTACGCATTTGACAGCATTTAGTTTACTTTTCTTTGTTCCACATTTATAAAATGGTGTCGCTGCACGTATTATCGTCGCTGAACTCCCGTTGTCTACTTCCACTGCACAGAATATACAAGCATCGTGAGTATTCACTACATCAAAAAAATGACAGGCGCCATTGTAAACAGTGAAACTCGGGAAAGACAACTTCACGAGCTTTCAAGAATGTATTTTTGATGTTCGATATTCGAACCGCTTTGCCGATTAAGGACATTTAAAAACTGGCCTCATCTTTGGATTTTGAAGGCCTTCAGTTTTACAATTCAAACTTGCCTTAAAATAAAAAGGCTTGCAATTTTAGATATTTAATTGTCTAATTAAAACGAATGACACTTTCGGACGTTCGCCTTGCTGTCCAATCCACCTGCTAACACCGCACCACGATCTGAGTTATGAAAACTTACGAGACGCTCCTGAGGTATATATTAGGCGTAGGCTTGAGGGCCATACTGTGAATTGAACGTGTATCGTAATTTACCGTTACGGACAAAAGGCCAACGTTGACACGTTGTTTGCTACACGCCGAACAGTGATTTCATTTTGTAATCGACTTTGATCCTTTATCGCCTTTCTCACGTGTAGGGTAGCAGGCTCAGCGTTGCCTAATTGAAGGTAATGCCTTTCTTTTCTTCGCTATTTTTTCTTCTTATTCGAAACATCTCTCTAGACATAAAATGGCATTGTATACTTTTTCAACCGCAAGTGCACGATACGGAACTGTTCCGAGTATTGCTTCGTAGTTCGTGTTTTTCTCTTGTTTCAGGAACCTAAGTGCGTTTTTACGTGACACACAAAGCACGTACACGTTCGCCTAAAGTTGACGTACGTGTAGCGATGGAGAGACGGAGCTGGGCTCAGGAGCCTGCGAAGCGGCAAACTGTGAAGAAATAATACAGCCGCTAATGGTGCTCCTCGCTGGAAATGAACAAAGCGTGTGCGAAGTGTCGGAAGCTAACAACGTTTCTAAGTCCCTGCGACGCGACAAGAAAGCAAATTATTCTCTCAGGTAATGAAGTAGGAAAGCCTTTCAAAACCTTTCCGATTATATTTCATTGGGATACATGGATATGGGGCTTCATTTGCACTTGGATTTCTTACCAGCGCTGCCCGTGCGTCTAGTGGTTCCGGAGGCGCGGACCAGCCACCGGCGAGACGTTCATGGTTCGCGCTCTGCGATACCGCATCCTGCACGGCACATTCACGGCGCGCTACAGGCGCCGTTACAAGCACTACGTGTTGTGCACTGACGTGCACTGACATCGCACAGCACACAGGCGCCTTTTGCGTTTCGCCTCCATCGAAACGTGCCCGCCACGGTCGGGTACGATCCCGTGTGCTCCGGCTCAGTAGCCGAGCGCCCTAACCACTGAGCCACAGCGGCGGGTTAATATCGCTGCAGAATTCTGGGATTTATGTAAAGCAGAGAAGTGTAAGCAGCTTTACTTTGCACTATTTTGTTACAGATTGTAGAAAGGCAAACTGCGTTGGCCTTTCTACAAGCAGCAAATGCGGTAGCCATCTGACGCTGCATTACGGGCCTGAATGACAAAATCACAGCGCATTTCTCCTTTCTGGTGACACTACTCTGCCTGAACACTTGAGCTCACAGCACCCGACTGTTAATACAAGACGGAGGGCATTTCTTCTCCACGACACTGCGTGGAGCTGCCCTAAAATGCAGGCAGTTATTGAAGAAGAGAAGCAAATAAACGATCTACCTGTCAAAGAGTACTGTCTTACTTCTTCTGGTTTTTGTGTACTTCATTGCCGTAGCCACAACTTGCAGAAAATGCGCAATTTCTCATCATTGTTCTCTCTTGTCTTTGAATCCATTTTTTTTTGTTTTAAGGGCCAGATGGGCAACATTTTTTCGGTTGTAAAATGGTGCACCCTGCAGGCCGAGCTCTCATTGAATTCCATATTTTACAGACGTCCGTTATAGTCATCGTAATGTGAATTTCGCAATCGGGATTTCTTGTTTAGAATAAGAAAAACCGCTAAATTTTCTATGTTGATTTTTTTCACGTTACTGCGCTTATCAAACAGACTGCAGTTGTACACATGTGGCCAGAAATGATTGATAGCCGGGAGTTTGGCCTTCGCACACGGTGAAAAGTTTAAAGGGAATAAAATAAACCAAACTATATCTACTTGCCTCGAGCTGCACATTAGGACCCTCAAGTACACTCATATTTCCGCTGCAAGACCTAAATGCTAAAAAAATGAGATATATTGAACTGATGCCGAACATATATGAAAACCGATAACCAATATAAAAATTTGTCTGTTTTATAATCGGCAACAAAAATCATACAATGCTGAAGATAAGAACATTGTCCTCTTTATGACGACTTGGAGAGAATTTATTATTTTGGTTTAATAGAAGGAATAAACCTATGAGCTCCTGCTGGAATTTCTCCTAGGCTGGTGCATAAATTAACTTTTCATCCGTAGGTACGTGACATTTGTATGGATCAGTTGCTCTTTTCACTAATATTGTACGGGTGGACTGCTTCGTCCTTTCTATTGTGATCCGTCGGTTTGTTACTGATCTTTTATGATTAAGAGTTCGTGGACTTGAATAGATGGCCGATGTTCTCACGTAGAGAATATTTTTCGCTTTAGTGAGTCTTTAAATCTCTCATATTTCTCTGCGCCCAAGCCCGAAACCTATATCACTACGACCACAACGTGTGATTTTAATTTCTTTGCAACAATTATTAGAATAATGGGTAACTACCTTTTCTTCCATACCAGACAGCAAGCTTTAGAATGTATGGCTATAAATGAGGCTCTCTGCTTTGTATCATTTCAGGCTTTGTCAAGTACTTTTAAATCCTAACAGCGTCCTTCGTACCAACGTATGTTTTTTTGACGTGGTGTTTCACCAACATTGCGGTCTTATTCACCGACTCCCCTTTGTCGAAGTAATCCAACGTCCACCAGACATCTTTTTCCGGGCTTCGTTTTTCTTCGCAATGCAGGTTCTGCTCAACCTATTATTTTGCTGTTAACATTGTAACATAAGAACTCATTTCTTCTTTTCGTTAGTCCTTGCTGATTGAATTATGTGATGCTGAAAAAATAACAAAATGACGGTACAGCATCGGCGGAGAGACTGCGCAAATACTTTGTAGTGCTTATCAAATCTACGTTGCGGCAAATCTCTGAGGGGCCCCACTTTGTAATGATAAATGCTTAATTGGAAGCAACTGCGAGATTCTGAAAGAACTTTATACGATATTTAGCACCCAGAGAAGAAGCTTTTCCAACTATATGGTTTGGTTTGATTTTATGCGTATAACGTCTTAGTGCTTCTAAGGCTATGGGTGGCGTCGTAGTGGAGGGCTCTGGACAATTTCGACCTTCTTGAATTCTTTAATCTGCACTGTCATTGCAGCGGCCAAAATTGCATTCTGATCAGAGGAAATGCTACAGGCCGGTGTAACATCTGATGTCAGTGCATGGCAAAGAACTCTCGGAGGTCTAAATAATCCGGAACCCTCAAATACGGCGTCGCCATAGCTTTAGTAGCTTAGAGACTTAAATCATATAAAACCATGCTAAACCGTAACGCGTTCGGAATTCTTTTCAAGACGCTATGTGCTGCAGAAAGCTTTATCGCAAAGTGGCCGATGCTTCTAAGAAGGCACTGTCTTCAAAGTGCCTCCCGTTTTTCGCAACTCTTCATGGCAAAAAATATCTGACAGCGTACAATACATTTGATCTCTCTTTTAGAGACGTACTTTTCCTTCATATGGGGAAGTCGGCACAACCATGACAAAGCGCAAAGACATCACGCCCACGTCCGGTCACTATTTGCTTCTGCTGTGCGCCATGCGCGGGAGATTGCAGCCAGTGCTTGCGTTTTATGTTAAATGTTAAGATACTCACCCACGCCGTTACAAATTCAATTCTATTAAGTTCTCTCTCTCTCTCTAATAAATGAAATTAAAATCTATTTCTTAATATTCAATGAAATGGCAATTGCGGCCAACACTGAGTGACCCATGTGGAGACCTTAAGTTTTCTGTCGTCACTGTTTGTTACTCCCAGCTGTTTTTATTCGTTGACGTTAAAGGTTACCGATGATCACTTACACTTATTTCGCACGCCTGAATGTATAAAACTACGAAATTAGTTCTGCTGTCATGCGCTCACGTCCTGATAGAAGTTTTGCAGTACTGCTTTCACCACGTGTGCCTCCGCACTTAAAGAACCAATTACCCGACGCAATGCAAAGCAAGGCGTGCATGGCAGCGCATCACGAGCGGAACGCTGGTAGGGATGCGCGCTACTACAAAGCCATCACGACAATCGTGCCTACCCAGAGAAGCAGAGTCGCCGAGCAGCGTACGACGGCACGCTCAGTACCCTGTGCGGGAAGCCAGTAACGCACCGCCCCCCCCCCCCCCCCTCCGCCCTCTTCGTGAACCACCCGTCAACGCCTGGTCCTGTCTGCTGCTGTGGCTGCTCTGCACGGCTCCTGCGGGACAAGAAGCTGTGCAGAGTGGTTAGCGTTTCTATTGCAACACCGATTTAGAGGGAGGCAAAGAATGAGGCAAGCGCCGTGTTTGTCTTTCCTCGTTCTTTGTCTCCGCCTTTCGTGCTGTTGCAGCAGAGCTCCTGCCTTAGCTACGATTTCCTCAGTGATGGTGTTTCTGAGGAAGCGGCTCCTTTCTCCGAGAACCTGTCTCTCGACGAGAAGGCGGATGAAACGCCAGATGCTCGCGCTAGACACTTCTCACTGTCGCTGGGAGTGTAGTGGTTGAAATAAATAAATGAATACAAATAAAAAGGCTCCAGCGACGCTGCTGAGGACAGCGTCCATGTAAAGGCACAGCTCATTGTAGAGAAAAAGCAGGAAATTTAGGATGAACCAATTCTAAGAGTACCCAATTCTGTTGCTTGTCGTATTTCCCCATCGTGTCGCCGCTTACTCAGTACAGTCTTTTTCAGACACCGTCATGCAAATAGTTATATCTTTCTTGTTTGTTTTCCTGCACCACCCCATAAACTCGTTGTTTCTCCTCCAGGAAAATCACTGCGTACCCAAGTGACAACAGCAGGCAGTGGCGCAGCCTGGGTGATTACGTCGGGCATGCTCAGTGCATAATCATATGTTCTGCGTAACTTTACCAAATTCACAATTACTGTTTAGTATTGAACGAGAAGGATTGAATGGTGTTCTTGTTTTTTGGTATAGTGACGTCAATCCATCTTCGACAGCATGTTTTAAGCTGCAGACTTTGCATGCATCCGAAACTATGCGCGTTGACGGACCACATAAAAATCATATTATGCCGAACAGATACCCGGTGGTACCTTGTGGTATTGGATGTATAGCAGAGTTGTGCTTGAGCCAATCTGGTCGGGTCCTTATGAGAAATTCACATCTCATATGTTTTGGTTAAGCCATGTAGTGTTTAACCAACGTTCACCTTGTGTTTATATGATGTTATTCTAGTATTTTTTTGATAATGTCTGAAATATAATGCTTCACGACCTCACACACATCAAGAAAAAAAGGAGGATAGTTGCGTTTCAAACCCTGCACCTTTTATTATCGCAGGCGTAGTTTCCGGCGAAAATACGAGTCCGGTTGTTTTGACTGTCGGGGTCGAAGTATACTGAACATTCCACGGGCTATACATGGCCAATGTCAAAATTTAGTATATTGCGGATTATATAGGATTTTGTTTCAATATCACCAAATGTGGCGTGAAAATTTCAAACCGTACTGGACACGAAACTACACCACCATGAGAGGGTGTACAGTGCACGTTTCATTTATAGTAACCAGATTTCTTCTAGAGGACGGCACGAAAGAATAGTCAACTTATTCATTTAGGGGCTTTGTACTCTGCACTAATGAGGGCGCAATCGCTCCCCTATAAGAATAACTCCCTGCTTTCACAGCGAACGTTCAGCTGAGATTCAGGATCAAGCCCTTTTGTTTCGCTCTTCGTCATCGCCAGTATTTCCTTAGCGCTGTTCAACCACACATAAGCTCACAACATGGATCGAAGTAGCATTTCGCGTGACACTCAAGCTAAACAGATAACTTAGCATATCTCAAAGAAAAAAAGTTTGATCCCCCACTTGCTCATTATAAACAAGGTTCTCAAGTGGGCTTTATTTCTGAGAATATTCTCTTGTCAAGAAAAATCTCATCTATGAACTGAGCACATGGCTCGGCCTCTATTTTTTTTTTCGCGTGACACATACTAGCGTTGTTTGTGATATTTATTCAAATGATATAAGAACATATCTTCCTAATAGTTTGTGCATTTTTCATGTTTTTTGAAAAACATTTCGTAATTTTTCCGTATCCTAAAACTACACCTTCATTATAAAGCTCAGTTGAGGACTTCTGGTTCATTTTAAATATATGCTCTAAGCAGTGCACCAAAATTAGCGTGCATGACTGTGTCGACTCCACCCGCATCAAAATGAGGTCGTCGCTGCATGAACGGCCCTAACCAGAGAGCAGTCGAACACCAAAGGCAATATTCCATAGCTATTGAGTGGTGCATTTTCTCGATAGCCAAAATTAACATACAAAGACCTCCACTGAACAGCACGTTGGCCGCAGAAAAAATGTTGGCAGTCTAATTTTGGCGGCAAATGCGAGTAAGGCCGAGCTGGATATTAAAGGTTACCTCCGGAAAAGAGCATGCCACAATCTCTGGCAAATACAGCTGATTTCAATAACAAATTTAGGCTCAATTCATTACAGATATTGCAGTAAAGGTTTCTTACAGTCGACCAGTACCACAGCTGTTTAATAAAAGAAAATTAAATTCCTACATTTCTCACCTGGAGCGAAATTCAGTGAAACTAACTGAATGTTCAAATTCTTGCTTTCGGAATATTTGGCCGAGAAGGGAAGCTTCAACTTTCTGAGGCCTAAAATAATTTCATTCAAATGCAAGCATATCGATACTAAAATCTTATGCTTTCTAATTTGCTGGCTATATACCCAATTGACACAAATATTAGCTGCTTCATTTTTAAATCTAACGCCTGCCAGAACAAATCTTGTGTTATCATGGAGATTTCTTGCGAACATCCCTATATTATTTCATTCCTTTTTGTCGCGTATTTGAATTTACCAGAAGCAAGAACACTTCTTCAGCCACTGAACTTAAGCATACGAAGTCCACTACCACCAGCAAAGCGCACCTAGCATGGCGTCACGTAGAGGCGAGTAAGCGTGTATGGCGTACTTCACCGAAGTGGCCAGTGCCATCAGAAAATCCACAGCGTACACTTCTGCAGTAGAATATATGGCTCTTTTTTTAATCACAACCTACAAAACCATTGATCTTCACGCCCAAGGCTCGCAAAGGCATGGGTAACTAGACAGCATAGGAGTCTTCGTTCGCTACGGCACAAAGTTTTCTACTGAAACTTCTTTTACGGCAAATAACAATGCTTCATATAACTGTAGAAAGCGAAAAAGATAGCCACACTGTGCTCTCACTGGAATAACACAAACGGTCATCGGTGCGATTGAAGCTGACGGGAATGCGTTAGCAAGTGAGCTCCGATTTCTTGAGTGCATTAAGTCGTGGCGTCCTCCTCGTGCTGTAATGATGCCGACTGGAATTTCTGGCACACATTGTGTGCAGCTGCGCACACTACTGCCACAGCGCGAGAGAGGCTCTTTAATAAGCGGCAGAATGGTGCTTGCAATATTTTTTAATTTTAAAAATTATTTCGGGGTATTGTGCACATTTCTGAAATGAGATGTAAAGTGGGATCTAACGTTTCATTAAGCGCATCCTGCGTAGGGCTCAAACTGGACATGCGTTAGAACTTCGGCTGGCTCATGCATATGGGAGACTCAAAATATGGGCCAGTCGGTACATGCTTAATAGGAAAGTAGTCAAAAAGACGAAAGCAGAGAAGAAAAGCAGATGCACAACGCTGAATGGACCGATCTTAATTTTGTGTATTTATTTTCCTGATCCTTCGTCTTTTGGCTGGCTCTCTCTTAAAATACCGTTCAAGTGGTCGCGTGCTGTTCCGTTTGGTTTGAATGGCTCACTAATGAAAGTAGACGAAAGCATTATCTTTTAACCACAGTGCGAGAGTCTGGCCGCATAATAAGGGGACAGAAGGCTTTAGTAGTGTGCTGAACTGGATAAACTGTCAGGTGTCCTGACGTAGCGATTACAGTGGCATGCCTATCTGCACATTTTCGAGAGAATGCAAGGGGTGAGTAGCCTTGCCCTTTCTAATATGAACCCACCACGGGGTGCAATCTTTTATGATCAAGCTGTGCTTTGTAATATAGTTCATTCATTGCTGCCGATATAACCCGCAGAAGCTCCACCGAGTACTTTCTTAGTAATTTTGGGGTCAGCAAGGTAGAGAGTGCAAACAATAATAATAATAATAATAATAATAATAATAATAATAATAATAATAATAATAATAATAATAATAATTGGTTTTTGGTGGAAAGGAAATGGCGCAGTATCTGTCTCATATATCGTTGGACACCTGAACCGCGCCGTAAGGGAAGGGATAAAGGAGGGAGTGAAAGAAGAGAGGAACAAATAGGTCCGTAGTGGAGGGCTGCGGAATAATTTCGACCACCTGAGGATCTTTAACGTGCAGTGACATCGCACAGCACATGGGCGCCTTAGCGTTTTTCAACAACGAGCCGTTTTCGGCGAGGCCGCTGTGGCTCGGCTAACCTGTACTTCTGTACTTCCGAAAGTTGGTCAGCAGATTGCTTTTCTTCCGATACGTATCGGGCCTCTCGTTTCCCGATTTCAGAACGAGAAAAAGTTAAGCTGTGCTGGCGGAACGGTCTAAAGCAGCGGCAAGAAAAATGATTTGTTCGCGCTACTGCGGGTACCAATGCCACTAGCGCTATAACTATGATAGGTCGATTTTCGGTTCCACCCTCTGTTGGCCTTGTTGGACGTCGGATTTTCTTTCCTATAACCCTTCTAATGCTCACGCAGTAATAAGATTCAATAATTGTGATGCCTGTTTTAGTTCATGATTTCAGAAGGTGTGTACTATGAAACTATGAGTTAAATTTTATTGTTATCGCATTGAGCTCAATTACATCCGAATGAGCCAGAAAACCACTTTAAGCGATTGAGACCTACCGATTGACTGTTCGTACCAAACGGTTCAACGGCTTACGCTCTCAAAATACATTCGAAGAATTTTTTTTGGTGTATTCGACTTATTTTGTAGCAAAAAGAATTGGGACTAAAAGCTTTTAATAACAACCACACAAGACCAGGAAAGCACACCGTTTGCTAGCCAGCAAAAAAACGTGCATGTCACTTTACTATAGCGCTAAGACATTTTAGGCATTTCGTTAACAATGTTTCGTGTTTTACACTTTCGTGAGAAAGGATTCGAAATTTTGCACAAAATTATCTGCAAACTTATTTGGTGTTTTTTCTAGCTCTGACAAACTCATGACAGAACGGCAACACGAAAACTAGAGCACTATGCTGCGCTCAGTGTGATTTAGTGTTCGTGTCATTATTTTCTATTTTGTTCATTGAGAATTTATGGCTTGCAGCACAACTTCGAGGAGTCGAAGGTGCTCCTCGAGCGTTGGGGCAAACACAACAACGTCGTCAAGGTAGACGAGGCATGTATGCCACTTCAGGTCTCCCAGAAATGTGTCCATCAGCTCTTGAAACGTAGCGGGTGCAAAGTACAAACCAAATGCCATTGCCATAAACTCATAGAGCCCGTCCGGAGTAATAAATGCGTTTTTTCTCGGTCCCATTCATCTACCTCGATTTGCCAATATCCAGATTTCAGGTCGATGGATGAGAAATATTTTGAATAGCAGAGGCGATCGAGAGAATCGCCGATTCGAGGAAGGGGATAAACATCTTTTTTAGTTACTTTGTTACCTGAAGCACGTGTCGCCTCAAAAACAGGAAGTTGAAGTGACAATATAATGCAGAACCTCCACCGAACCTCCTGGCTATCTAAGCATTTGTAAATTGGAAATCAATGGAAGCAGTGCCTTTTCTTATTCTTGCATTTTCTGTATCCTTTCATGCAAAAAGGAAAACATAAATCTGGCCTTGTACACCGAAATATAATGTTGCAACTAACCATAAATTTATAGTGAATAGTTAGAAGGTGCAAGTTGGGCGAACACATCACACGGTAAGCTCAGATCACGAAATATATTATATGCCGCAGGCCGTTTAACACCAATGAATTACCTTACCAATATCACAATAAATTCAATTTCCTACCCATTTTCCTAATTTTTCTTCATATTTGAGTTTTGTTTGGCTGTTATTTGTAGTGCGATGGTATCTTTTACGGTGAGGTTAAAATCGTCTTTAGGTCCCGCATGCTGGGTACTTTTATGCGTGTTCCACATATGCCCTATTTTCTCACACTTTTTATATGCTGATCCTAGTGGCAATCCCCCTAAAACGAATCCAGAAAGCAACAAGTGAAAGAGGCAAGCGTGCCTTCCAGTAGCAGAAAAGAAAAATGCCAGGCGCAACTGTAGCCTCAGAGATTGAGGGCACCGAAAATATCACAAGTACAGTCTTAGAGGAGTAAACAGCAAGAGCGACGGCGATTTCCCTGAAAAGGGCGCAATCTTGCTCTGTGGGGCCGTCACAGATCTTCCCTAACTTCCGTCAGCGTTTATTAAACTTGGACCTACCGATGTGGTAGGCCAACAAATTTAAATTTGGGCCAACCAAGTGTAAGGCTGGCGCGCTTACTACGCAGGTTTTTGCGCCGCCACTACCACCGTTTCCTTTTTTTCCTTATGACTTTTCAGATTTTCCGGGACTTCGTGGTTTGATTTTTAATTTTCCGCTGTGCTCTGTGCGCCCGTGCCATCTTATTTTTGCACCAGTTTGTTCGCAGGAAGAAGTTCAATTCGACAGCACAAATAGTCTGTCTAAACAAAAAAGAGATGGCCATTTACAAACCCAAGAGAGGAGTTAGAATGAAAGCTTCGAGGCAATACTTGATGTCAGGCGCTGTTTTATTGCCACCACTTTTGCATTCGGAGCAACTGCCATGTTCCTTTTTGCCTCCAGAATTTGGCATATTTTTTCATTTTCTGCTCTGAGACGTACAAATAATACTCTTTAGGTAAAATGAGGTTCCAGTAACATATTTCTATTTTTTAGCGTTTCTCTTAGCCTTAGTTGCTTTGGGACGTTAGACCCAAGACACCAACCAACCTATTTCTTTAAACATGCAGTCTAAATTAGTTTTTAAATTTAGGTTAAGCATTAACCGGGTTTGTTGCTATATTAAATGCGCAGAAAATTTGCCAGTTAAATATATTTCGAAATAATTTCCCATGTTTTGGGGCATTCAAAGGAACCTTTTGCGGGATATGAAGAAACAGCCAAACGGGACGAAGAAAATTAGCTGAAGGCAGCCTACACGTTTAGCACCGAAAAAGTTTTGCTGTATATTTCGATAAAAAATGCGAGATGGATGCATTTAATGCGGTACGCCAGATAGATAGCTGCACAAATGCTGCCGCCTCTCACAATGTCTCTCACCGCCGTCACCGGCCTGTCACAAGGCTTACTCTGGCCCAGCTTTCATTGAAAGCATTTTTATGTGCCAAGCGGAGGTACACCCGGCAATGAGTATGAAAATTGAAGAATATTGTGGGTTACTTTTGAGTACGCAAAGAAGCCAAGAAACTTTTTAGTGGGTTCTTATGAATTTCTTCAATTGAATGTGTAGCACTCATTGTAAACTGATGACTTATGTCGTGGGCAACACAAAAAATGGGTGGTCAAACTATTTCTCGTGAAACGTGTTTGGCCTTTTTAGTTACGAAAAGAGTCGCACAAGGAAGGAAGCAGCATCAAGTGCTGATTTGAATACTCAAACTAATTCTACTTTTATTGGTCTCTAACCGGCTTCAACTAGTTTGAACTAGATCGAACCAGTTCAAACCGCTTTGCTGAATGCCGTTCCGGAGCCAAACCCGGAACTGAAACCGGGAAATGTGAACCCCGAGTGTGAATGGACCCTAAAAAGTTCCGGTTAATATATGGGTCTGAACATCGGCTATCGAATAGGAGGGAGGGGGTGAGAGATTGTGAGAGAGGCTACGCGTAGGCGCCGTTATTCGCGCTTTGCTTTCGGCCGGCACCAAAGGCTTTTGCGCTTTCACAGGGAAGCTTTACCAGGAATAAATGGAATGGCCACTTGCCCACAAAGCTAAGGTAAATTTCTCAGCTTAGAGCCTGCTCATTGTTCTGAGGGTAGATGTTTTTTTTTTATGTGCGCAGTTGAAGGTAACACATTCACATTGCCTTTTAGCTCTCATTTTGTGCAGTATAAAGGCATGCGGCTTGAATGGGCCCCTGTGTGTGGAAGCGGACATGTACTACCATTAGTTTTCAGGTCAGGGTGGCACTTGCGCGCGATGGCTACACTTTTGGCTTATCACTCAATCCGGTCTCCCCTGATCTGCCCCCCCCCCCCCCGCCCCCACCCCCCTGCCTTCCCTCACACGAATTTGCGTAGTACGCTCTACCGACGCTACAATTGGCGAGGGCCTGTGCCTACGTAAATGAATGTGTTCGCGCGCTTGGGGATCAAGTGCTCAAGTATTGCTTCTCATTGGAAGTATACACAGCGAACGAGGAACCATTGTTTTTCCATGGCGCTGCACTGTATTCAGCCTGTCGGCTCCCAATTTTTCGTTTATTTTCTTTATGTGAGACTTCCGGTTTATAGAACGCAAATGACAATTTTCACGTATGAATGAAGACAAGGATTAAGAGACATGTTGCGGTGAGGTCACGCTGACTAGTGCAGAGAGTGTAGTCACTACAGTGTGCGACATGCACGAAGATAGGATGCCGGTGCCGCGAGTTGTACGGTTCACATAGGGCTCTTAACAATACTGAACGGCTACGTTAGGTAGTGGGGTCTCAGAAATGCTCATGAATGCATAAAAACGCATTGCTTTGTGGCCGTACCTCAATAACTGCTGCCCTGGGAAACTGAATTCTGGGGCTCTCTAGTGGCGCGTACATTTCGTAGCAGCAACGCTTACATGCGGTCATAGTCTACCGAAAAGTTTTGGCTGCGGAAGCCATAGAAAACAGTGGTTTGCTTGTGAACTTGGAAGTACATACGATTGGGTGGTTTTAGTAAATAGTGGCAAAATAATTTAGACGCACCTAGTCTGTACACCTGAGATTGACCTCTCGCGTAAATCACGAAATCCGCTGCCCTGAGCCACTAGGCAGGCCCCAGGCGTACTCAAACAACCCACACACTCTTCGTCTAGAGCTCGCCTGCTAGTTCGATGAGGGCGTAGTGGACTAGGAGGGGATATCAGATACTGCTCTGCGGGAGACCAGAATGACCCCGAGAATCCGCAGTTAGAAGTATAGGTTACCACATTAGTAACTGTGAAAGTTCTGAACTGAACATATGGGATTAGCCCGAAAAATTCTTGCAAGTCATCCTTCGAGGCACCTTAGCGGTTTCAAAAAATCGTGCGGGGGTTTTTATTGCCGACGGGGAAAAACAACTATAGTTGTATGCTGCTTCGCGCAGACTACTCAGTGCGTCCACTTTCCACAAATATTTATAAAGAAAAGATAAATTCCCGCCTCTTTGTGGCTGCAACGTAAGTTTTTAAACCGTCAGATAGCCTCTAATTTGGAGAGAAAATACTTTCGGACAACAATTTATTGTCTAAGTTTTATTCTACTCACGGTGGTAGAACGAGAGACATTCCACTTACTCAGATTGGGTTTTTGTAGCAACGTCATGCACTTGAACGACTTCTTTCTCAATTCAAACTCATGAGGAGTACAGCAGAAAACGTAGAACCATTGTGTCCTGCTCGTAGAAAACCTTGATGTCGTGCTCGGTGCTACGTGACACGGAAGACAAGTCGATTAGGATGGTAGTATCTCAGCAAGTTATACGGCCAGCGGTGCCTTCACGGTCCACGTAAACCGAGTCGTCATGAGCGAGGCGCGGTCGTAGAGCACTGAACAGGCCCTGTAACCTGCCAGCGCTTCAGCAGTTGCGCACCCTGACAACGTGACGGAACTGAAGATTAGATAATTTCATCCATTTTCCACTTATGTTATAAATTTAACACATCTAAGAAAGTATCATTTAGCTCAAGAACGAAGCACTAGGGACCATCACTTAGGCCAGTGTTGCGAAGAGATCCGTAGTGCTAGATCAAATGATGTTCTTAGGCTCGTCGGTAAACAGTTGTAGGCAATGAAGCGTTTACTTCCTGATGACGTTTCGTAATAGCTAGCACATAGTGCTTTGTTAATTTGGTCAAATATGCGATAACATTTCTTGAGATACGTTTCACGAGAGCGCTCGAGACAACTATTAGAAGGTGAACAGGATATTTTCTCTAGGAGTGGACTTCCGCTACCTTGCATGATGATGATGTTGCTGATGAGTTCGCATGGGTATGTTTGCGGCACATAACGCAGCAGCTAGACAAAAACGCAGCATCGACACTGAACAAACTCTTGTGAAAAAGTTTCGACAAGCTCTTCTAAACGATTCGTGGTTAAACACCTATGTCGAGTGGCGTTAAAAGCAGAATAATGAAATTTATATTAGCTTCCCAATGAACCCTAAATCATTCCTTTGGTAGAATATCTGCACGAAACTCGAACGACTACAGTGAAACGCTTTTCATGCAGTGATTTTTAAAACCTGAAATACATTTATACGTGACGCTAGTATTCTAATCGTCTTACGGAGCTCACACGCTGAAGCAATGAATGAATGGTTGCGAAAGCGAAATCCTACAGGTTGCTGTTCTGTTTGCAAAACTTGGATTATGGGACAAAAAAAGAAAAAGTGCTCGTCATTTTTCAGAAATAATTGCTATAATCCATTAGCAAGTTCTTCGGACCCGGCACTGTTTCTGTGCTATCCTGCTTAGAAGGAATAAACCAAAAGACGTAAAAACAATGTGCCCTCAATTTTCAGCTTCTTTAGGCAACTGATGGAGGCATGCGAGAAAACAAGACATAAGGGTGAGTTTTTTTTTCTTCTTTCACGTATAGTACCAGTGAAGCTCGCAATTAGGTGTCTCTTGACCATTAAGTGCTTCATTTATTCGTGTTCGCGTAAAGAGTCAAAGCACTTTAAGCCTCGCAAGAATTAAGTCTTACACAAAGAGAACTACTTTGAACATGCTCTGCGGCTCTTAGCTGGGCCGGACAGGGGAAAAAAAAAGATATTATTCCTGTCTGACGCGCAACGACAAGGCCTTGAGGCGAGTTTCGGTAGACGGTACGATTGCGCTCTCTGAATGAGTTCTAAGAGAGAAAATTTGGCGCTACAGCAAGCGGACTGTTTCCGTGAGGGCGCCAAATATTACAGCAGTAAAGCCTTAATGATGTCTGTAATCGCGCTCATAAAATGAATAACTTATGCGCATTTGTACCACCTTGTCTAAATGGCGCCTTTACAACAGTGGCTATAGAAACGATGAGGTGTTTTTAGTGTCGTGTTGAAGTAATTAGAGGCCTGTGCAAGAGCATGGCGCTCGAAAGATTCCCAGAATATTTGGAAGAACACTTGGTATGTCGCATTGTACAGCAGCGATATGCATAATAACTTTTGATAGACCTGAAAAGAGGATTTCTCTATTATCGTTACCACTCTATCTCTCCACCGCCTCCCTGCCCATCCCCCTCTTTTTTCCTTACCCTGTTCCTGATCGTGATCAAAATGATGAAGCCAATTAAACCCACTCGCCCTGGATTACGAGTTAGGCTATTAGTCGCATGAGTGAAAGAAGTGCACATTGAAATTACCGGGTCATACGCTCAATGATAATGTGGGCCGTCTAATGCATATTATTGCTTAGAGGATTTCATTTTGGCGTTAAGCTACTACTACTTAAGGCGCAGCACTGCCAGCCCTAAAACGGGGCTGATTTGTATTACTTCACATATCCATCATGACCATCTAAACGCATGCTAAAGCATTACCGCCTCTTTTTTCTTCTGAGGCAGGCGCAAGATTAGGTGCAGACAAGGACACGCTGCCACAAATTTATTGTTTCCTTAACAGATTCTAATACAAAACTAAACACGCCTAAATTACAGTTGGTCATACACACCTCATCCGACTGCTTACTCAAGAAAACATGTCATAAAAAATAGGAAAGCGAAGCCGTAAAATGGCTTAATATTCAATCGCGAAGGTTTCTACTTGCATGTGCGCTTATCTCGGTCCATTAGAATAGCATTCTGAGGCCTCCTGATAGGTTCGCCTAGCGTACTTCGCTGGTATATGTAAAAATAAGGGGCATACTTTGCTACACAGTAGCTAATCGCTGCGGACAAAATAGAGAGAGGTGGTCCAACTCTTGACTGGTCGCGGCAGTCGAGAAGTAAGAGTTCGGGGAGTGCTGGTTAATACATATGATTATTGTCCTGGGAGTATTAGCAGGCGGGACGGTATGTTTTGGACGTTTGTTCTTTTATTCGAGAGTTTAGTTAAAATACAGAGTCGATGAAATGCGAAAAATTATGCGCGTACCAACGAAGAAGACGACAAAGAACAGTTTATATCCCTCGAACAACTTGTGTTCTTTTAAGTCATTACTTGTATGAAATTTGCGACCCCTGCGTTCTAAAAACAACAAATTGTTGTTTTAGTCACTAGGCCATCTAGAAATGATGTTGGCCGCAGAATTCATTCTAATTTTCAGTCCATAAAAAAACGCAAAGACAGTCTTATTATTACAATATTTTAGACGAGTTGGTTAGGTAATTCTATAGCAACAGCGGAAAGTCGGAACAAAACAAAGGGAGGGCAGAACAGCTCGGACTGTCAAGTAAATTTTATTAAAGGGCCAAGAGGATTTCTTACCATCAGACGACCAGAAAGCAAAAAAACAAACACACAAAACCAAAAACCGAAAACATATGCGAAAGGTACTACAAGCACCGGTGGTTAGCTGGCACGTGTCAAATTTCACACACTAGGCATTTTATTTCTTTTTGGGACAATGCCACTGATGGGTACGCTTATGCAATCGTCCAGCAATCTTACAATCATGAAAACGTCTAGAATCTTCCTTGTTAGTGCGTCTCGGTGTTTTCTTATGACATTGCATTTTGTGTACATTGGTTCACAATAGCTTAGCTGACATCTTCTGCTTTGTAGTCCCTGCAGTGTTTGGCTACGTAACCTGTGGTAGTTACACGTGCGAATTTCTCGCTGTGCTCTTTTAACCTTATATTGAGACAGCGGCCAGTCTGTCCAATGTACGCTTTCCCGCAAGACATGGGCAGAGAATAGGTTGCTCCTTCTTGGCATGGAACAAAATAATCCCCGTGTCTAATTGAACACCTGCGTGTATGGTTAGTTAACCGTCGTTAATTGACGGTTCGTTAGTTAAAAGTCAGCGCTGCTTTGTCCTCCTTTCTTTTGTCCCGTCTTTGCGCTGTTACTATGGAAGTCGTATTATTGTTTCTTTTTCGTGTAAGTAGCGTTATCTGTAAGTAGTTATATCCTTACAGAGACATTTTCTTTGAAATAATTTGCTTGCAGTTGACATGTTTCTTTACGCGCTTTATTCCACCTCTATATTTTCTGCGATGCAGAGCATGCAACTCGAGTGTTTTAGCTTATATTTGAAGAAAATATTTTGCGCCTGGTGCTGGCGATTAGCAATTATCTTTCTAAAGGTACCAAGAATTTAGCCTGAAAATCATAATACCTACCTCTTCAGTAACAGTTATTTGCAGTCGATGGCTTGACGGCGTACCGTCTGGTCAGAAATCGTGGCTAATAAAGTTCACGGGTCACAGACAATGGTAAAAAAAAAAGATCTTTCGGTGGCGCTACGGTTCCTATGTTCGCAATGAGGCATTGTGATTACATGAATTATCTGGTTATTCCAACCAAATACCTTGAAGAAGTATTTAAAAATGTCCACTTTACGCTCAACAGCTTCTAAAATAATTCTTTCTTGAGTAGTAGCGCACTTCCTGTCAAACGTTTCTTTTTTTAGTAAATTCAAATTGACGAAGGGTACTGATGAAGGGACTATGTATAGACCCCTAAGGAACACCCCTGTCAAGGTAGTGTGTGGGTGAGGGATATTCCCCGTGATTCGAGGTCAAATTAGGCGACCGTGTAGGAATTGGTGAACCCGTCGACGATCCCTTGGGTCAGGATACGCGCAGCAAATTATTCGAGGATAATGGATAAATTTATTATAGCTCATACAGCGCCTCGCCGCCTGCGCACGCGCTGATTGGTCGCTGCGCCGCACGCCTGAGGGTGTCGACGAGAATTGCTATGGTAACCAGATTGGCTGCAGCAGAAGGAGGAGGATTGCACTGGTGTCGTTCATGACACGAGCAATGGCAACGCACCATGCTTCGTGTTCCGAACCACGTGATGTAACGAGTGACAGCTTAGTTCCTTTCCCTCGTAGCCTCTGCCTACGCTGTCACGAACTCCCAAAACCCCCACAGGCAAAAGCCTTGTCTTTCTAAATTGAACTTCTCAGATCCCTAGGCTTTCGTAGTGACTATCAGAGATAGAGATAGGAGTAGCATTTATGAAGCACGTATGTTTCAAAAATATAAAAAGTTCTCTTTATCTGTGCTTGCATTCATGCTGGTCTAATATTCTTTGCAATAATACAATCCAAAGTGGAAATACCCTGACCTTTCACTGAACCTCGGTTTATACCGCAGTAACTGTCGTGAGAACTTTAAAGCATTTAAGGCCTTTGAAGAAACTTTTGACCGATTCAAAGGAGGCGATCAGTTTCTTATGACAGAAGAAGAAAGGTATCGATGTTAAGAGACACCTTATCCGTATAAGTTAAGGTTTTAAAAATGCGAATTTAAATTCTTTCATTCAATAAAATGTAAGGCCACGGTTTCGATTTAATAAGTATAGCACCTTTGCTTTCAGGCGTCAGGAATCGGATAAGTTATTTTTACCCTTTTCGCTGCAGCATGTCGGTTTCTATACAGGTGTCCTTTTTTTTCTTGCTTTAAGCTGCGGAGAAAATTTTGTCCTTCAATAATAAGCCCACGGACAGTTCTTGTTCGCACTTTCCTTACAAATTAAATTCGAACCATGCTTTCCCTACATTCTTTTTTTATAACTAGGCATTTTTATGGAACCGTAAGTAGCATTAGATCTACGACCGCTTCAAAAGTATGGGAGCCTGTCCTGCAGTTTTTGTGTATGCCTATTGGTGGTGTCTTGTTAAATAAAAAATGCTTGCATAGCTTTCTGTGCTATTTTTGTTCCGCTGTCATATTAACGGCGGTTTCAGTTTTGTCTACTGTAGTTGTTTTTTAAAAAACCTAATTCAAAAAAACTATTCATTCAATTGGCATCGTTTTCTATACCTCCTTGAAATGGGTCTAAATTATGTGGGTCGTTTTGGTTAGTTCCTAAATCTTACGCTTTAAGTTTAATGGTACCTGCGGCTTGACGTGTTCCTATTTCTAGTGATGAAGACGGCCCCAAAAAATTCAAAGCACAAAGAACCATCGCTGATGTAAACGCGTCTGATGAGAAAATATAAAATGCCAGGTGATCCACTTCCTGTAATATCGATGCCAAATATAAAACAACTTCAGTGTGCTTCATATAGCTTCAGCCACTAACAGCAAGTATGTAAGCTAAGCGCGCGAGGATAAGGAAAAATAGTTTGACTGTGAAATCCTGCGCCACAAGGAAGTAAAAAAAAGCAGCCATCTCACGACTCGCTGATTTTCATCTCTTAGTACAACTAGTGATGAACTGGTCTCCTTCATGTCTTTCAAACAGCTCCGCTGCTTTATTAAGCGTTAGGTTATAGGAACCCCGTGAACTACCACAGAGACGCAGCAAAGAGTGCGCGCCAAGAGCAGGCGAAATTTCGTAAATAGTCGCGACTTTCGCCCTTTCCCGAAGCAAGAGCAATCTGCCTTTTTTTCTATAGGTATCTGAGTCACGGTAAGGTGAAAAGCATCCCGTATAGAAAATCAAAGGCTAGAACTAGAAACACCCATCTGATGAAAGGTTTAAATGAAAAAAAGATGTATTTTTTATAACGAGCAAAATGATTCGCCGGTACAAACTGAAAGCAGCGCATTGCTGATATTACGCACGATAGCTGGGTAGCTTTTCTGAGTCTCTCACTTCCGCTGCTCTTGCTACTATCGGATATTTCTCGTGCCTAACGGTGTATAATGAATTAAAGAACGCTCGAACAAAATTTGTTCGTTAGCAAACGCAGTTTGAGCAAATCGATGGAATACAAGCGGTGAATGTAGCGCATGCTTCAGAAAAAGATTTTAAACATTTTTTGTTTTGCTCAATGAATTTTAAATTGCCGGGATTCACTACTGTCTGTTAAATACATCTCGATGATTTCTCGGAAACCTTTTTGTACCCAAATGAAGAACTGCATTCCCCACTTCTTTAGGGAGTTAAGGGAGCTGACCACGCTTTAAACAACCATACCATCGTCGTTTTGTTGCTGCTCAGTTCTCAGTATGTTCAATGAAAACAGTTTAAAAAGCCATGCTGTACATGTTTACTACCTTTTGATTGAAGAGTAACGATATTCTGCACCATTTTCTTACTCGGCTTGGTGGCTCAGCGGCTTTGGCGTTAGGCTACTGGTTCCAAGGTCGCGGGACCGACTACCCGGCGTAGCAGCCGTATATTGACACAGACGAAATGAAAAACAACTATGTTCTATGCGGTGTCACAGCAGGCCAAAATCGTCAGATGGTCTATATAATTTTGAAATGGTCCCCTATGTGTCCCTTCTTCGTTCCTCATAGCCTACGTGCAAATGCAGAACGCTAAGCCCAGCACACCATATCACTCATTGTTTTGTTTAAGTCTCGGAAAAGCGTTGGAAGACCTGCTATGACTGATAGACAGTCAGGCCGCCTTGCTAGCGCGCAAGAATGAGAAAGGCCTGCGATCACTCTCACCCGGCTTTATATAAAGCTGCTATATGGCACACTTCGTTCAACGTACTATTTAGTTTCCGTCGAAAAAACTATTAAAAGGTCGTCGTCCGAAGATTATAGAGCCATGAAAAAAGAAGAAAACACAATTTTTCAGTGGTATGCCGTTTTATTTTTCTGAATATAGCGCTCTAGCTTTTAAGCTATCAGGACGTCTTCCTAGTCTCGGATATCTTTAACGGGGTGTAATCTCCTTCTCAGCGCTTTTCGAGACCTAAGAGCCCAATATTCTCAGCTCGTAATAAGAGCAGCATGACTTGCGCAAGGAGCGCACAGGAAATGAGATTCTTCAAGCTAGGGTCGACATCGACATCACCAAAAGTTTCCTGACGGCAAACAGTATAAGTTTTTGCTGACGCTGGCTCTGCGGTATTCCTCTGTATTATCATGTGATGACAATGAATTAAGAAATTCGACGCCACCGTCTGAGGCAGCACTTTATACGGGATACGGCTGCGACCTTCGAAATAATTGCTGAAAGTAATTTCAGATAACAAGGATAGAAAAAAGACGCACGGAAATTTCAAGAGCATAGCAGTACCGCCATCATGCAGCGGTTTTTCGAGGAATATAATATGTATTGCCCTTAAGGTAAATTTAGCTCCGGAAATTGGAACGGTAGGAAGCTGGATCCCTAGTTTTTATACATTCAAACATCCATTCGTGGAATAAAGTTTATGTGCTCGAAGGGCAAAAGGCACGTCAGTTGTTAAAATTTTTTTACTGAATTACCTTCGAACGCGCAGTCTGGCTTGCGGAATATATTTACTGTACTGCGCAGTTTATAGGCGCCGATTGGTCCCCTTACCTAGTAACATGACATGAACAGTAAAGCGAGCACACCTGCCTATTTTTTCTGCGCTGAAATCCAAGCTGTTTTCTTTCTTATAACTGATGTTGCAAATATTAAAAATGTAAGAAATTATCTACAAGAAATTGGAACACGCAGTTTAGCTTGAACAAGAGGAATATAATCTAATAAACTAAATAATATAGCACTGACCAGGAACTGAACAAGTCCGCGAACGCGTAACGCAGAATAAATATTGTCCTTTCTTTATTTTTGGCATGAAGATTGTCTTTAACTCTTCGAGCATGATTATAAATTAAATATGAGACAAACATGATCGCAATGACAATGTAAAATCTATATGAATACAAACATTATGCATCATGATAACCTTTATATTCAGCTGACGGACGCTTTAGAGCGAATTTTACAAAGTCATCTTATATAAATCTGGCCACTACTTCTTTGCAGCAAAATGAAAAGCAGGCTCCTAATGGAACACATCTATTTTGTTTTTGATCTAGAGGTGGCGGGCTCAATCCTGGCCGCAGTGGTAGCTTTGCGACGTAGGCGAAGCACTAAAACTTCAGTATCCTGTGAGATGTCAGTTCACGTTACGGAGCACCAGGTGGTCAGAATGAATCCCTCACAGAGCTTGCGCCGCTTCGGGACGATATACCCCATATACCAATGTCAGTCAATCACAATGTCAACATTGAAATTAATAAAAAGGTCAGCGGCCAATAAATCTAGGAGTTCGAATCTTAGCTTCGCGCTGATGTCTTGCACGAAAGCCTAGTGGTACCAAGATATCAACGCCATTGTTTATCGCTCCTTTGGATAACCCATCCTATATGAAAAAGATGAAACTCGATCCTTGCGACATTCAACCTTGCTTTTTACATCCATACCGTAATTTATTTCATGCGAATAAATTTGTGCCAACCTCTGGCGTTCAGCAGCATAAGAAAGGCCGTAACGTAGTGTCACGTAAGGTTCGCAGTTAAGTACAGAATTATTTCTCCGAAACCACAGCTATAGAGGTCACATATTCCTTCTTTTAAATGGCAAGAAGGGGCCTTGCAGTGGAGAGGAAGTGAATAAAATAGCATCTAATGTAATCCTAAGAGTGCCCTAATTCGTTCGCAAGAATACTAGAGCTATTTTTTCACAGATTTTTTAGGGCGAATCAGTTATAAGTGATGAAATGTTTCGCGGAAGACTTTCCGTGCCTCTTATTGTTTTGTGCCATCATAGAGCAGACTGTGCCCCGATACGACAACGTGAGAAGAGAAACCTTTTTGGTTCAGAGCACTGTACTTGCGTCATAGATGTGCAGACACAGCGCACGGATGCACGAGGAGAAATTCAGCTGCGCGACTTGAACACCATAATTGTTCTCTTCTCACTAGTCTATTGCTGGGTTACGTGGTCATCACCACAACACATATCGTAAATTACCTGTCCCTCTGAATTTTTTACCCAGTGAAAAGTAATAAGGGAGTAATTACTCATTTGCATCCACCAAAGCGGAGCCATGCGGCTACAAAGTAAAGCTATACAACTTTCTCAGAAACTTCGTAGTTAAAAAAAATTGTCCTGCTCCGGGACCAGGGAAAATTCGTCCCTAAACATCTGACCATTTAAAAGTAAAATAGACAAAATTCAAAGAACGATCAAGCTTGATGTTAGGGATGGGAGTAAAGGCGGCAAGAGTCATAGCGAAAAGACAGAACATGTTCTGCTATTTTGGAGAAAGTACATGCGGAGAACATGAAAAATAAGATCGCAAGTGTTTCTGACTAATTTGATTTCAATGCACCATATCTTGAAAATCTTTCTTTTTCAGCAACCTTGAAATTCTCCTGGAGTCCGCGGAAGGCATTGCCTGTAGCCGGACTCACGCTCGACTCTAGATTGCGGGAGCGTCCTCCTACGTCACAAGTCGTTTGTTCACCGCTGTAGCGGTGGAAAAGCCGGCTATATTCGTAAAGAACTCAAGGACGAAGCGGCATGTTCCCTTAAAGAATCTTCTTCAACCAAAAGCGTCCAACAATTCGCATGACTTACCCATCACTTTTCATGTTGTACCTGCTGGCGTGCAATCGCAGGGAATTGGCAGCTGAACTGAGAATAACCACATCCTGACATTATCAACCACATCGTCATGAACATCAGCCGATAGCCTTGATTGGAGGGCCTCATTTGAGGGCACCTGCCCTTTCGTTCTTAAGTTGTATCAGGGTTATGATCCGTGACGTCAGTCCAGGGAATGCAGGAAACGCTCATGCATTGTATGGAAATGGTATTGATACAGGCGCAGCCGCCACGCCACCAGATAACGGCTCCCTGAACTGGATTCTTCCTTCTTACACTTCTCATCACGACGGTGGAACGTCGTCTCCCGCCTTAGGCAGGATGAGAATGAAAACAGCTCATGACAACTAAGTGACCGAGTGCCGTGTGCCGGTCAGTTAGGAATAAGGTCCCTAGATCAGCTTTTCTATGTGGCGCAAACGTTTGCGGCGCCGCCGCCACATACTATTGGACAGCGCCCACTTCCGGTGCGGGAGCTTCTTCCGTCCTCCATGTTCATCCTTAGGTAGTGCAGTCCAAAGCCTCCTATTTGTTTGGCGTGCTTAAGATCCCATATTTTATGCTTTTTATGCCAGAAAGTGCTGTCCGCCAAACTCTGCTTGTTATCATTGAGTTATGAGTGCCTAGTGTATCTTTAGGGGCCACCTATTTGGAAATTCAGGGGCGAACTTCGTCACAGCAAGAGAATAAACAGTCTGGCATTAGGCCTATTTCACGCTGAGGTAAGGAGCGGGGTGTTGTGTGCGAGTGCATGGTTATGAAAGCGATGAAACGAAGTAGAATATGTGCTCTGCGTTATCCGCCTATATGGTGAGGACACAAACCCTTCACCTTTTAGGCTAGCAATATCCGTGTGGTAGAAAAAATTTAGTCTCGAGCGCGAAACAGCCTGCCCGCATCGGCGTCTGCCTACTAGCTTCGGCTGGCGACCGCCGCGCGGAATGCTCGAAACAAAGTTCATCGATGACTTACTGGAGCATGAAACGCTTTCCCGTTAGTGTACCGGCATTGTGTGCAGTTCTGGCGGCTTCGAGGTCACTGTGGGATATCTTTCAACCGCGTAACTAGATGTAACAGCATCTAGTGTGTTCGCCTGCGCGTTCTGCTAGTTATTCTTTCCGTGTGTTGGATTGGGATATGCGAGACTCGTGAATTCATTTTCACTTTCCTGTTTGAGAAACATTATACTGAAGTTCGTCCCTACAATAATTAAGGCTGACGCGTATTTGCTTGCTTTCTGTTCTTTTCTCGCTGATTTTACGCTAGTATTAGGCTGTCGAAAGCTTGTTTACAATCTGGTTTCTAGGTGTTTCTCTTTCATCTCCTTTGTGCGTGCGTTCTGAATGCCCCTCGCAATGAGCGTGTCTGCAAAAAGGACTTAGCGGCAGTAAAGAAAACGCTCTTCATTGTTAATAAATAAATTAATGGTTCCTGTGAAACATGGCTGATAGTTACTTTGTTGGTCTTGAAAAATGCGTCTGCCTGCCTTCTAAAGACGCTGCTTCCTGTCATGAATATAGTTATTAGTGTAGTCTTTAGTGTATGCGTCTTTGTTAGCAGGTGGTTACCTTCCGAATCTTTAAGAAATGCCGCAAGACGTTAATTCCTGTTGTGTGTCATGTCGCTGCATTGTATTTAAAACAGAATCAGAAGAGCTTTGCTTTATGCACGTCCTTTTCGTTGTGAGTTCTTTCGTATCCAGTTTTGTGCGCGCTGCAACGAACTCTATGGAAATGGAAGCGGCGACATGCGTGAACTGCATCTCAAGTGACTGGAATGTTGTAAAGTACGCTCGTCTGGCATCGTACACAACGAGTCTCATGTTTCTTGAGCCATCTGTCTTCTAGTGTTAAGAGCCGCTCACTTTCTTGCACAATCTATTAAGATTGCTGTGCAAGGTGTTGCTGCCATTTGCTTCGTTGCGAGACGACGACCTTAAACGGGAAGCTATCCTTGTCGCTGCACGTCACGGCTGCCCTTAACGGCTGAAGCCAGTTTTGTTAAACATTTATAATCTCACAACTTGATGCCATCCTTTCTACCTTCGGTGGTCGCACACCACTCATGATCCGAAAGTTGCCAGAAATTCCTTGTTGCGACTTGAGGGTGGCCTTCTGCCGAGATGACTGCAACCTCAAATCGAACTGCGTTTGGCTACAATTTGTGATATATTCATTCTTGTTTTTGTATGTTATTTCAATGCTTTCTTTTCATTGCTTCGCTTGCAACAAACCTCTAGTTGTTAGCAGATCTCATGTTCTCTCCTCTGTCGTCCTGTATATGGCACTAAATTTTGTAAGACATGCAACCTGTGCGGCCACAAACAAACGGCGACTACTTCGGCGGTGTGGTGGTCGCACGATGCGACACGCACCATAAAACTGTTTCGCGCAGCTACTGCGTCGAAAATAGCTTCAACAGCAGCGTGCAAGGGATACAGCGTCCCAGAAACCACCCGCAAAATCGGTCGATGCGCTGCGCACTTCCGCCGCCCTCAGCGTTTGCGGCCAAGCACCATGTAAATTAAAACTGGAGTGCACTGGTAGAATGGTTCGTTTCTGGTCTGTGCCTACATCTTTTTCCATAATTTCCAGTGTCTACCGATGGCAAATTCGTGACTCTATAAGGTCTCCTACCGCACCGCTCGCATGCATGCATCCGCACCGCCCGAGCTCGTTAAGGAAGAATACGGCGGCTACTCGAGCCGCGCAAGAAAGAGGGCTGGGTGAGGAGGAACTTGTCGCTGCTTAGCAAATTCATCTAGGGGCTAGTATGGAAGTGTGCGCTTTTCGGCTCCTCGGTATCTGCTGTTCTTCGTTTGCTTCCTTGGAAACCAGAATTCATCGCGTTGAAGCTCCTGAAGGAACCCTTATCTTGAAATCTTTATCGCTGATACTGTTCTTACCTTAGGCTGGGTACCCAAACCCTAAAATTCGCCTGAAACAGTACAATATGTAACGAGTTATCAAACAAATTGCGTTAAACAATCTGACTAGTTAACACGTTGGTTTTGTTATTTGACATCTGTAATTGCCAGCACTGCAAACCGGAAAAAATAATCTCAGCAACTTTAGATGGAAGTTTTTTATTATAAAAACCTTATTTTGCAATACTCGTTGGACAAATTCAGGTGCTAGCTTAGCAGCGGAATGCGACAGCGTCCGTGTTTCTTATTACTTCCGGTTTTAGCTCAATACGTAATGCATTCTCTAGTTTTAACAACAGTGCGCCGTTAATGAACTTGACGGCGATCCTACTTTAAAGCGACGGTTTCTGGAGTTTTTAAAAACATTAAAATGCTTTAAAAATTTCTTTGATCTCAACAAGTTTTTTTGAGCAAACCAGCGCCAACAGGCGTAGTCTAGTGGATTACTGGTGCCTGTGCAGAAGTCTCAATGTCCATGCGGTACGTCCAAGTCGCCTTGTCGCAAGACGATAGGCAGTGCTCTCTTCCGGTGTGGCCATGAGACAGGCAGCAGATGATGAGAAACGAGTGACGCGAGGATATATCCGTAAATGCGTCTAATAATAGGACGACCGCGATCGAGATGCTTCCTCGCACAAAATGCTCGGAGAGTTCTATGCAGAACGATGTGAGATCCGGACCAGGATTGTTCGGTCGCATCGTTAAAAGTGATTACGTACCTTCAGATACGAAAGCAGTGATCAATAACCCATCGTTTCGCCTAATAGAAAAAACTAAGCGTGCCCTAGTGAAAAACGATTCACATTTAATATAAATGTTTCGGAACTGGGGCTTCACACCCGCTTTCGGGATATCAGTGACACAGCTGAGCACCTTCTCATGATGTCTAGTCAAGGAGCACGAAAGCAACCGCTTTCACTGTTGGCATTCACGACAGAGTAACACGTTCTTGCTGTAGCATCTTAATGGTGAGCTTTGGAGATTTTTTCTCAGACACAAAGCTTACTCTCTTTTCATGAAAAAAGAAACGGGTTCACTATTGTAAGCGCTTCAGTTTAACCAGTACTGCACGTAATTCTGCGCTACATAAGCTATCACCATTTCCTACAAGGACAGAATTGCGGCGGCGCTGATAGGCAAGAAGGACAGTAGTGGCGGAGGCTTTTTTTCCAGACCCAGCTTCCTCTTTCGGGCATGTGCGCATAACCGGCAGCCCTAGCTCTGGCCGGGCAAATGAGGAATGAGAATAGATCGTTATATTGTGTTTCTTCCCTTCCTTGGGGCCCATTCTTAGAAGCACCATTGTGGTCGTATTGATGTCCCGCGGACCAAAGTTATACGGTGAGAAGAGGCTCGTGGAATGAGGGCCTCCATTTCCGGGCAACAGCGCAAAGCGTAGTGAATTCCAATTCCTGGCAACCTGTCAGCCTCGCTGTTTTCCTGGCAATACCAAAATTATTGCACAAGCAATATCTGCCTGCTTGATGTTTCATTGCCCTTTGCGTTCCTCCTGGTACTTACTGTGCGCCTGTGAAAGGTTTATATCGCCAAGAGAGGTACATTCCAGCATTTGTGATCATAATGATTTTTTTTTGCCTTTTTCCTGTCGGTAGGCTGGCTTGTTGTTGAGTGGCTTTCTATATTTGACAGTATTGCCCACTTGGTTCATGAGTCCATTAAACCTCACAAATATAAATATTCATTTGTATGGTATTTAGATATGTATTACATAATTAATTCACACGAATTTAGAGAGCAGTAGTCGGCTACTGCTTTTCATTGGCAACTACAGGACTTCTTTCTTTGCATTATGATCAATGCCTTGAGTTACTTGCGTATTTATCTTTGAATAGCGTATATTTTCCCATCATATAGACCTGACTATATTGTAAATTTGTGTTTGTAATTATCGACAATTCGGTATTTTAATTTTATTGGATGGCTGTTTGAATCACTTCATATTGTCAGCGGTCGTGAGAAGCGCATTTGTGTATTTTTTTGGGGTTTACCGCTGTGTCCATGCTGTGTGCGTCGTGTCACACGCTGAAGTCCGGGCCAGGTGCTGCTTTGATTTTCAATGTTACAGCTGGCCCCATCGGTTCTTTGCGATTCTTTTCGTCTGCGGTGCATATGTTATACTAGTGTCGGCTCTTTTTTATTTTTTGGAAAAAAATTTAATAACGCCTCTCTATAGTTTTAAATTCGGAAGTTTTGTGAACGTTGGTTGCCTAGTGTTTTCTGCGAGTGATGTCGCACAAGAATGTCCAATAATGTGGATAGAAAGAGTGTTTAAAAGTACAGCCAGTTTGTTTTAGTGCTGTCAAAACTCGGCGATTTTGCTGAGCGTGTGAAACCAGTGTTTTTTTTACCTTTCGCGTGTATTATATAACATTAAAGGCTACGCGCGTCTCAACACCAGTTTTAAGCTCTTGATGAACAAGCCAACCTTGCCACAGGGATACTTAGCACCGTAAGACACCTCACCGGTAATCTCATTTTCCTTCACCTTGCGTTCTAAAGGGCTAGAAGTGATTAGCGTTGCTCAAGCGATTAGCGTCGCTCCGTCAAACTGTTGTTCTGCGGGTGGTATGCAGTTGTCGTCTGGTGGCTTGTATGGCTGTAGCGCAGAATAGTTTGAACGCTGTGAACGCTGTTCTTCTGTCCGTGATGAACACGTCGAGGGCGCCGTGCCACAGAATAACGTACTTCACGAAAAATTTCGCAACTTCTGCTCCTGATCTTTTCGGTGGGGCTTTTGCCACGGCGCAGCAGATCCGATGGTCGGCCGATTTTATGATCCTTTTATTTTCAGACGTTCACTTCCGGAAAGGGCCAAGCAGCTACATGCCGATCTGATCGAAGGATCTTAAGGAGGGTTCAGTACGGTTCAGAAATCTTGCTGGTCGCGTGGCAGGGGCATTTCAACACTGACAATATCGGCAGGTTTTCGCATAATGTTCGACATCAGCAGACAGTCAAGGTCAGTTATGCTTGGCTTGAATGCGGCTGAGGGTGCGAGAAAGCCAGAGATGTCCAGCTGTCAGCTCGTCGTGTGAAGCCTGTGTAATTTGTTCGCGGAGACTTGAAGGGAAAACAAAAATGTAGGCTGCCTTGTTTGCTGCGACGTTCTTCAGGACGATATCATTCTGTACACTGAACGAATATCATCCTGGCTTGAACGAGGCGGGGGGTGAAGTAACATTGCCTTCCAGGTACTCGTAGGGGTGTTTTACAATGCGACTCTTCATTACAACGTATGGACGCTATAGTTCTTACTTCAGTGCACGGCACTTGAAACTTTTGGTGTTTGTGAAGAGATGAACAGAACACCGCTCACACTGCGTTACGTTTACTTCATGAAAGCACCAAAAATTCTTCATAATCAATTTAGGTGCCGGTTTCCGCGAAAATAAAAAGAAAGTTTATCGGCCTTCTGTTTAGTACCACCTGGCGCTTCTTACGGCGAAAGATGTGATAAAAACTTCAGGAACGTCTTTGAAAATGATATAATAATAAGTTTTGAGTGGTTGAACTAACGAGAATCACACGTTAATTTCTAAAATTACCTTCGTTTACCACTGCCAAATACGCTTTGAAATGCGTCTCAACGACAGGTCTTTTCAGGAACTCAATCGTGGCACATACAGTGGGTTTTGGTGCTAGGTTCTCAACTAATTTGCTGAAAGCAAGATGCCAGCTAAAAAGAGAGCAAGCCATAAGAAGGAGAGACTCGGAAGACATGGAGCCTACGTGTGCGATGCACCCCTATGTGATTAAAGTAATTTTCCGACTGCCATGAATGCCGGGGACAATTGGCCCTACACTCTTGTTTCCACAAGAGTTAGTGAGACTTCGATCCCTGTGTTGCGCAACAAGCTTGAGCACTAGTTTGTTGCTTCTACTCTCAATGTTATCGCAGCATTAGCGAGCGAATCGTTAACCACGTGGCTGACTTGTCGCTATAGCGGTTTTGGTTACACTCTGCGCCACCACTTTTTGGGGTCATGCCCTGGAATTGTGCCTACGCATTTCTCGCGACGCCGGCAGATGAGTGGGCAGACAGTTGAGAAGGTAATGGTAACTTGGTCTGCGGCTCTCGCTACGTACGTTTGATTTTTCTCCGCTATGTCTGCATCTGCGCCTTATTTAGATGCGACATGCGTTCGCATTTATCGTTGCAAAACGTTTTGGTCCAGAGGACAACGATCCCAATGACCTGCGCGGTGCTTGAAACGGCACTGCTAAGGACTGCGAGTGAATGCTAGACACTTTGCTCTTGATTTTTTATTTTGTCTATGTGTCTGTTTTATTGAGAGCACCTCAGTTCTTCTTTTGTGAAAGTAAGAGTGTTTATTTATTATTCAATCAGTTAAAAGATTAGTAATGTCTCTTGCAGCTGCCTATCAATGCGGCATATATTACTTGAGTCTCATTTGGGTAGTTATTGGGCCTGTCCGGCATTCTTCTTTTATCTGTCTCGTGTGTACCGATATAATCTGAGAAAAAAAGAAGCACTCAAATGACCTTCGAGGTCGTGTTCCTTCATTTTTGACTGCAGGATTGCAAGACGTGACAGCGTTTGTCCAAAACCTTTTGCTCATCTTGAAGGGCTTGCCAGCCTAATTAAGACGAATAGAAAGCTAATACGTTTGGAATATACTTCGGTATAATTATAATGTATTTTAATCATATTTTGTATTCATGAATGCACTAAATATATGCCGGAAATAGGTTCCTGAATATTTATGCTTAGTATTCGAAATATATTCTTAAAATTTTTCAAAAAGACGTCAATTAAAGCATGCTTCGAGCACATTTCAAATATGTGAAAAAATGTGAGTGCGGTTTTAGCATCTTGTCAATATATAAAAGTGTACTTTCGTAAATATAAAATTAGTGCATTCGAAGTATACCTCACTTAAAGCATGTTTCGAGCACGTTTAAAATACGTGAAAAAATATGAATCCGGTTTTGGCATCTTGTCAATATATTAAAAGTGTATTTCCGTAAATATGAAAGTATACGTCGAAGTATACGTCACTTAAAGCGTGTTTCGAGCGTGTTTCAAACACGTGAAAAATATGCATGCGGATTTAGCATCTTGACAATGTATTAAACGTGTACTTCCGTAAATATGAAATCAATTAGTCTCAAGTATACTTCAATTTTAACAAACGGGCTGTTGTCCTAAACATAATTGAATCAACCTTTTAGCTGCGTAGAACAATCTAGGGCTCCTTATCGCGTTGCGGGAAATAGCCTTTGCATGTTGGCAATGTATTGAAAGTGTACTTTCTCAAATACGGCATTAATCTCTTCAAAGTATACTTCAATTCTAACGAATGAGCTGTCCGCGTAAACGTCTTTGCAGCAAACTTCAAGCTGCCGTTGAACAGTTAGCGCTCGAAATCGCGTTTAGGGAAATGACATGTTGGCAATACATTTAAAATGTACTCCTGTAAATACGAAATTAAATCGTGCGTAGTATACTTCCACTCTAACAAATGGGTAGTCTGCGTCAGCATATTTTCAGAACACTTCAAGCTGCCGTGGAGCAACCCACTGCTCGAAATCACGCTTCCGGGAACAGTGAAAACTCTCCTTTTTCTGTCGCCCATTCGTTTATGTTAACTTCCAGCAGAAACGCAATCGCCACTTATTTAAATTAAGCGTGGACAGCGTGATAGCACTGCACCGGCAAGGGCGCCACGCGCACCTCAGGGCCCGAGCATGCCAGCGAAAAGGACCCAGATTGGCAGGACCGACCGGCTCCCATAGACGCTCATATATTTGTTGGTTGACAGTTCGACTCCTGACCGATGTTTGACGCAAGTTACGGCTGACGATTCGGTTCTAGACAGACCGCAGATTCGAACACGACCCCTCCGACGCTTGTGCAAAAATTTGGGCGCCCACAGTCTTTGCGCGAAAAGCGCCTCACCGGGAAAGATAATGTGTCCCCTCACAAGGGGTGTATATAAGCCAAGCCAAGTATTAGGCTTGTAGAAGGAGTTCGTGTTTGCTGACGTCACTTTCCGTCGGCATTTCCTACGTGGCGACATCTTTAACGTTCAGGTCCCGTCACGTGACCTTGCATTGGCATAGACTTCTTGCTGACAACGCGTTTAATCTGGGATTGTCGTCTTCTGATGCTTACCCGCGGTACTTTAGTGGAGTGGGGAGTCCTTCTTTCTTTCGGACTCAACTACTTTATATGTCTCCTGATGCTTATAACCCGTTCAGTCATTACTTCTGCTGTTTACAACATTTATCAATATTATCCGGTGAACCCACCTAGCCAACATTTTGTAAGCCCAGCCGAAGTGAATGCATTTTTAATGTATTAATTGTATATTTAGAGTGTAATGTATTTATTGATATCTTTAGTATACTTTTAATCTATTTAATGTATATATTTAGTATAGTTTTAACATATTAATTGTAAATTTTTAGTATATTTTTAATGAATTTTTTGTGTATTTTTAGCATACATTTAATGTATAATAAATATACTAAGCGGACAGAAAATGCCTTTTTGATGCATTTGTAAGAATGTTCAGAATAGTACTCTTAGCATACTTAGAAAGCATTCATGCTGCAGTTTAAGCGTAGGGACAAAAAATGCGAAAAAATACGAAATTAATAAATGTGTTCGAAATGCTTTTTTTAGCACAGCCCTTTCTCGCTAAGGCTTAGGTCTTATCAAATGTGCTTGTTCCCGTATCTTAGCCATGCCAAATGCTCGACGTAGTCAGCACTTGAACGAGTTCGGTGCAACGACAGATATTTCCACTATAAAATGCCTGGAGTATTGCACACGTGCGCAAAAAGAAGTAGCAGTAACACTTCCACTGACAGACACCTGGCTGCTCATTGTAAAAGGTGTCACTTTGAAACACTGCGCTATTCTCTGTTTGATCCAACGATTCCTTTGTATAACCACCGCCTCAACCTGACCACCGAAATTGTGCAAGAGTCATTGATAGCACGTGCAAGTGATGATAATCATTGATAGCACGGGTAGGTGATGACAGTGTGATCAAACCACCTGTGGCTCTTTCAAAGACACACCTGAATTTCTTATCGTGGTTAACACGATGCAATTTTGTCGTTTCCTTTTTCTTCTTTCTTCTTGCGAACCAGAGCTGTGTATATAGGCTCCGGAACCGCAATCAAGATTCGCTGAAAGAGCGCTTGTCCTGTACTCGCCACGTCTTCTGTAGTTACCGCGCTATGGTTGCTGTATAACAATAAACCTACACGCCCAAACTTTTCCTCTTCCTCTTTATTAAAAACCTGTCTGCATGAAAATCATCTTTCATTCTGCCTATTTGAGCGCAGCCTGTCTGTAGCAGCAATTCTTCGTTAGGCTTTGATTCCCCTAAGAAGCATTGCGTTGGCATTTAAAAGCCGATAGAGGGCACTGCTTTTAACAAGCAGTTGTTTAACGACCTTTACACCTAAAGTATGCCAATAAAGCGCCAAACATCTCAACCGCTAATGGCCACCGACGTTATTTCTTTAGTACAAAACCCCTTATCCCACAGTCACAGTACGAAAGCTATTTATTCGTTTTCATTTTGTTCCCAAGTTCAATGCCGTTTCTTTTGAGTGTGTCCTTCGTAATGCAGAACCAGTTATTAATATTCGCTGTAGTGTTCCTTTTTTATATTTCTGACTAAACCTACCACCTAAAAATGTCATTGCATTACTCCCCGCCGCGACGGTCGAAATTCGATGGGGGTCAAATTCTAAAGGCTCGTGTATTGTCCGATGTCAGTGCACGGTGGAGAACCCCAGGTGGTTAAAATTTCCGGAGCCCTTCACTACGGCGTCACTTTGGGAAGTTAAACCCCCATAAACCATCATGAACCAAACCTTTGCATAAGATGAATCATTATCAATATAACCAGCTGTCGCTGTCGTACATCGTACCTGTTGTCATTAGTGCTTCGTAACTTTTTCTTTGTGGAATCAAGCGTCTTCGCTTTCGTGGCTGTTGATATTTAAAATTTTTAATAGCGGTGCTGATAAGAATTAACGAGTCAAATAAATGTACAAAAAAATTTATATTGCCCTGTATAATGCAATCTAACTTTATCTTTATAATGCTTGAATTAGAGTAAACAAAACACACCGCTAGCTGAGACCAGAGGACTTGGCCGTAGTTGCAATTTGTGCTGATTGATGGTACTCGCACCCTTTCAAACATTGTAGAGTAACTCGAGGTGTGAAGGGACAGCAGGCTTTTGTCCTGTAGTATTCGTCTTAAACACTGATATTTATTCACTAACTTCTTGAACTGAAAATCCCTGCTTTACATTTTTTCTTTCCCTTAGTGCCGTGCTGTTTTCTGTATTCTGTAATAGAAAACTTTCTGAACGTGACCGAAAAAAATTGTACGAAACAACTAGAGTCCTTGTTTCCCTCACGTGTGACATCCCGCCTTATTTTTTTATTTTGCCGTTCCTTTCTTTGCCATGTTCATTAATATTAGTCCTGGCAGCCACTGTGTGACAGGAAGCACCAAATTCAAGTGTCATCTTGAGCGCACTTACCAGGACATCTTGACAAGGCGCTAAGGCGGCGCAAGAATGTAATGAAAACAAGCGAGTAAGCAGATCCTACACTGACTAATCTGGAAAAGAGTAAATAAAAAGCTGAACTTGATCACGAAGAAGAGAGACGAGGCAACTGTCCCGGCTTTCCCAGCACAGAAGCAAGAAGCGTCGCTTGCAGAGTCACTGGAGCGTGTCTAGTCGGGCGTCAGCCCCAGTCGCATCCGCGCGTGGTCTGAGCAGAGCCGACAGCAGCTCTCGACGAGAGTTTGCGCCAACAACAAAACGAGTGTGGATCCGAGTTGCGATAGGAAAAATCTGAAGTTTTGCTTTTATGCTGTTAAGAAAACACGCGTGAACGCCTCACTTACGCCCACTCACTAAGCCTTCCTAATCTCGCTATACACAACCCTCAGCTGCTTTTAGCTGATAAGCAGAACTTCCGAAGCCTTTCCTACTCGGGTGCTAGCCTGATATCCTCTTCAGAAGATACTTGCCACGGTAATTTTTGATGAGGTTCTTTGCCACTTTGTGGGATTCGCCTAGCGTGCGCCGTTCTAAGTGAAAGAAATAGTTCTACTCCCGCCATTTAGCACTCAACAATACAGAAGCCAACAGTATTATTACTGCAGAGCTTCTAGGAAGACTGTTCAAGGAGAACTCAATGAAAAAACTCGTTCAAAACTCATATCGTGACAACAACATCTGTCCTCCTCAAGACAAGCCCCTCAGCCGACTTCTGAAAGTTAGTGTATTTTGGTAGCGGTATTTTTTGAATATTATCACTGGGCGTACAGCTTAAAAATACTAAGAATTGAATAGACCTTGTTAAATATCTTACTTATTTGCTCGAGAAAAAAAGAAAATGAATAACATCCAGCAAAGTCGTAGTTCAAAAGTCAATAAAGCGTTCAGGTTGTGTAGTGGGTAATTATGAAATATTACACCCACCGAAAGACACCGGCAGAAGTGACCAAAAACTGTAGAATCATTCTGTTCATCTACGCTTGTATCGCTATGTCTTGCGCTGCTGGCTTCATTTGAGATAAAATTTAATCTTTGAGTTTTCAATTGGCTTTCCCTGCTTTTAATGAAGTTTTGTAGACTTAGCTTTGAAATGGTGAAAAATGTTGTTTTGATAAATAGCGTCCCAAACGATTGCAGTTGTGCGCACTGTACTAGAAGGTAATAAAACATGATCTGTTCTTAATCGGTGCACATGATATAAAAGAAGCCTAGCGAAAAACACACTGCATGGGGCGATCTGGACCCATAGCATGAGTAAACGATAGCATGAATAAAACCTGAAAGGTTTCGAATCCACAGAAGATTTCCTTCAGGGGGGCGCCTCACCGAAGTGTTATATAAGCCAAGTGGACTGGGCAAATTCCGCTGCAATTGTCCCAGTGCCCGCACAAAAATTTTCCCTTGAGTCTGAGTCTCTACGAACAATAATGGACCATAATTTGAACTGGACTCGCGCCTTTTGATATGTATATCATTCGTTTCCGAAGACCTCCCGACGTAGCCCACTCAGCCCACGCACGCCGAGTATGCTTCGAGAGAGTATTAAAACTCAGACCGATAGGCGCCACCACCTGGTGTCGAAAAGCACTCAAACATAAGCACATCATCACATGCTTCAAAATTCCTGAGCGGAGCACATGCCAGACTTCGAGATCGCCACTATGAAACGCAACGCTATCACAGATACAAACAGCGTGACGGGTATACATGGCCAAAAGTCCCGGTGACGCATTTCGGAACCTAACACGCCAGACTGAGAGTTCGCCACTATCGAACGCGAGTCTATCACGAAAGAAACAGCGTGACCAGTACACACGACCGAAAGTTCCGGTGACGCATTTGGCAAGCTAATGAGGCCAGGTTCATCACGAGTGCGCCTTAAATACAGTTATATTCTTAAATAAAGGCAATGGCTTAACTTGGCCAAAACTGTAATTCAGCGACAAGCAGGCATGCTTGCTAACCATCTGAGGCTCGTACATGGCAGCTCCGCTACACGCTCGCGATAGCCGCTCTATATAAACCCGCATGACCACTTGGCTATGACGTGGTGCAACATGGTCTTACGACACTCCCATCGAATGTCATCACGTGGCTTCAAATCACCCCATCGGGTGCTCTTTAGGTGAAAGGTCAACCCAAAGGTCACCCAATGTCAAAGGTGAAAGGTGATAGGTCAGAGGTCAACTCAAAATTATACGTCAAAGTTCAAAGGGCAGAGGTCAAAGGTCAACTAAAGGTCAGAAGTTAAGGTCAGGTTCAAGTGTTCGACACCATAACTGTACCACATGTGGTCATACACGGCTGACGTGGCTGGGCTGAACGTCATTCAAGGTCATTCTCCGGGTTATGCGACGACTGCTTTACGTAGCGTAGTGAAGCTTTTCGTTTAAGAGACGCGCGCAGAACGCAAATTTCAAATAAAAGAAGCAGTCACATCAGTCTTAAAACGAGCTTAACGGTTGTAAGGGTCAAAATCTGGGTGATTAGTTTTCAACGAAGGCGTAGTGCTTGCGCAAACGGATGCGGACAGCGAACGCGAAGAACAGCGACACGGAGCGCAGCAGTGTGCTGGTGCCGTCGTTCTTTGTGATGACGATCCGTGTCCATTTGAGTTAGCACCACAACTTTTAAGTATGATTTAACTGTAGATAAAGCTTAATCGAAGGCCTTGGAGGTTACGCCTTCCCATAAATACAAGTAGGAGCACGCGGTGCGATCGAAGGTTGAAAAAGTTATTGCCTGTCCCATTACTCCAGCATTCCTAAAGTTTTGTGCGCATAATATAACCAGCGACCACACACCTTGTATGTAAAAATTATCGTTGTAGCGAAAAGAAAAGGAGTACAGAATAGAAGGTTGCGCGAGTTGGTATGCTATTTCAATTAGGAGTACGTAATGACACCAAGACACCATCCTCATCCTCATGTGTCTTTCTTTTGCTGGTTTCCCAGTTTGCGCTGTTCATCTCAGCAAAAGTAAGTCATGACAGTCTGTGATTGTCTATGCCCTCCCTGTGTTGGCAACAAGTAGCAGCCAAGGCATCTACAACCTGTAACAGCTCTCACATATGAACGACTTCCTACGTTCAACCTAAGTCTTACCAGAGTAAAATCCTGCAACTTGTGCTAAAGTTTTCGTGAAGTTAAAATGGGGGCAAGAAAATCGTTAAGTACGGTCATGAACAAAAGTTCTGCTGGCTAGTATTGTCTTAACAGCGAACAGAAAATAATAGTCGGCAAGGCAAACAGTAAAAGAAAATAGTTTGCTGCTCTGCATCAAGGAAAAAGAGATGGGGGATAGAAAAGAGAAATTAGGAAAGCCTGAGTTAAAAAAAAGAGTCTATAGCCAAGTGATAGCCAAATGTGTAGACGGGACGCCCTCAAGAAAGAGAAGACGGGCTTGAAGCTATTAAGATCTTATAATCCTTGCAGCCACCGTTGCGAGGTACCTGTTTTCCATTCCGCGGGCGACGGTCAAAACGATCCAGTATACAACGAACAAAAAACCCGTAGGAAAACGAAAGTGGCTGTTTCTCATAGTTATGCAAGCATAATAAAACACTAATATTCTGTTTTTCAAAAAGGCTTTTAGCCCGCCCACCAACCCTTTACCCCTGCCCCTATTGAATCCAGCAGCCGCCGTACTAAACACAGACTTTATGTTTCCACACAGTTAGTTCTTGGAATATTTACAAAGAAAAAAAGTTTTGTTTTTGCACCGAAATCTTGCGTGCAAAGATAATAACTGGTCGATTTCAGTGTATGACAAGACTATGGAAGAAATTCTTGCGTGTTCCTTGGTTCCGTCCGCATTCCAGTGAGGTCAGCTACACTCGATAGAGACCGCTTATGCAGCATTCCAAATTAAGCAGCAATCTAGGCCAGGGATTAAATATCTTTCGCTCAACAAAAACATGATGGCAGAGCGCTCCAGTCAACTGGAGGGAGGATAATATTTCTTAATTTCTGAGATTATATAGGTGCGTAAATGCGTGCACCATACTCCTAAAACAGTTTCAACCTGATAGCCGGGCTCTCACGCTGATTCTTCTTTTCCTCTCTATTCAGCATAAAATGCGCGCTTTGATTGCTTTCACGCTGTAAGTGGGATCGGAGAAGCCCCGGCTGAAGAGGAGGCGTCAGCATATGATCTTATTAAAAAACTCGTGAGTCCTATAAATCTCGCTCCTACGCGGTACCTATTCGAGCTTAATAAATTAAACTGGTGAGCTCGACTCTAAGACGAAACCTTTTGAGCCTCGGGTAGGAGCACGAATTCTTTTTCTAAACATTATCAAGGCAACAACGGAAAAAGTGTCTTATCATTGCTCTGCGCATGAAATTAAATCATTTGGTTTTAGAATCTTGAACTAAATTTCGTTGATTCGAATTACGTTCACTTTCGAGTTATAGTTTTCTAAGGTGCAGTAGCGCTGAGTTTTATGGGTATTGTTTCATGAATTCGTTGAAAGGCGTAGACAAATTTTGCTAGTTTTAATGTTAAAGATGATGTAATCGAATACAAGCTCACTATATTGTCGTTTTTTGAGGAGCCTTTCAAGACGGCATTGGTCCCAGAGAACAGCATTATTATGAAGAGGAGGGATCAGCTAGACCAACAAACACAAACAGAATACGCGCACTGTTAAAACTTCTCCTTCAAAAAAACCACATCAATATTGAAAAAAACCACATCAACCACATCAAGTAAATCATTTTAAATGCCTTGGAGTAATCTTTTCTTCAACCATGTCATAGGAACACCATGTAACCCATGTTGTTAAACAACTCTGGATTAGCTGACATGACTGGTTGCACACGGCACATTCTTTCCACGTCACTCAAACTGCTTCTTTATAACACACTTTTCATTCGCACATAAATTATTGCCATCTGATGTAGGCAACTGCAACGCATTCCTGTCTTCGCAAAATACACACGTTGCAAAAAAGGGTCCTTCGCTACGCCTTTATAGTTAGATATGGATCACCCAGCAAAACCCTCTTTCTTGAAGCTGATGTGATCCCAATCTTTGAAATAAATCGATACCAGTTAAACATTTATTACAAAAACAAAATTAAAATCGTAAAAACAATATTCGACGCCTGGCTAGTTTGGAAGAGAAAACCACAAGTTACCCTCTCAGACAACCTGAAAACTGGATGGTGCCAACAGCACGCCTAAACTCTGGACAAGAACGTTTGTAGTATACGCTCCCTTCTCTTCTGAACGCTTATAGATATGTACATTTTGACTTGTTCACCTGCATACATCAGGTATTGCGTAGGATGTATAGAATAGAAGGTAGTATAGAAGGTAGCTAGAAGGTAGCATAGAAAGTAGTATAGAAGGTAGTACCTAAAAATTTTCATGCTCACTTACGCCAAAATAGCTGTTTTTGTTGCTATGTCTTATATTTTGATGTGTGAAAGTGTCATACGTTTGTAACAAACTGTTTTTGCGGTCTTTGCTCAGCACGCCTGAGGGGATCTTGCAATGTATTACATTATTTTTTTTCGTTTGTACGGCTTTAGAAGTTCGGTTGTTGCTTGCCTGCTGCTGTCAATTGCCTGTATAATAGGGGCTGCGGCCTTATCAATCTATTTTCTACAGCTGTTCCTGTAGATCCTCTGCCCATGTATCTTTAAAACAGAAATACATTTAATACTATTATTATTGAAAAATGAGATTTTTTTTCAGGAACACCAGCACTGACAGAACGAGGCGAGTAGTAGGTTTACTGGAAAAAGGAAACGTCAGCGGGAGACTTTTTGCAGCGAAGCTGTTTGCTGTATTTACCACGCCACACACTTTATTTTCCTTCCTTTCTCTCCAAAACAACAGCCAAATTGCTGCGGATGACTAACCTTTTTCTAGCTCCACGCCGCGAAGGAAGACAAAGTACATACTTCACAGCACAATGATTTGGAATCCAACGCTGTAATCATTGCAACACGTCACCTGCTAACGGTGCATTTACTCGCGTAGCAGGGATTTAGAGAAATAGTCATGGTTTTCGTTTACAAAACACTAATGTCGTATAGGAGGTCTGAACTGGCCATTGATATTAGCCACCAAAATCTGAAATAAAAAGTTGATTAGTGAACTGCATTAATTAGCTATCTATTGGCACTGCTTTTCTATAGCGGACATCCGGAGCAGCTGAAAGCATGTCACTGAATGTACATGTATTCTACTGTGCACAACTTATTGCTGCGCATGCATGTACGTACAGCAGCAACAGCATCCAAACGTTGCCTTCAAGGCTTTGATTAAGCAAGTTTAATCATTATAACTAAGAATCCTTTATTCTTATTTATGAATTATGATCCTAAGTTTTTTTTTGCTATTTACTCATCAAGATATAATCAGCGCTCTAAACCATGAGCAATCCTAGAGCTTATTCTCTTGCCCTGTTAATTAGTTATAACACGACTAGAGGTCAGTGCCCGTAGTAAGGTGCAGAGGTTTTCTTAAGACGGCCATTCAGGAAGCGCATCTTCAACTAACTGACGTAACTGAGAGCTTAAAATGGACAATTGGTTAAGATTCATCTGACCAAAGCCACACTCTGTCGAATCGTCTGAATCCTTAAATCATTTAAATCTAGTCAAGCACTGAGGATGCGTCGCAGGCTTGGGTAGTTTACTACCTGCTCTCAATTCCACGTACATTAGTGGAGGGAAAGAGGTTCCCCCTTTTTAACCTCACACTATATCCTGCGAATTCTACGTCTGTACATCAATGAGCAGTGGGTTCCTGAAATTTATGCAAGCGCAATACCTATTCGATGTCTTGTGTGTCTTCCGGTGACCTATACAGGATTGTTCATGACAGGTTTGCTCCAGCTGCAAGCCTCGGCCTTCAGCAACGCCGGGAGGTTAGTTATTTTTTTCACTTGGTTCGAACGCCACCAATATGCCACACAGGCAGAAGGAAGCACAGACCCAGGCGTCCAAGGGTTGCCTCTGCCAGGCGTCGCCTCTGTGAAATTAGACAATTGGATATCCTACCCACTCATGATCATTTCGATGCTATCTCACTTATTATATGCCTGATATTTTCCGTTGGCATAGATAGTTCAATGTATGAGTCCGCAAATTATTTATCTTACTTAACTCTAGCAACGTGTGATTATTTATTGTTTTTGCTTTCAGAAGCGAAATCCACTTTTTGAGAATACCAGCCGAGGTTGGCATGGAACTTTGCTCGACGTCTTGAAATTGTCCTACTTGATTTTCATTCGTGATATGTCAGAGAAATTCAGAGTCTCTGACAAGCAGGACAACTTGTTTCAACGTCGCTCTATTTCCTCTCCTCTGAGAAAAGGTTTCCAGAAAATTTCCGACACACTGTGTTCAAGAAAAGTGCTTACACAGTGCGGTGTCTGGAATGTTCACTTTCCGACGCCTTTGCTGAGTTAACAGCGTCGTACACAGTGGGAAATGTGAAAGCAGTATAATGGAAGATTCATAGCAGGAGCAGCATATCCGGCATTATTATACAGTCCGCATCATTCGCGCAAAAAACAGATGTTGCTCTTTCGGTTTACAAGGAGATAAAAAAAAATAACCACCGTATGAACGTCGTCCAGAAAGAGAATTGAACAAAGATAGACATATTTCAACTTAACTTCTATCCAAAGTTCTCACCAATCTCCCGAAAGGTGGATTGCTACTATAATACTCTCCACAGAACATCCTCCTCTGCTTGCGTACAAGCACATGCTGGTTTGAGTGCCCACTTTGATTATTCGGAGGTACATGTGACGCCACGTGACCACTCATAACATATTCTAGAGGTGACCTACAATCAGCAATCTCCGCACGGGCACTGAAAACGGAATCTTTTGGTTACGGAACTGCTGCCACACTAGGTGGAGAGGGTTTTTCGCTAATAATACACAAAGTTTACTCGTGCACTCATTTCCTGCTTTCTAAAGCTCGTTGTTGCTAATTACTGAGAAGGCCGCTTTTGCGGCTATCGCTGCTGACGGAGCGAATCAAGGGCCATTGCAAGGAACAACCAAACGGACTGCACCAAGGTGCACCTCTCCAGAACAATGCGAAGAGTGTGAAAATAGACAGGAACGCCAGAGAAAAGGGTTCCCAAAGTTTTTGTGTCGGAACGCAGAAAAAAAGGAGACTTCAGTTTTTCTCGGCATATTCCATTCGGGACTTCCGCGCGACCACACCAGTGCCCCGGTCCCCATACCAAAAGGAGAGTTGTGGAGGCACAAGCGCTAGGAAAACTGGCGAGAAAATGGTTTTTCGGGGCTAGCGGTGCCCGATCGTCTCTGGAATGACTTTCTTCCAAGCGGGAATGATGCTTTCAAGAGGGAGGATCTCAAGTAGAATAGCCATCCAAATGCCAGTTATCGTCTTTGCCAGAAACAGCAGGACATTATTTTACATCAAGGACTGACACTTCTCACTTCTGTAGTTCTAGCAAAAAGGACCGAAACAGAAAAGAGGGGCAGTAAAGGATGCCGCTGTTTTCTGATCTACGGTCCTGTACTCAAACCGAGGACTATATTTGTTGTTTAGATCTCTTTGGCCAGGATTCAAACTGCCGGACCGTGTAATAGACGCGCGCAGAGAGGCGGCAGCTTTGTTGTCTATTGTGGAAGCGTCTTTCCTCTCTTGCGTTACTCACTGCTGGATACTTAACATGCCGAAAATTACCCGAGAAACCTGCGCGGTTGGAAAAAGAATACACGAGGGACCTGTTGGGCACTATTGATTCCTTGAGAGCGCCGGCGAGGTCGAGTGTTGTTGTTTCTCCAGGGATGACTAAATTATGCGTAATAATCTTTTTGAGATAGTTTTTGGTCTCAGGAATAGAGTTATATCTTAAAATGTTCTGCATGTAACGAAGTAATAGGCATAATTTCGCGTGAAAATCACGAAGTGCCAAGAATTTCTTTTCGCATGCCTCGATGCTTTGCTATTCCTGAGGTCGCATTCATATCTATGCCTACCAAATTTGCAGTACTATAGTACTGCAGTGCAATACGCGATCAGCATCTCTGAGCAAGAGAAGTAATAGCCAGTGTACCCTGCCACTTTCTTATAGGGCTGAAAGTTGAAGTCATGTAACCAGTTTGTACTCCTTATGAAGTTCCAAGACCAACAATGCCTAAAGTGTCAAAAAGAGATCTAAAGTTTATCTTCAATATGCTGAAAATTGAACAACAAGTACTCGCTGAACGCAACACGAATGCTCTGCAACAAAACAAACAAGAAATACACTGGTCGCAATTTTTTACATATCTTTGCGCCTAGCGCTGTTCGTCTTTCTGATCGGTGATCTTATAGCGCTGTCAAGAACGATTTAGCATAACTCCAGAAATATATTTTCTTAAAGCAAAACTTAATATTGGGCAGAGACACTGAAAGCCGCCGGGAACAGCTGCTGTAAATACTAGAGCTTATTTCACTTAGTACTATGTCATTCGAAGAAAATATATGCTGCGCATTACTGAACTGCTCGCTTGTTTCACAACTAATTGCTTCGCTAATCGTGGCATTCAAAATAAAACTCCACGTGAAAGGCAAGCTAAGCACATACAGGGCACCATATTGATGTGTGTCAGTGGAATGCTCTTGGCAGAGCTCCCGGATGCATTTCAGAAGGAATAAATTTTGTCTTCTGAACTTGGAGGCTGACACGGCGTTAGTGTCCTACATTTCGAAGGTGAGTTCTGCTTCAAGCATGGAGTGCGATAAGGAGCTATCTAGTTTTCATACATAGAAGGGTGGCGCTGTGCTTGACAGGTGTGTGAGCTCAGTATCGAAATAACACCTCTGTAAACTTTCAGAGCGTGCTTTTTCGAATCTGCAAACCGCAGTGCCACGCATGTGTTAGGCGAGACGCCCGCTCAGTACTAATCGTTGCTCTGAAACGAATGGCTTTCGATCGAGTACTGGTAGTCGAAAGGTAAATACAATAGGGATACTCGTGTACAGGGGCCGCATATGCTTTCACAATGACGTTCTAAAGGGGGCACGTGGTAAACCCATTTTGCTTTCTTATACATTCGTGTGAGTAACTCTTTCAAGGTGGCAGCTGCCTGTGAAGAAACATGTAGAGCTGAGAGAGGGTGCTTTCGTGGGCGATGCCTTGTCTAAAATGGCAAAGATTAAGCAGAGCAGTGAAATTTAGAAAATAAAAATCGAAATAAATAAGTTGGCACTTACATTCAACAACGAGGCAAGGTGGCGCTAGCCACAACCTCGGATGAAAGGGTACGCAAATAAAATTCTTTGATACAGTTGTTATAGTGGTAGCTGCCATTTCCTCGGCGAGAAGAACGGGGCAAGCACTCGGATATTTTTTGACGACCACATTGTTTCCCTAACATTTCTGACGCAAAAGGAATATACGAGAATAGCCGTTACTACAGTGAGAAACCTATCTACTTGGATGTTTAAGAGACGACAAATGCCACAAACTGCGAAGAACTTTCACACAGGGTTATGACGAATTGAAGAATATGACGAGGTCGCAATTTCAATATTCTTGATCATAATCCACCGATAGAACTGAAAGGGTTTCGTTTTCAGCCCAAAATACGTCCTCTTGGCGCTCCCAGAAAGCCCCTACGAATAGGTATTTAGAAATTTTCTAATGACAATTTGCGTTTCCTATACTGATCGCTAAGAGAAATTCTGTATATACAAGGTAAGAAAAGCTTCTTGAAAATCATTGTCTCTTCGTGAATCTTATTTTGAGCTCAATCAAGAAGCGGGTAGACATTTTCGTGATATTTGGGAATAGACTCTAGATTTCTTTTGAGCTATAATTACCCGGAGAATCTGGTAGTTTAGAATGTAACAACGGGCCGCGGTCTGTTCAACATTGACATGTCGTTTCCCGCAGTCTTAGTGCCGCTGAATAGAAATAATTGGCAACGAATAGTCCTTCTCAAACGCAAAAATTCTTTTTCTGCCTTTTTGCTCCGTTGCGTACTTTTACAGGTAAGGTATTTTAGCCCTCCCTCTCACGTCTATGCGCAAGCACAGTAGAAAAAAATTATTCTATTATTAAGCGTCAAAAATAGTACCTATATATGGACTAGACGTCAACTTCATTCCGAATAAAAAAATTCTCTTGAACGTTATAGGGACACATTTAAGAGGTATTTCTCTTAACCTCTCTGAACCTTGCGCCTCTTGTTTATTTTCGCCTGGCATCTTATTATGAGTTCGCTTAAAATACCACCCGCTGAGCCCCATCAGTAGTTGCTATAGTTAAACGGCGCTATTAATCATGCGCTCTGCTCTGACAACCCCAAATCCTCGCCACACATAGCCTGAAGACGACAGCTGCACAAATTTTTTCACTGCTTGCTCGGCTTGGTCTTTCATTCATAGCGCTTACAAGCACCGTGCAAGCAATATGGGCAGTAACCCCAAGGAAGCGGTCAGCGCTGCTGTGTATATGCACGCGAAATACTATCATTGCGAAGTTACTTGTAGCGTGATTAGAGCTGGCCACTTGACAAGGACCTGGTACTGGAAGCTTGGCCGGAGACTAAACATCTCCGTGCAATTATGTGTAGCGCTGTGTACCCCAAGGTACTGTGATATAAGTGACCGATATCAGCTATATATATATATATATTTATATATATGCCCTTAAAATCATCAACAGAAAAAGCATATAGAATGGGTCGTGTAAGCAGGGGTCCATACTGTGGCAGTGGAAAGAAATGGCCGGGAACTCTGCTCTCGGTGCTTCAGTGACACTACTACTTTCAGTCGGATGGCATTGCGCTTGGCTCTTCGACGGCACAGCTGGAAACGCTAGTGCGGAGTCAGCTCAATGGTCACTTTCAGCTGCAGCGTCTGCTGAGCGCAACAGGCAACACCTTGTTCCTGATAGAGCCGGACTGTTGGTTTTATGCGCGGCAAACGCATTTCGCTGACGTAGGTACTTGTCTGCCGTAGCCGTTTAACGACCACGGTCGGTCCTTAACAACTGTTCATCTCTACGAGCGGAGATGGTTCTGTTTGCATGAAGACCTGAGAGAGTATCGGCGTTGGTAGGCTGGTGATATGCAGTGGCGGTCACGGGGCGGTGGACAATGTCACTACCGTGCCCTGTTGCTTCTTGGGGACCTTAATGCACTTACTTTACTGCTTGGTGATGCGTACTGATAACGGCGGGGTGCATTGTTTATTAATGACCTATAGCTGTGGCGGATGTGTTGACTGCTACTGGCCAATGTAGGTTAACTGGGGCGTTTCCTAAGATTCTCTATTAAAGGGCAACTTCTTGGTGCCGGGTGGCTGTTGCAGCTTGTTGTGGGAAGTCTGGAGGTCAGGGACGCTCCTTGTTGGTGTGCGATTGCAGGAGGCTTGGTGATGCTTGTCCTGGTGATTATAAGATGTTTGTACAGCCGCCGCGCCTTACTCAATAAGGTGTTGTTAAGACTCCTTGCAGGGTTCCTTCCGTTTAACCTTTAAAGTTTGGGGAAGAGATCGAGGCTCTTAGTCGATTCGCTGCTTCGGAAAGAGGTGCACTTTTGTTGCTTTTTAAGCTACATCCTGGTGAACGTGGTAGAGGTTGAGACAAACTGGATGCTTTTTTAAATGTGCTGTCCATTTTGTGGCTGGCGGCTGTAGATACGGAAACCCTTTGCATGAAAGCGAGGCCTCCTGCCGCTCGATTCGGTTACAAGTCGTGTGGCGCCATTAAATAATATTCTTGCGGCAAGTTTGAAGTCACAGCATGCGCATCGCCGTGCACATGGGGCAACTAGATACGCGGGTGCTTTGCTTTCGCATGGGCGAAGTGATCTGATGTATGCGCTGAGTGGCGAAATGTAATGACCGGTGTCTAAAGGAAACATGCAATGTGTCGCCGAATTCTCTTGATTATTCACCATGACTAGTCACTTTTAAACATTCCTGTCAGGTAGTATTTGAATCCCGCACCGATGGTTTAATTACTAAAGTTGGCGAGGATGTGCCGCTCTGGCCAATAGGCACTGGCTGCGTTCGCCTTCAGAAGATGCAGCCATTTAGCCACAGAGGCGCCTTCAGCTGATTTGGCCTACTGGGGAATACTCAGGTCGTAAGGGGAAGCCTTGACCCTACCCGGCGCTGAATGCGCTATTGGGCTGAGATCACGTCCTGGCGGGGCAGGGAATTGTACAGAAGTAATTGTGATGCAATGGTGTTGATCAAGGATGAGCCAGGGCATATCTTTTCGATTCTTCGTACGCTATGCGATCCGTGTAGTGGACGAAGGTCAAGATGACATTGTTATTGTTATGCCCTAGGGGGTCGACACTCAAAACCCTTTTAATTTTTCTTGCCTGTCTACTCTAAATGAACAGACCATAGTCCCCATTTGGACCATGACATGTATTTTCAGACGCTCTGAACTCATCTCTTAATAGATGGACATTGTAATAGGCAATAATTTAAAAAACACGGGTGAGAGAAAAATCTTTCGCTGTCCAGTATCTAATGTCTATCAAAAAGCGCATTCACGTCTTCGTTTTGAAATTTACTTATATCTCCTTTCGCTCCAGAAAAGTTTTCTTATTCAGTCTCGGTGAACATCTTTGAACGCCAAAGCTATTGGTATAGAATATATTATGATGACTTCTATTCACCAATTAGAAGAGGCGTTATAACTCTAAACTAGGTTAGGAGAATATAGCCCACAGCGACCCTACTCAGGACTACGATCTAAAAAACGTTTTCTCGGCAGAGAGCCCTGAGGTAACCGCATAGAGTGGTTTTAAATTCTTCTCCTCACACCTGCTTGCCAAATGTTTCTTTTCTCAAGCTGTTCCTGATAAAACTGGGTGATTGTATGCAGCTCTAAACTCCTCCTAATGGGCCGCGTTTTGTCATCTCTTGAGGCCAACGAAAACTAACACCGAAACAGCACAGGAGCTTTTATGGGCTACAGTTTTCGTCCACAAAACAATATTAGCCTGACTGCAATAAATTTTTTGAAGGTGAAAATTTATCAATGAGGCCGGTCGTGTTTTTCTAACAATCGAATGAATAGAACTGCTTAGCTGACAGCACGGTGCAAGAAAAGCGGGGAATTGAACGGCGGGAAGTTTCCGGGAAATTTTCGTTTCGCCAAGTGTTTGGAAAAAATGAGATCAATTCCTGACGTCTGTCAAGCGAGAATTGTTCTGAATCCGAGACCGGCAGTTAGATGACGGTCACTTCGCTACAGTGGCACAGACTAGATCTTGTGGTCATTACTTTTGCCAGCGGAGAGACGCGAAACGTCAGTGCTATTAAAAGTCTGCAGTGTTTCAGTGACAGCCGAGGTAGAACAAACATCCTAAAATTTCACAGAACAGAGCTCACCTAAAGAAAGATTCTCCGAACTTAGCACGTGGCCGCCAGAGAAGAGCGCCTGTTCGATTTGACCTTTCGGCTTTTATGAATGTACGCTCCCCTGGAATTCCCGCAAAGTTCACCAGCTTAGTGCAATTTGAGTAGAGCCTCCCATCCCTTTATTCCAGTCGCCTTAATAGCCGTCACGCTCGTCTCTATACAGAGCACGTAATATGATAACCCGTCGAGGGACTTCGCACCCGTTGCGAAAGCCCGGTTCGCGTTTGCGTTCCTTTAAGCCTGAATTCTCTCATCGAGGGCTCTTCGAAAGCCCCCTTTGTCAAGGATAATAGGTGCTCTGCACGACCATAGGCCAGCTTTATTATGCATGCACGGGAACAGCATAACTGGGCTAAATAGACAACCTTGACAATGGCCATCCCTAACCCTGCGGTTCGGTTTTGGCGAAGCCTAAGATGAAGTCGCACATACAAATTTTATAAAGAAGGTGTAGGCATGCGTGGCACCCGCAAATTAAGCAGACATATGGACCGTAAACATGCCTGAGTTTCTAATGTACCGTGCTTACTTTACCATATTGTCTGGTATGGTTGCCTCTGCACTAATAGTGTGTTGGATGTCGCGAACACAGGCAGCCTGAAAACGTATTTACTAATCTGCTGCTAGCAGACAGCGTGTGCCGCATGAACGCAAAGAAAACACTAGAACCGTTAGCCTGGATGCCTACCAAGAGAATAAATATAATTATCGAAATATTCTCATCGAGTAACCCAAGCACACCTACAAAAGTGAATCTCAGGTACTAAATGTGGATAACATCGCTGCCGAAATCTGTTTAAGAATTCTAGACAAGATGTAACTTCGCCAAAGGTTTTACGCTTAGCCTAAAGGAGCATCTTAACTATCTTGTTGGTTTAGTGGGAAGGTATTAGGCACGAAGCTGTCAAACTGCGCAAAAAAATACACATATTGCAGAACTTCTATGTAACGCAAGTTACTTCAAGTAAATAGATTTAAACCTTAACTGTGTTTTGTCACACCACATTTGTTAGTCATTACGAGATGGCGCCACTAGCCATGCAAAACGTCTCTGCTTAGCCGCATCGCCGGTACGCTTTGCTAAAAAATGTTCAGTGTGTTTCGCCTTCGCTTACAATGAGCGGGTTAACGTAACCGAAACGGACTGCTGAGACACTCTGCTAAAACTGTCTCTGTTCTCAGGAACTCCTCCTCACGAAATAATAGCCAGTGTGTGTTTAAGCATATGCAGATACTGTAATTAAGATGTTTAGATGTACGAGAAACAAAATGTTAATTTTTGTCTTTACACTGTGCCATGTTTTCTCAGAACCAACTCTCACTCTTAACATCTGGTATCTAGAGCACTGTTCAGAAAGAGCGAGAGCAAAAAATTTCTGGCAAAGGAAACCCTAAAAGGAATGCGCATTTCACTCAGCAGGTTATATTTAAGTCAAGTTAAAAATTTCGTTTCCCGTGAACGAATGTTACCTTCGAGACGACAATGAGGACCAATCACGAAAGCCAAGGCTTAGGCATTTCGATCTGTCGTCTATGTGCGGTTCCGACGCCATTTCAAACACGTCTGGCATGGTGTCCTCACTGACATCACTCCACACACCATGCCTGAAACACATCAGCACGCGGACTAAAAGACCACAGCCCATTTGTTTTGATGATGTAGAATAAATACCGTCTTTGCCTAAAGTAACCAAGCAATGGAAGCCGCCGCGGTGGCTGAATGGTTATGGCGCTCGGCTGCTGACCCGGAAGACACGGGTTTGATGCCGGCGGACGCGGTCGCATTTTAATGGAGACGAAATGCTAGAGGCCCGTGTACAGTGCGATGTCAGTTCACTTTAAAAATCGCAGGTTGTCGAAACTATCTGGAGCCCTTCCATTCAGAGTCCAACACAGCCTCAATCCCACTGGGAAGATTAAACCCCATAAAATCAAACCAAAACTAAGCCGGTGGCATGTTTCTTAGCCGCGTAAGGAAGAAGTAATGGTTCCCTTTAAGCTATAAATTGTTGAAAGGTAAGGAGAACCGATCTCATCGATTTACAACAGTTTTTGGCTTGTAGGCGTGCTACAAAGGCTGCACTCTACGACTCACATGAAAAAACACGTTGCCGGGCTATTTTTTACAAAGACAGTACACACGTGCTGACCACGTTTCTGTTGTGAATGAAGCGCGGCTAGGTAACACAAATGTAATTTCTTTTTTGAGGCTGACTCCAAAAAGCAAAGAAACCTTCATTCGTGATGATGCACTATTTCCGGATTCAGACATACGCATCTACGCTCGCATAGCTGCGCGTGGAAGGAAACCTCTAGCCTACCACTGCTCAGGTAGCTCCAGAAAAATGAGCGTCCGCATGCACTCGCAAGCTACGCTTGAGGACTGATAGCGGCAGCGCCGGAAAACTGTTAATATAGAAAGTCACTGTTAATATAGAAAGTCATGTTCACCACTCCATGACCCAAAATTAGTCCACCCGTGCATTTGTCTTTCCGCCATTCTGTCCAAGCCGCTAAAATACTTGCCAAAATAAAATCTAGGCGTAAACTTTGTTTTCTGCAAGGTTCAAATCCAAGCCACATAAATGCGCAACAGGCGCCTCTAACCAGACGGCGATCGGGACATGGAAATGTATGTGATGGAAGTTCGTAGTCGTTATTTATATTTACCCAAACCACTGTGATCCAGGTAATGTTCTGCTTTCCATTCAAAAGTTCCTGTTGTACATCATTAGGGCGTACGCGCTGTCCTGCCGGATTTTCAGCACAAGAAAGGAAGACATGCTCAACAGCCTCTTCAAATATTTTGCATAATTAATACCAGATGGCGCCAGATATTTCTGGCTAAGTCAATTCAGCAGAGCTTCCTTGAACAGTTAATGGGCCAGCGGACATGCTATATTTCTTTCAAAACTGTTCGCTATATTTTACTATACTTCGTGCTTTCTGCACTGTGACTTTTCATGTAAATAATTTATGTTCTTTTACTTCTTCATCATTTTCTTGTAGTTGGTTGGGACAATGAAAGGTGCAATAACTATCTCACTTCTTGGCGAACACCTCAACCGCACCGCGAAGGAACTCAAAAAGAGGAGATGAAAGAATAAATATAGAAACAGGTGCCGTAGCGGAGGGCTCCGTTATAATTTCGCCCACCTGGGGATCTCTAACGAGCACTGATATCGCACAGAACGCGGGCATCAATATTTATTGGCGAATACGGCCTGACATCTAAGGAGACAAGTGGGAGGGTTATGTGAACGTTAGGACACCGGACTCCGAAACAACACCCAGCAGGGTATCGAGGGTCTTCGCTTTACTCACTTGATGTCCACTGTTTATTGTTTACATGGCGGCGCTGCCGCAAGAGACAGCACAATGAAAAATAATCAAAACGGAGGCGGGAAAAGCTGAAAATTTGTTTTAAGGAAGCAAAAGGCCCAGTGTATAAACACCCATCGGACGACAGCTCGACCATGACGCTAGTGAAGGGAGCAAGGAGAGAGGTAAACCTGGGTTATGAAGTTTTCACTCAGCCTTGTGTTTGTGTTCGTTACCCGCGCCCGTATACGGGGTGTTTCACTTAACACTGGGCATTTTTCTTTAAATAGGCGTTTTGAGAAGGCGCGCTTATTTCGGCATGTCGTTATCAGTGGTGTAGTACATTCGAATAGAGCTAAGACGGGCCACTAGGAGGTTGGTTAACTAATATTGAATAGGGAAAGTGTGAACTATTACTGTTAGCCTCCTTGATTATTGATAAGCGGGTAGTCTGCAATAAGTAATATCAGTATCAGTTTTTAGAATTTCAAAAACGCGGCTATCTTCGCTTGTGCGCCCACTCAAATTTTTGCATTCGGTAGCGCTACCTTCGGCGAAATGACCAGGCGCTCGTTCTTCTGATCGGCTCTGTCCCTATCCCAAGTCAGTGCGTAAAAGTTACACGCTACGCACTGCAAAAAAGCTTCACCAACTAGCTTCAGTCGTCGGTTTATGGGCCCTTAAATTGTGGCTATTTCGACGAGTTACGTGCACTGGAGAGCTTTCTTTGCCGGCGCGCTTATCGAAAGGCTTGTGTTTTGTCGCGATGTAGCCAACATTTGTAGGGCCACGGCGCCAAGGATAATCTTGTTTTCAAAATTATAAAAACCGATAAATATATTGGTTACGGTGGTCTACACGCTTCTCATTAATTAAGGAGCTTAATAGGGATTTACAAAATTTCACGATTCAATATTAGTTAACCAGCTTGCTAGCCAGCCTGTCTTAACTGCGTTCTGATGTACTACACCGGTAGCAATGCTCCGCCGAAAAGGTGCTGTTATAATTTCATAACATACTTTTAAAAACTATGTATAATCTTAGGTGAACAAGCCTGTATGTAGATTTGATTCGTTATGAAGATTCATGTCTCATCGAAGAAAAGATGGCGGCTGTGTCGAACAGACGCCTTTAGCGCTTTGTTTCATTCAATCTTAAGGATGAATTACCAACTAACTCAGTCGGTCACTTATGTCGAATGCATGGCGGCTGCTTCCAATGTGAAAGGCCAGGAAGGGAGTCACGAATCTCGCGACGATTGCAACATCACCTACATGTGACAAAAGCTGGCCTCGGAATGAGTAAACGCAGCGACAGTAATATTGCGTTCGTGAAGCTGCGGGTGGAAGCCCGGAAGCGATAAACGTCATAAAGAATGTATTTTCCGGCACATAGCGCATTGAAACCTTCATGACGCCCTTGGGTACTCGGTCGCAATAGAAACGTGACCGGCGGAACAGGTTTAGCTGAAAGTCGACTTTGATCACTTGGTCGCCGTGCAGGGCGACTGCACGAAAGACAAGGAAACGAGTTCGTAAACTTTTGTTTTTTTAGAATGGTCGGTGTCTCTACGTGCCAACAAAACACGGTATGGCAGGCCTGCTTTCCTCTATTTGGATAGTCTGGGCGTAATAGGCACCAAGGCGCAAATATTGGCACAGCCATCGTCACAGCATCACTCGGACGCCCTATAGATTCCACCAGTTTGACAGCTGTGACAGCTATTCAGCCATTGAGGTTTCAAGCTCACCGATCAATAAAATGCTATGATTACTTCCTGTGTTAAGCTTTCCTTCCGACCGTCATAGAATAACGCAAACCATATTTATTTCCACAGCCATGGTTAAGGAATTGGGTTGTTACGTGGTGCTCGGGGTAGCGCTACGGTCTTTATTTTTTATACGTGTTCTCTACACGCTTGCACGGGCTCCACACGAACCACCGTAGGTCGGCATTAAATCATAAAACCCACACCTAAGTTGCAGTGCAAGCAGAACACACTGCCGCCGTGTGGATATTCAACATAGCGGTCTGATAAGCTGTGAGAAGAAAGCGAACATAAAAGGGTATGTGCTCAAATCTTTCACCCTCCCTGTGATGCCGGTGCACAAAACCGAGAAGGTTCAAGCGAAGAGAATCCACCACACATAACATTAGCATCCAGCTCTGCAAAAAAAAAAGAAGAGACTGCACACGAATGGCAGCAAAAACTGTACATTGACAAAACCACTGCGTTTCTTCAGGAATAAAAAAAAATTCTCACCTTCTGTTATGCGGTGAACTACCCGTATAAGTTGCCGTGAAGCGGCCGCATCGGAGCCAACTATTAGCTACGTAAAAAAAAAAACTAACAGTGCATTTTAGATAACTGTGCCAACATTTTTGTACGTGTGTCTGTCTGTGCATCTGTGTACGTGCGTGGAAGCGAGAGCGTGCATGGGCGAGTGTATGCTGTGTTTACAGTCCCGTTCATAATATTGCGGAGAAGTCTTCCGAGTTCAAACTCTTGTCACACCTTACCGAGCGATAGTTAGGAAGCACTTTATACATATAATGCCACATGCCATTGGTTCGCTCATACAGTAATCACACAAAGTATCATGTCTTCTCTACGGAACACGTGAGAAAATTTCAAACGCAGAGGCGCGCTTCGTAATATTTTCGATGCACCGTACAATTTAGTGCGCTTTCGTGTCCTTCTATAGATATATGCACTTGCTTGTGCGTATGTGTACTTGCGCGTGTCTTTGTGTGAGCACATACAGGGTTGCCTGTGAGCGCGTACATGTATAGTCGGAGCAAGAATCTCTGGACCACATGTTCCTCAAACTAAGCAGAGCGCTCTACTATTAGCCGGCGGCTAGGGACCACACTTGTGGAGGTGAAAGTCTAAATTTTCCTTCTTCCATCACCTCCAGTGTGATCTAAAGCCGCCGGCTAATAGTACAGCTATAGGCTTCGACTCAGGAAAACGAGGTCCAGAGACTTTCACCCCACATCACGCGTCAGTGTGCGTGCATGCCTGTGTGTATATGTGTATGTCTGTGGTTTAACCTCCACAAGCGACTCATGACAGTCAGGGACGCCGGAAGTGGACCACTCCGTTATCATTTAGGACACTTGGGGTTCTTGAATGTGTACTGCTATCGCCCAGCACACGAACGCCTTTTACGTTTCGCCTCCAAAGAAACGCGTCCTGGATAAGAATCGAGTCGTCTAGCTTACCAAAGAGCGTCCCAACAATTATGGCAAGGATAAATAGGTTAATAACAAGCAGGAAAATAAAAGAGGAGGATATAAAGCTCTTTTACTATCAACACCATTACTCAGACAACGCTAGAATAACAAGCAAGCTTATCTGAATATTTTATTCTGTCTAGCAAGAAAAGCGAACTAGGCCCATTCTCTGCATTACTGGCGATTTAACTTCCTGCAGCAATTTCTGATATGCAGTGCCGTACAGGGCGTGGCGATATCCCCTCAGACTAAAAGCGCTTATCCGTATTTTTCGGCCTTTTCCTGAGAAAGGTGGATAACCAAGCGGCGCTCGCTTCAATTTCCTCCCTATCTCTCGAACACACACACGCACACAAAGCACAGCACAGGCTACACATGGCATGCAGATGTGTTACACAGAAACGTTTCTTTTGACGCATCTAAGACCATGCATTTACAAGATGCCAGTACTTCACCCAGCTAATAAATTACACACTGACTCGTTTCCCCGAAGAAGACACCCAGGTTTTATCAAATTTTCGCATGTTGGCGGGTGCCACATGGCACCCGTAATACGAACGGGGACAGCAGCCCCAGTGCGTTATGACTGCACTATGAAAATCGAAATCTTGGGCGAATTTATCAATGGTGGCCGTTGTGGAACTTCCAGTCTAAATATAGATCCGAGCTACCTTTCTTTCTCTGCACAAACTTAGAGAGGACGGCAACGTCAATATTTTTTCAGTTCGACCCGTTCTCTATTGTGCTCCGTGGGTGATAAATGACGTGCCCCATGGCTGTCTTTGTGATTAATCTGCCCGCGCGAAAATCGAATGCCCGAGAAACAATGATTAGAAATAGCATCTTGCCAGGGTTCATTTATTTCACCGTTATGTAAACACCGGATCAGACGCGACACTAGCAAATATTTATCTTGGTGTTTTTTATTAGTAAAAAGTGTCGGCGGTGTGGGAATTGATAATTTAAAATTTTTTCTCCAATGAAACACACTATTGCAATAAGAAATTGAGTCGAAGATTAGCCACAAAGTTCCCGTTTCAGGCAAGTATATTGAAAGATTTTGATTTTTAGAGGGAGCGGCGAAGGCATCTGTTTTCTGTGGTCGTAGGCTCGAAAACTGCTGCATAGCTAGCCATGTAATCAACTGCGCATTTGAATTGTTACCTTACGAAACACGGAAACGAAAAGCAAATATGTGAACCTTTTCCTATTTCTTATTTCTCGCCGCTAATCGTAAACCAATCTTCCCTTCCGAGGCCATTGCACGTTACTTTGTTTCTCTCTCTCTCTCTCTCTCTCTCTCTATATATATATATATATATATATATATATATATATATATATATATATATATATATATATATATATATATATATATATATGCCCACCCTTCTGCTCTGCCTGGCTAACGCACTGATCAAGTTAGGCAGTTGATCTCCTTAGTGATTTATTAAGGTAGCATCGTGAGCGAATCGCAGATTAATAAGGTATTCTTCATTAACTACCATCCCCAACTGTTTCCTATCTAAACTTCTGAATACCTCCCTCAAACACGCCGTGAATAGCATTGGCGACTTCATGCCTCTCTGACTGACACCATTTCTGGTTAGAATTTTTTTTACTGAGTTTATGCAGTACTTCGGTAGGTGTGTAGCCGTTATAGATATCTTGCCGTATTATTACATAAATCTGTTTACACCCTGATTCTGCAACGCCTGCATAACTGCTGACGTTCCGAATGAGAGAAATGATTTTTCGTAATCTTTGAAGGGAGTAATTACTGCAACCGTATTACTGCAAACAAAAGCTATACAGATTTCTCAGAAACTTCCTAGGCAGAAAATTTGTCCTGGTCCGGGTTTTGAACCCGGCACCTCAACTTCACCGAAGAAGTCGCTCTACGAACTGCTCTACCAACTTCAAAGCTTGGGTGGACTTCAATGAGTGATTATTTTGTTCTTAAAAATCTACTCCACATTGAGATATTCCCCTGAACAGTTGACCAAGGGGTTCGTTATATTCTATATCTTTTTCAATTAAATGATTGATGGTGTGAATGTGGTCTATCTTCGAGCATCCTTTACGAAAGCCTTGCCTGATCATTTGGTTGATGGAAGTCGAAGGTTGTCCGGACTTTATCAGCAATTACCTGAGCAAATACGTTAGAGACAACGGACAGTAAGATAACTGGTCTGTAATTTCTCAATTATTTGACGTCTCTTTTCTTATAGATTAATACGACGTTAGTGTTCTTCAAAGCTTCTGGTAAGCATTGCGTATCAGCTGTCAAGTTTAACGCCGGGGTCTGCATGAGAAGAGAGGCTTCGGAAAATCGACGGAGTTTGAACTTTCACATCCTCGGGCATTCAGCGGCCTCCACCGCTGGACTTCGACAGCACATCGGAGTGGCCGGCGTCAATTCAAATCTTTCATGACCATCCCTACGCATCGGCCTTAAACGAGCGCTCATAAGAAGCACTGGTATGAGCACCTCTCTACACTATGGCAGGCCAAGCGAGGGACATTTGCACCACTTTTGGTCTTTCGGAGGATAGTTGAAGAAATTTGACGTTGTCAAGAATAAATTTGACACGTATTTCATATAGGACGCGACGATGTACATAATAGCACTTGCTTTCAAAAGCGGCACCAAATGTCTTGTCTAGAGCATTTCACGACTGCGTTGCACGTCTTAGCGAACCGATGGCATTTTTGCGAATTAACGCAGTGCCTTATCGGAGACAGGTTCGTGGTCGGACAAAGAGAAGGAAAAATTACAAGTCGCAGGAAGTGGACCCTAAGCTGTCTCTTGCGACTGCCCTTGCGAATGCACGCGTCAAGGAGACCTTTCAACGGCAGCAGGAACACCTTCGCAACTCAACCATAAAAAAAGAAATTTCTCACATCGGACATGTTTCGACGGCACATCATCCGGGACCGATGAGACGGTCGATGCCGTGGGCCGTCCCTAAGAGCGTCAATGCGGGAGCGTCTAGACATGACTGCATTGCGGAGGCGGAGGCGGGCAGGAACCCCGAACTGTTTGATCAGCGAGGGCAGTGAAGTGCAAAAACTGCGTCATAGAGGGTCACTTTGCTAAAGTGTGCCTTAGGAACGAGCCGACAGGCAATCAAGGAAAAGTACCAGTATCTTGCGTGAAAGAGGGCACGCGACAAATTATTTGCGGAGGAATAGAAACGCCGGGAGGGAAAGCGCGCTACATGCGGGTGTGTGTAAACTTAGTTGGCTATTTGTGAAACGCGGTACGGGGGCTAAGTTGCCGTGGTCTCATCATGTTTTCCAGGTCGCTCTAAGAGGTTAACAATAGCCGAGTAATTAGATATAGGTGCGAGGGGTTCACGTCTGAATGTTATGCGCAAATTTCAGTGGCAACTCTTTGGCAAAGAAACATTCCTCGCCAAACATATGCAGTCAGCCCGTTGGAAGATGACCTTCTCAGTTTGCTTGTTATGAGAGCACTGTACGACCAGTCCACTTTATGAACTCACTGGCGCAGAAAGGGTTACCGTGCCTGGGTAGTACTGCATAAGGCTTCAACCAGGCAGACATCCGTAGGCTATAACAGCACTAAGCAGAATTCCTATTCCCCTCAGGCAACGAGTCCTTCTCACAACTGAAAAAAAATTGATTAAAACGCGCAATTCTTGAGGTAGACGGGTCAACAGTTTGATGCGCCGTTATTGCGCCACTGGAAAACCCGAATGAGGATGTGAGGATTTAAGTTGTCCTTGCACAGCTGAATAAGTGTGTTCTAAGAAATGTTTTCATTACTCACTGTGGATCGAGCACGGGGTTGCAGCAGATGCAGTTTTTTTTCTAAATTGGACAACAATTTCGATTTCTACAAGGTACTTCTAATCTAAGCTTCGGAGGAAGTTAGTACCTTTGTAATTCCTTTCGCGTGTACTGTTTTACCTGGTCAGCTTTCGGAATTCGGAAGCACCCGAGTATTTCCAGAACAGAAAGTTCAAAATCCTGACAGACCTCCTCGCGGTCCGCAATGCTAAGGACGATATTTTAGTTTTTGAAGACAATCGGCACCACGATTCTAGACTTGCTAACGTCTTGAACTGGCGAGCTGAATCGCCTAAGGCCGTTGTAGCCATTAACTCGGGGCCCTTCCCAGGTCGATGAGCACAAAGAATAAAATGTTTACCACGACCACCTACCAGTTAGCTTGCTTCCAAAAGACGAAACAAAAAATATTGGTTGCTGTCTCTGTCTTGATTCATGGTGCTTCCTACTTCATTTAGGCCCATTCGCCACTGTGTTTGTTCAGTTGTTTTGACTAGATAAGAAAACCGCCGATAGGGTTTTGGGCTATGCGTGAATGAATGGCGTATTTACTCTATTTGAGATAGACAACATCGATTTCTCTCACTAAAACCATCTTTATTGCGTTTTCCTTCTTTATGTGTTTTTGGCAGTAAACGGACACATTTTTTGGTCATGTTCTAAGGGCGGGGAGCGTGTGACGCGAACCGGCTAAGCTACCTGCTGCGAAATAGCTGTGTATCCTACCAATGTAGCTGAATTTCGCATCGTTTGGGCGTGGCCAAAAATTTGGGCCTCTTTTTCTCGCCACTACTCCACACCACGCCTCCTTTGCACGAGTTTTTTTTTTTGTGAAGACAAGGTCCATTTATGGGGCCCAGCGCAGAACGCTGCATTTGAAAGTTTTGAAATCTCTATCTTTTAAGCGAAATATATGGCTTTGTATGACCTTCGCCTTTCTACATTTTTTTCAGCAGATGCTTCGTCTTCCTGCCTCGGTCGGATCTGGCCCTTTTCAAATGCAAAGTAGTGGTCAGCGACGGCCAATAGCGTTTGGCTCACGACCGCTGACAGAAAGGGAGGGGTGCTATGCACAAAAAGCAAAGGAGGCGTGCGCCCTGAATGGAGCTGCCGAAAAATTTAAAGAATACCTGAGAGGGCTATAGGTACTGTTTAAGTGGACCATAAGCCTCCTGTTTCCTTATTGGGAGAAATGCCTAATGACGTGCTGCCTCCAAAAATTCAAAGTTTCGGACTAAAGCTCATGCGCGAGAGTTTTGATTGGTATATGGTACAAGAAAGCGTTTAGTCACTGATGACGCTCTTTGGCAAGCGCCAATATTAGGCGACACGCCAGATGGTAGATGACTGTCTGTATCGCCAGTGGCTTGCTATGCAAGATCGTGCGCTGAAGGACTTTAAATCTAGAGGGCAAAGGACAGCTGGCTCAGCAGGCGAACCAAATGCCTAAGGTCGTTGTAGCCCTTAACTCGGGGCCCTTCCTAGGTCGGCGGGCACGAAGAATAAAATGTTTACCACGGCCACCTACCAGTTATCTTGCTTCGAAAGACGGAAAAAAATATTGGTTACCTTCTCTGTCTTGATTCATGGTGTTTCCTACTTCATTTAGGCTCATTGGCCACTGTGTTTGTTCAGTTTTTTTGACTGGATAGGAAAACTGCCGAGAGAGTTTTGGGCTGTGAGTAAATGAATGGCGTATTTGCTATACTTGACATTGACAGCATCGAATTTTCTCACTAAAATAATCTTTATTGCGTTTTCCTTCTTTAGTTTTAGTTCTTTGGGGCACGCGCTAGAGAAATGAGGGCAATATAGTATATGGCTTGAGTACTTTACGCGATGCAGTGATGGCGTAGAGTTAGAACGTCCGCCTCACGTGCAAGAGGACCGGGGTTTGAATCCTGGTGCCGCGCAATTCTCCACCGCGTTTGAAACAAGAATTCCTCTTGTCGATGGAATTGCATAACCAGGCCTGGGGTGCGGCCTGATCTCGGTGACCGGAACCGACAACGCACTCCCTGACCAGAACAAGATTTGGCCACACTGGTGTAGTACTTCACCACAACCTTCTATGAACAAACCAATTAACCCTCGGCCCTCAGTCCCCAGCGTCGTCGGAGCAACTGATTATTGCGGCTGTCAGACCTGCGACGCAGCGGAGGGTGCTAAGAAACTCTGACTCCGGACAGGCCGCCATTGCAATCTGAACCTGGCAACGCTTAACACTAGAACTTTATCTAGTGAGCCTAGCCTTGCAGTCCTCTTTGAGGAACTAGCGGGCATTAAATGGGATGTCATAGGGCTTAGTGAAATTAGGAGGACAGGTGACGCGTATACAGTACTAAAGGACGGACGCATACTGTGCTATCACGGATTGGTGGATAGGCGAGAACTAGGTGTGGGATTTCTCGCTAATCGGGATATAGCTGGCAACGTAGAGGAGTTCTATAGTATTAACGAAAAAGTGGCAGCTGCCGTAATTAGGCTTAATAAGAGGTACAAGATTAAGGTGGTGCAGGCATACGCGCCTACATCAACTCATGATGACCAGAATGTTGAAAGCTTCTATGCTGTTGAAAGCTTCTATGAGGACGTGCAGTTAGCAATGAACGAAGTAAAATCACACTACACTGTACTTATGGGAGATTTCAATGCGAAGGCGGACAAGAAGCAGGTTGGTGACCAGGCGATAGGCGACTATGAGATATGTTCTAGGAATAGCAGCGGAGAGCTGTTAGTAGAGTTCGCAGATCGAAACAATTTACGGATCATGAATACCTTCTTCCACAAACGAGAGAACAGGAGGTAGACCAGAAAAGCCCCACTGGTGAGACTAAAAATGAAATTAACTTCATACTATGCGCTCAACCTGGCATCGCTCAGGATGTGGACGTGCTCAAAAAGGCGCGTTGTAGCGACCACAGAATGGTAAGGTCTCGAATTTGCTTAGACATGAAGAAGGAACGGAAGAGGCTAGTGAAAAGAAAGTCCATTAACGAGCTAGCGGTAAGAGAGAAAATAGAGGAATTCAGGATATCGCTTTAGAACAGATATTCAGCTCTAACGGAAGAAGATGATCTTAGTGTTCATACAGGGAAGGATAATTTGACAGCTATCAATACGGAGTGTGCCATAGAAGTAGGCGGTATGACGTTTCGACAGGATACCGGCAAGCTATCTCAGGAGACGAAAGATCTGATTAAAAAACGCCATAGCATCAGGGCGCCTAACCCTACAGACAGAACAGAAGTAGCAGAGCTATCGAAGTTAATAAATAGGCGCAAGGTAGCCTGCATAAGGAAGTATAATATGGAGAGAATCAAGCATGCTCTAAAGAACGGAGGTAGCCTAAAAGCGATGAAGAGGAAACTAGACATAGGTAAAAACCAGATGTGGGGGTTAAGAAACAAAGAAGGAAATGTCATTACCAATATGGTTATGATAGTTAAAGTCGCTGAAGAGTTATACACAAATCTATACAGTAGCCGATGTAATCAAGGAGTTAATGATAGAGACAGTAGCGCACAGCGATGCTTAATACCGCCAGGAATAAAGAGTAAGTGAAGAAAGCCTTAGGAGAAATGCAAAGGGAAAAAGCAGGTGGTGAGGATCAGGTAACAGCAGATCTGTAGAAGGACGGAGGATAGATTGTGCTAGAAAGACTAGCCACCCTGTATACGCAATACCTTATGACTTCAACCACACCAGAAGCTTGAAAGAACGCAAACATATTATTAATTCCTAAGAAAGGAGACGCCAAGGTGTTGAAAAAATTCAGACCGATCAGCTTACTGTCCGTTGCCTACAAGGTATTTACTTCATCTTCATTTCTCTTAGAGGGACCGTCGATGCAGGCGGAAATACAGGCCGCTTAGACGCTGAGCTATCCTGAAGCTTTTGACGCACCGTACAAGGATGAAAAATGAGGATTTCCCACCCCTTTGTCCTGATAATATAAATGGCAGTAAAATGAAAGTAAAACAGTTCACGGCATGTCGGCTCTCCTCACCTGTCCTATATTCCCGCTCTGCTACTTTCAACGAATCGCCTCTCCATTTGGCACGTAAATGGATTCCCATGGTTTCGTTAAAGGGAGTGTGGACAGTTAATCACAGAACAGTGTTCTTCAGTGATGATAAGCCTACCATCGAATCAAGTGTAGCCAATTGGGCTAAACTTAGCATTTATACTTGTAATAATCTTTTAGCGGTAATTACTTCGAACATACTGTAGAAGACGGATAGCGAAATTATGCATTCGACGAAAACTTATTCATAGCTAGAGAAAGGCAAAACAATTTACACACAGAGCCTTTTGTTCTTCTTATATTACAATTGATAAATTTCACAATTTTCGTAACTTCACCCGCTGCGGTGCTCCAGAGGCTACAACGCTCTGCTGCTGAGTCATGGTCGCGTAATCGAATCCATGGTCATCATCATTAAATGTAAAAAGACGGATCTGTGATGTGCGACGTCAGGGCGCATTAAAGAACATTATGCGCTCTAAATTAATCAGGCGCCGTCCACTACACACTAACTGATAGTCCATGGAACGTTAAACTCAACATGTCACATATCTTTAACTTCGCCTGAATCCATGAAGCCTTCTGAAGTCAAGAGAAAAAGACCCAATAACGGTTGTCTGATGTTGTAAAGATGTGAATTCAGGCCAAGGAACGATACTAAAATTGTTCTCTCGTTAAAATAAAAAAAATGCATTTCAGGCATTCAGCATTGTAAGCGAAGATCATGCAGAGGCAGTGACTTAAGAGCAATCTTGAAGACCTTATCTACAGCACCTCCTAAGAGAGGAGGTTCAATAGAAAGTTTTAGGAGCAGAAAACTTTACCTAAAAAAATTGGGTTATTTAGCAAGATTGAAGGAGTTGTCTGAAAGCAGTAATCGAGCTGCAGATAGTCACCTAGCCGTTCCATCTTAGTTTCAAAGCGATCAGTATGTGCGTTCTGTTCGGGCTCTTTTCAGCAGGAAACCGACCTTCGAGCACCAATTACTCCGCGGCAAGAAAACTTTAGCAATAGAAATATTTATCAAAAACGTTGACACGCAAGGCTGCATTTCAAATTGCTGCACTGTCTTTTATAGGGTAAAATTCTGAAACAGATTTCGTATTTTTTAGTAGCCATGCTTTCGCTCCGATGCGTCCTAAGGTTTTATATAATATTTGGCCTCAAATTGTACTGATACCCTTCACTGTCAAAGCTTAAGAGGTAAACCTTACTTTAATCACTACAAACCCTTTTTTTTTCTAGAGCACCGTCTGCTTAATGTCTGCATTCCATTTCTTAGCTCCGGCACCCTGAGCTGAAGCAGTTCTAGGAAAGAGCGTTGTAAACTTGCGAGGTCGCCCAAAATGGATAGAGATAAAAGAAACAGAATGGAAATACGTTGTTTCTTTATTCTCCGGACAGACACCGTGTGATGTTTGGTAAACAAAGTGAAGTTAATCTGGAGTTTTATATACCGTTTAATAAAGGAACAGTGACGGCTGCTCGGACGCGAGGAACGGCGAACAGGGTGTTTTAACTAAGACTCCACAGAAAATCCGCTTTTTCATTCAGGAGAACACTCATTTCGGCATAGCACTGTCATCGTGGTAGTACATCGGAGTTCTGCTGGGACAAGGCAACTAGCAGGCTCTTTAACTAATACAGAGTAAATATTTTGGTAAGTATTTCTATCAGGTTTCTTAGTTATTGAGAAGCGTGTAGGCAATCGTAAGTAATATATATATGTATATATATATATATATATATATATATATATATATATATATATATATATATATATATATATATATATATATATATAATGTAACGTGCTTCCACAGAACCTCGACGGAAGAAGCAGAAGATGAAGGACTGACCCGCGGAGAAAGAGGAAGAAAAAGAGAGAGCTGAAGGACGCTGCTAGGCTTCCTGCTTCCATCCTGCTTCGACCGGTCCCCTCTTTGAATAAACCCCCGTGCGTGCAAAGCACGTAACAGGTTGGTGAGAGGTGCCGGGTATCGACCACGGAGCATTCCATCTACCGAAGGAGCCGTAGACTCGCAGGCTTCCCACCACTGCCATCGGACATGCCTGGAGACGACAATGCTGAGCAACCCGGGCTATCCACAGCGAACAACTGGCCACATTATCGAGAGCCCCGCACATTTTTTGGAAAACCTGAAGAGGACGTTGACGAGTGGCTGAAACACTACGAGCGGGTGAGCAAATACAATCGATGGAACGCTGCTACTAAACTGGCTAACGTTGTGTTTTTCCTTGCCGCCACTGCCCTTGACTGGTTCGACAATCATGAGGATACACTGAGTTCATGGGCTACCTTTACGACCGAGATAAAGAAAAATTTTGGGGATGAATCGGCAAAGAAGAAGCGTGCGGAACAGACATTGCTTCACCGCGCGCAAGTACCCGGAGAAACTTGCACGGCATACATCGAAGCCATCTTAAAGTTATGTAAGCTAGTTAACTCCAGAATGCTTGAAGAAGACAAAGTCGGCCACCTTCTAAAAGGAATTGCGGAAGATGTTTACAATTTCCTGATTAGCAAAGAGAGCCTGAGCACCACCGCTGACGTTATAGAACATTGCAGAACATTTGAAGCTCTTAAGCTGCGTCGAATCACCCCTAAATTCGGAAGATTGGCCAATGTCCCCTCTATAGCCAGTGTTGAAGCCAGTCCTCCAAATTCTATGGCTGATATGATTCGAGAGATTGTGCGCGAGGAATTGTCCAGATCCCGGGATACCTTCTGCCACACACAATATCTGCGGCACAGTTCTGCACCGGAGGAAGATGTTGCCGCCCTGTCGACTCCGTGGGCTCCACCCAACGGCACTTTGCCCATGGACGATCGGAACATTGCCCAACGTTATCGCCACCAGCCGACAGAAAGGAGGCCCACCTACCCAGAAGACGTGGTTCGTCAGCAGCGAGATCCTGGCTTCAGCCAACGTCGCGACTTTGTTCGCCAGGACTCTTATGGCGGTCGCTGGCGCTCTCAACCTTTGTGCTACCGGTGTGGCATTGCAGGGCATATCGCTAGATATTGCCGCCGTCGTTTCCCAACTTCTCAAGACTGCCAACCCCCGGCGAATACTTACGGGCAACTGCACACCGCGCAGCAGAGACCCCCAACGTCCGCTTGGGACCCGTACCGTCCGAGCAATTTGCGGAGTTCATCACCCGCCTCTGACCGCAGTGTGACGCCGCCACCTCAGCGCCAACGGCGGTCACCTTCTCCTCGACGTCGTGCATCCCCTCCGCCTCCGGGAAACTAGGAGGCGCGGCCGATGGAGGTGAGGCCGCCGGCGAGTCGATGACGTCCAATCTACCTCTGCCCGTGTTTATGTTGAAGAACAAACTGGAAGTGTTTATTGATGGTGTGAAAACAATGGCTCTTGTGGACACTGGTGCTACCGTATCCGTTATGAGTTTGAGGTTTAAGAATCGTTTAGGTAGGAAAGTGATGTTTAGTGGTGACCGTGCAGCGTTATTCCGTGGTGTCGGTGGTGAACCTTTGGTTCCACTTGGTGTGTGTGCTTCGGATGTTGTTATTGGTGGTCTAACGTTTAGAACAGAATTCGCAGTGCTACCACGGTCAACGCAAGATGTGATTCTTGGGATTGCTTTTCTGCAAGAGTGTGGTGCAACTTTAGACTGTCGTACGGGAGAAGTTGCTTTGAATTCTTCGTTACTTTCAGCTCTTGTGGATAACTCGACACCGGATTTTGGAGCATTTGCGGTGGAAGAAGATACTATTGTACCAGCTTTCTCTGCAGCATTCGTGCGGGTTTCCTCTATTCACAATCAGTGCGAATCTTTTGAAGCTGTGGTAGAGCCTACGACACTCGCCTGCTCTAAGAAGAGTATCGTCGTGCCTCGTTGCGTCGTTCCCGTGGTGAGAGGCCGTACCGAGCTGTGGACAGTGAACCACTCTGAAGAGCCAGCTGTGTTGCCCCGGGGCCTCAAACTCGCCCGTTTCGAGGAAGGTGTGTCAGGTTTCGTCGCGGCGTTAACCAACTCTGTCAGTGAGCAGCACGTGAAAAGAGATATGGAGACCCAAGTTAAGGCTATGATTAATCAGGCTCTTTCCCCAACCGAGCGTCGCACTCTAGTGGAACTCCTTCTGAAACACGTGTTCGTGTTCGACTTTGCCAAAGACGATTCAACACCACCGCCTACCAGTCGTATTCATCACACGATCAACACCGGCTCCGCACCTCCTATACGCCAGAAGCCCTATCGAGTCTCAGCCACTGAACGTAAGTTAATAGATGACCAAGTTCAAGAGATGCTAAAGCGAGGCATAATTCGAGAATCCTCCAGTCCTTGGGCGGCTCCAGTTATCCTTGTTAAGAAAAAAGATGGCACATGGAGGTTCTGTGTTGACTACCGTCGCTTAAATACGGCCACGAAGAAGGACGTCTACCCGCTTCCACGTATAGATGACGCAATTGATTGTCTGCACTCCGCTTCATACTTTTCTTCTATTGATTTGAGATCCGGCTACTGGCAAATCCCCGTGCACGCTGCAGATAGGGAAAAAACGGCATTCATTACACCAGACGGACTTTACGAGTTCAACGTTATGCCTTTCGGATTATGTAATGCACCTGCAACATTCGAGCGGTTCATGGATACAATCCTGCGTGGCCTCAAGTGGCAAATTTGTTTATGTTATCTGGACGACGTTGTAATTTTTGGCAAAACGTTTAGTGAGCACAACCGCCGTCTGGATATTGTGCTTGATTGCATGGAACGAGCTGGCCTTATCCTCAATTCCAAGAAATGTCATTTTGGGAACCGTGAAACAATTGTTCTTGGTCATTTAGTTGATAAAGAAGGTGTTCGACCAGATCCAAAGAAAATTGAAGCTGTCAAAAGTTTTACGGTGCCTCAATCAGTGAAAGAGCTGCAGAGTTTTTTAGGGCTCTGCTCGTACTTTCGACGCTTTATAGCTAGGTTTGCGGACATCGCTTACCCACTCACGTGTTTGCTGCATAAAGATGCACCGTTCAATTGGACCAGCGAATGTGACGCAGCTTTCCGGCATCTGAAATTTCTTTTGACCTCGGGCCCCATCCTACGCCACTTCTGCCCATCTGCACCAATTGAAGTGCACACTGATGCAAGTGGTATCGGTATCGGCGCTGTACTTATACAACGCCATGGTCACGATCAGCACGTGGTAGCATATGCCAGCCGTTCGTTGAGTAAGAGCGAAAGAAATTACACGGTTACTGAGCAAGAATGTCTCGCCGTTGTTTTCGCTGTACAGCGCTTCCGCTCCTATCTGTACGGGAATGCTTTCACCGTCGTGACCGACCACCACTCGCTTTGCTGGCTAGTGAGTCTTCGTGACCCCTGTGGCCGGCTTGCTCGATGGGCTTTGCGCCTACAAGAATTTAATTTCACTGTTGTGCATAAAAGCGGCCGTAAACACTCAGATGCCGATTGTCTTTCCCGTTTGCCGCTTCTAACGACTGAGGACGACGCAGACAAGTATGAATACTTGTCGTCACTTTCACAAGCCTTCCCCGATCTTCAAGTTTTTCGAACTGAGCAACGCAAGGACCAAACATTAACCTCTTTGTTTGATGCCGCTCAAGATTCTGTAAAGAATACTTTTTGCATTCGCGACGGTTTGCTTTATAAGAAGAATTTCGCTTCTGGAGGAGCACGCATGCTTCTTGTCGTACCCGAAAGCCTACGCATCACAGTTCTTGAAATGATGCACGACGACGCCACGTCTGGGCACTTGGGAGTGACACGCACACTCCACCGCACACAACAACGATTTTACTGGCCTAACATGCGTTCAACCATCCAGCACTATGTAGCCAGCTGTGTGCAATGCCAGCGCTTTAAGCTGCCGACTTCAAGTCCACCCCTCTACGCAAGCGTGGTCTGTGTCAGAAACTGCTATCTCACTACACTGGACCATTTGTTGTGTTGGAGTGCATAAGTGACGTTAATTACGTTATAGCACGACTAACTGCTAGTGGTCGACGGTCACGCCAATCTCAGGTGGTGCATGTAGCCCGCCTCAAGCGATTCCATCCCAGACGGTCTGTTTAACTCGCCCGACGGGCATCGTCTGCGAGGAGGGAAATGTAACGTGCTTCCACAGAACCTCGACGGAAGAAGCAGAAGATGAAGGACTGACCCGCGGAGAAAGAGGAAGAAAAAGAGAGAGCTGAAGGACGCTGCTAGGCTTCCTGCTTCCATCCTGCTTCGACCGGTCCCCTCTTTGAATAAACCCCCGTGCGTGCAAAGCACGTAACAATATATATATATATATATATATATATATATATATATATATATATATATATATATATATATATATATATATATATATATATCTGTTTTAGGAATTTTGTAAATGCGGTTATCCTCGACGTTGCAACCCAACAGATTTTGGCTTTTTCAACGTCTTACGCGCACTGAAGGGATCGCTTTGCCCTCAAGATTCCCGAATTCGCATATATTTCGGCGCGATAAGGCCCAAATTTGCTGGGCCTCAGCGCCGAGGGTATCCTAATTTCCTAAATTCTAATAACAGATATGGATATTACGTATGCTTACGTACACGCCTCTCAATAATTAAGAAGCCTTACAGTAATAGTCAAAGAGGTAATGATTCAATATTAGTTAACCAGCATGTCAGTTAGCACGACTTAGCTATATTCTGTTGTACTACGCCGCTGAGAAAGCTATGGCAAAAAATGTGCGCTTCTAACAAAAAAACCTATGTTTAAAAGTTGTGTATAGCCTTTGTTGACAAACCCTCTATATTGCCTAATAAAGCCGCGTCACCGTGCCTGCAAGTAAGCAGTATATATGGCATGTTAGAAGAATCAATGTCTAATGCACTCATATTATGTTTAGCATGTAGTCAAACGTGCATCATAAGATGGTTGGTAACGAAACGGGCTTTAAATTATTTGCATTATATTTTAAATGGTTTAAAGGGGTTCTTAAAGGGGTTTAGGAAAAGTAAATGTGATTTCTGCAGTTTTCGTTCTCTTTTCGTGCTCTTATATAATTAACGACTATGCATTCGAACCTATTTGAAGAGGAACAAGATCGATTAAAATTCACCTGCTGGATACGGGATGAACTATGCGCCAGTAGGATTATTAATTCCTAGACTCAGTTCTGTGTCCACCGGCCGACAACTTAATGTTAAATCTCTATGTGCTAGTGCGGACTGGAAAAAGCTAGCCTAGAACACTTCCACTGGCTTTCTGTCATGAGTGGTCACATAGCACTCATCTCTTAATAATATAAATTTTATGCTGGCAAACGTGTGAAGCATCGTCTAGTTTGCTAGACGTTGCTACCATAGATAACCGGCGATATGGACAAAATGTGGTGCCTCAGTTTTAATACTTAAACAAAAGCAATTTTGTGCATCTCCCGAAATATTGTTTGCACATTAGCGCCTTTGCATACTGGACAGCTGTATTCAGAATATATTGCAATCAAAAGAATACAGAAATAACGAAATCCTAATTAGTATAACTTCTTTCATGAAAACAAGGTATTAGCTCTCTGCAAACGGCGACGTTGGTGTCAGATTATGAATCAATATTACTACGAGTTACGAGATCAATTTGTAATAAGTTAGAAGGAGTCCTGTTATGAATGTCTAATGCACCCATATTATGTTCAGCATGTAGTCAAACGAGCATCATAAGATGGTTGGTAACGAAACGGTCTTTAAATTGTTTGCATTACTTCTTAAATGGTTTAAAGGAGTTCTTGAAGGGGTTTAGGAAAAGTAAATGTGATTTGATACAGCGCTAGAGGCGACCACCTTCAGGAGAAGCTGAGTCACTTCACATGTGCGTTCATGTTACAGTTTACTTAATTAAAACAAGAAATTGAACCAAAAATTCGCTTGAAAAGTCTGAAATGGCTTAAATATTCAGACACATTTACGAGCTCATCACCTTACTATGCGAAATAGTAAATCAATAAGCAAATTTACTTGGCTGGTTCAAGCTTTGCACAAATGATCAGATTATTTTTACCGGGACTATATCGAATATATGAAAAATTCTAAGCCTGTGTCAACATTAAAACACCATAGTCTTATCCATGTTCTCTAAACTTACTTTGTGCACTTAGCAATGGCTAAGCCTAAATTTTTCTGATATCCAACGTTAACTCTGCAATCAGCTAGAATCAATTACGTAAATTTCAACTCTTACAGATAGCATCAATGTTTACGCTTTAAACGAGGCGGTCGTATTCCCAGACTAAAATTCCGTTCGTAAAAATCTTGTTCCATGTCATTGTTCTCACATCAACATCTTGAGCCTAACGCCACCCACTACACGACAAAGGCCTCTCACATATCTCTTTATATAATTTTGTCCCTCGCCAGGTGCGCCCACCTTATTTCAGCTAACTTATAATTTTCATCCAAACTTTTGTTTTCTGGCACATTCTCTTGCGGTTGCCTTCGTTTGGTATCTATTCCGTTACCCTTAACGGCCATTAGTTATGTTGCTAACGCCTTACAAGACCTGCACATGCCCATTACTTCTTGGTTTCAGGGATTAACGCCCAAAGTGATTCAGGTTATGAGGGACGTCGTTGGGAAGGGCTTCTCACGATTTCGACCGCCTTGGGTTCTTTAACGTGCACTAACATCGCACAGTACAGGGGTCTCAAGCATTTTGCCTCCCTTGAATTAAGGCCGTAGTGGTCGGCATCGAACCCGTGTCATTCGGGTCAGCAGTTGAGCACTATAACCACAGTGCCACCGCGGCCGCGCAATACTTCCTAATTTAGATTGCTGTGTCATCAATTCTCTTTGGCTACCTGACCTGTTCTTCTGTCTTAACATTAGACCTATAATTCTCCTGTCCGTAGCTCCATGGGTGCTTCTCAGTTTAACTTTAAACATTTTCGTCAACCTGCAAACTTCTGCACTGGGGTTAGCAGAGGTGAGATGCACTTATTCTATACTCTCCTACTAAGGCAAAATGGTAAAGGACTCTTCATCGCCTGAAAGTGCGTGCCGAAGGCACTCCGCCCTTTTCCCATCCGCGAATGCAAAGGCGATTCTCTTGCAAACATAACTGTCTGCGCGGTGCTTCCAGAAATTTATTTTAGTACTTCTCTCTGATAACTGCAAGCTCGTTTGCTTGCGTACCTAACGTGGATGCATACCTTACATAGCACATATTTAAATAGTAAATTAATGATAAAAAACAGCGAACACTGTCCAGTTTATAGCCAGTATTTTTCATTTCGTACGAGGTTTAAGTGTTGCCGTTAAACTTATTCGTCTGTGCACGCTTCATGGCCTATATAAATTGTTGAGGGTCACCCCGCCGCTGCAGTAAATTAGAAAAAAAATTCGAAGTGCGAAAATTGCGCCATAAACTTTCTCTTTTCTCTTCAGTGGCCATTACTTCTCAGTTTCACTTGTCTTCGGGGAGCCTAGCACGGCGAGGAAGCATGATGCCAGAAATAAACTTTCTTCTGCGGGGCCAAAGCTTTCCACCGCATTTTAGCTTGCAATCTTTCTTCGCAAACGAAGCACAGCAAATCAGCGAATGACGTGAGCAGGTTGTCGTTGCCTCGGGCTGCTGCTGCTGCTGCTGCTGCTGCTTGCTTCGCTGCGTTGTGGTTCACTAAATCTTTCCTTCCCCATACTTCCTAGGTTTTGCTGCGGAAGCCGCGCATCTGTTGGTTGTGAGACTGAGAGCTTTCAGCGGGAAGCAGTAGTTCTTCAGCTGCTTTATCGGGCTGTCATTTATGTGCGTTTATTTCGTTCTTTTGTGCCCAGCGCATATTTCGTGCTCACAGTTGTGTTGTTTACGTGCTGTCTGGGCGGTATGGCGTATATTCTCTCCTCCTCCGAGTTTCTGCATTGTGCGTCAAGTCCTAGCATCCTCTGGAACTCACCAAAATATCCGTCTACCCCAAAGAAAGCCATGCTGCCCACGAGGCATAACACTTTTATAGAACTTTTTTTATTTTCACGCCTTAATTTTGCGTAATCATTCTTTTCTCTCAATACTTAGTGTAGTTTGTTGGTGGCCTGACTTTCATCGTCTTTACCTCCTAGCTTCATAAGGCTTGCCTTCACTACTCCTGGTACAAGTACTGCAGGCACGAGAAAAGTTTAAGAAATCAGTATCTCGTTATATCATGGCTTTATTCTCTTCTGTGATCTCAAGTCAGACCGTTTTTATTCTGCATCTACTTATAGAGCTCATGACCTCTTTGAATAATGTAAACATCGTTTGACTTCTCGCTCGGAGTTAAAAATCGTTCTACTGTTAACTTTCGGTCGAAATTTTGTGAAACGGCACTTTTATATTCGAGCCGGATGTATATTGCATACTGGAGCGAGAAAAAATCTAATGCAGTTTATTTAAATGCAACGTCGTCAAGCAGATCGAGTTCCGCCTGTCGATTTGAATAATCGCAGACAGCCGTATGTGTCTGACTTAAAGGTTGTATGTCAGGGCTCAGAGGAAACAATTATTCCCTTGATATTACGAACAGAAAAGTTCACTGCATGACACGACACTCTCTTGAAATGTTGAGAATATACATGAACTGATTTTTCTCAAGGTAAGAGTCAAAAGTGATGTAGCATGTCATATCATTTCATAAGGCGCAGGCTACATGCGGCATGGTTTATCTATTCCGGATGCAATTCGATTTTTTTAGGATGGAACGATCTACTAGCTAATAAAATAGGTAACAATGTCTGGTCCAACCATTCTTCGAAAAAACTGCCAAATTAATTATTTGTGTTATTTTAATAATTCTATTCGTGCATAGCCATTTGCTCAAGGGCCGGCTGTACCCTCCATAAAACCCAGGTGAGATAATTGGAACTGAGGGCGATAACAATAAAAATGAACTATATGAATTAAACCTTAAATATAATACTCGTCTTTTCCACTAATCGTCGAACATCAAAGAATTTTATACACAACTTAAAAGAGTATGTAATTGGTTGGCAATTAAAATTCGGACTGCCTATTTTCACTGGTATATACTCTACTGTCCAGATACTCGTAAAAAATCAGCAGTTTATCTTCTTCACTCATAATAAGTCAGTAGTTTATATTTTTAATCTGAAAAGAAGCTAAATATCTTTCTTTAGAACTCCTCAGAGTATTTATGTAGAAAAAAAGTTTTAATATAAATAAAAATAATAAAATATTGCAAATCGCAAGCGACGCTGACGAGCGGCTCCTGATAGATTTATATTTTATTGCCCGGTAATTTGGGGAATGAATATGAGCACCATGAATTATTTCTTCTAGAATACGATCTGTTCATAACCATCATAAGTGAAACCTAGATGCATGATGTTATATGTGACCTTCCTTACTAAGGCCTCTTTACCAAATTATCACGTGGAAGAGTGTATCGCGGGTGGGTGGCATTGTTATTTTCTCAAAAATACATTACCTGCAAGCGTACTTCCTGAAATTGATGGTCGCGAAATCCTCTTCTCGAGGGGGACTGTAGGTGTAATGCCATTGTGGTTGTGCAGATTATCGTCCAGCTTTGGCTACTGCTCAGTTCGTTGCATTACTGTGCGATTACCTGAAAGCATAAGTATTGAAAAATTATGTCTGCGGGTGGTTTCAATCTCCTTTCCACAAACTGGATATAGAATTGAATGTTCCATTCATATGAAAGCTCGCCATCTGGTACAACAATTACATGTGACCAACAGAAAGTTCTGTTTGAATTCCCGTGTGACTGAAGAATAGGCTTAATTGGAAAGCTTGTTTTGTCAGCAAAGACTATACTGACCATGATCTACACACTAAAGATGGTAAGGTCCTCCCCAATATACCGTTGTCTTTATTTCAACCCACTTACAGTGTCAATAAAGACAAGACGTCGATCAGAAAAAAATACATCTATATTTTACTTAGTTTGGAGACCGGGTCAAAATTCATTGATCGCTGATGCGATCTCTCAGTGACTACAGTTTGAGAGAAAAGTTAAGCATTGCAATGGCAGTGGAATTCCAGGCCAATAAACAAAACCTAACCAAAGAAAACTATGGCTGATTTAAACCATGATAAGGTTTATACGGAAGTTTGCTGGCCTCTGACTTGACCCTCCGTAGAACTTTCTCTCCTGCCGTAGAGATAACGTGGTCGGGAAAACCACAACTTCTTAAATGGACAACTTGCTCTTAGACACTTTTGGGAACACGGTGGTGACAGGACCTGAAAGTGCCGGAACCTTCTTGAATAATGAAAGGTACTGAATGTTAGAAACGACGCTTAGGATTAAATTAATGTTACAAATACACGCTGCAGAAATGAAACGATTAAACACCAATGTGAAGGAAATACAAAAGGATATATTTAAAAACATATTTACACGCCAAAATACATACTCGCAAATTCGCACACCGCTCGCGCACTCGCACCGTCGAGCATCGCGCATACACTGTGGTTCCTTCTCGTCCGTCACTTCGCTGTGTCGCCTCCCGGCGCCGCAGGCTACCGCACACTTGCAGTGCACCGAGAGCACACACACACTCACGGGTATACGTGCACTGGCCCACTTGAAAGGGGACGCCGCAAGGCCCTCCAGTTCGTACCTCAGGTAGCGGGGCATGGCCCGCGGCCCTAACGACTACACAAATAAGCTAACAAACCGGGCGCTCATCGGTGTTTTCAGAGAACGGAGGGTGGTGCCAAGGAGGCCCCCGCATCGAAAGCACACAAGTGGACACAAAAGAACGCTCGCTGTACGAAACGACACGCGCGGAGAAAAACATGTGTATGAGAAATGGCCCTTTCTTACATGAAGGACATCGATACAGAGGTCAGTGTAGGCATGTAGTTCTAAACGCTGATTGTCCCACTAATTTTGCCGACGCCTGTAGTTTAAAAATCAACAATAAATCGTCCTCTTTTAACAAGCTTATACGATGTTATATTAATTACTTCCTTCTTAGAAACATGTTTGGTTGCTAATATATATCTTACTATGCAGCGATTTCATTGAAATATGTAACCTTCATCTTCAACTTGATTGGTTCGTTAACAGAGCGCATGAACCCTTGAATGAATTCTGAAGCGTTAAAATATGAACGACGCCCACGGAAACTAATCTTATATTTTGTCGGCTACTTCTTTAGCTCTGCAGCCAGCGTGTTGATAATTGGCTGTTGGTTCCTCCACTTGAGTCAATGGACGCGAGTGCAGATCCCGCTCATGGCAGCCACATTTCGAGGCAGGCAAAATGCCAAGACACAAGTGCCTCAGGAGATATCAGTGGTCATTAAATCACCCAACGTAGTTTAAATTAATCCAGAGCTATCCATCGTCTATCTGTCGTCTGCAGTATCTGTCGTCTGCAGCTATCTGTCGTCTGCAGTAGCTCGGGTCCAGCTTTCGCAAGTTATGGCCACCATACCATACCAAAGCACACCATATCATACCATACCATACGATACAATACCATCCCATACGATACCATACGATACCATACGATACCATACCATACGATACCATACGATGCCATAGCCTACCATACCATACAATGCGGTCATTGCCTAGTCGAGAAGTATTGCAGCGAGGACTTCCAGATAAGGCTCGTGAACAAATACTATGAAGAAATGATACCTCGACAAAGTTAAGAATTGGACATTGTACCAGTTATAAGCAGCCAGCAATTTTATGTAGCGGATTAATTTTCTGCTCCAGTGTTAGATGCAAAGGAGTTAATAAATCTGAGCTCACTTACCATCTTATTCCTTCTCCTTTCTTGAAATTGAACTTCCGCAGTTTGTGAAGAACTAAACTAACAACAGGCTTGATTTTTGTTATTTTCGCTGGCTCGGTAAAGTTAACTGACTGCAATCGATTGCCCTCAAATATTGTGAATGGCATAAACAATTTGCATAACTGAGAGCGAAGTCATTAAATACAAATATCTTGTCTGGAAGAAAGTGGTAATAGCGACGGAAAACCGTATACACCATGTATACTAGGCGAAATGTGCCAGAAGAGCGCATACCATGTGCACGAGTACGTTTTTTTTCCCACAATCTTGCCACTGTGCTGACGCAATTCAAGTGCCCTATTTGTAATAAGCGAGTATTTACTCCTATAGACGTAGATGTAGCCATAGAATGAAGTCATGCATACCGTGACTTATACCTCACTCCAGAGAGCAGTCCCGTACACAAAGCTTTTTGCTTTTCTTGTTAATCGTGATGATCCAACCTTTCTGGCACTGAGTGCGAAGCGAAAGTAAATGGGTGGAAGATAGCTCCACACTCTATGAATTACTATTTTTGCTCACTGTATGCTCCAACGTCTACCAAGAATTTGCAAAATTATATTCAGTATCTATTCACGAGAAAACACACTTTATCTTCTTGTCATCAATTTGATTTTGCTCACACATTCTTAGTGACATACTTTCAAGACTGCGGTCTTAAACATTTATTTATCGTGGGCAGCAAGTGTCTTTCACGCTGACAAGAAAACACGATGAAGGCAACAATGAGAGAAACAACAAATAAGTGCTACGTCTCCGCAAATAATCTTTGCTCATCCGCACAACAAAACATTTCAGGGTCCGGCTTGTACGGATGCTTTAGCTGAACCTCTTGATACGTTTCATTGATTTCTTTATCTATCGCAGAGGGAATAAAACCCATGACGCTAAATATTTAACAAACTGACGCTAGGCGGAGTCGTGTCCAGGACAGGAATTCGCTGCAGCAATTTTCTGAAATTTACATTTTTATTTTTTGTTGTTTCGGCTTACTAAGAGCCATATACCTTTTACCGGGCCGTTCTCAGAGCAGCGAAAGAAAAAAGAGCATTGAAAATAAAAAGAGACCAAAAAACAAAGAAGAAATAGAAACGATGGACAAAGTGATGATAAATGACAAAAAGTTAGCATTCAAAATGTGTAGAGTCCCAGCCAGAAGAGTACTTTTTGCTTGAAGGAACCATGCACGCTTGAAGGAGTTAAAATGCTGATGAGATATATCTGGAGTACATGGTGTCATGGCGTTATAGGAACGCATCATCCGCACAATGGGGCTTCGTTTAAATAGCGACACGTCAAACAGATGGCTTTGTCGCAAGGACTGCCGTGGTATCCGCAGCCTGCTCAAAGATGCTACGTCCATACAGGCCCCGCGACTGTCATGTAGTGTCCAAGTCGATTAGAGTCAGAGCGCATAGCGCAGCCTCGTCCTCGTGATTCCTCATAAGTATTTTCTGCCCATTCTCGAAGGTTTGCAAAGAGGTGTGGCTGATTGGATTCTCACACTCCAAGCACACTCAAGGCTCAGCAGGACTCTGGTACAGGGCAAAATGTATGCAGTAGTGCCTGCCACCCTGCACGCATACGCGGGTCCCTATGCCAAGCACGCGCAGACCTTCCGGCTTGGCCTCCAGAACTTGAGTGCAAGACTCTAATCTACACTGTAAGTGGACATGCAAGTTGAGAACAAAAGACATTCTCGTAATGGCCTGATTGTTGTAATTTTTCACCTAAGAAGTCATATGACTTACTGCATTATACTTCCAGTTGTTTCACAACCAACACATGCGTACAAGGTTTACATTTCTCTGGACTCAGCTGCAGGCATGATGGGAGCGGATTTGCCTACTCAACATTACACTCCCCCCCTCTGCGCACAGGGCATCACGCTTAGCGCCCAGTGTTGCGCATAGAGCACCTGCGATACTCTGTTATTGCACTACTGAGCTGTGGGGCACGCTTAGAGAGCCGATGTTTTCCTTGCTGCGCGATTTACTTGCCGAGAGAGTAAACTTGGTTACATTCACAGCTGCCAGGTCCTGCTGTCATGCCGTGCCGATGTGGCTTTAGTTTCGTCCCATCAGCAGCGGATACGTTGACATATAGCACCGACCCTATCCAGACGTTGTCTGTTGGCATTCGTTTAGTTCTTGATCTCTGTTCCTCCGGTTAATGTAATGTTACAGGCGTCAGCATTAGCGTCGCATAATGCTTTAAAGCCTGCTGAAATGACAAAATCTGAGTGGAGCTCCTAATGACCGCGCCCAGGCATGCAAGAGTAACGTCGCGCGTAGACTGGTGGCAGGAGCGTAAGCTGGAGTTTAAAATGAGCAGCACATTGAAAGAAGTGAAAGTTGAGTTATATAGTGCGTATTTGTTGCGGATAAGGTTCCTCAATGAAGCGTTTCTTTGGAGGAATCTGTGCCGAGGCAGCCTAGTTGTGGAAGGATGAGTGCCAGGCGAGGCGAGTGGCGAAAAAGAGAAGTGAAGAAATGCTAAAAGAGTATTAGGTTCTTCATTTCAGTCTGTTTTATAAGAACAAATCAGCGCTAAACACATTTGGTAATGCTGGCGTAAAAATTACGGAAAAAACGGAGCAAGACAAATAGCTGGGAATGTGTTTTGTGTTTCGCTCCGCCTCTGTGAGTAGCCATCGCCTCCACCATCATGCAGTCAAGGGAGGCAGTTTGGCTAGCTTAGTGGTTCATCTCAGTATCTACACAACTGCAGTTTAGGCATGTACTAAAAGAGAGAAGGTGACAAGGCGCACATATTTATGCATAAAGATGAGTTGATCATTAAGTCGCAAAGGTGATCTCAAGTTGGGGATGAGAAATTAAAGGACTAATGAATGAATGAATCAATCAATCAATCAATCAATCAATGAAATAATGAAATAATGAATAAATCAAAGAATGAGTATATCAATCAACTGACCGATGAATAAATAAGTTAAAATTACATTAATTTATTAGTTCACATGATTTGTGACGAGAGCTGCCAAAACTTCAAAGTATCTGTGAAAAACGACATTGAAAAATTTACACTTTTGGTATTTTACATGTCATCTCTACTAAAGCATGCCTTCTAGTTTCCGCGCTCTTCAGTTTCAATCCAGAAGAAAGCCGTTGTATCAGAGCGCAGAGCCTCTTTTTTGTTTCTTTTCATGAAATGCCTTGAGATTTTTGTATGTTTTACGGGCTTTCTTCGCTCGAACAAGCCACTTTCAATATATGCGTGGCGTCAAAAACCACGATGCATTACTTCAGATATATGAAAAAAAGCTTTCGTCTGGAATATAATGTTCTTCCTTACCGCAATGTTAAAAGTAAAATCCGCCCTTTCGTTACAAGAAATCCAATGTATGCGGTGCATTCTCCGATGCATTGAAACGACTGCGCTGCGCTCATTTACCCCGATGATTTGCAAACACCGATTAACGTCTTTTCAGAATCTGAGGCCCCCTCTTGAAAAACCTCGGATATTGCGCAATATTTCGACCTCCGTTCTTTCGCAATTAACCCACAAGCCGAGACAAGTTCGCATGGACTCAGTTCTTTCAGGGGGACTTCTTACAGGGCGCGTCCTCACAAATCCTCAGGGGTACTTCGCATAACTTTACACTGCTGCTCAGTGCGTTTTACCACCTCTTCGGCTTATTATTGTAATCTTTTCCATGCCTATTACGAAAGTGGGCTCCTAGTTTTGACAAACACGTTGAACTTTTTACTCTTCCATATCGGCAGAATGCGCACTTCGTGCTTTTGTTCACTTGGAGATATTTGATTTAACACCTTTGCGAAGGAAGTTTCTTCTAAGAGCCATCAAGCTGAGTGCGTTTGCTGATCGCAATTTATATCAGGCGTAATCTTTTATTTTTTCTCTTTAGCAGAATCTTAAATCTCCATGTTCATACTACATCTCCTCCGAAAAGGAGCAATTACAGTCTTGTTCTGGCTTTTAGCTGCTTTCGGGTACATTTAGATTCGAGATCAGAAAAACAAATTGCTGGTGGTTTAGCTCTGATTAACCCTGGCCGAAAGCGAAAAGTTGCATCTCCCTGGCTACGTTTGTGGTCGAGCGACTGGCGGTTTCCATAGATAGCCAAACTGACCCACAGAGACACAATAGCAGGTATCTTTTATTTGTTCAACATATTGCTTTTTTAGAACCGACATTAAAGGCGCTCACACAAGGAAGTATATATTTATTACAGCTTCGGTGATATTTACAACTGTACTATTGCTCGCTGTATGCGGAGATATGGAACCAAATCCGGTTCGAAAAGACGCGCGAACCCTGCAGATAATTTCAGAAAGCCAAATTGAAAGGATATTGGTTTTGGGTGGAAGTAAATGGCGCAATGTGAGACAGGCGTCAATTCCTTTTACTAATACTAACTTTCATTTGCCTTCGCTGACGGCGCGGTTGGGGTGCCCGCCGAGATACGTGATACAGGCGCCATTTCCTTTCCTTAAAACCAGCTTTATTTCACTTTTCTTATATTACGACGTGATTCAGGTGCCCACCAAGATATGTTAGATAGGCGTAATTTTTTTTCCTTAACACGAATTATCATCTCATTTTCCTTGCCTTACGGGCGCGATTAGGGTGTTCACCGAGAGATGGAGATACGCATCATTTCTTTGTTTGACCTCTACCTACATTCAATGTGAAACTTGTGGCCACGCTGACCTCTAGCTACATTCAAGGGCAAACTTGCGGCCCCGCTGACGGCTCGAAATGCTGGGGCAGTGAAGCTTGTCGCTTCAAAAAAAAAAATTGGGGGAGGAGGGAGGGGTGGGGTAGTGAGAAAAAGTGTTCACGCTATTCCACGCAATGCTTTAAACTCAACGATAGCTGTCGCCGCGCTGCTGTCTGTCTGTCGACTGTATGGCACACTTGGCTACTACAGTTATCCACAGTGACAGCTGGAAACACTATCAGTATTACTCTAGATGTGTAATAATAATAATAATTGGTTTTTGGGGAAAGGAAATGGCGCAGTATCTGTCTCATATATCGTTGGACACCTGAACCGCGCCGTTAGGGAAGGGATAAGGGAGGGAGTGAAAGAAGAAAGGAAGAAATGGGTGCCGTAGTGGAGGGCTCCGGAATAATTTCGACCACCTGGGGATCTTTAACGTGCACTGACATCGCACAGCACACGGGCGCCTTAGCGTTTTTCCTCCATAAAAACGCAGCCGCCGCGGTCGGGTTCGAACCCGGGAACTCCGGATCAGTAGTCGAGCACCCTAACCACTGAGCCACCGCGGCGTGTACAAAGAGCAGTTTCTGGATTAACACATTAAAAGTTAATTTAAAGCCCTGCACTCGGCACACGATTTCACTGGCGCTCGGATTAAAATTCAAAAGTGGTCAAATATTTATTTTAACATAATTTTATTATACTCCGGTGACACATTTAAGACATTTTGACCCTTGCCAAGATTTAAAACGAACATACGAATACTAGGGGAAAATTTGCTGCTAAATATTTTGTGGCCGGGTACAGCTAAGTTCTTTATACCGCAACGCAAAATTTGAGATGCAAATAGGAGCAAGCCGGTGACTTCTGCTGTGTAATTGCAATACACTGTAAAAAACATATGACAAAGAGACAAGGCACCGGAAAACGCTAACTGCAATCGTGCATTCTTTTTCTCATCAGTGTATCTTATGCCTTCATTTTTATTAGAACATAGGCTTGACTCAGAATTCCTGGAGCAATATCAGCTTGGCAGTATTCATGAATAGATAAATACTGTGTTCTGGGCTCACTGCTATCAAAAACACTATAAATATGTGCTTGCGATGACGTTCTGCCTTTTAGGCCTTTTAGAGGAATGTTCACTCTTCACCTGAATTGGAGTATGGGCGCTGCGGCTAGGGCTCAGCGGCGCTCATTTAGCATAAGCCCTAAGACGCTGCAGCCACTGTGCAGCAGCGAGGTTAGGGAACATTACGTACCATTGTGATTAACAAACTAAAACACAGTCTTGATTGCTGGAGTTGTACCGGCGTATTTCTGTCATAAGCAGTCGCCCAACAGACCTTCTGCCGAAGTAGAGTGCCCATGAACGGCTCGTTCCACCACTACTAGCAAAAACTACACGCAACAAAAGCTTTCATAACGATGAATTATTACTTTTGTGGGCGCTGGATAACGTTCTCTCTGTGGGAAACTGATTATTATTTCAAAAGACAAAACAACTAGCACACCATAAAGAAAATTATTACGAATAGATTCGAAGAGCATCGAAGAATGGTCTTAATAGCCAGACGCTTGTCCTCTTTTCAAAATTCAGAAAAACCTTGTTTCCCAGAGTTTAATATTGCCACGCGTGAATGTGGTGATCACTGAACACAGGGACGCAGGATCCGACGAGCGTCTGCTCCACAGCTCAAGATCGCTGACACCTCCGCTTCCTCTTCTTCGAGACGGCGCGTGCTTCAGGTCAGCGCTAAGCGAAAATGCGGAAAGCACTGTGTCACTGGCCCCCGGGAAAAAAAGAGCATCGTCCCGATGCGTAGCCGGTGTGTGCCTACTACCGTCGCTTTGTGAAAGATTTCGCTCAAATCGCCGAGCCCCTGACGCGTTCGACAAGGACAGACACGCCTTTCACGTGGGATGCTCCTCAAGCACAAGCATTTGAAACTCTTAAACACCACCTGCAAGGACCTCCAGTTCTGGCTCACTTCGACGAAAACGCAGATGCGGAGCTTCATACTGACGCAAGCAACGTAGGCCTGGGTGCCGTTCTGGTTCAAATCCACAGCAGTCGAGAGGGAGTCGTCGCTTACGCCAGCCGCTCTTTGTCTCGCGCTGAAGCTAACTACTCAGCAACTGAGAAAGAGTGTCTAGCGATCGTATGGGCGACGTCGAAATTTTGACCCTACCTTTATGGAAAACGTTTTACTGTAGTTACGGACCATCATGCCTTGTGTTGGCTTGCGACCCTCCAAGATCCATCAGCCCGCCTTGTCAGATGGAGTCTGCGCCTCCAAGAATACGACATGACAGTGGCGTACAAGTCCGGCCGGAAACACTCGTATGCCGATTGCCTCTCGCGTGCCCCCGTCGAATCCCCAACGCAGGACGGCAACTACGACGACGACATCACCTAAAATGCGATCAGTGCAACGAGCCTTGCTGACAAACAATACGCCGACCCAGAACTTCGGGACCTCATTTAGTTTCTTAACGGGACCCGCCCGACTGTCCCGAAGGCTTTCAAGCGCTCGGTAGCGTCTCTCTGCGTTCGCCATGGTGTCCTCGTAAAGAAACATTTCGCCGCAAACAATCAGCAATACCTTATTGTTATACCGACGAGCCTAAGGGACGAAATCCTTCAAGCTTCACACGATGAACCGACTTCTGGACATTTGGGTGTAGCCCGCACGCTTGCAAGAATCAAAGAGAAGTATTACTGGCCCCGCCTTCAGTCGGACGTTGCACACTACGTCAGAACGTGCCGAGGCTGTCAGCGTCGCAAAGTGCCCTCAAAAAAACCTGCTGGACTCTTGAAGCCTATAGCGCCAACATCGCGGCCTTTCCAGCAGATCGGGATGGACATGCTGGGCTCATTCCCTCTTTCTCATTCGGGAAACAAATGGGTCATCGTGGCAACTGACTATCTGACCCGATACGCAGAAACATCAGCTCTGCCAAGTGCCACAGCCCTTGACGTAGCAAAATGTTTCATCCATCAGATCGTTTTGCGTCACGGTGCCCCGGAGACCCTAATCATCGACAGGGGTACAGCTTTCATGGCTGACCTCCTACAGCAGGTTTTACTCCACAGTCATACAGACCACCGAAGGACGACATCCTACCACCCTCAGACGAACGGTTTAACGGAACGCTTAAACAAAATGCTAGGTGACATGCTCTCTATGTATGTCGACGTTCAGCACAAAACTTGGGACGAAGTGCTCCCATACGTCACCTTTGCATACAATACGGCCGTTCAGGAAACGACAAACATGCCACCGTTCCGTCTCGTTTACGGCCGCGACGTGACCACGATGCTAGACGCCATGTTACCGCATGTGGACGACATCGACCCAAATGCGGAATGCACTGTGTCAATATGTCTTACCATGCTGGCGTGTAATTCCGCTTTCAGCTTCCTTCAAGAAACTGATAAATGTTAGCTTTAAAAAGCGAGTTTAAAACAACTGTCTTCCAATGTTGCAGAACAAACGCGCAAGAAGTATAGCCCCTTTCTTCGCTTCTTTATTTGTCTTCAGTCCACTCAACCCCCCCCCCCCCCCCCCCTCCTCCTAGAAACTTCTTCGACAGGCTGGTGCACGTGTTCATTAGGGAATTAAGTATTTCTGATATATGAGGTGAAAACTAAAAACCTTTTGCCATTTGTAGCAGTTTGATCGCCCTAAATCAAATAGATATTAGGTTCTCTTCAAAGCACAAGTTGCAAGCAGCTAAAGCAAAAAGCAAAGACTACAAAATCTTTCATAACCAGGATTTCTCTGGGCTCCTTTCAGAGATAAAGTACCGCTGACTAAACAGACGCTTTCGAGGCGATTGCAATAAACCGCGTTTTCTTCCTCTCAGTGGCGCGTTTTTACTCTAGAAAGGCAAGATAATTGATTGAGAAACAGATACCTGACTGATTGCTCCTCTTCTTCTGAAAGACATCATCGTCTTGACGACAATCAGTTTATTAAAATATTTTTGCTTGTTGACTCCGATCACAATTTACGTCCTTCTTAATAGCAACCAAAAAGGAATTTCTAAATAGTCCACTTGAAAAAAAAAAAGATAATAGCATTGTGTTCCCTTCAGTTAGCGTCTTTTTTCACACGGGGATTTTTTTAATAATCATTGCAAACGAGACTCACGCAATATTTTAATTTAGATTCTCCTGAAACCTGCAGAGCACATTACGTTCAAAATTTATTTTATAACGTCAATGACATTATAACTTTGATCCGAAAAGATGGCTAAATGTTTCGACAACTTTTCGAACTTTTTCTACAAGTTTCGAACAGTAGGCTTATTTAGGGAAAATATCTAACAAAGGGAGACTATGAAGATGGACTATAGCTTTAGATGCTTAAATACAAACTATTTTGGTTGGTCGTGCCACTACCAGTGCAAATAACCGCTTCAAAGTGCTTCAAATGCTAGCGAATTAGCTCGGCGCTTTCTTGGACTACAACCGCAACAAGCGCTCGATTTTAATACAGGACTCTTGAGAAGTACAAACAAATAGAGGTATAACCTGAGCACACTCACTAGGCAACAGCACATATTTGAAATACGTGAGATAGAGTTGTATGCCATCAAACCTTTGAACACTGCTGCTGCGCCTGTGATACAGGCGTCAGATAGATGTTACAAATTTAGCACTACCCGGTGTCCGCAGGACATAATTCCCATAAACTTGTGTCAACACTCTCACAAAAAAAGGTCGTGCAGCCAAAAGTTCTTTTAGCAGTCTTCATCAAAAACTGTTGCTCTTCCGCAAATGAGTGAACTATTGGAGGCCACACGTCGGAGAGCAGGCGCAATGCTGCCCGAGTTCAAATAGAGAGGGGCAGAGACCAAGACCTTTAGGCAACGAATGCGCATTGTATCTTTTTTCCGCTTTCTCGGAGTATTCAAGCGAGGTCGCATCTTTTTATCTTCCAAGGAAGGTCACTATATGGTTTACAAAAGTAGGCGTAGTGCCAGACATGCGGGAAAAATGACAGTATCAACTCAAACGGCAAGAAAGAAATGTCATTCATTATCTTTTCGAAGTTGACACCAATTACCGGAAAATTCTTAGCTATTTAAAGGCTGGGAACTTTGTCAGGGTCTTTATAAATCGTGCGTTTTCAGCGTGCTTCCATCAGAATGTTGCTAAATAAGCAGACAGCAGATTTTCCTCCATTGTTAACCTGAAGGTACGTGTGGCTGTGTATATCTAGTGGACTGAAATGGAGCAAATTATGCTTAATTATGTCGCGTGAGATTAAATGCCATACCCGAAACTTGCCGTTATCGTTTGCGACAGGGCGCTCTGTAACTAAGGTAACCGACAGAAACGTAAATTCACACATTCCTAAGTGTCATATCATTACATTGCACTCTTCTACTAATGCAAGAAGTTAGATTCTAAGGCTCAGGCTCATGCAAGAAATTGTAAGCCGTCTAAACCTGATTAACAAAGAAACTCATGCGTTGAGGAGGTTGGGCAGGGTCTCCGTCATGCCAAGAATAAAGACAGCTTTTTGCTAAGTATCGACACACGTAATGCAGGCACGCTATTGATAGCTTATATGCCTTCTGGTATAAAAAAGTGAAACTGGCCACTTCATTACCATCCAAGTTTTTGTGACCATGTGGACTATGGTCATAAAGCGAACTCTGAAGAAAAACGTATTTTATTCAACGCGAACAACATCAATAAAAAAAACACGTGTGTGGAAAGGCCGAAGCTGCAGTTGGTTTAAATTTTCTCGCACAGCTCAAGTAATTATGGGCACATGCGTTCTCAGAAATGGAGAAATATTATCTTGTTCACCGGCATAAAAGGACGCTGTCATTACCCTTTCACTAGGCGCTCATTCTGCTGGGGGTGTCGTGTTTCGTTTCGGGGTAATGCTGTTCACTCTAAGGCATCACCAGCAGCCTGATTTGAATTTCTGTATAAGCGGAGTTTATCCAGTTTCGCTAACCTTGCGCAAATGCGAAAGCTATCCGAAAACACGAAAATAATTCTTCTGTAGTCGCTTCGTAAACTCAACGAAACCTGACCCCCTCTTTAGGAACAAGAACTGTATCTCGAACAGAAGGTTCTCGAAAGTCTTTCTAAATTTGCTTTCGAAATAATAATGGACATATTAACGTTCTTGCCTCAGACGAAAATTTATTAAAAGGATTGGTGTAGTGTTATGTAGTTTTTAAAAAACCTACGAAACGAATAACAAACTTCCTCTTTTTTAATCTAGTTCGGCTGTATAAGACACCATTTTTTTAATTGTGAAGCCACATTAAAATATTCTAGGAGCTGTTATGAAGATAGTTATTGAAATGACTTATTCTTTGACATTCTTATGGACATACTGACGGTAACGGCTTGATCTTCTGATGCGTAGCAAAATGTCGCATTATTTTTTGATACCTGAAATAGTAAACCTCTATTGCTTCCACTGGAGAAAGACTAATTAGAGTCGAGATGTTGTTTCCTCTTTATTTAAAATGTATCGGTAGGCTGAACAATGAAACAACAGACGGTATCTGTTGGTGCAGCAATTGCTTGGGATAAAGTGGTTGCGGCGGACACCCGTGTTTTTATCTGACTCTGCGATGAGCTGGGAGGCGCGCGCATAGGTAGTAACCGGCGTATTATATTCGGGAGATGCTGTTGTTCACACATGTGCTGCTTCGGCAGCAGCAGACCAGCCGCAGAAAAGAAATATTCGGAAAATTTTGTTTAGGATTGCCTCCGTGTTCTCTTCCATTCCACCTGCGGCTTACCGACAAAAGGGGCTAAAATCATTTCAGGCATTCAAAAAATCTCTTGACAAAAAAACGAAGGAAGCCTAAAATGGGAATGCGCTTTACGATTACATATAAAAGTACCATACACTAAACAACGTAGGCGCTAAAATTGGTGCTATTTAATATTTAGGAACGCCTCACGACCTCAATTTTCTTCGCTAGCGCATTCACCACTTGCTCTAAGCTTCGGAAACCCATTAAACTTAGCAATAATTGATATGCCCGTTTTGGTAGTTTCACTAATTTGCCTATGAAGATGATAATTAGGTTCTTTACTCGAGGATTTCAAGCAGCTGCTGAATGATTCCTGCCGTTCGCATCAAGTTTGTGCAGTCCAGACAAAATCACTATTGCACGCTTCAGATTTTATATACCCATTTTTTTTTAAAAGGCACTCGCTTGGAGACATTCGGATTATTTTCAGGGTAATGGGACTCCCAAGACGCTTGGGTAGGACCTCTATACTTCCTTATGTTGTATTTTTTTTAGTACCAGTTGTATATCTAGCAATAATCAACCAATGTGCTAAACGAAATGCACACTGCCCTGCGGCACTTCTTGAATTACGCTATGTTGCTCGCTTTTTCCTTCACTTTACTGCTTGAATATCTTCCTGCATCTAAAAAGTGGGAAATACAACGTAGCGGTTTTCCATTCACACCGAGGTCTAGCAAACTCGAGAGGACATGGATATCACTTACAGTACCGAATGCACGCTTGCAAATGAAATAAAGCTATTTAGTTATTTCTGAACCACTCGATAAACGACCCACATTGTGCATGGTTTTTAAACAGCAGGCAAACGCTAGGATTCCTTGTGAAACATTCGAAAGCCGCTCACGAATTGTTACTTCGCGGAAGTTTCACACCGTCTGCTTCACACAGCTGCAAAATGTTCACAACAACTACGAAAAAATTTAAAACATAATGAGAATAAAGTTTACCATCTCAATCTTGGCAGCACTTGGCGGCGCAGCATACTGCCAGCTGCTGTTGCGAGATAGTCGCCTCAGTTCCAGTAGTCCTAAAAAACTTTGATATCACCATAGAATAATTTGGCATGCCTCGAGAGAAATTCAGGATGGCAGATTTATCGAAGAGGTTGTTTTGTTTCATTTGGCTTCTATAGACACTTAATGAAACTCTTGCAACTAAGCGCCCGCTTTGTTCGTTTCTCTCTTCGTCCTGTGTTTGCACTGTTCCCTTTCAACCATGTCATACCAACTAGCCCACAACAACACCCTCGTAAACGTAAATCAAGTAACGAAGGAAGACTTAGAAACCATAACTTCTTTTGCTACATGTCACCTTCTTCATGAAATTTGTTTTATACGCCTTTTCAGCGCATTGCCCGCGTTTAATATCCGCTTGCGGCACTATTTTATTTACTGGTTTTCGTTATAGACAGATACAACTTAAATAATCCCTGAAGCTCCACCCACATTCATTACAGCGCGTAGAATTAATCCACGACAAGAAAGTATTCCATGGTTAAGACTGTTGTTGTTACCTAAACAAGAAGCTGATGACAGAAAAAAAACTATAAGCCCTCGAATTTTGATACCTGGCTTGTTTGTTATGGTCAAACATTAACAAATTATTCCTTTCGCGGTTGTGAGTTGTCAGCGGAGTAGTACAGGATGCCTCGGACCGTGGCTGAGTGTTACAACTGCTGTCTTTATAAGTTGTATCCCACTATTGCAATCATATCAATAGCACAAATTTTCCGCCTACTGGCGACGCTCTTACGATCAATCATCATTCTCATATAGCCCTGACTGTATTTACCTTTACAGTGTTAAAAAAGGCGCAGGTTTTCTGCCCAGGATTCCATAGTGAGCTTCTTGCAAGACTGGGATGAGGAATTTCAGAGTTCAGAAAATCAGCACCAACTATCACACTTCCTTCTAGATTCTAGACTAGCTATAAGAATATTTTTAATTTAGTGCAAATATAATCTGCACGATATTGAAACCATCTGACACCAGTAAACACGTGTTATGCTATTAGCACATTGCTTCACGAGGATACTGCAAGACCCTCGTCCGCGGGTGAATTATTTATTCTCCTAAGCGCACAAGATTAAAACTCTGACACTTTTTTACCTGTTAGAGGATTGAAATTGCATTATTAATGAGTATTTTCAGGGAATTGTTTCCTATTATGTTTTTTTGGGGGGAGGGGGAGGGCTACATTCACCACTAAAAAGATACGGCTCGTAGATCCTTTAGTCCAGACCTTCAAGTAGAACTACCTTCATTGCAGATCTCTGGAGATTATATGTACATTTCACTGGAGCAGAATCACCACTCAATGAAATTCATTATGCATACTCACTGATTTCATTTAAACATATCATTTATGGTTACCAACCTCTAAATCCGAATCTTTTGTCTCATTTTTGTTATTATTTTCACGCTCTAAGAAATATTTTTCATATAGTCCCGCAGTCTGCGTTCCAAGGAAGGACTTACGTTTTTGCGCGTGGTCTTGCACACACTTTGAAGTCCGCTTTTTAGTATAGTACCCATGTTCTAAACGCAAATCGCGTAAAAACTTTTTTCAGTTCCAACTCCAATGAACTGGCTTCTATCTGCCTTAACGGCACGTATCGTGGATCGGAAAAGCGGATTTAAATCTCGAGAACACCTCCGTCCCGAGAAACACGTTAAAAATATTACCGTTTCTCGAAACATTTGATCACGCTACACGACGCATATATTAAAATAACTGTTGCACATCTTATTTCTCCGGGGCACGCTGCTTTGTGGTTGCTATCATAGCATGTCGTAGTACACCGTACCAAAAAAGTGCAATTTTTTTTTGCAATCTCTACCACCAACTAAGTGATATAGGAAATGATATCTCCATGTGATTGTGTCTCTGTGGTCACGAAACCCATGTAGGAGTCCCCAAATTGGAATTACACATTTTAGTAAGGCGAGGATCATAATAGCTTTTTGCACGTGAGTCAACTTCTCGTTAATTTAGATTGTACGTCCTTTGTAACCATTATCGAAAAAAAAATTCATCCCGATTCTCACTAGCCATGAAAGATGCTCTGGTCTGAAGCTAGGGCTTAGCAGAGCCACCATTTTTGCAAGATGGGAGGGCAAAAACAGTTTTTAAATTAAGAGTACACCTTGTGACGTCAATTTCTCCAGGTACCATTGCTTGGGGAACGGCAGCTTTCCTACAAGTAATGCCGAAGCGAAAGAGCCGAAAACTGCCTGCATGGGTGAGTGGCCTCATAACGCCTCACAAAAAATCATTAGTCAACCTGAACTCGCAGCGATAGCAGCGACTGTAACAGCAAAAAAATGCAACAATTACCAAATAAAAAATTCAGTTACGCCAGCCGCATCACTCATCTGACTCTGCACCCCGCTCTTTGGCGAATATATATGACCGCTCTTGGTGACATATTGACTCAGCGTCAAGTACTCAAAAAGCAAAGTAACCGCACAGCCTCGGAAATTAAGGCACAGCTCCGAACCAGCGGCCTCCTTCTACTGTGTCTAAAGCTTCTCGCTCCCTCGCCCCACCTCCCCAATCGCCTTTTTCTTATGAACAGTAGTATGTCATCATGTTGAAGAACATGGCTAATCTCATTGTTTAACGGGGAAAATTTGTATTCTCCTTTATTTCTCTTCTTTCCTATTGCCTTCCAATGATTTATTCCTTTCAGTGCTTAGCCCCCAACTAAAAGTCTGTAAAGAAGAAAAATGTAACCTGTCGCATTTAAAACACAGAACTAATCCTCCTGGCTTCGATGACAGACTCGCTTGCTGTTTTCGACAGCTTTAAAACGACTGCGGTCAAATTATTCACCTGGGGAGCTGGAAGGTGTCTTCGTTTAATTTCCGAAGGATTTCATTGTGATTTACTCCACTGCTGACAAAAAGTGGGTTTCCAGAAATCAGAGCGAAATGGAGCTCTGCGATTGGTGTTGGTGTAGCAAAAGCTACGATAACGCTTATTTTGACACAAACCACACAGAAAGACCAGACAGGACGGGCGTCTGGTCTTTCTGTGTGGTTTGTGTCAAAATTATCGCTGTTTTTATCTTTTTTTACACAATGTTACACCAACTAGCCCAGCAAGAGGTAGTGTTAAACGAATTGGTCTTGATACAAAAAAAGCAAACTGCGCAATATAAATGAGAGAGGAGACTGCACAGCACTCCTGACAGCGATTCTGTTTATAGTGAAGTGTCATTTGCACTGCAGAAACGAAAGACGTACCACTGAACGTGTGAGCAGGGAAGGCCACTGTGCCACGTGATTTTTGAGATTTTTCGACACGTTCGATGATGTTGCAACAACATTCGATTTGCATATTGGGACTTCGATCAGCAAAAAATTGCTGTGTGTGTAGTTTCACCGAAAGCGCTTACAATTATGCATGGTTGTCTGGTGGTGGAGATATCATTAAATCTGAGGTTGGGACAGCCGCTGACAGTGCAATCTATCGATGAACACATGAGGGTCTTACCCTCGTAATAATATTCCTTGTTGGTATTATTTCTATATGAAGGATTACAAATGTTGTGCCCCTCACTGTACACAAACTCGATCAATAACCGCCTTTAGAATGCTGAAAGACTGCTTTCAGTATATTCGGAAGAAATTTGGAAAGAAGTCCGATTTGCTTCCTTTTAATTTAAAAGCACGTTGAGTTTAGTTTCAGGGGGTTAACGCCTCAAAGCGACCAATGCTATGAGGGACGCCATGGTCGAAGGCTCCATAAATTTTGTCCATCTGGGGTTCCTTCACGTCAGCTGACGTCACACAGCATACGGGCCTCTAGAATTTCGCCTCCTTCGAAACTCGACCGCCGTCGACGGGATCGAAGCCGCGTTTTTCGGGACAACAGCCGAGCGCCCTAACCACTGAGTCACCGCGGCGGCTACAAGCTTTGTCCGTAAAGTTTCGAGACTGATTTATTTTCTTCTCTGGAAATGATTTATCAAAACAAATGTTGGTGCGTATGTGTAGCGCCATCGTTTCGGGCTAACCTGAGCTATTCATGTTAATTGCTGTGGCAGCCGCTAGATGGCGCTACATGCAGAAAAACACGTTGTCACTAGTCGTCTGCGCATTCTACTGTGAGTGAATATGGAGAGATGGACGTCCACCTCGAACAGCGGGTAAAATATAAAATTCTTTGTGAAGCTTGGCATGACATCCACACAGACGTATGAGCTCCGTCGTGACGCTTACGGCAACGAGACATTACACGTTTTTAGCATACCGAAGACGTATGCCAGTTTACCGGACGCCGTCTGCGCATGCGCAGTGACTCCCCCTCGCCCCAACGGTGTCACTGCGCATGCACAAGTGAGGTCCGGTAAAACGGTATGCGTCTCCGGTAGTACGTCTCCGGAATGCTAAAAACACCTATTATCGCGGGCGCGAGTTTTCGAGTGGCACAAGAGGTTCGTTTCGGGGAGAACGTCGGCGGAAGACGACGCAAGGCAGGGGCGCCTTTCAACCTCATGTAATGAAAACAACGTGGCTCGGATCAGGGAAATCGTACAGCAAGACCGCACCATTACAGTCCACATGCTATCATATGCTCTCGACATTAGTTAGACAACATGCCACCAAATTTTGCGTGAGAACTTGGGGAAACGAAAGACCAGAAGGACACGCGGGCATCAGTGAGCGCTGATTTGCTCTCCAAGGCAGCGAAGGATACTGCATTCGTCGACAGGTTCATTGCTGGAGACGAAACATGGTGTTTTCAGTACGATCCTCGAACAAAGAGGCAGAGCACCGAATGGCGGTCCGCAAGCTCTCTAACGTCGAGAAGGGAGCGGCGTAGAGTACCAAAACAAAGACGATGCTGATAGTTTTTTTCCGATTCCAGATGTGTCATACACCCCGAATTCATCCCACAAGGGCAGGCAGTGAATCAGAAGTTTTATATCCGCCTGCTCCAACATATGATTGATGCACTGCGACGCCGTCACCCTGACTCATGGGCATCTGGACAGTGGAGACTTCACGATAACGCAAGGCCGCACACTGCTCTCAGCGTGACATATTTTTCGCCAAGCACAGCACTACTGTATTTCCCCATCCGCCATTATTCCTCAAGACAGCCGCCGCGGTGGCTCCGTTGTTATGGCACTCGGCTGCTGACCCGGAAGATGCGGGTTCGATCTCCGCCGCGGCGGTCGAATTTCGATGGAGGCGAAATTCTAGAGGCCCGCGTACTGTGCGATGTCAGTGCACGTTAAAGAACCCCAGGTGGTCAAAATTTCCGGAGCCCTACACTACGGCGTCCATCATATCCTAAAGTCCCTTTGGGAAGTTAAACTCTCATAAATCCTATGCCATAATCTAATCAAGAGTTGGGGATAAGTGGTACTTACAGGCATCATAAGAGGGTCTTCATGTCCCGAATCTGCACTCTGGTTCTGAGAGAGGCTGCACTCGAGCGTAATAATAATAATTGGTTTTGGGGGAAAGGAAATGGCGCAGTATCTGTCTCATATATCGTTGGACACCTGAACCCAGATTTATTCCCGGGGCCTGGGGCTCCGTAACGGACGCTGACACCGGACAACACACGGGCCATTTTACATTTCGCCTCCATCGAACGCGGCCGCCATTGCTGAGGTTCTATAGCACAGTCTTCGGTTCCGCTGTCGCACACTGTAGCCGCTAACGCACACCGGTGGGTGCTAACACTTTAATAAGCGTAGTGAAGTTCTAGCCTGTGTTACAAGCGCCTCTCTCTTGGAAAATTTGCTGCAGGACATCGAGGCAATTCGAGAGATTCATGAGGAAAATAAGAATGAGTCAGGACGGAATTAGGCTGCCAATGGAATTCAAGGAAAAAGTGGGTATTGCTATGCTCTAAACAGTTTGTATACTATTTTTGGCGCCTTTATTTACTTACGGGGACCGAACTTCACGTTAAGACGACTTCAAACGAGAGCTCTCTCAGGCGTTGGGTTGAAAACCCGGAGCTAAATTCCTACGAGGAAAGTGAGAATAGCAACCGTACCTTTTTTGCTTAATTACAGGGTCCAAAATTGCTACGTTCCTTAGGAAGACGAGCGTGAACTTATAACAAAAACAGAGTAACAACAGGTACCAAAGAATAGGTCAAGGTAATGTCGTGGCCGTTTCCGTCGCTACTTTATGTGACACGGGAGGTTTTGACGCTAAATGTACCACTTATCTAATAACCAATCTGTAAGCCATCTCAATAGCGCTTGAGCATAACTGTAGCAGTGAATTTCATTGAAACCCATCGTGTTCGCGGTTAATTTGGATTGACGTCGCTTTTACTTCAAGTAACCAATGCTGGAACAGTTTTCCCGGTTTATACGGCTCCGAAGGAACCAAAAACACCCCGAACACAATATAAACTAGTTGTTGCTGCACAAATCATTCTGCAGCTCAGACAAGTTTAGAACGAAAAAAAAGGAAAGACAGAAAAGCTGCAAAGATGCCTCCTACCCATGCGTACTAATAAAATGTACTCTGAAGGGTTTCTGAAAGGTTTTCGAGCTGTCTTTACCGGGAGCAATAAAGTGTTTTCTTCGCTTGCGGTCGGTACTTACCCAAGTCATTAGCGCCGGACTCGTCGAAGGAATGATTCTTCTTTCAAGCGCGGAGCTCCATTAGCGACCATGTTGTTCACTCTGAGTCGGCCGATTCAACAGCTCCTGCGCTGGCAGAACCGCTACAGCTCTGTCAGCGCTTTATGTATAGGTGTACGCTTTCCTTGGGATGTGCAAACACACCGCATTACATGAAATAGGTGAAAAAAACAGTCAGCGTAGCACAGAGGCCTCCAGAGAACACTTACGGGCAACGCATTAGCAGTGGAAAGTTTACAAAGTCCCTTTCTGTATGGATGTGCCTTAGTTCCTATATCAATCGGCGTATGGTTTGAAAACACACACTTAAAAAGCGCAAAGCACCTTTAGCGCCTCAATTATTTATTTTGTGACCCTCCCCCTCTTCCCCGTCTTTTTTCTTCAGGAAGGGAACTTGAGTGTTCAAAATTGCTTAATTAATACCTTGTAGCCTGTGAAAAGCCCCAGGAAAAATAAGGTTGACCACAGCTCTACGTTGTGCTAGAGGTGTTCTTGTGATGGGGCTACTCGTACCGTTTTTTGCGCAGCAGAATTCGAGCGATGTTTCGAAGCTGCAAAGGTGAAAAGAAAACGGGCTCTGTGCGACAAAATAAAACATAGGGTTTGTGAATTTCCGTATATTATGTATTTATTTTGCAGAATTGTGTTTCATTGATATATTATCCATCGCATATTGCGATGCTGTTTTCATAACATACTGCAGGTAAAAGTTCCTGTGCCCACGTGCACGAAAGTTAGATGGTTATCAACGTGAACGTGGTCGAGAAGGGCTACGAGAGATGAGAAGTGGCTATTCTTATGAATGGGACTCGCGATATGATATGTGACCGTGAAATGTGATTGCCGTCTGCTTGGAGGCGCTCTGGATGACGGGACGGCGAGAAACTGCCGCATCTCTTTCTTCGACCAGGAGAGCGAATTAGTTGGAAGATATTTTAGTTTGACATTTCTCTCACTAAAATTCAGCATCGAAAAGAAAGTACGAAAATGTATTAAACACAAAAAAGCTAATAATATTCCACTGCTTCAACGTTCATAACGGAAAATATATTCCAAGAAAAATTTATAACGCTGAAGCAAAAAGGATATTTATAGCGAGAACACGGAAAAAAGTACCTCAAGTTTTCGTGAGTGGCACAAGAGAGAGAAAGATAAGGGCTATTATTACAGTTTTCGTAGGGAAGAAACAGAGGGGGTAAGAAGCCGCATTATGCACCCTCTGTCTCAGCGTTCTGGGCTGGTATAGGCTAGTGGGCGCCTCTGGTTTCGGATCATTTGTCTTTCGGACACAAGGCGCTAAAAGCGACTTTCCATAGCCTTTCAGTGATGCCCTTTACCGGCATGTTTTTATTTGTTTTTTGGACTTAATGGCCTTGGAGACATTTTATTTGTGGTGTTCTATAACCGCATCGGTGATGTCTTTACTACTGCGCCTGCCTGGACATTGCAGCGCCATGGAAAATGAGTACGCGCTACCGGCCATTCGTCAAATACGTCAGGTTTTCCTCGCAATTACTTCCGCTTTCATCGCCGCATGTCATTGCCGCCTAATATATCGGCCCACTGAGACAAGCTTTATTTTGTCTCTGTGCCATTCACTGGGATTACACCGCTAAGGCAATGGCCACCAACCTCTCAACCCGCATGAAAAATAAAACAAAACGTATGCAGCGCGCTTGGTAGAATGTGCCCGGAAATACCTTCCCTGGGCTTTGGGATAGAGTTTTGGTTCTTAACTTAACCAGAGATGCTACGCAGAGGAATTTTTTTATTTCAGCTATTGGGTGCATTTTTTGAGCCCACTTTTCCATACAACATTTGTGAGCTTAGGCTGCTGTGGATTTAGAATGTTTCGTCGCTCACAAAGGCAATCGTATCAACTGAGCCCATTCACTCGCCGAAGTGCCATATTTTGAGTGGATAGATGAAATATACGTCCTTAAATGTGCAAAATTCTTCTTGAGCTCATTTTCATTATTTCTGAAACATTAAGTATCGCTAACTTTCGAGCGGAAGCGTTTGAAGTGCGAACTGAAGAGGGACGAAATTTAGAGCTTCCAGAATTCCGTGCGTACACTACATAATATCTAAAATATTTCCAAAACAGTCGTCCTCTAACGAGGGTATTAAATTGTTACGTTTCTTTCCTTTGATTTCAAACTGCCGGCAGTGATAGGCAATAGCATTCTCTTTTAAAAAATCGCTGCAGCATTACTTAACATTCCGTGCAACGTTGTCCTCACAAAAACAATGCGAAAGCGGAGGTATATTGCTGCTGCCACCGCTTTTGTTTGAATGGCGATTTATCATTTTCTGCGGGGATAATGTTAAACAAATCTAATCGTGTGCTATCGTTTACTAATCGACTAGTTCCTGTCTACTATGTTTATCTTCAAGAGTAGCGCTGAATCCACAGCAAAACCACACCCTTCAAAGGCCTCCCTACTTACAAATTTTATAGTTGTGAAAAATGTGTGAAAATTTTAGGTGCACAAAACATAAACATGAATGTTGAAATGAAAATATATTCACTGGAAGAAAGCTCAGTTTTCCACCAAGCAGAAAAAACAAAACGGGAACAGATTTCAACATGTGTCAAGCTTCGAGTTCTACAATGCACCGCGCATAAAACCTGCTGGACCGGACTCTCTTTTCTCTACCATCCCGCAGGGCGGAATTTATAACTTCGTAACATTTGTTTGTCGATCGCATTATTTGGCTTGACTGTGTTCAAGTGCAAGCACTCTCCCGCCAGTTACAGGGTTTAGCTGTGACGATTTTTTGGAAAAGAAAGTGAAAAGTACTTGGCTATGTTTCATAAGGTGTATATAAAGAGCATCACCCGGGTCCCTTTTGCACCACCCAATTGGCTCCTCCGGTACACCTGTGCACGCGGTGCTCACTGCCAGTTTAAAGAATGGCGCAGAGAGAATAGAAGCAATTGTGTTTCTTATTTTGTTCATGTGAGAAGTGTGAGCCTTTAGAAATACACCGATATTAGAAGTTCAAGACGATAATTTGCATTCATCGTAGATCTCCTTCCATCTGGGTCACTGAATCGGGATGGTTGTTCCTGGATCTCTTTTAGTAATCTATACTATTTTGCTCCATCAGTTTATGCCTGAATGACAATATACTAGGCATGACAGTGAGGTTCGCTCCCTGAGGTATGTGTTGTCTTTTGAAATGAATAAAACACGATAAATTTCATTTGAATACAGATTGACCGTTTTCTCAGCAGCTCACTAGTTTTTGAAAAATTTCTCCGATTAGTGCACGCGTCTCTACATTGTTTCGTTGAAGTGTGACAGCGACTATATAAGGTATCCACACTGTCCTGCGTTGCTGACATTTCCGTCCATCACAGCAAAGCTCCATGCGCCAGATGTTCTTCAATTTCGACAAACAGCTAGAAGTACGGTAGTGCAAAGTCACTGACGTTAAATAGCCCTTTTCATTGATATTTATGATTGGCAGCGATGACCAGTTTATTGTTGACAAGAGGCTACATCATTGGGCGAGATTGTATCAGAAGCAGGCGCCCTTGTCCCAACCAAACCGCTTTGAACTTTCATTTCACGGCAGCATATTTAAAATTCCTCAAGTGTTACAGAAGATATAGCTGTTGATTAAAAACAAATTAGACACCGTCTGCTCCAAATACCGCACAATGAGACAAAAAGGCAGGGTACTGTACCAGGTTTCTTTCAATGCGAATATTAATGCAAAATTCGTATCTCTTAGATTATTGCAAATAATAAATGCCGCGGTTGTTAAATTGAGTTCGTTTCTCGTACCAAGTTTCCCGTGCACAAAACAACAGCTCGCGAATAATATTTTGCTTAATATCATACTGTACAATATCATACTGTACAATACAACATCATTCTAGTATTTCTCATGGAACTCATGCAGTGAGACAGCAGACTGCTGGCTTTGTTTCATATGCCACTGAAGCGATGTTACGAAGTATTCGCGTTCACTTAATTTTGGCTATTAGTAAGCAACTCGCGTACCGCCGAAAGTTTCGAGCCTGATTTCGTTTGGTTAACCCGATAGAGATGGACGGAATGCCAGTCTCTTCACGAGCCAATTTTGGCTTACAACGGGTTAATTAGTCCTTGCAATCGAACAAGCTTTCCACTCAGCTGCGTTGACAAGCCAAACATGAGGCTAAAGACGGCTCCTAGCGGTCGGTGAAATGCATCATTCAAATTAAATGATATGGACACTGGATTTCGCAAATATAGATATGAAGCCATGGTAATGAGAAGCTTCCCCGTTAATATGAAGCATCGTAAACGCTCTAGAAACCGCGTCGGTTGTAAACTACGAAATGCAATTTCTCAATGTTTTCTCAGGCATAGAAATACACTTTCTCAGAAAAATACCTTGTGAAGGAGCCAACGAACTGTGAATTAGAACAAATAGCCCTGGCAGAGGATGCAGAATAGAGATAAATGTTTCTAGGCTTCCTTCGCAAGGGTGTGTCGGTAGAAAAGCCGCACAGTATATAAACCACAATCGGCATCCTGAAAATATGGTCGAGAATTCTTTTTTATGCAATGTGTAATATCTCTCCGTTAAAATCAAAATCATCATAATAAAGCTATAGTTGCCGGTTGGGTCGGTCTCGATAAAGCGACGATGCCACCCGGAGATGCTGGTTCGCTTTTGTGTTCTGCCATTATTTTAAAATATAAAGCCATGCCGCCACACTCGCTATGAAACTGATCAACTCAAACCTTCTGTTTTCATTTTTCTTCCGGAATATTCGTAGGCAAGGCTGCGAAAATATTTCGTGGACTTTTCACCCAAAATCTTGACAGCTCCATTGAAATCGAGACCGTTTATAAAGAGAACAGTCGCATTGGGAACGGACCTAGGAGCGAAATGGACATCGAAGACACACTGGTTTGATAACAGGTCCCGGGAGCTGGACGAAAGTGAGGAGTACAAGAAGAATGCACGGCGGCGAGAAATAACACTAGAATTGAAGTTCACTGAAGCGTGACTGTATGCCGCGTTTCGCTACGGCCATGAAAGCATATTTCTACGTCAGCCGAGAAAAGTTGGAAATGCAGCATGGTTAGTACAAGCCATAAATGCATAAAAGTTTTTAAAACATTACTGATACACAAAAAAAGAATCTGTTTCATTTGCACTTATTTATATTTGTATGTTTTGACCTCTCCTGTTAAAATCCCCAGAAATGATTGACACTATTCCGAAATAAATAAATAAATATTTCACGGTATGAGGATTAAACAATCGCCATATAGAAAAAACATTGGGAGTCATTAAAGGAAAGGTTAGTCCTAACGTCTCGTAGTAAATAGAGTACGAATAATTTCTTGAAAGTTCTAAACCCAAGGGAATCGCGCACTGTCATCTTCACTAACTATGCTGGTGTCACAATTATCGACACCAAATATGCAAACGCATTTAACTCTGCTTTTTCATCTGTTTTTTACGGATGAATCCGAATTGCCCTGTTCTCCCTTACCGCTTGTTATTACTACAGCCATGGAAAGCATAACATTCAGTAGTAGTGGAATTTCATGCACAAAAGTTTCAATAAAAAATTCATCTGCCACCGGAATAGATGATATCATGTCAAAAATGTGAATAACACTAAACTGGTATCTTCTAATATTTTGTTTCACGTCGACAAACAGGTACTACTAATTCACCTCCTAATTATCGGCCCTTTTTTTATCAAGTGCGCCATGAAAACTCATTGAACGTGTCATCTAAAGCCAAATCATGCAATTCCTATATTTCAATAACTACTTCCATCCGTCACAGCATTCACTGCGAGGTCTCCGAAGCGATGGCCTTGTGGTAGAGCTTCCGCCTCGCATTCGGGAGTTGCTGGGTTCGATCCACAGTGCGGCCGGGTGCCCATCGGTTTTCTAATGGGTACAAGGTTCCCCCGGCCAGATGCTCGGCTCTTCTGGGATAAGCTGCTTGGGAAAAAGCAGCTTTAATAAAACCGTTGCGTTGACGGGCCAGTGATTCGTTCCACCGTCAAGCGATCCTAAATCCACCTCGTGTTGTAGAAGCCCACTTGTGGCCCTTTTTTTATATAACTGCGGCTGATGCTGCTGTGTGCCAGCGAATCAAGGTTTGGCGAGATTTGGGCGTTTAATCCAGAGAACTGCAGGCGACAGTGTGTGCGTCTCGCAAGAGGGAAGGCGTCGTCGCGGAGACACCGTGGCGCTGAGGGAGTTACCTTCTCTGCGGAAGGGCTGATTTGTCCTCCCGGAGGAGGAGAGGACGTTGCGATAGGGCGTGCACGCGCCCAGTGACAGCGCATCGAGGCTTTGCTCCCGTTCGAATCGAGTTGGCTGAAGGGTACCACAATTAGCAGGCTTTGAGGTCGTTCGAAACTGTGCTTGGCCCGCGAGGGGCACAGCGGGGTTTGCGGAGGCTCCTCCAAGCACGCACCCCTAAAGAAAGCCGGGCGCCAGGCCGGGGGAGGCTTGTACCGGTTTTTTACCGGTGGGTGTCCGGCGGTGGATTTCGAACCAACAACCTCCCGCAGCCGAGACGGGCGCCCAAACCACTTGGCCACGGCTGCGGCTGCAAAGGATTTTCCTCTGAAACTGACACTGGAAACCTCGTGCAAGATGAATAGCTTTTTCACTCCTTATAGTGCAATAGTTACTGTAAAATAGCTTTAGAAGTATATTTTTGGGGGAAAATAGGGCGACAGCGTCTTAATATGTTTTTTAACTACTCGCTGAAACGGAGCAAAGCGACAATATTCGTTTGCTGTGTTCCTCTTTACAGGTACCGTGCTCGCCGATCTTCCTTAGACTAAATTGTAGCCCTGCCTCAGTGTGGTACCGATTTCGTGCAATCACCGATACATTACTGTCTCCGTACAGAGGTGCGTAGGTGCTTCCCTTCCCTACTCTTTCTGCGGGCAACGTAAGTAAAATGTTCGTCCAGTTGCGATCATAATTCATACCCGGCGATTGAAAACCGCATTGAGGGAAAGTGAATTGGAGGAACGTTTTCGCCTCGTCACAAGAACAAAAAAAAAAGCTCTGAACCGTCGATATTTTATGACTTGTCCGCCTTTTCTGGGCAGGCGAGAGCTCACGTTAGTATTGCATTCCACCTATGGCCTGAATAGCAGATAATGTATTACATTTATGGCATATCAGTCGAATTTACCGAAGGGAAATGATGCAAGAAATAAAAATGGACAGAATCTAATAGATAGATAAAGAGGAGGAGGGAAAGGCAGGGATGTTAACCAGAAAGGTGTTCTGGTTGGCCACCCTGCACTGGGGAAGAGGGATTACGGGACTAAATGGAGGAAGAGAGAAGGAAAAAAAGGCATAACACACACACACGCACAACGCTGTCACAATTTGTCACTCAATCCAGTCGCTCTCAAGTAGGGAAAGAGTGCCTTGTATGCCTTGAGGGCAGTCGACTGCTGTGGCCATGGACCGAGGATGTTTTTCTCTGTTAATGGGCGAGGATCGAGGCGGGCCAGGGTACAACCCAGTGTATGTCTTGCACTCGCAAATGCAGGGCGAGAACGATAAGAAAGCACAATTATTCATTGCAAACTGTACTGCTCAAAAAGACAACGCGACAAATGTATTCATTCTGAAATAATTTCCTGAACAAATTGATCGGGACTCGTATAAATGAATGAGCTCTCAAGAAACTCCATGTTGTTTTAGCCCAGAGTTTGATATAAAATTTCGTACTACCCAGGAAGAATCTGAATGTGGTTGGTAAGTATGAATAGAATGTTAGTAATTAACCTTCTAAGCAGCACAACAGGAAGCAAAATAAATATGTAAGTACATTGCCGCTGACAAAGCTGCGAAGCTCCCCCGGTCGGTAATAATCTAGAAATAATAGCAGTAATGCAGTTAATTTATTCTATTGCTGCAAAGAAATCGAAAATTTCAAAAGAATTTGAATACAGCGAAAAGTCAAGGATAAAAAGATTTCGTTTTTTATTTTATTTTTTAGAAAGCTTTTTTCTTGAAGTATTCGGAATATTAGGAAGATTCTGAAATCAAGAAATTAACGATGGCATATATACGGACCAGTCAGATTTATAGACCGAAAATTTTTTCATAGATTTGTGTTTCCATAAATCCACTTTGCATTCGTCCTTTGGCTTCCCGTTTCTTCCCACGTGCTAGCTTACGGTATCGATGATAAACACTACTCGCCGATCTCACAACGAGGTTGAAGCGAGCAAGGCAAACACTGAAAAGTGAGAGCAGTGGCCCCGTGAGGGTAACCTGTTCACGCTACATAATGCTGCTTCAGGATTCGGTTTGGCTATGGCTAGTGCTGAAGACATTACAGTTAAGTTATGAAAACCGGGAGTACGCTGCCGAAAGCCGATACTACCAAAGGAAAACAAGATGGCTGTCGCACAAACTCATTAATGTACTGTTTAAAAATTCCTGTTCAGCAAATTGCTCCAGAAGATGCTTCGTGTCTCGCTGGCACAAATTGTCTACACTCATGAGAAAAATCTTTAATATCATTGCTGTAACAATTGCTAGTTTGTTTATAATGGCATCGCGGTGCACCAACTCTATAGTCGGTGTACCTGGAAATCTTGCAGCGCACTCCATCAGGCGTAATTGCAAACCTTTAATGAAAAGGATTTTGGTTCTTCTCAAAACCAAAATGTGGGAAGAATTCTGCATGCCTTCGTTTACGCGCAAAACGTTTCGTTTCAAAAATTCCTGTTACATTCCATACCTTCCAATCACTGTGAGTTCTGCTTTCTTTAAAAGCAAAGCAACGAGTTTGATCTTGATGTCTAGAGACTAGCGAAAAAAGTTTAACATAGGTTTCGAAGCATGCAATAATAACAAAGCCACCAATCGGAGTCTAAGTCAACAGTGTTAAGAACACCGCAGCGATATATGGAAAAGAAAAGATAAGTGCAGCGTAAAAAAACAGGAAGAAGGCAGAGATTGTTCGAAGCAAATGCGGGTTAACATCCTATTCAATATCAAAAAGAAGAGCTTGGCTTGAAAAGGGCATGTAATGCGAAGGAAATATAACCGATGGCGATCAAGGATTACGGATTGAACTATGGGAGAAGGCAAACGCCGCAGGGAGCTGCAGAAAGTTAGGTCGGTGGGTAACGGGTGCCGCGGCGGGCAGAGCACAGGATTAATTGCAGAGATATCGGAAAGATTTTTGTCCTTCAGCTGGCCTGCTCAGTTTGACTATGATAATAAAGAGGCACCAAACTCGCGTTGCTAATTACTCAAGTACGAGTACATGCATAATGCCTCATGGATAGCAGTCTATGCGTCTTACTTATGCTTGAAAAATAAGAAAAGCGAATGAGCTGCGCCCCAAGGGCCACACAAAACTCGCTGTTTATGTTGGCACTGCTACCATACTCATCGAAAATGTTTTAAAAGTTTAACAGCAGCTAAAACACCTTCCTCCTGTTCGCTTCACGCATTAATCTTTTGTGCTTCCAGCCGTTCGCATCACTGTTAAAATATTCAGCTGAAACGAATTCTATCGCTATTAAAAGTTAAATTCTACTTCTCTTGACATCAGATATTAATGGCCAGCGGAAAAACGTTTTTAACGCCTGTGCTTATAAACTTACAGGCATCACGCCTAGGGGGAAGAAACTTTCCCCGGTAGCGTGTTGACGCCTGCAGTTTAAAATTTTTAATTTCCAGTGGGCTGACATTTCGTTTGGTAAATTTGATTTTCTTGAACAACGAGATAATTTAGACACTGGGTTCCCGCAAAACCCGGATCGCTTGATACTCGTTGACGTAGTAAAACTGGAATAGAGAAAAGCACGCTTTATGTTCGCCGGACCTCACAGAACGCACTAAAAGCGCGTATGGAATGCTAACGTTTCGACAGTTCTGACAAGCGGTGCACTCCTAATCACCCTATCCCCCGAAATTCCCTCTGGTGCCATGTGCTGCACAGGCATACGCTTTGCCGTTACTAGAAAAAAATGGCCATAGACAATGAGCATTGTGTAATTGTTGTTCTTGAACAACTGCCGTTTGAATTTGAAGAGTAAAAACTTAACGACAAAATCATAAATCCATATGACGAGCTTCAATGAAGCAATTATATTTTGATGCACCATTTAATACAAACAAATATAAAAAGGTGAGCTACACGCGTCTCGTAAAAAAATATTGCAATCGTGCGAGACTGAATACGGGTACAAAAAGCCCCTTTTTGTGCTGTTTTTAATAGTCACGTTGATATAGATCAGAGAACGAAACCGAGATTCGAGACACCTATGTAAAATGACTGGTCACGCGACTGGCAACTTCCCACCATCGCAGAGTAATCGCCATCTTCATGAGGTGATTAAAACTTAGAGCATGAATGCGTGTTTTGTTTATGCTGGCATTGTGATGCTGTACTGTTAGCACTCAGATCATCACATTTGTCGACATTTTCACAGAGCTTCTAAGCGCAAAAATGGCTTCTAGCTAAGTCAGCCATTATTTGGAGGGGTGCTGAGCAAAATAATCCGACTTGTGGCGACATCTAATGCCAACGCCTCCTGCCACCTGACTAATTTACAGCAATGCACGTAAACTGAATGATCAAAGTATGAACACACAGCATAAGTGACCAAAGGTGTGCTTATGCTATTTTTATTTTTAGTTTCGAAAGCAGCCTCCTTCAGTGACGATGTGGGTGCAGAAATACGTACCGTGGAAAGAGGGTGCGATTTGCAATCCATATTTACTCAGAATTCAATAAGATTGCCTGATGTTTTCTTGGACACATTTATTGGCAATACTTGTTGAATTCATACTGTTTAGGCTTTCTCATGCATTTCAAGCGTGAGTCAAGTTCTGGTTGGAAAAAGAGGATGAAGCTTTGATAAGTAGGTAACTGCCTTCTGACCCCTCTCTTAGAACAGTTGTACTCGCCTGGACAGGCTCCTGATCCTATCTTACACGTTTAGTAACACTATGTAAGTGCTCGTACTACTGTGGCCTTCAAACATTTAGACAAATTTTAAACCAGCCAAGTGAGGTCGCAGAGAGAAGACCATTCTACGTTTGAGTGCTGGGTAAAAAAAAAAGCGATTTGGTTAATAACTGTTGTTTCAAGTGCTACTTTTCGCTATAACCAAGAAAACGGCAAGCAGAGAACTCTGGCAAGCATGAAATGTGAAGTGGCAAAAAAGTGCACTGAAAATGCCGGATAGTTCCCGTTTAAGTTTGTATAGTTCAGTAGCGTGGCTTTTTGGGCTTTGATTCGTATTATTAGGTTCTACAGAACACACAGAACACACAGTCTGCAGCTAAAAATTCAACCCAGGCCTCGATTTTGTTTACTCACGTACTGAACGCGCACTGAGTTAATGCGGACCGGAACTTCTCAGCGATGAATTGGCTCTACGCGGTATTCCACTCTTTGATCCGGATTAGCGCGATTATCACCTTTGGCGGAAAATTTCCCCGTGGGCCTGCCTCCAAAGCCGTTTCCTCTCAGTGTCAGTGCAATGCTCCAGTGCTCTTCCTGCTCGCAAATGACTGCGCAAAATTGGGCGTGCTCTATCGTGAACGCGTTCTATGCCAATTAACAGGTGTATTTATTTATTTATTTATTTATTTTTATTTTATTTATCACAGTACCCACAGCGCCAGTTTGGCATTACAGTGGGGGGGGGGGGGGGGGGGGGAAGAAGTACATATATCATTGACAAACAGCAGTTTATATAGAATACAGATAGAATACAGTTTATATAGAAGATACAGATCACGGCAAATCGCAGTCCCAACAAAAAGAAGGAACAAAGAAGCAGAGCATAACCGTACATGTGCGAAGTGAAACAAAGCGGTTCTGTTGACGCAAGCACAAAGTACAGAAAAAAAAATTGCAAGTCATACTGCTGAAGCAAAGGCATCATTTGAAGATAGCGATACAACATCGCCGGGCAACCTCTTCCACTCACTGACCGTCTTAGGAAAAAACGACATCCTAAAAAGCTCCGCTCTGCATCTATACTCTTTAATCTTAAGTGGGTGATCGCGCCTGCCAGAAGTGTACTCCGGTGGCCTTATGTAGCTATCACGATTGAGGCCGGTTTTAGAATGATATATATTGTGCAAAAATTTTAATCTGAATGTTTTTCTACGATTTTGAAGTGTATTCCAGCCTAATGTTTCCTTTGCTTGGGATGCGCTAAAGTACCGAGTATAATTTTGAGTTTATTAATAATGTACTGCACCTGAATAAAAGAACAAGTCCCTCATTATGTTACTTTATCTATAATGAGGAACCTGCGCCAAAAAAAACGTATTCATTCTTCCACCAATCACACACACTGCCTTATTTCGCGTCGACAAAGAAATTTTATGACCGCATGTCACAAAGTATGTCGTGCATGGCTTTGACCATGACCGCCATCATGTTCACATACCTTTTCATTGCGCCACCCCTCTGCACGAACCAAAATTTTATGTTGTGTGGCATTCCTAGCAGAAGAGTATGATTTAAACCGGTTTTATCGATTACGTATCAAATAGCGAGGGTAGCTTGAAACCCTCGAAATCTCTTCGTAATGAACAGAGCAAGTCTAGAATGTGAAACAAATAAAAGATAAAAAGCAGCTTTCGGTGATGGACGTTTTGTGTAAAGGATATTTTAGCCCTTCTTTCAACGGCACGTAATCATTATGATTTGGGCAGTTATTTTCTTCTTTTTTTTACTCATAGCAATTTAATCTCGAAATTTAAAACAAATAAAATAGTTATGAATTCAAAGTAGAAGGGACGGGTTCGAAAATAGATAAGCAGGCCTTGTCATCATGGCTGGGTTCGTTCAATATCAGACTTCATGTTCACGAAAGTTCTCTTTTATACTGAGAAGAACATAACGAAATTTATATATTAAGCAGTCCTGCAGCCTTTGCCTCACGTGAAACGTAAACTATGCCATTGTACTTCGGGCAGCGCTTAAGAAAATCTTTCTGACAATGACGGATTCTGTCCCATTGTTCTTCGTAGGATATTGGAGTATCATGACTATCATGTTAGGCCGATAGCCCATTTTTAAATCACAGCACGGTCCTATCGCAATTTGAGAAGCACCTCAATCGCGACGTACGTTATGGTTAAGGCTTAGGAGCAGTAAAAACTTTCTTACTATAGCCATAAGGTACCTAATAATAGTTGCGATCTGACAATAAAACTCGGCTGCAAAACACGCCAAGTCTCAAAGTTGCCGGTTTACAAAATTTTCCCTCTCGAAAACTCGGGTTTCGAAATTCTTCTTCTCACAGACAGGTAAGATAGAAATTAGCACGAAAACAAAGAGTGAGGTGGATAGAAAGACAATACATGATTTGTGTCGCTAATATTAGTGGTGCAGTGCATGGTTCTGAATACACTTTCGAAACGCCATTGACAAATGACGTAGTCAACGAAAAGGTGAAAGGACTACGGCTCAAGGATCACGTTAAGAAAGGCAAAGCGAGATAAATGTGCTTTAAACAGTGGTGCTGTGTCAGTGAATCATGCGTGTTTTTGTAGCGATAGCTACATTAAGGTAGCATTTCGAGCCTTCAGCGTGGCGGCGTCGCCACGCTGTCAGGCGGTTGGTCACGTGGTGCGGAGCAGCTGCCGGCGGCGCAGCGCTGTGGCTGATCACGTGGTTCGTCACTTGTTGGTCACGTGACCAAGCTCCACTCGGCAAAATGTAGCTATCGCCTCACTCCAGGTTTAACCAGAGCTAAACCACCGCCATTTTTTTTCTTTTTGTAGAAGCCGTGCTTTCAACCACAGCGTTCGCGTTTCAGCTGTCAGCGCTTGCAGACCCTTTGGAAAAGTGAAGAGCCCAGTGGGGGCCATCATGGGCTGTGCTGCGTGGATTTTTATGCGTCGCCAGCATTCCACGTATATTCTAGGTGAGGGGAAATGTCCTGGAACTTACTAAACTTAACTCCACCGGTGGTACTGGAGCCCTATTACATATGGCTTCAACGCGAGCGCCTTGAGCTCTAAACTTTAAGCTAAAACTGACCGTAAAATTCTGAAACCTTGTCTTCTCTGTAAAATAGAAATACCGATAGAAATAAACTTAGCGCGGTATTATTTATTTAATTTCTAGTACTTCTCTTCACTACGCATCAGCTGGTAGCTTCAGTTGATAAAAGAACATTTAGGATAACTCCGTCTGATTATCGTGCTTCCGTAATTGAATCTCTGGCCCATTTTGAACATGCTAATGTTTCTTCTGCAGCAAAATACGTATTTATATTGAAAAAAAAACATCATTCAAAATCTTTCCCGCCACTCGATCCAAACCAGTGAGCTTTGCATCGAGAAGTACTGATTGTTGACTGTTTGAAATGAATGGTGGCCTCTATTGGATCCGCGCAAAAATTCGATGTCGGCTTACGCTTCCGCTTGCGAAATCGGCTGTGGTAGCGGCATCTTTTTTTCGTTTGAGTCATTTCTGCATTATGAAAAATCCGCTTTGTGTAACAGTGATCTCCTCGTCTTTATAATGACGTATTTCATCGACGAAGAACACTTCCCTTTGTGCCCCATTAAAATATTTCCCTTGGCTTTGTAAGTAAACCTTCCTGCACGGACAGATCGACTCCAGATGGGCGCATCTGGGTTTCCAAGCTAAAGGCAACAGAAATGCTCCACTTAACAGTGCTTACACCCGAAGTGTTCTTAATGAACTTTGGACATCTCTTTTCCCTTTAACACTCCATCTCACTTGTAAGGTGCCCTCTGATGCAGTTTCGAGCACCGTAATTAGGCATCTGTTGTTCCCCACATAGAGCAATCAGGACAACTGAAACAAAATATGTCAGGAGTGCACTGGTGACATTCACAAGCACATAGCTTATGAGTGGAGTTGAGCAAAATAGGTGAACAAGACCTATCCTGCCCTTTTTTCTTTAACTGCTGTCGTTCACGAAAAACTGAAATATATAAGTTTGGGAAAAAAAACCTCTCAGTTATATAGTTGTCCTTGTTTAGCCCCTTGGACTTAATTGCGCCCCTTTCTTTCATATTTTTTGCGCAATGGCTTATATATATTTTTATACCCAGGAAAAATTATTAGGCAGTTACGGAGCACAACTATTGCGCGAAAGGTATGCCCGCTCCGGGAGTGCCTTTTTTAATACCATTCCTTTTATTCCCGTCATATTGCCAAATTTCTGCTTCTCGGTGATAGCAACGATTAAAAAACTAATAAACACTTTAGCAATGCCAAAACACAGCAAGCATGAAAAGAGTATATGATGATCATGTAGCCTTAAATTGTGTAATCTCTTGAGGACGCGGTCTTCACGAGAGGGTAGAAAGTAGTAGCGGTGAGCCGGGAAAATTCATGGCGCAGGAAAGAGAAGAGTACGAAAAAGAGACGAACAATTGACAGAGGTACGAAACGTCAAAAAAAAAAAACGACGCGAACTTCTACAAAAAGAAATATCGCGTGATTCAGTGAATGCGTAGGATAGTGCATAGCGAAAAAATGAGATCAAAGCGTTACAAAGTTTGACAAGTATACATACGCAAAGCACAAAGACAGCCAGAGAAAGCTGGAAACACCGTCTCAAAAATACGCTCCAGAAATTTTAATGGAATGTGCTGGGGCCAAGTCACCTTTGCTTTCGATGTTACAAAAGGAGCATTTCCTTTTAGGATTTGATGCTTTCTTTCTTTCAGCCTATTCCTCAGTTGGTCATATCTGGCTAAACTCTTCAAAGCGTAGCGCTCGTTTTTTCTCTGTTTGAGAAATCTTGCCAGCTGCTTTTCACCGCGACTTTTGATATCAGCGCTGTATACAGGGCGACAGCTGCAGGACACCAGGAATTGCGGCGAAAGAAAAAGTGGAGTCTTTCTTGTAGAGTAACTTTTGGATTCGTTTTACCGTCCCGCGCAGCACAAATTCCTCGGCGAGCAATAAGTTTGGAGCCGAGTGTGTTGCGCGTGCAAGGTGCCGTAAGAATTGAAAATTCTTAGAAAAAAAGCAAGCCTTTCGGAGGCAAAACAGATAGGAAGCGCTTCAAGGCTACGGCATCGCTTTTCCGGCCGCAAGCACAGCTGTATCTTTGCATACGTTCATACGAGCAACTGGAAAGAGAAGGCGGCTTGCAAAACACTGCTATGTTTTATTTTCCCAGGAACTTGAAAGACAAAAGTTGGATGGAATGGCACCAGCTCCTCAAAGAGGCCATCATACTTTGAAGAAGCTATATTCTTCCCCAACCGCAGCGTCCTGAGCGTCTGACTCCTCCCAGCTTATCTGGATGGAGTAGATAGTTTATCCTCTTACGCATGTGGCCATGAAAGCCGTGCACGTCATAATTACACGCGCCCTATTTATTTACACTCAGGATAGCTCTTCATAGTGGGTGCCATATTGCTCGCGCCGGCTTCGTTAGCAGTGCATGCATGAAGGATGAAGGGAATGTTTTGTTTGAAAAAAAAATTGGTCTGAAAGCAAAAGAATGCACTTCATTTGCATAATTCGCCATAAAACAAAAAATAAAATGAAAATTCACCCTGGTCAAGACAACAGTGTCCTGTCCTTCGGCCCCTATGCTTTCGTAGAGGCAGGAATACAGCGCCATAATTTCCAAACTACTTTCCAAACTGGCCGGTCCCGCATTACAAATAAGCTTATTAGATGACAGCACCCAGCTTCGGACTGACGAATGGGCATATTGAGCAAAGATCTTATTGTCGCTGTATGTGTGTCTGGCAACATATAGGAAAATAAGGGGACACTTGTAGAAATGAGCGAAGTGAAGCAACTCTTTCGGAGACACATTGGCGACAGGTTGAGTTTAAAAAGCCTGACTATTCCCATCAGAGAGTACTAGATTTCCTCCAACGCAAAGCGCATTGGTGGAAATCCGGCGCCTTTCACTACTGCGCAGAAATTGCACTATGAAGGCCCATGAATGCATTCGAGTTTTAAAACTCACATGGCGCAGCTTTGAATAGCGTAATCTTTGGCACCTTACGTAGAATTCTAGGTCTTTCCATTGCATGCCAGATTCAGAGTTGCTACAAATTCACCTTATAGCATACCCGGCTCCTACCAAATGTGATTAACATGACTGCTGAAAAGGAACCGCTGGATACCTGCCCTTTGACCCCTATTATATTCTTTCGGCCCAAACGGGGCGTCACCATTGCATAAAGTAAGTCTCAATATGTATGGCAGATTTTTGCTGTAAATTTTGGGTTGTTGCATTTCAGATTATCTGCCGGCTTAAATTGATCGTCGCAGGTTTTTTAACTTACGTTATTAACAAATTCGCAGGTGCAGTTAACATAAAATTATTGCAATTGGCATCCCCCCACTAGGATTGTGAAAGCTGAAGTTGATGAAAGTATTGAAATAAGTAGACATTCTTGCTAAAGCGTTCTAAAGTTCGAGCAGCTCAGTTCAAGAGGTTGGTGATGCTTTCAGGTGTGTAGTTGCTTAATATAAAATCGGCTGCGAGTTTCTCAGGCTCATTTTGTGATTGTATTATAAAAAGCCCGATGAAAGTTAGCATTTATTGATGCATTTGTAAATTGGGTGCTACCAATGATGTGTACACAGGTTAAATGTCAGAAGCAACCATGCAAAAGGAATAATGCACAAGAATATGAACGCCCCAAGGCTGCACATAATATATGAGAGAAACTGTAGTTGTGAACCCTGGATGAAAGTCGACCACCTGGGCTCCTTCAACGTAGATTAAGATCTCACAGTACACGGGCGATTTCGCAATTCCACCTCATTCAGACATCATCGTTTTGCGAAGTTAAGCTCAGCAAGATGATTTTGAGCAATTTGTAGTGGCCTGTTCGCATCATTGGATTCTTTGTCTTAACGCAGAAACAAGCTTTTATAGTTATGAAGTAAATACCTTTAACTATAAGGGCGAAAAAAGCAATTTAAAAGAAGAGCTTCATTGCGCGCAATATGAGCAGTGCAAACTGCCTCTGCGCTGTGCTTTCACTAGCCATCCTGGCACCTAAATGTCATGGTTTCGAATTCTACTCCAACGTATACGCCCCCGCGTGGGTTTTATTTCTACGAGTTTTCTTGTGGTCCAGAAGAAAGGATGAGCCAAAATCCGCGGATGCGAAAGTGTAGCCGTTGAATTCACTTCTGCATTAAATATTCTTGTTTTGATGCAATCGACATTTTTATTGTTCACTTTCATTTTAGCTATATGAGAGAGGATAAAGTTTGAGCATTATTTTATTCATTACTAAGTGAGACAAGTCAATTTTTTCTGGTTTTGTAAGTCGTCATCCTCATAAGGTCTAATATCGAAAAGGTTGTATCAAATTTAGCAAAATAAAACTAACGAGAAAAGTAACAATTTAGTTCAAAAAGGTTGTTCTGTCATATTTCCCATGACCGTACATGCGACCCATGTCCTGGCAAACTAAAGTTGGCGGAAAGATTCAGCAGTGCATACTGCCAAAGCTTGAGGTGATGTCATTTCAGGCGGCAAAAGGTCGGGTTCATATTTTGCGATGTTTTTAAACAGAAAATATTATATGCGCACTAGAAAAACAAATTATTTAGGGTATGAAGGAGTAATGTATGGTTTGGCAGCCAAATAAAACAAACATTTTAGGCCACGGCTAGTTATATCAGTGAAGGAACCAAAGTCACAATTCTCCACGGCCCACTTGGGCAATCCAAGCGCTACATTGCATAAAAGTTCCCTTGTGGTTAAAATTCAGACTAGTTTACTTGTGTACTCTTCTGAATTCCCGCGGGACAAAATGCTAAATACTTGTGGAAATAGACAAGAAAGGTGGAAAACTTTCGTTAGTGTGTTCACTGAAAAAATGTAAACATAGTCAGCTGCTAATTAAAACCAGTTATGCATTCGTATACAAAGATACATAGGATTACAGATACAGATATGCATGCTTGATTAATATAAAAGTGCTCAGAACTCTCCTGCATTCGTAAAATAACAATAACTTTGAAACCACGAGTGTGCATAATTTAAACTTCATACATGTACGAAAAGTATAGACAGCCAGCCGGCCATCCTGGAAAACCAGGTAAGAAAAAGATTCATCTGAGCACTGAAAAAAGACGCCTGATAAAGTGACATCGTTAAGGAGCTCGTGTCACAGAAAAGCCGGTGTCGTCGGCGTCGGTGTCGGCGTCTTTCGCCGTGAGCGAAAAATGACACATCTCGGTGGACACCTGAACCGCGCCGTAAGCGAAGAGATTTTAACACGACAGCGTTAAAGGGAAGCTGAAGCACTTTTCGAAAAAATTCAGTTCCATGCGGCATTTTATAGTTTTTAGTCCGCTGAAAAATAATATCGCATTTGAAAAGGGCGGTAATAAACGCAAAAAGCTGTTTTTAGGAAGAAAACGGGCACCAGCGTTTCAGGGCGCCGAGCGATCGCCGCGAATGGCTGGGATCGTCGTGACGTCATCTACGGGATCTCCGGCCAGCACCGACGGTGTTGTTGCGTAGCGCGTTGTTTCAGCTGGCTTGAGAACTGCGTTTTGCAAATTATGGATCCGTCGTTCACCAAAGTGAGGGCCAAAAAGCAGCAAGCAAAGCAGGATGGCCGGCAGACTACCCGTGATTGGCGTCACTTTCGCCAGTTCCGTCCCCCCATTCAGCGCTTCCGGAAGCGGAGAGGGCGTGTCGGCGGGTTTTTGACAAGCGATTGTGGCTCATTTTGCGAACAGAATCGAGAAAAAATTTGCGCACACGATTTTCAAGGTCCCTTCTTCCCAACCACAGCGTCTCATGCAATTTTAAAACCGTTTCAGCTTCCCTTTAAGGATTAATTGATTGATTGATAGGTGGATTGATGAATTGATTGATTTCTCGATCGATTGATTAATAATAATAATCAATTATATATAGATTTATTCATTTATTTATTTATTTATTTATTTATTGATGAATTTTTTCTTCCCTTGCGCGCGATCCGGGTGTCCAGCGAGAAATGTGACAGGCGTCCTTTCCTTAAAATGTCCAACGGGCCACGAGTCGCCGAACGGGCGATGGCGTTCTGTGTACTCGGCAACGCCAGGACACGCTGTAAAGTCTCACTCTTAAAGACGATGCTTAAGCGTCCTCCAATTTTTCTAGAAGCCATACATCAATTTTATTTCGTTTATTTGCTCAACCAGAGACGTATTTTCTGACGCTTTCATTTCGCGTCACATCAACGCAAACATTTTTCCCGTATTCATAATCTACCTAATAAGATGTATCAAACGTTCCGTAAAGCTACTGCTGCCAAGATAAAATAAAAAGGAGAAGGCCAAGACATGGGATATAGCACAACGCTATCGCCACAGCGTTCTTCAGCACTTGGCCAACCCGAGAAACTATATCACCGCCCACCTAATATACTCAGAAGAGTAGAGGTAGTACTTCGCCGAGCCGAGACTGGCAGGCTTCTTTCACAAGCAAAGCTGCACCTCATAAACCCGCACTCATACCCGACCCCTTTGTGGCCGACATGTACGATCAGAGCCTCGGCCGAACATCTGTGGCGTGGCCTGCTTTGACGCACTTAAAGAAGGATCTGGCCGTTTCTTCATGCAGCTTACCTCGCGACCACCCCACCTTGAGGAAGTAGCCGACACCGGTCCCCCACCCACATGAAGCTCCTTATTTGTGCACAAGGTTTTGGCCTACTGAATGCAGAACAGTTGGCTGTGGTTTAGCTATGGTTAACCATGGTCGAAAGCGAAATGCTGCATCTCCTTGGCTACATTTGTGGTCGAGCGACTGGCAGTCTCCACGGCAGGCGTCGCGTCGAGCACACCTAGCGTTGGACTGGACGCATCAAAGTGCACCGGCACCGGCATCACCCACAGCGCAGTGCTTAGGGCACTCGGCTACTGATCTGCAGTAACCGGGTTCGAGCCCGGCTGCGGCGGGCGCGTTTCGATGGAGGCGAAATGCTAAGGCGCCCGTGTGCTGTGCGATGTCAGTGGACGTTAAACATTCCCAGGTGGTCGACATTTTCCACTACGGCACCTCCTTCTTCCTTCATTTTCTCAGAGCCCCTTTATTCCTATCCTTACGGCGCAGTTCAGGTGCCACCGTGATGTGAGACAGATACTGCGCCATTTCTTTTCACCAAAAACCAATTTTGCGGCAGCACCCACTTTAATGCCCTGCGCATGCCATTCCAGCAGACGCTTTCCCGCTCAGCACGGTCAAGCTATGTAACGGCATTGAGGGAGTAGGCAGCGCACCTGGTATGCCTCCTTTCCTGCTCTCTGCAACGCCGTACATCTGCCGCTCTCCACGACAGGCGTCGCATCGATCACACCTAGCGTTCCGCTGAACGCATCAAAGTACACCGGCGTTTTATGCAGAACCCACTTTCATGAACTGAGCATGCGATGCAGACAGATGCTGTCCCGCTTCACTAAAGTTCAAGGTCAAATGTCAAGGTCAAGAGCGAGAGATCAAATGTCAAATTCGAGGTAATTGGTGTAACAGCCCCTTGTGTCGCTGCTGTAGCTGATGTCATGTGTCGATCCTGAAGACCACCAGTTATGCTCACGGTTTGACCTCTAGTTGCATTCAATGACAAATTTGCGGCGCCGCTGACGGCTAGAAAAGCTGGCGTAGTGAAGCTTTTCGCTTCAAAAAATCCGTACAACCTTGAAACCGGAGAATGCAATAAATGTTTAAGCAGGCGCCCTATCTCCTCAGTTTTACTTGACGCGAAACTTACAAGTTTTTTGCTTGATAATCTTCGCAGCCTTGGCCAATACCTTTTCACACGTAGTTTTGCCTCTTTGGATGGCGTTGCCATGCACCCGTCCTTGGTTGTGCTCACATGAGCACTACCTGTTGCATATGCTGCGGTTGTAAGGTCGAAACATTAGTTTCCTGTAAAATGATGTGATCTCGTACGTGTCTTCAAATCATTGTCGTGATTTTGCTGCATAGTTTCTTTTTGCCCGCATAGTCGAAGGAGAAAAACCGAGTTCCCGCAGACAGCATGTCATATAGTTGATTTTAATATTGGGTGAAGAGACGAATCGCTTTGCAGACGCAATTCCTAATTCTAAGATGAAACCAAAATGCAGTTTGATGTTGCACTTCAGAATACTCCGGAAAATGGAAAAGGAAAATTGGTTTTCAGGGAGACGAAATGGCACAGCGTCTCACATATCGGCGGACACGTGAACCGCGCCGCAAAAGAAGGAATAACGGAGGGAGTGAAAGAAGAACGGAAAAAAGAGGTGCCGTAGTGAAGGGCTCCGGAATAATTTAGGCCACCTTGGAATCTTTAACCTGCACTGACATCGCACAGCACACGGCCGCCTTAGCGTTTCGCCTACATCGAAACGCAGCCGCCGCGGTCGATTTCGAACCCGGGAAATCCGGATCAGTTGCGCTGCGCCAAAACCACTGAGCCACCGCGGCTTTATCTCGGATTTGGGATGACCGCGGTGAAAGTTGTTGGGACAGCAAACGCAGTAAAATGCACCTATCGTAGGGACGAACTGCCAGGAACGTATCGAACTACAGCTTTCGAGCGATGTAGTGGTATGCATGCATAAATGATGGCGTGAATGCGTCCTTCGATACGATTGCGTTCGGCTGCTTGAAGTGTGCCATTTTACAAGACACAAGAGACAATCTTCGAAGGCTGCCCAAAATTTCAGGGCATCCAGGCTGATAATAAATATTTCCATGCTAGGCCAAAATATTTTTAAATTTATATCTAAAAAAGAATTCCTTATTTATCATGGCATATATTTTTTTAATCGATGATTTCTATATATATATATATCATGGCAGCTCACCCAATTATATATTAATCTGATTGCTTGTTGGACGAGAATATAATCTAAACGAATAACGAAGCGCCATATCGTTTGCAGTTCTGTGTACTATTGCATCAACATGCCCACGTATTTCGTGAACCATTAACAATGGTAACCAGTTTGGTAGTCAGAAATGAGGTTCGCATTTTTCCCAATGTCATCAGAAGAAAAGTGAGCAGAAAGAAAGATTAAAAAACAGAAACAGGCCAGGTGTGTCATAAAACAAGCTCAAACTTTAAATTGCGCGCAAAATTTAATTGTAAATATATCGCTCGGATCGAGCGTGTGCTGCTAGTTTGGTTCCTTTTTTTTTGCAATATAAAGGCAAGCTTCCTACAAGCTCCTACTTTAATCCTGCTTCACGCTATTATACTGTTTGTGACAATCCTCATGCGTAGGCGGAGCATTTCCAAAAACGTGCAGTATAACAATAAAACTGCGTCGTCAAAAGTACAAAAAAAATTTCACGTGCAATGGACCTCTTGGGTCTTGTGCCTGATTCGAACCAAATTTAAATGTATTGACCTTCGGCGTCAGTGAATTCCGAGTTTAATAAGCACGGCCGGAAAGTACGAAAGACCTACGACAGCCCCCTGGCGTAGGAAACGGTCTTTTTTTAACACAGGGTGTAGCGTTCCTCTCGTTCCTTACTCCTGAGAGCACGCAAGCTCCAAGTTTTCATCGCGCGCTCTTTCTGGGGCTCAACGCGTGGCTTGCACGTGCCCTTCTTTATACTGGAAGTACACCATTGCATCCTTACATCCAGAGCTCTCAGGAGTGCTCTGGTTGTGCATGCTGCAGAGCGGAACACACACACGGCGCAGCAATGTAGCATCGTTACAATTACGGCAATAATCAACCAACACGCTTGGATTGATTGGCGTTAGTGGTCATTACAGCCGGGAACCTTTCGCACTTTGAAGAATGAAAAAAGAAAGTAGGAGAAACAACAAAATTTTAATCATAAATACAATTAAAATAGTTATTTTTATGTTTGTATCCCGGCAATGAGCGTTTTTCAATAGGACATCCGCAAGCCCGTGGCTGCGATTGACGCAACGATCTCAATATATGTTGCTTTCACCCGTGTCCTCTACCATGAACGTTGTGGTAACATTAATTAAAACAGTGTTCAGCAGGCCTGTCAAGATTAAGACAGGTGTAAAATTCTTTCAACATGCTGTGCTACATAGCTAGTATCGCCCTGAATTAGCGAAAAACCAGAACCTCTACGACGGTGGGTTTCCCAAGACTCCGTCTAGTTGGTTAAGTATTTTTACCTCTGATGTTTCATGGCAAACGGCGAATTCAATCTTGGTTTCTCAGTTGAATTCTTCAAGATATTAATATTTCTAGCTTCGTCACTTGTTCCAATAAAAGTGATAGTTACCGGCAACTTACTCGCCCTCCTTTTTGACAGCAACGAAGCAAAACAAAATGCATGGCGCCGTAAAGAAACGCAGGCAGTTCAAACTAAGCGCCGCAGGCATTGTTACGTGTTAGTGGAAGACGCTCTTTTTCCAAGTGAACTTTCAGCATGCCTCATCCCCACTGTTTCGGTTTTCAACGAAAGAAAGCACAAGATTTCCTCGCGTTCCAGGACGTTAGAGACCAACCTTTTTGTTTTCAATTTGAACTCGCCATTGACCCTAACCGCAAAGTTTAGGTATTCAAACAGATCATTGCTTATTTTAGTTAACTCGCTATATAATGTAGAGTTTTTTAAACTTCTGATGACCACAGCGGTCGGTGGTGTGTTCCTGAAAATATTAGTTTTTCGTTCGACAGCTCTCTCTCTCTCTCTCTCTCTCTCTATATATATATATATATATATATATATATATATATATATATATATATATATATATATATATATATATATATATATATATATATATATATATATATATATATATATATATATATCAATGTTTAAAATGTTGCCTGAAACGCGTGGCATACGCAAAAAGCTGAAAATAATTTCGGGCAGAGAATTTACTTTAAGAGATTAATTGTATCTTGCTCAACAGTTTTCGTTGTGGACAATTTGCTCTATTTTTTTCTTTATTGTGAATTTCGCTTTGCCATTTTTCTTCTCGTTTCGAAGCATCCGCATATCGCGTATGAAGTTCGATTTCATGCTCGATTTTATGCTCGAGTTTGATTTCATAGAGACAGACTTTACCAGATGTCAGTATTCTGCTGTCGTCGCTAAAACTAAATTCAATCGCCTACAGGGATGCCCTCAATTGGTAATCTAAAGATTACTTCGAAAGACGAAGTTCATTGGTAATTGCTTTAACGCTTGCACAGGGCGCTGAGAAACTTTCCAGGCTATCATATTGGCCTGAAGGATCCGCACTGAATGGTCGCCGGCTCTCTGGTCCCCTTAATGCATTCCTCACTCAGCCGCAAGTCAGTGACGGCCTTGAAGTGTTCGTCATCCAGTCACATCGCATTATTCGCAGATTGCGAGAAGTATTTTTTACCGCCCTTTGCATCTCTTTTGTATGACACGCTTATTGCTGTTTTCGTCCCTTATGAATAAAGGTTTGAGCAAGACCCGAGCCTGCAAGAATTTCAAGACTTCTTTTATTACCAACCATTGGAAGCATTTAGTTCACTGGCCGCCAACGAACTTCTTCCGACCACTGAGATTTCTTGTTCTTGGCGCAGCACCGCTGCCTAATTTTTTTAGCAGTGCCCGGTTGCACACATGTGACGGTGCAGAGCACTCGAAAGTATTAGACTGTTTTGCGATCAAAGGCGTGCTTATGGAACTAAGCATGCGAAATGGGTGCGATACCTTTGATTGATGACGGTATCAAAGCTCGTGGAATTAGGCTTTTTGGAAACCTCAAATAGCGAATGCACTGCCAAGATTGAGCTGTTGCCGCGGGCAGAAATATTTGAAGGGTATAGAGATAGAAACCATATGATCGAGACTATTCTATTACAAGAATCCGCCAACAATGTTGACATGCAGCTCCTATAGGCAGCAGATGAAAACTGAAATAGGAAGCCAATGAGAATCGGGCTCTTTAAATATCGCCTTGCTAGTTATTTAAATTACTGCACACTAAATACGTACCTACCGAAAAGATGGCCAGCCGGGCATAAGATCGCTTTTCATGCAGTGCATTGCCTTCTGGGAATTTATTTCATTCCTTCAAAAACGCGAAATAATTTAGGCCAGCACAGGGAGGGTTTTCCGAGAGCAATGGGAATAATATTAGCTCCTTCACGCAATTGGTATGCGGTGATGAAGGAATGTTTTTCATGCCCACAGGGAGGTTTTACCGGCATACCACTTGGAGTTAATTTTAAAACAACTTAGGTCTTTGTGGGGAAATTTTTTATTTTTTTTACTTACTTTGGAGCCTGTGAGCAAGAGCCGAATTAACAGTATTTAAATATTTTATTTCAGTCCCCATATGCTTTGTACAGATACAGTATACATTATAGTAAAACAGTATAGTCACGCATTTGCCATGCTCAGGGGGATAGAGGAAGAGCCAAACAAGGGTGGAGATGTCGACTGAAGCTTCAGGCGGCATAATTCAGGAAGGCAACTCCGCACAGGACTAGGACGCTGCATGCTATCGCGATAGTGACCCGGCGACGACTCGAGTATCAAGCCGAAAGCCTTTAATGGTTCATACTCGCGGTGACCGTCCATCCGTTTCATCCAAAGCCTGGAACAGTGCCAGCTGTGACCTTCCGCCGTACCGGCGCACACAATCCTCGCTCCTCGGCGACAGGTGGCGGCGCCATAGCGCATGCGCAGCTGCGCATAGCAACAGTGCCGTCACCTGCATTGACAGGCGAAGCGAGTACGCGCTGTGACGGCGCTCCTTCGCCAGACGTGTCGTTGCCCTGAGTCGTCAGTCTTGTGTCGGATGGCTCACTCCTGTGGTCATTCGACTGTGGGCGCCATGCACAAAGTAATGGAAATAGGCAGTGGAGTGGCCACAGGCTTTCGCCGAACACACTTTAGAATTTCCAAAGTGTCCTCCTAAGTTTTATCTATTACGACGTAGCGTTAGCGACAGCAGCTTGGGGCATCCGCGGCGCCCGGCCGGTGGACACGTCCGCACGCACTGCCGTCTGGTCCAGCACAGCAGTCGCTTCCCACCTCAGAGCTAAAGACTTTCACAGCGGCTATACTTGAATGCACCAAACATCGCAACGACTGACTACTGCCACCACGCAGCACGGCCGCAGCGCGCGGAACTGCCATCCGAATCGTCCGAGAAGCTGTTTGCGGGAGTCCAGTATTCCGTAGAACGGCCACCCTGAGGTGCGTGTGAAACAGATAGGGGCGCACACACCCTACAGTCCTTCGCAGGACCAACTAGCACGGCAGGACGAGTCGTGTAGGTTGCAGCGTAGTGGGCAAACAGAGGCGCGGGATGCAAGCCCAGCTCGAGGCGCTGGCTGTGGCTGAATGTCGGTACCACTTAAACACCGTCAGTTCCAAAAAAGTTCCACTTAAATCTGTTTCAATTATTTAATCTGGAACGAGACTATTTTCAAGTTGCTCTTTGTGGAACGGCAACTTTATTTGCACCTTATTTGTGCTCTTTAACTGAAACCAGCTAGCTTTAAGTGGAACAGCAGTGTTTAAAAAAATATTCACGTTCCACTTAATGCAGACTTGTTCCAGTAAAACCTCGTGGGGTTCCAGATGAAATAATAATCATTGGAATACTGAAAAGTTGAATTCTATCATATAGCGCACTGTAGTTATTCTATTCATCACTTCCTCCAAATGGATGTCTGGGCTTCGGTTACTAGCTTTGCATACAACAAAGATTAATGTGCGATTTGGTGAGCCTGCACGATACTGTATGCGAATCAGTGCTATTGCAAAGTAGACGAAAGAAGGAGACAGAGACTTCTTTTGTTTTTTTCCCATCCAGGTCTGGATTGTTCGCCTCAGTTTCCAGATCCGTGCACTAAACTCTTTGACGTCTCTTAGTCCTTGGGCAGCAAATTTTGTGGCAGGAATTTCATAATCATTCTGTATTTGGATGCATAAATTGCACATATATACAGCGCGGTTCTCTCTTGCTCTGTCTCTTTCTTGTGAGTGTCCTCCCTGTGTCGTTTCCTTTGGAAAAAAGTTTCTTAGGCAGCACTTACCAGCCCCTTCTCACCCATTTAGATCTCCTCGTATGCGCTTTTAGAACCTCAGTAACCTCAGACTCCAATAAACTATTGGTAGAGGCTTGGTTTTGAATAGCGTCATGATCATCACCATCAGCCTGACTACATCCACTGCAGGCCAAAGGCCTCTGCGTTTGTCTCCAATTAACCCTGTAGGAAAGCGTACTGGGCAATGAAGAAGGACCATGCAATGTAAATCAGGCTCTAAAGAAAAATAAATATTATGAAACAGACATTTATATTTTGATTTAAATTTTATGATAAACTTTAAATTAAGGAGAGACATAGCCCTCATCGAAGCATTGCGTACCAGATTGCTAAAGATATGTTGACTTTACAGCGATACAAGCCTTCTACGGGATAAGTACTAAAATACCAATCTTGGAGCGTCTCGAAAACGCGACACAATCCATAGTTGTGTGTCGCGTGTTTGCAGGTGAAAAAAACTCAGAGGACTAGGTTGGAAAGAAGGGGGATATAAATTTATGAAAGAGGATAATTTAGTACTCATCCGATTTGCTGACGACAGTACCCTGCTCTCGTATTAACTCGTGTACAGGTCAAACTACCATTCAGTATTATGAGGCCAGAAGATGGGAGTAAAATAAGCTTAACAGGGGCTTTAGCCAAGCTAGAAACTCAGAAAAGAAGGAAGAGATCGGTTATGCAGCCACCTTACGGCAGCCTGCGAGCCTTCACGAAGTACCGCAGTTGACCGCAGCGTTACTTTGGAAAGGCTTCACGTGCTCCCTCTTTTCAAGACAGCCGCTCAAAATATTTTATTATCGTGCAAAAGCGGTGATCAGTGCAGAGGCCGACAACACCGAACACACCTCAGTTTGGCGTCTGATGCTTACAGAGCCTTCTGCCCCCATCCTATCTACGCGCAAAAAGCGATCAAGAAACTGCGTGTAAGCAGCCTCATTGACCTCGGGGATAAACAAAACTGCTCCCGAAAGTTACAGTGGCTGACCCAATCAGCGAGCCATACCACTGATGAGTGCGCTACCGTCCTCAGGACCGTCTCATCTTCTGGAAACGAAGCATACTCGCGCTCGGCGTACAGGTGCACTGTCTCCTTTGACGGATTCCGCTCGGCACCGCAGCAACAGCGATGCGTGATACGAAATGCCGGGCAGCCACCTTAAGCGCATATTTGTTGTTCCGAGCCTGCATTGGTCGACCTGTACGACATTTGTTTTATGGTGAATTCCAATCGCAGGCCCTGAGTGGTCTGCACGCTCTGTGACAGAGCGCCTGAATCCGGCGCAGAGCGCGCGACCTGAAATTGCGATCTAGTACACTTGCTTTGGCCAGAGCATGCAGACCAGAGCATGTAGGGCGCCGCTATCGCCGCTGAAAAAGAACGTCACGCAAACTTCTGGTCGGATCCGCCGATTTCGGCGGAGCAGTCCCGACTGCTCCATGGAGCAATCTCGGCTCGGCAACCGCTCCCTGTCTACGATTGGAAGACGCGATCCGTGCCTCAGATCTGCGTTTGGAATACAGTTGCTCCGAAAAGAGCAGAAAACGTTGCTCCCGAAGTGCTCTAAATCTGCGATTGGAAGTTACCATTAGTTTCCGGAGTTCTGGCGCCACACAAAGAGCTATTCCGGGGTATGACGGCAGCCCACGAATGAGAGCTGCACGGCCGAACATGAAAGGCTGAAAAAATTTATTGGTACAGAAGTAACGTAATGTTAAACAGTCTGGGAAGGAAAAAAAAATTAGGGAGTGTTTAATAATTCACCGTTAGGGTATGACGTGAGAGCGTTAATGGTTATTTGCTACCTTCTTTGTTAATTTTTTCCTGCTTGTAATTTCACAGACTCATTGACATGTATAGGTAGTCATAATACACCACGTAATACACCAGAAGACACGCAAGGTCTCCTTTTAGCCAAGAACAAACGTGCCACAGTAGCCTAGGTGTCGTATATCTGAGTCTAATCACAGGGGTCTTTGGTTCAATTCCCAACTATTTATCTCAATTTAAACAGGGTTAATAATTCCCTTATATCCTTACACGTCATAGGGATATTTCAGCCATGTTACGGCCTCAGAGTCACGTTTACTATGAGTTTCAAAAATTTACATCCCGCAGTTCAAAATGAGAGTGCGCAACGCTCTCGACCAATCCTAAATTAGTGCTGCAACGCACACTTTTCCTTCGAGCGTCCGCTCTAAGGCTGTAGCGGTAAAACAGCTTACACCAGGCAGCGATATATTGGGAGCAAGTAATAGAATTCATCCAGCGCTCACCAAAGATCTGGATCGTGAGAGTGAAATAGGGTATGGTGCTCTAGGGAAACACACTGAAGTCGACAATTGCAATCCGATACCACTCGGTAGCCGCCACAGTGGCTCAGTGGTCCTGGCGCTCGACTGCTGACTCGAAAGACGCGGATTCTATCCCGGCAAAACCGGTCACATTTCAAAGCAGGCGAATTTCTAGAGGCCCCTGTGCTGTATGGTGTCAGTGCAGGTTAAAGAACCCCAGGTGGTCTAAATTTTGGGAGCCCTTTACTACGACTTCCCTCATAGCATGAGTCTCTTTGAGACAATAAACCCCCATAAACCAAACAATACCGCTCGACATTGAAGAATGAAATAGTTTTATCTCGTCACGGCTCAGCTGTGGGACAGAAACTTGAGCATCAAGAATGGAAATTAAACTCCTGCCAACGCAACTGCCCATGAAAAGAAAAAAAAGTATCGGTAAGAGGAAGAGGAGTCGAGAGCCTTTCCCAGAAAAAGCAATATCCAGCACAAGTGGTGTCGGCGACAGACAACCGTGCTTGCAAATAAAGTTGCAACGAATGACCAACCTATTTCTGAAAGCCTATTTCTGAGCCGAAAGAAGCAGTTGGGGGGCATAGAGCGCAAAAACATTTTTTTTTGTGGCTTTGCTGGTCACGGAGCGCTGCTTAAACACGTCAACTTTGCCAACGTCATGAGAAGCCGCTAAGGACGTCGCGCCAGCAGTACGCTTGATAAACGGCGACGACACCATGAATGACGCCGCACTTAGAGCAACGTTGGCTTATCGCCGCAGCTGGCGATTGAAGCGTCGTCAGATCCCACCTCTGGCTCTGAGCCAGCCAGTGCAACTTCTTCTTTTAGCGACAGCCAAGGCAGTTGTGAGGAACCTCGCTAACAAGATTTTTGAGGCGCCAGAGCACGGAGGCCACAGTGGCATTGGAAATTTGATGCCGTGAATGAGATGCGAACGGCTTACAAGCTCTGCCCCAAGTTTGCCTCACCACAGCCGGGCAGCTTCAAGTTGATGGGACAGTGCCTAGGTAAGTGGTGCCTGCAATAAAACGTAGCGCTTTCTGCCTATTATCTTCGAAGCTGAGCACAAACTGACCCTAACATTTTCCTATCAACGTTTCCTAATAACGTGCGAACCAAGCCACCTCCCACACATTGTGATATGGTTGGGGTTGTTGACCTGGAATTGGTTTCAGAATTGCGGTTACTTTTTGCGTATTGTTGGCCAACAGACATATACGGCAGTTTTGGCGAGTTTCTGTTGCTAGCAAAAGAAACAGTTCAACGTCTGTAGCGCGTCGCTGCTCTTTCCAGGCACATATATTGCGTGGTCGTTAGTGCCGTGCACACACTGAGAAAACAAGCTCGTCATAATTTAGAGGAGAGGACTTAGTTAACGATAAACAAAGAAATGGCCCTGGATTTACAATTGTTATTCTTTTTCGCTAAAAGGTTATATCAAATGATGTTTCATCTCTCGCTTGCATATGAGCGCAACTGAATCGGTGGCGTCGTTTTGTGATTACAGCATGGCCTGTGGCTCAACTGACAAAAAAGTCCCAGAGTGGCGTTTAACTAAAATCTGCAGAGTCAGGTCCACCTTGTCTATATATAGGTTAAAGAATGATCGGGAGCATGCAACAGATAGCGATAGAGGTATATATCGGATGGTTGTGTAAGTGAAGTCTATTCTCTAACAAGAGTAGGAAGAGCAGATTGGCGCGCTGGGCCAATACATTAAATAGCACGTGTGCTAAAAATACGCCGTCGCGCTCGGCGAAGCTGCGTGACAGGATCTATTTCGTGCCTATGCGCTTCGCCCCTGTTCCAAATGCATCGCTGCGTCACCAGCGTCTTCAGTTGGCCCGAAAATGTTGAATCTATTTCGCCCACCAAGGGGTGATCGTGTGTAAGCGTCTGCTCTGCCTCCCTTACCAGCAGCTGCTTGCTGCTGGTAAGGGTGGAACATCTTGCTGCTGGGAAAATCGCCTCACATTGTCCAACTGCTTGCATTCAGATGATTTTTGTGCAGACTCTTCAAATATAGGATGTTATCAGTATACGGCGCAGGTCGGCTTAGCTAGCTGGCTTTGTAGCCAACGTCTGAAAGCATTCCGTTTCAGTAACCTAAAACATGTAATCATGTCGCAACAGAGGTTGATTGTCTGACACCTGTTCACGACACTTGAAACAAAATGTAAGCAAAGTTTTTGAATGCAGTTAGTCGCTCCTCTTTGTAGATCTTTATAAAGTTGCTCATTTCATGAAGTTTTATATGCATTTACAAATACACTTTTGAGCACTGCAAAATAAGAATATATTTATAAACAGTAAATAAAGCGCAATATGTAAATAAAACTCAATAAATTAAAAATAGCAAAATGAACGAAGTATTGAGTATTGCCCCACTAAAAAAGGAAACCTTCCACAGTTCCTGTAAACATTGCTTATTTACTGATGGCATTTTTAAGCTGATTTCTTTATGGGTTGAATGGTTTTTTTCAGCAACTGAAGCAGCAAAACCCAATGCTGGTTTTCAACTTATGTAGGAAAAAAATCCGTTCTCCGGGAAGAAAAACAGTTCATGATTAATAGTGGGCTAATTCAAACAGTAAGGCAATGCAGTAATCCGAGCCATGTAGTGGACACAGACTATAGCCATCAGGAAACAATTACAAGGAGAAGTATATCTTTTCGTATCCAGAAGGTTAAAAGTGCATTGAGTACGTTTGTCAGGTGCTGCCAAGGTATGGACAGCACCAATACCGATATATTTAAAATGAAATGTATGGAGAAGTTGTGTCCTATTAGGAAGGTGAAACCTTGAAGCAGTACGAAAATGTTTTAAATTAAACTGAAGAGAGTGCAGAACACTATTAGCAGGAAACTGCTACAGGTATTTTGAGACAGAACAGCATGAGAGTAAGATCAAGATATTCATCTCCTGCAAGACATTAAGAGAAGAATTTTCCCTTTGGGTGGTCGTTTACAGAGGAGAGCAGATGAGTTTTGGTTTTTGGACAGCTGAGAACGCAAAGGAAAACATTACCGAGGTGTTCGCGGTGTAAGAAATAGAGTACACATTCAATTTTTTTGAGATAAAGTGGTAGCAACTTGAACAAGCCAGGACTAACTGGCTATAACGGGGTGAGGCTTGTTGTTGCTGAAGGTGATGAATTCAATATATATTGCAGAACTAAATTCTGAAAAACATGGCTAAGTGCTATAAGTGATTTTTCTTCAATCACAGCTTGTTCTTGAGTCTTTAGTTAAGAAGAAACCAAATATTGCTTACGTAGTGTACATTTACAAGTGGTTGGTAAAATGCAACATTAGAGCATGCCATACATAGAATAGCTAGTGTAAGTATTAATGTTTGATTTTTGACAGATGTGTGTTGCTAAAATTAAATTGAAGGTTGAATTTTTTCTGCAGGAGTGTCATATATAGCAATAAATTTATTATGGTCTATACTCGAGAGACAGAACGTACTTCGCAAATGCTTAACGCAGCGCAAAGTTGTGACGCATAATGCAGTTTTTTCATGTACTCATTTTTTTTCGACAATGACTGACGTAAACGAAATTTATTTTCGTTCAAGAGGCCGAACACAACTCATGAAGTGCCACTTATTTCTTGTCTTGTGTGTAGCGCTGTGTAAACCGGTTCTATTCATGAAGCTCCGCCAGTACCATGCATTACTCTGACAGGGGAAAACCTGACAATTTTATGTGGGAAACCTGCTGCTCACTTGCCCGCTGAATCTTTCATTGAAAAAGCTTCGATCATCGGCTCGACAACTTATTACATCCTCATCATGACATATCCGAATCCTTTCGACCAAACTGGGGGATTAATTCAAACTGTACTGATTGAAAGTCGGCCGTTGTAGGGAAACCTTATAACTTCAACACTGAAATCTGTTTTGAAAAAAAAAAAAAACTAAAATTAATCTAGAGCGATATGGGTACCAATTGCCAAAACTAACGTGTCAACTTTGGTGTACCATTGTGAAAACAATGATAATAATAATTGGTTTTGGGGGAAAGTAAATGGCGCAGTATCTGTCTCGTATCATTGGACACCTGAACCGTGCCGTAAGGGAAGGAATAAAGGAGGGAAGAAAGAAGAAAGGAAGAAAGAGGTGCCGTAGTGGAGGGCTCCGGAATAATTTCCACCACCTGAGGATGTTTAACGTGCACTGAAATCGCAAAACACAAGGGCGCCTTAGCGTTTTGCGCCCATAAAAACGCAGCCTCCGCGGTCGGGTTCGAACCTGGGAACTCTGGATCAGTAGTCGAGCGCCCTAACCACTGAGTCACCGCGGCGGGTGTGAAAACTATCCAGAATAAAATTTGTGTGCCTAGTCAGACATTTATTTGACTTATTGAAAGATGTTATACGCTGTTTGTATACAGCCCAGAGCTTGCTATTTTTGTCACCTGCAGAAGGCACACACAAGGCCAAGAGGGGTTTCGAAGAGCAAACCTGTATGGCGGCTTTTGAGTGGTGCTCCTTTTGTTCACATAATGCATTATTTTGCACAATCCGTTTGTGCTATACCATGCGATCAAACGTCAATAAGTGATGACAGGTCTTTGAAAAGGCCCAAGGGCATAAAATCGCAGTTGTCACCTAATGTGTGACTAAGGTGTCGTGTATACAGATGCGGACAAATGTAAATGGAACGCGCTATTGCCATTTAATGGTTTTCACGCGTTGCCCAATATAAACTGGTAGCTGTAGCATGTGCAGATTGCTAGAGAAGGCTAGTGTGCTTTCTCAATGCACATGTTCCTTCATGTCTTATATATAGAAGGCGTGATTGTAATTAGAGTGGAACAGCGGGCTCCTTTTACATATTTCCGCACCTCTACATCTGTATTACCCTTCACTCTATTACGTTCGCTACGGCGTCTCTCATAGCCTGAGTCGCTTTGGGGCGTCGAGACCCCCATAAACCTAGCTGTAATATTGCGCCGCTTGATTAGCTTATGCCTTTATGCTTGTACTTCCGCATGAATAGACGAATAGTCGTGCCTGCCGTGGAACATATTTATCATCATCAGTTACCTTTATTAGTCTAAAAGAAATCTTCAGAAGTGAGTTTACTGTTCCTATTTTCTCTACTTCGCCTTTTAAATATCGCCCGATTTGTTGAAAACACGCAATGGGTGTAATATAAGTGGATTGCGTAGCGCAAATAGGCTACGAAGGTTAATGATATAAAAATGTTTACGTGCTGTGAACACATAGAATGCAGTGCAAAAAACGCCATTTAGGGGGTTTATTCTGGGAACCACTCTTTTGGTTCAAGCTTTCTTCTGCTACTCATGCAGCTCAGTGTTTGTATTTGTTTGTATCTTATCTGCATTTGCGCTTTGCTTATCGTTTCAGCCCTCAAAATACACAATTGGCATGAGCCAAACGGGTGTCTGATGGGGTAAATAAAAGAATAAGACATGATAGCTGGAATTACGATTTTTTCAAGATGCACTGTGTCAAGTTTTCAGCAACAATAGGTTTGCTGATGCAGCCATGACTTTAGGCAGGTGTTCCATGCTGAATTAGTGAGTCCAAGCAGGTTTCTTCCAGATTCACTCCCCTTTTCATGGTCTAAATTTTATTTAACGCTGGCAAAGAATGCAATGCTAATCATTTCCTATCGCGATTGCTGTAAACTCCAGTAGTGCTGTTCTCCTGTGGTTGTAAGTGCTTAAGCGTCACAAGGAAAATGCAGTACAAGTCTGTTACCTTTCTTTACAACATAAATTACAGATAACTCTGTGCCATTCCAAGCAGATATTTTGCCATGTAAACATATAGTTCTCAATATTTTGGCCCAAGTAATGTCAGTCAAGCAAACTCGCGCTTAGTGCAAAGCGTTCTTGTGATCTTTTACATGGTTCCTGCACGGGACCGGACATCAGTGCCCACTACACTGAAAACGCGCAATGTGAGGTTGCGAAGCCACCAGCAGAGTTGGGCGTCCCTGCCATGCAGTGACGCCGAGCAGTGATGCTGTCGAATAGGTCGAGATTCGTGAACTCGGTGTATGTGAAACCACCTTCCAGATTTTACATGGAACTGTGTTCCAGATACATGCATGTGGAACGCTCTGCTCAACACAAAACATTGCCCAATTAAATGGAACGGTGTTCCACATATCCCGTTAGTTTTTTTAGCCGAAACACGGTCCTAGTTTTATGTGTGGAACTTAAGTTTCACTCATAAAACCTTTAATTTAAGTTCCAGCTTAAGCCCCACTTAAGTTCCAGTGACTAACTGCAACTTCCTGGAGCTAGTAACGGGAACAGTTACTAACTGCAACTTATGTGGAACCAGATTAAGAGTGTAGCGGCGTGGATTAAGAAGGAGCCGCTGCTCGCAGGGTGGCGGGGAAGTTGGTTCAAGAACGGTCACCCGCGAAAACGGCTCAGCTGAGCTGAATTTGCGCGGGAAACGATGGGATCCCAGAAGAGCGGACGTCATGGCTGGCGCGAGCAGGAAAGGAGGAGACCGGGTCAAGATTGCTGATGCCACCGCCCGCACATCGGGAGGAAGATGACGGGTCAATAGGGAGAAATGCTGGTATTCGTAGTGTTCGTCACACGACACCTTGAACGAGATTGTTCCTTGCGGCAACCTCTGTTGCAAACATGCTTGCAAACTGGGCACAACCCCCATCGGGCAAAACACAGGCTTTCTTACCTTTTAAGGAAATCGTGCTCTTTACGCATTTGAGCGGTAACAGTGCTCCCAGCTTCGCAAGCAATACACGCAGATTGGGTGTTATGGCACGTTTCAAAACTGGTCCTTTAAATTTATCTACTGCGCTTCACACAAGTAACCGACTCCACCGGTCTCTGCAAACTAAGCACGCCACATTTCATATAGCCACAGAAAAAAAGCGCAGTCGAAAACTACCGAAGAAACGGTTGCACACGCCGGCCCGAGCTGCCATGCCGCCGTACTGGCCTTTCCGAGACGATACCGAGGAAGCCGCGGCCGCGGCGCCGCGTGTACTAAAACACGCACTTTTGTAGCGAGATATACACTGGGGCTAACAGTCGAGCATTTTGCGGTGCATGGCAGAGGCCAGCGCCGCGGCCGCGCGCCCGCTCCACCTTGGAGCCGATCGTGATGTCACGCGGATGAGCAGTTGTGCGCATGCGCCGATACCATAGTAACCAGAGATACCCCCCAGCTGTGCTGCGTTCTTCGTCGCCGCCTCGCCGCACGCCGCTCTATCACCCGAACCGCGCGTCGCATACGCAGCATTGCGTATAAAAGGCGGAGATGTAATGGGCGTCTGTATCACAACGTTTGACATCCGCGCAGAGAAGGAGTGTCCAGCCACTGCTAAACGGCGGTATAGACAGGAGAAGGCTAACTCTTCAGATCCTGAGGGTGTCGCCTGGCAGTTGGCTACTCAACAAGGAAAGAATTAGTGTGAGAAGGTGAGGAGACCAGCAGAGACGCCAGAACAGAGAGAGGAACGCCTTGCCAAACGGAGATGCCAGACTGCCGAGCGTAATAGGCGGCTTATAGCCGCCGAGATGGAGCGTATGGAAGGCGTCATTCAGCGGTAACCAACAGAATAGGATGTGAAGGCCCGTCGTGTGACTGATGACACCACTCGAGTTTCCGAAAGACAAGCTCAGCAAGGGAAACGTACATCTCGCTGCATAGGGGCCTGCAATGTCGACATAGAAGACGTGTTTCTTTGAGCCATAGTGGAAGGCCTCTCGTTCAGAACGCCCAGCTCCACTCATGCAGAGGAGGTTGCGATCGCCTTCGCAGCCTCCCATCCCGACTTTCATCCTCACAGACTCTCGCGGAGCCTGTCGTAACTTTGAGTTCGGTTGGATCACTCCACTTGCTCACAAATTCTTCGCCACAGTACTCGCGGCTGTGGTCCAACTCATCGCTCAATCATATGGGTCCCCGGCCACAAAGGTATGCTATGTAACGAAGCCGCCCATGACGCAGCCCGCATACTCACTTGCTGGGCACCAGGCGTTCCTTGGGAGGACCATAACACAGATTACAGCCGACTTCTTTCTTTTAAAGATAATACTGAGCACTATCGTGCCGAACCCCTGCGCTATCCGGTTCCCATGAAGGGATTGGGTAAAGCTGGCGAACGAACTCTCCTTAGGCTCTTTACAAACACCCTGCTGTGCCCGGCGGTTCTGAACCACTTTGACTCTTCTTTTGACGGCCGCTGCTCATTCTGTGGGGAGATGGCCGACACCTTTCACATGGTTTGGGCATGCAGGAAAAATCCTTCTCCCCCCCCCCCCCACCATCACCCTTTCCCTAGCCGAGAGGACTGGAAGGCGGCTCTGCTCGGCTGCCAGGAACTATCGGCCCAACAGGCCCTGGTTCGGCGGACCTGCGCAGCGGTCAGGGCCAACGGGGTCCCAGATTGAGGGACTCCGCCTTGTATTGTAAAGGACGAGACCCACGAGGGGCCTCGTCCCGAGCACCTCTCTGTATATATATCTAAATAAATGCTTCTCACCACCACCCCCACCACCAACATCTCGCTACGTATATCCTGGCATAGCCGAGCTAATCCACTGCCAATTTTTTCCCCAAGTTGTGGCCGCTATCCGAAAATTCACTTGCACAGTATATTTGAGCTTTGTGTCTTGTTTATGAGCTTGGTGTAAACCACATGTTTAATATTTGAACGATGGCTAGATTGTCAGACAGCACCGTTCAATTTAGGACAAGGCAAGTCGGAAGTCAAGCTGTCACTCGATAAATCTAATCAGCCAAATTAGCAGGTTTTATGAATCATGACGACAATGCCGGCATAACACTGCTTAGGTGGTTCGCACTGAGAAATCGAAGTTGCCTGCTCAGTTGGTACGGCTCCAGCTATTGCAAACGCGTTCCGAGTCTAACGAGCGCAGTAGTCAACTCCAAGCAGATGGTTTGCGAGATCATCAAGCGATTTTGTGGCACGGGTTGAACGGCACGGTTGTTAGGTGCCACCCCGAACTGCATGAGCAATATTGTCAAGACCGTAATAACAGCTATAAGCTGTTTGAATGAGCATACAGATAACAATCGTTGGTTAGTTATGTGCCTGCCGGTCCTTTTACATTCAGGCATAAATAATGTGGAAACAATTTCAACTAGGTAAGCTTAACGAGTGACCACTGAATAAGCTTGAATGACGAGGTAGGCGGAATTTACTGCTGTTTTAAAAGGAAAAGAAAACGGGTGATGTAGATTTTCTACATCGACACATATCTAAAACAAGTATATAACAGCATGTTCAAGATATATTCCTCTAGAAGGGAGTTAATATTTTAAGCATAGGTGTTCATTTAGCACTTGGCCGATTGAAATTCCTACACTGGCAGATTCGTGTTCAGTGTGTGACTAGTGCAGAATAAAACATAGAAACCTAAGCAATAATATTAGAAAAGAAAGTAACACTAAGACCCTAATTCTGAGGTCTGTGTACGGGCTCTCAATTTCAATTGTAATTAGGTTTAAACATAACACCTTTTAAGGCCCCTGCGTTATGTTTATAACCTAACTTTCGTGGTTATGTTGATTGATGGGGTATCGCATTTTAAATTAGGGCAATATCAGTTGGTTGTGGCTGTTGTAGGTGCTCATTAAAATCTGAGTGCATTAATTTCAGCAATATTTGCCTATTACTTAGCAATTACTAAGAAGCGCAGGTGTTGCTTTCTGTTTCGCAAACACCTACAATCTGAAAGGCGAGACTTCGTGAAGTGAAAGACAGCCTCTATCTCTTAGTGCTCGTTAAGCACAGTGATTAACCAGCGAAACCAAGGAAACGTCTCGTAATAAGAGCCTACAAAAACCAACGCTGATTTCAACTGAACAACATTTATTATTAAATATTCTTTTTATGCAGGTTGCTAGAGGCGTTGTGTGAGCTTTCGGCCACATTGTTGTCAATGCGACATAGAGGTAAAATGATTTGGTGCTGTCTGCGCCTTTTACGAAACACCTGTGTGTCACACGCCAAGAAAGTTAATCTAACAAGAGCAAAAAAAAACCACCAAAAAAAGCAAGGCAAATCATCCAAAAGTTAGGAAAGCAGAGTGCCAAGGAGAATATTCTCGACCGGGAGCTGATGCATTAAGATATCTCACTTGGGCTGAAAGGGGAAGAGGGGGAGGGGGGAATCGGTGCAATCCTATCACATAATATTCCCTAGTTTGTAAAGAGTAAAATGCAAATGCATTTGGTGATATCTTTTTCTTGTGAGATTGGATTGATGATTTCCCATAAATTGGCCGTGCTCTTTTCCTTGCTTCGCGTGGGCGCGATTCATAACTTGTAAGCGATTTTAAAATAAAAAGGTAACAGCTATAAATGTTATCGCACAACACTCGGGAAGACACTCATTCAAAATATTAGTTGGCATATATGCATTCTTCGCTCATTTCCGCTCACTAATTCTTCGGAATCGAAACATGCGGAACTACCTTCGTCTACTGGGAAAGTATTTATAGAAATAAATCATCGCGTTGAATGACATACGCAGTAAGATAAGTGTTTATAACTTCTGTGGATGACTACGAAGAGACAAATCACGTGCGGAAAATTGTGTCTTGAAGACAATTAAGCTGTTTTCAAAGCAGAGTGCCAATAAAAAGATTCATGCCGCGAACCTATTGCTGCTCTAAAAAATTTGCCTACAAATTTGTCACCATACATTGCTTTCTTGCAAAGTGTTGTGTGTGGAAGAATTTGGGGAGGTGTCCGGCGAGCGTCACCAATTTCTGAGATTGGAGGTCTACATGGGTAATGAAATTAAAGGTTGCAGAACCAGCAATATATTTCTTTTCTGCAAGGACATACGCATTCAGTCAACATGAATGCTTTTTCCCGACGTCTTCACTAATTAGCGATAACGGGAATGAATGTTTCACATTTTTCTTCTGCAACGCCAGAGCACAAGGCGGCACGAAAAATAAAGCAAGAAGTATGTAAATAATAAATAAGGGCAGAAATAAAAAGAAAGCAAGAAAGAAAGAAAGAAATACGGAAAGAAAGGCGAAGGTAAATACGGGATGAAAAGAAGCAGCTAATATTTATTACGCTGCCCAGATTGTAGAAATATGAGCCACGTATCTGAGTACAATCTTTTTAAAATTTCACACCGCTATAATACGGCTGCTTGAACTGTTCTTTCACTTTTCTTACTTTCTGTTGAATAAGAGCGCTGAAAAATGTGCGTTTCATGGAACTTATCATAAAGCAATGTTGTTGCGCCTGTTTCCAGGCAAAAAAAGAAAACAGCAAACTTTACTAGAAGCTTGAAGCACCTAGGAATATTGCCAAGTTTTACAAGCATGTTTATCGCCATCACGGCAATAAGGAAAACAAAACCACTTTCGCCTTTTTATGTAAAATCATTGAGTGGCAGCGATACACGACTGAAATCCTCGCAACAAAACCTTTGCGGACCTCAGCACGAAGCTTCTTGCCCATTTTCAGATCATGCTTGCGTGTGTGTGCACGGCAAAAAGGACGCACAAAAGATAACGCAGAGTGACCGAAACGTCAGAGCCAGACGACAATCCGTGTTTGCATTATCTCCGCTTTCGCATTCCGTATGCTGCCCTCCAGGCAGATTTCTCGGATTGCGCCTTATGGGTTACTCGGTGACACGTTGAAGGTACCGTTTGCGTGGCTTACCCGTTGTTTTGTATCTTTTGCTGTTGTCGGAAGAAATAAAGCCCCAAAGAGATTTCTGTTGTTTCAATGAAAGTTTAGAGAAGCCCGACACATTTATGGCCTCCGAAATGACGTGAGGGGCTCGAGTCTTTGAGGCTTTCGAAAACTTAAAGTGCCCTCGAGCAGCCCCGCTACAACTATAGCAAGCCAACCGTTTCAGGAAAAATTCTTTGTTGTGAACTAACCCATTGAAGCTTGAATATTCAAAGATTCTGAGGTTCTGGTTAGCCATCGGGGCCATCATATAAGCTAGTTAAGCTTGTCGCGTTGATTGGTGCTTGGTTGTTAAGTGCGCTGGTATTTAAGCGACGTCTTGGTTTCTTAAGCCGATGTTCAGCTACGAATGCACAGCTTTCTCATTGCAACTATCAGTTTAATTGTATGAGCGGCGCGTGTTTAAGTCCGCATCGGTACAATGCTGATGTATACGCAAAGGATGTTGACAACGTTCTCTTTTTTTTAAGATAGCCACTTTAACCACTTTACTAAAATAAGAGAACTAGATTTTTCAAGAATACAAATTTTGATACCAGTGAATTTATTTGCTCGTTACTCTGGTTATAACGTCACGCAAGAGCCATGCGCGGAGTACTGCATTGCTACTGCTTTCCATAAGTAGTTGTATGGCTCCTAATCTGTATCCCTGCACAGTAATAAGAAAGAAAATGTTTATATGAGGGGTAAAGCGTAAGTACGGCAATATCTCAGCGTGCAGTGAAGTATATTCATTTGCAGTTGCATACACATGTAGTGCCACGTAACTCGGGCAAAGTGATAAAAAAAGCGATGCCAGCAGCTGGGTAAAATTAGTGGCATATTGGTCATCGTCACGTGACGCTCCAGAGACTATTATAAAACTCTGATTAATTATTCGGTTCATTAAATATGAATTCTGCCATATTTTTAATATTCACTCTAGCGCTAAATGCGTACGTCATGTTTTCCAAGGGGTTCAGAAACAGCCAGTCCCTTTTTTTACCGTCCCCGAAATATGAAAATAAATCTATTGAAAATAATCCGGTCATTGAGTCTTTAGCGACCGGACTTCATCATTGGCTGCATATCGCAGTTAATAGCAGCTAGGGGCAAGGCCCAGTCGCCTGCTGTTGACAGAGTGCTGCGAATCGTCTCGCCATTGGTTGCACATTGCATCCAATTTCCGGCAATGTTGAGGTCCGCCCACTAGACACCTATCATCCGAGTCGCTTTCCACAGACGTTTAAAAGACTCCGGTATATCTGAGTGACGCCTGACAGGAGACTCATTTGACTGGAAGTACACAATAGAAAATTCACATCGTATAGAATACGGTCCAATGTGACTACCCTCTCGCACTACCGCATTACAAAGCTCTCCACCGTACTTTAACGAACAAAACTTGCGTGCCGACCATGTCTAAGTGAGCGGCCGCCGCTCATTTGAACGGGCTGCACAATGAGACTGATAAAAACAACGAAGGCAACCTTGAACTACGCGACTTCACTCCTTTCTCTTTTGGCTTGTCGGCATGATGGCTCAATAAAAGCTTCGTCGGAATTGGCTTTGAGCGGTGTGCCTGTCACTATTCACTGATTGAGGCGCGGGTTTTACAAATTACGGGCCAATACGCTGACGCACATTCAAGACTGTGCTGATAGAAGTAGCGGCCACTCACATTGAGAAGCTGAGTGCGCTCGCTTCGTTCCTTGTAGACGAGTTTCGCCGACCTACAATACTGTAGCACAAGTTCACTATCAGGTGGTATTGTTTTTCTCATATTTCGCGGGCATTAATTATTTTGGATAAAAAAAGATTACGAAATACATACTTCATCCATAGAAGTCCTCTCTACAACTTAAGGAAACCTACATGCCTCTAAACAGAGTAATAAACATTTTGCATAAGTATTTTTACCTAACTGACATAAGTAATTGTAAACAAAAATATTCTGGGCAGCGTCACCCGATAGGAGCCAGTATGTAGTTCGTTTCAATCACTTGCGGATCCCCACTTTTTTTTTCAATCGTTGACTGGAGTTGTGGGGCACGCCTTGTATATATTACTAAACTGAACCCTTCAACAATCTGCCTGAAGGTACTATGATGCGATCATGGAGGAAAAAGTGGTAGGGTTCTAACGTAGTCAAACCGAGAAGACATACGAAAGCATCTGTTTAGCCTCGTTGGCTCATGAGCACCACCTCTGGCGACGCTAATAGTTCAATAGTAGTATTAGTTGATGAAGATAATGATGTCCAATGCACATTCCGAGATTGTGCTGCAGTTTAACACGAGGCGCGAAAGCCCGCAGCGATAGCATAGTGCTCTCATGCACAGGCCTGAGAAGCTCATCTGTTCGCACCACCACGGGTTCGACACGTTGTCGCGGAAATATATATCTTATTTATTTTGTTCTTTAGCCTCACAAGGACAATTCCAGGTCAGACTACAGCGGTGAAACGGCTGTTAGAGCTTTGGTCACGTACAGCTTTCGCAATAACAAAAAAAACAGACTGACTCAGATGCCTTTAGAGCCACGGCAGTTTCGCGCCTGAGACCTTAATTCCTAATACTACACAGCACATATATTTAGTTCAGTGGCCACCTAATGTTTAAAAGCACTGTTATACACACTATTTTTACTCTATTTGCACTCATTGCCGCAGCGATATGAGCAGGGGGCTCATGGCATTACGCTGGTCTTGCCGGAGTCGAGTACACAGGAGACATGTCATGGGCTCGGGTGAGCAGGAGAGTACTTATGCTAACGAATATTCAGGACGATACAAAATGTCGCAATACAACAATGTTGAAAGAAAATGTGTTTGTTGAAATCTCCTAGTGTTAAAACTACGAACAGGCTTGCTTAACGGTATAGCCATAATCTTTCTTTCGGTTCGAAACATTCATTTGGCTATTTCGGTCACCGCCTAGAAAAACAAAACGCTTTGTTTAACCGAAACTACTATGTACTGTTGTTAGACAGTAAGTCGGGCTAGTTAGATTTTATTCACGTTGGGTGTAGTGCAAAACTAGAGGACCCAACAAAACGGGACTTACGACACTAACGCTTGTCTTTGGCGTTGTATCCATCAAGAATGTACCGCTTGCTTTCCCGAAGCAGGCTGCGCAAAATGTGATGATATACATGTAAATGCCTTTTTTGTTCGCTGCTCTGTTTTTATTGATGCCTTAAATAGTGTACGCAAAGTAGAAAAGATTATTGAATGCTAGCAACATAACACAGGAGCAGTCAAATGTCCTAAGTTTGACGACTTACTACCTTGCTCTGGACGTGCCTACGTGTTTTTTCGCGTTTGTACTGAAGGTTGTTTATCACGAATTAAACAGCTCAAACCTAGTTCACGCCCACAATAGAGGAATGATAAGGAAGTAAATTGCAGCGACAAGTCAGCCAAATGTCCTTCTTGCACGGACATCTACTTCCGCCTTTTACAAGTACCAAGTGCTCTGTATGCTATTCGAAGACCTGATATTTCGTGCGGATGTAGTTCCTCTGCTTATATATAGACAAAATAGCGTGTATGCTCCTCAGTGCGATGTACTGCCGGGGGCGCAGCACACACATTTTCGCTAAGCCTGTTAACAGGCCGGCTCTGTACTAAAGTAATCTTGCCTATTCAGGTGAGAGATCTCATTTCCTTGTTTCTTTTTTTTTCAGCAGTCTCATGCCCGTGGACACAGAGTATTATAAATAGCTGAATTATTACAAATCAAATTCGTTAACGTTGGTAGCTTCGCTTTCGTTAGGAAGCTTTTGAAATGTGACACTGTATCGTGCGTAGTCTAAAATGTTAGCATCGCGCATTCCAGAAATCATCGATTCTGGGCCACCAAAAATGTATCAAAGCCGGGGCTAATTTTCGCCCCGGATAGCAGGAGAGATGTTTAAGGAGAGCGAGCATTTATGGAAAAAGGAGGGAAGAAATTGGCTTTATTCGGCATGACTGTACCGCACCCATGCAGCGGGAAAGTAATGAGGCTGTAGTTTACACTCTCCGTTAGACTGTAGCAGCTAAAGGTCACACTCGCATCGTCAAGATGAACTAAGAGAACTGCTCCGATGGATGGCATCGTTTCTCTCATGTGAAACAAGTGGCTGCTATAAAGAATTATTTCTTCTGCAGTTGTCTTACCTCTCCCAGATTGGTTCCTTACAGATGGAGATTTTGAAAGAGTCCACCTAGAAAAACATTGCATTTCTTGCCCGCTTGTCACTGAATGAAGCTGCCAATCTATCGAATTATATTATTAACAGTTATGAATAGGTAGTCAGAAGCATAGTGAATTAGAATATGGTCGTTGGTGTCAGCTCGCTTAACACGAACTGCCCAATCCGACGCCTGTCTCGCCACGACATAATACTTCAGCTAACTATAAGCTAACTGACTGCGAAGCAACGGCGAAAGCCAGGCATCTTTTACTCTTCCTTTTCTTAGGTGTACTAAAAGCACAAGGATTGTGTTAGGGATAAGCACATAGAATTAAAAGGACGTACTTTTACTAAAAGTCCCTTCTAAATATTCGTCTCAATCTGTCTTCATAAATTCCAGCTTTACATTCTGGTACTCAATCGCATTCTTATGTAGGAGGTCTGAGAGGCGTTCTTTGTCAGCCCTGCCCTTTGCCAGCTGCGCCCAACGTATGCCCCCAAAATCCTTAATCTCCTCTGCCCACGTGATTATGCCATCCGCTCCTACGCTTGCCATCTCTTGGAATCTTCCAATGGCAGTTTGTCCGGAGCCAGTGGTTCTTAGCACCCTCCGCTGCGTCACAGGTCTGACCGCTGCCTTGGTATGTTGCTCCGCAGCCGCTGGGGACTGAGGGCCGAGGGTTAATTGGTGTGTTCATAGAAGGTTGTGGCCGAGTACTGCACCACGATGGCCAAATCCGGTTCTCGTGAGAGAGTGTGCTGTTGGTTCACCAGTATAGCGAACAGTAATGGGGTTAACTGTCGAATAAATAATTATTTGCGCCAGCAGTGCACATCACACTTTAGGTGGGAGCTGTACGGTCTTTTCTACTGCCTGGTGGCAGCTTCATAAAATTATTGTGGTTTTCAAGCTAAGTGAGCAATGAAATCAACGCATGTTGTTTGTTGAGCAGACTCGAAACAACACAGCAGTTTACAATTGGTAGTGAGGAGTTCAAAGTGGCAAGCGAATGCGTCTACGTAGGTCAAGAAGTGACTGCAGATCCGAATCACGAGAGCGAGAGAAGAATAAGAATGAGGTGGTGCGCATTTTGCTCGTTCTCTGAGATCATGAATGGCAGTTTGCCGATATTCGTGATGTGTGAAGTATACAACAGCTGTATTTTGCCGGTAGTTATCCATTAGGCAGAAACATGAAGGCTAACGAAAAAAGTTCACGAAGAAAATGCTAACGAAGAAACTTATGTCGAGGGCAGCGCAGCGAGCTATGGAAAGAAAAAGTCTACTTGTAACGTAAGAGACAGGCGGAGGGCAGAGTGGGTTAGGAATAAAACACGAGTTGATGACATCTTAGTCGAAACTAAGAGCTAGAAATGGGCTTGGGCAAGGCAGTTAATGTAAAAGCAAGATAACCGATGGTCCTTAAGTGCAACAGGCTGGATTACAACGGAAGAGAAGCGTAGCAGACGGCGGATGAGATTAAGTAGTGCGAGGGGATAGGGTGGCCACAGCTGACACAGCACAGGATCAAGTGGAGATATGGGAGAGGCCTTTGTCTTACAGCGGGTGTAGTTGGGATTATGGTGATGATGATTATATGAACAGGGGTTGAAGACGGCGGTATCCGGTTTCTAGATTTTACACTACCAGTTCTGCCTTTATTTTTCAATACGTTTGATCCGAAGGCTGAGTGTGCCGAACATTTTTGCTGCCCACAGAGGTAGCAGCAGACAGCGCATCGATTAGTGTGGTCCACGCCTAGGCCCGACGGTGAAGAATCGATATTCTGCAACCAAGCACCAGAAATCGAGAAGTTTGAGCGAGGAAAGCTCGTCTTCTCGCGGTGGTGACGTTGGTTGCTATTTTTTGTCATTGATTAGAGGATGTGTAAGATCAGTCAATGTAAGCCGGAATTTTGAGATCTGTTAAGCAGCAGGTAATTTTCGCTGTGCAGACTTTATACAGAAAAAGAGTTGAGCTATATCGTATTGCCTAGTTACCATTGGTGAAGAGTAAAAAACAGACTGAAGTGTGCGCCTAGGTGCGCAACTATATTTGCGCACAGTGGCCGGTAGGCGAGGGAGCAGCGGCTTTGTCAGTCAGAGACGGTGGGCTGCCAAAAGCCGCACAGCCAGCTCTGAGCAATGATCTCCTTAGGCAAGCTGACAGTGCTGGGTAATGGGAACGCCAACATTGAATATATCCCACTTGGGACTTTCGCATGAAAAGAAATGTACACAGGCGCGACCGTAATACCTGAAGCGAATTCGCTTCGACGTTTCCTTTACCGGCTACTTTCTTCATACAATTGGCGTGCGCAGCAGCCTTCTGTGCCCTACATGTTGTATGCGAAAAGACAAGAACAGGTGGTCTGATGTGGCGAGAATTTTAATCCACAGCACGAGATATTACAACGCACTTTAGGACTCCGCCAGGACGGAGCCCTGTGCCTGGAGCATGTTTTCAGACCATGGTGTGAGGCGGCCTCGGCTGCGCGTCGGACAAAAGCCCTACTAAGTTATTTTAAAGAGAAGGCTTTGATACACAGCTTTCAAAATTTTGTGTGTTTGTGAGTGCACGAGTTTAGTGTGCGACTGATTTCCGTGTAACATTTTCTTTCCTTAGCCCCCCTAGAGAGTCGCAAGCTAGTTTAACTACCAGTCACACCTGATCATTAAAATTTCTCCACCTTTTTGTCCCTCTTAGCCGACTCCTTCCGAAAGCTCCAGATTGGCGACAAAGGAGTAATTTTGAATATGAAATGGCAAATTTTGTACTGCTAATAAGGAAGCAAGTTGCCAAACGTCAATTCAACCATTGTTAACAACCGACCATTCTCAGTAAGAACATGCAAATAAGGCTCAGATGCAGTTCACCAAATGGTTACAAAGACGATAATAGAGTCATTAGTGAGCGCACGAACGAAGACCGAGCAGGTAATTACGAAGTTTACAGCAGTTTTCTAAGGAGACGAACGGAAGCGTTATCTGCAGATTCTCTTTTTTATTAACCCTACCTGACAGAGCTGAGAATAAAACTTGTCGGGTGTAAAAGCAAATGGACTTGTTCGAGCTGTCTCGCCAATCTGCTTGTATTTTGCCGCTGTTGTCTTTGGATGAATCAACTCATTCGCTGATAACTCTGCAGTTCCTGTAGCTCTTCTTACAGCCGAGAGGAAATACATTAGCAAAAGGAAGTTGGTTGGAAACAGCAGTGTTAATGAAAGTCCCACGCTTGTGTAACTGCAAAGTGGAAAGATTTTTATAAATATTAAAGAGAAGCTAGTTGTTCTGAGACGAGCTCTGGGAGAGTAAGATCGCTTAACTATGCCTTTGAAACAATCTCAGAAAGAACTGTCCGTTCTTATTAGTGACGTAAATTGTAAACGTTAAGGTACCATATATTTTCTGTTTTCTCTCACAGGCCTCTTTCTAGGAAGCCGACTGTGCTGATTACTTCAGGCGACATTTCGATAGCACTAATAAAGATCTCATCATATGTTTAGTTGCAGTGCTTTCAGTTCGTACCCAATGACAGTGTAATAGTACTAAGAAATATTTGTAATTTGGTTATTGTTATACCTGCCTCAGACACTACAGTACAGGATGCATTTAAAGAGAAGTAAAGATCACACGAACTTCAGATAAATCTCGACTGATGATAGCAGCTTTTTAACCAGTTTGTAGATTTTTTGGGTCGTTTTGGTTCACTGGTAAACTACACGTTGTCACCAGGGGAATCTTCATCCCTCTAAGAAACGCGCACGAAGTGAAAGCGTTTCAACATCATAACTAAATATGCATTTTGCTCGCAAATAAAGTGCGTCCATAACTTTTTAAAACTTATTCGAGAACCTATTCGATGGACGTTCTAATTTGTTTTCGTAATCGGCTCAATTGCCTCGGATCAAGTATCAAACAATTGCAGCTGCGACAAACTACGCATCACACTCTATCAGCGCAGTAATGTTAAGCTTAAAAAAGCGGGCGAGAGATATTGAAACAGATGAGAGGCTGAGTGATTGTACTGGTGCCTGTAATACCAGCGCTGAACAAGACTTCACCAACATCAAACAGTTCTTTGTCGATTGTAGTCTACTTGTTCAACTAAAATGTGATTCTCTAACCTTTGTCATAGTTCCCAATTAAACGCAGCTGTTGATTTCGTCTTGATATGAATCGTCGCTGGTACTTGGCAGCTATCGCCAACATTTCTACTCACCACGGTGGCACAGTGGCTGTGGCGCTAGGCTGCTGATTTCAATGTCGCAGGTTCGATCCCAGGCGTAGCAGCTGCTGATCGATACTCTCCAGTACGGCATCCCTGATAGTCCATGCATCACTTCGGTGCGTTAAACCTAACAATTTAAAACCTCCATTTAAAAGAAGTTTGTTGTGCCTGAGCACTGTTACAGCTTCTTCGGCTGTGAAGTGGGGACAATCTGCATGTCTGTGTAGCGCTTCGAGCGTCTTCTCGACGGTTCAGAATTTAAAATCTTTACTAACCTCGAGCCCTTGTCGTACGTCCTGGGCATACATAGATGGGCAAAATTTATAAATTCATCATTGTATTCTGCATGGTAGTGAATGAACAATGGTGTTACTGACGCAATTTTTTCTGCTGCGGCTTCTGATGACAATTCGACCACTTCGCCGCCCTGCCTTCTGCATAGCGTTATGATGATATGCTGTGACAGCCTGACAGACAAGAGAACTTCAGGCTTGTGTTCTGTCGCTCTATTGTGTTTGGCGGCAATGTTGTGACTTGCGATGCGTTGTCCGATCGTTCTTGGCCCTAATAACTTGGTTCATATAAACAGAATATATTTGATGTCATAAATTTTATGCCCCGTGTCGGCATTCATGCACTCCAGTTACTCAATTTTTCTCGTTACCTGTGACCTCTTATCAGCACTGAGCTTCATCGCTGGTCGTGCCCCTGCCTTGAATTTGAGCGGCCAAAGTTCACCGCCGCACTATGCGTCTTCTCGGCACAATCGTGCCCCTCTTTTGACTGCCTAAAGAGGAGTGATCCAAGATGGATTCGCTAGTTGCAATTGAGCAGCCGGTCATCAAAAATTAGTCCTCTTAAACCACGTCCCGCAGGGTGCACTGAAGCGTCTCCATTGAATTAAGATACTGGCTCTCGTTCGGTTTCATATATCCTTGACGTTTGCTGCTGCATGAAACCCGAACTTAATACTAGCACTGAGATGAATGCATTAGTGCTATTTGGAACTTTGCTCAAAAGTGTTCATTTAGGAATACATCAAGGTTTATATGCCGTTCTCTCTTTAGATGTGAATATCAGCGAAAAGGCATAAAAGGCATACTGCGAAAGCGACTGCAAGCTCTGAAAACATATTTGTTGAGCGTGTTTCTTCGCGGACTTTTTTACTTAAAATATCAGTTCATATTCCCTGAAGATGTGTCTTCTTGAGCCGCTTATCATACGTTGTCAAAATAAGCAACGGCTATCATTTTTGGAAAAGAATTCAGTGAAGTCAGAAAGAAAGCTGCAAAAAACCAGTGGAATTTAGGTGTCACCGATTGGCGATTTTTCTTAAATAAGTTTGAAACACATCCTATTGAACGCTTACAGTTAATGGGAATTTTATAAAAATGAAGCGAAAGTGTGTACGTTTCTATCTAGCTTAGTTGACAATTGATTTATTGAAGTTTTTCCTTATTGGTCGAGATCAGTCCTTTTTTCGTTCTCTTGAACACGACCAATAACAAAACGATGTCTAGAAACAACCGGATAGAACCAAGGATTTTCAGACACCACTTCAGCCATAGACGAGCAAAATGCGTAAATCGTGGCCGTCTTCTTCTCTAATCCTAGCCATTTAGAAAAGAAGCCGTGCACTTTTGTCGCAGATATATTATCTCTAGTCAACGGCCGCCGATCGGCTCAACCCCCTTTTGTTTATGTCCTCATCCTTTTTCCAGATATTCCCGAGACGCCCTATGCTTGTCATTGAGATCCGGAATTAAACGCAGAGGCGTGAAATAAAAGGAAAAAAACTTGAGGGTCTTCAAAACATGGGGGGCCTTTTAACCGGTTCCATGGTCCTTACTTGGTGTGCATGAGTCATCACCTGCTGCTATGTTCCAGTACTATCAATTTTATTGAATAAAATTTTAGTAATCGGACCAACTAATCCACCTTATTATATACAATAATTGCCACTAATCCACCAGCAATTTATTTACTAAAATGGGCCAACTTGCAATGTTTGGACGCCGTTTTGGAAACTTGAGGGGGCTTGCCAACTACCAAATTTTGGGGCCTTGAAATTTTAATATTTGCCGGTGCATTATGACTTGTTCAATTGTGGTCAGGTGTTGTGGTGAGGCCTAGGTTCTCTCGACCAATCGTGAAATTTCATGACAAAAAGGCCGGAAATTTTTTGTAAGAAGACAATCTAAATTTTATCGCATCAAAAAATAAAAATAACTCCTAAAAACTAAGAAAAAGAGAGGATAAAAACTGAATACGTTAATGGCCTTGTGAAATTGGGAATAATTATTAAGGAATTGGCCCTTAACAGATTCTCGAAGCACGTGTGTCATTACTTATATTCGGCGAGCTTAGAGCCCAGCGTAGCGTTGCGTACAGGTCGTGAATTTACCGCAAGTGCGCCTTACAATAACACACAATTCCTGCTTCTGCAATTTATGGTTCGCCAGTATGATCCTGATAGAGGTGCTATTAAAGAAACTATTTTTTTTTTGCTTCTACCTAAGAAATTTCTTCATACAGGCATACCTTTGGTGTCGTTTGATATCTTATAAATGCGCTTCACTGTTAAGGGCCAACTCTCTAGCTAAAAAGCACCTCTGAATAACTATCCTGCCGAACGTGAACTCATCGCTTTCTGTGTCACCTTGGAATAAAATTTGGATGGTTTTTAAAATAGTTTATTCACTGATTTGAATCAATCGTAAGTTCTAAAAAGAGACACTGCACTCTGTAAGATTTAAAAATAAACATGAGCACGAAGTGCAGCACAAAAAAAAACCACAGGATGGTTACGACTGTTTAATGTGAGGTACAGCGATAGCTGTGTAGGCATTTAGTTTTGGAAGTCGGCTGTTCCAAACAGAGCCACCGTAGGCTTATGCGACTTTGGTTGACCGAGACATAAGGTGTCATCAGTCGACGCAACTCAGACACACAGCATTAATAAAGGCATTAACACATCCTACGTGGTCTCATGCGGAATGATAACCATTCCCGAGTCGCCATGGTAACCAGTGGGTGCGTTGCATGATAACCATGGTAACGCACCCACCGGTTACGCCGACGGCGACGCGCACGCGACTGACGAGCGGCTAACTCCTAACGCTGTAAAAGACTGGTGATTTGTTTTCTGGATTGATAGATTGAGGGCGTAAATTATTCCCCAAGTTTATGTTCTGTGCGCATATTTTACAGTCGCGGAGGGAATATTATGGGCACGGTTCGTCCTTCAAACTTTTATTTCACTGTGCGTAGCACAAGTAAATAATGTTCGTTGCCTTTGGGCTAGCACGAAAACAAACATTACTTCCATATATACACCAAACGTTCATTACTTTGGCTATGGGATGCGTCATGAGACTTCAACCGCTGGAGCGGTTATTACACAGCTATCACAAAGCGCAATTAGAAAATATATAGGAGGATCTTGACACATTGCCACAAAAAAAATCTTAATTAAGCCTAGTGCAAGGAATTTAGGGCATTTAAGCAATGTAACTTAGCAGTTTTGGTAAAACCAAAAATCTCTTCCCGGAAAGAGGCCACATTTAATATTTTCTCAATGCCTGCAAAGGTGAACAGTTCACTTGACCGCACTTCATGGTAGGTTCAAGTCTCTTGTTATTTTTATTCAGCAGTACCTTACTCGCTTCTGCAGACAAGAGGCAAGAATTACTGCTAGGTTACCCGAAATTTCAATTGGGTACTCAGCCCTTTCGAGACACCGAAATATTATATTAATATTGTACTATACTCGTTGCTCTTAGCATCGGAAGACTCATTGATAACTTCGCCGCTTCATGCAAAAGAAGAAGAAAAAGTAGCAGCGACAGCGCCAGGCCCTGTGCACTGGCTTTCTTTGCGTTGAAGAAAAATGATGTGTGAAGTTCAGTTTTCTATCAGCAATGGAACTGATCGACCAGCGGAACTATATGAAGCTTGCTGGAAAGAGAGAACAGGAAGCACTGCGCCGGTTTTTTCGTAATGTCTGTGGGTGGCAGTCTCATCTGTATGATAATTTTGAAAAAAGCCTTGAGACGCCGCTATCACACTGATATCGACACTTCTGGGTCCCTGTGTGCTCACTGAAACCAAAAATACTGAAAAACAAGGTTTGGAATAGCAGTATTTTGAAGCTATTTTCTTTGGTTTGCACACTATCATCCAGCGCAGTTTTGAGAGTTTTTCATCATAGTTTGATTATTTTCAGCAACAGTTATACCCAGAAATGCTGATGGGTGCATAGTTGCAAACCGGTCTGAAGAATTAAGCCTGCATGGGGTGAATAAGATTTGGCTTAAAATAATCTCACTTGCCTGTATTTTTGAAGATTTTCATACCAATTGCGTTCGACAAACCTGATATACGCTTCCATTTATTGCCAAGGTTTTACTCAGAAACACTCAGAAGACTGTCAATCATTGCTACAGTGAATTCAACTTGTCAGCAAAGCATCACCCAAACCTGCACAAACTCTCATTCTTCTGCAACATTATGATATCAGTTGTAGATGATTTAAGTACATGGACACTCTGACTCGAGTTACTTACTGCTCCGAAGGGTATAGACTAAAATGATCTATCTGCTGATGCGAAAGTGGACTTAATGTCTTGATTAGGAACTTTTGTTTTATTCTTACGAGGTTCTTATCACTAACACGTAGGTTAATGCAATGTGGTATTTGTGGCGTTGTTTTTGTTGTTTACAAAGAAACGACTATTTGTTTAAAGTAAGAATACCTGCCAAACGAATGAACGTTTACGAAAGTAATAAATAAAGCACTTATAAGACACGCATTCAATTCGCAACTGTGGGTAAAGTGGACAATACCTCTCTTGGAAGGGCCTAGGAGGTACAAATTTCCCCACACATTTTAACTCGATAGCGTATACTGGCGCAAACGTAACGTGGTGGGCTCGATGAACAGACGAACAGAGCGTATCTACATTATTTAGGGGAAACAATATTTTGATACCGCCGTGCAGTGAGTGTAGTGAATGGAAAAACGCTATTACTTGTTGACAACTCAAAAGAGAGTAGAAATGTGATTCTAGATAAGGAATAGCATAGCCACGGCACGTCAGACATATAGAAAGTCCACTGAAGTTCCCAGAAAGGGAAGTACCAGAGTTCGACTTCTCGGCACTGCTTGAAGTAAGCAAAGCAAAGTTTGAAGCTAGGAAGGGGACGCAACGGGGATATCTCGAAAGAACGGATGTAATCTCGGTGCGTTCGAGGGGAGTGGATGCTGTGATAGATATAATTCGATTGAAGAAAGTGGAGGCTGCACTGCTTGTTTCCCATTCTCATAAGACCCCTACCAAGTCAAAAGATGGAGTCAGGTTATTCCTACGAGAAAGGCCCAAAAAAACAAGGATGATCGACCTGTAGAGATTAAAAGCGAATATAGAGTGCCCAAGTAACAGGCAATGGGAGGCTCTAGTGGAGGAAAGTGGGGCTAGGGCAACTGCTAGAGCACCCATATTGGCCCCTGTTGAGAATGAATGGGCCAGCCCAAATTGAGCTTGCCCCTGTTGATTCTACATGGCGCAAAGCGCTGTTGCTACGGCTACCTCAAGCCGCATTCCTACATTAAGCTCACATCGTTTCCTTGTCGGGAAATTGCGGGGAGATGAAACTTCAATATGGGCTCTATGCTCGAAAACGTCTGCTAGCCCAAATGGGGCTGCCCAAGCGAAACCGCTGTAGGCCCCACATAGGCAGTGCAGGGGCTGGGAAACTGGTATGCTCAACTGCTGCCCACATCGGTCTCTTGTAGTGTAGTACATAAGGGCATATGTAACCTTATTGTGGGCTCTGTGCTCAAAAAACCTCTACTAGCCCAAATGGGGCTGCCCACATGAAACCACTGTAGGTCCCACATATGACGTGCCGGGGCTGGTAAACTCGTGTGCCCAAGTGCTGCCCACGTGGCTCCTCCGTAGGGTACGTGAAGGCATACGCAACTTCAACGCTGACTAGCTGGCTAGCTGCCTGTGGCTGACTGACTGACTCTAGCTGACTGACTGACTGGCTGACGGACTCACTGAGTGACTCACTGACTGACTTGCTGGCTGAATAAGTGAAAGTCTAGCTGGATGGCTGGCCGACCGACCGACCGACCGACCAACCGACCGACCGACCGACCGACCGACCGACCGACCGACCGACCGACCGACCGACCGACCGACCGACCGACCGACCGACCGACCGACCGACCGACCGACCGACCGACCGACCGACCGACCGACCGACCGACCGACCGACCGACCGACCGACCGACCGACCGACCGACCGACCGACCGACCGACCGACCGACCGACCGACCGACCGACCGACCGACCGACCGACCGACCAACCGACCGACCGACCGACCGACCGACTGACCGACTGACCGACTGACTGACTGACTGACTGACCGACTGATTGACTGACTGATTGACTGACTGACTGACTGACTGACTGACTGACTGACTGACTGACTGACTGACTTTTCCTTTGTAGCTGATGCTGTGAACAAGAGCTGCCAGTGACTCTTTGTGGCCAAGTTTCAAATGTTTGTGCCATCTGGTTCCCATTTCTCGCAGCAATAGGCAGGTACAGAGTTCAGGGGTCAATGTTGGCACTGTCTTTCTCGCATACGTCGATGTATTGTACATCCAGTGTTACGCCTCGATTAGGCTTCCATTATTTAAAAACAGGTGAAGCAGTCAGTTGTAAAGTTATATGATAACAAAGGTATTATATCTAGATGGAATTCGAGACTAGCGGTACTACCTGAAGAGAAGGCCGGAGTGCTCAGCCTCAATAGAATGGTGCCCGATGATGTGCTGTACGGTAGTGAGCACTTAATGGCAAACGGCGCAACGCCGTAAATATGCCGAAATTCCTACTGCAGCATCCAGTTTCGAGCAACACAGCCTGAAGTTAGCGTAAGAATTATATACCGTCCGATCAAACCATCATGAAGCCTGGGAATGCGAATATCATGAAAAATAAAACGTTTAGGCTGGCGTCCTCTAAAAGAAATCTAGGAAGAACTTTTATTGTTCAGGAAACTTCTTTGCTCAAGGCAGCTCACACGAAAGAAGAAAAAGTGATAAAAAGAGCGCAGAACCACCAGCTGCGCTAACGGTTCAAGTCTCTTAAGAAAGCTGTTTTTTCCTTATCCATCCCTGAGTGGCTTGTTAACATTGAATGCGTGCCTGCAAATCTGCACAGTTTCAAATCTGCTCGTTTCCTACTGGCGCCACTCGCCACTCGTAGCGTCTTTTAAGTGAACGCATTTCTGTAATGGCTGCTTCTGGCTGTTGTGCTTTCCGGCACAAACTCTTTTACTGTTATTATGTATCCACGCCATTTCCTTTTAGATTACGAAAACTTTTCTCTTGGGCGAGAGAATGCGTGTTTGTTGTTAGCCCCTTAAATATTTACAATGGTTTCCCTGTAGTAACATCTTCCTTTTCGCGTCAGCCCTGAAAGATGGCAAAAAAATAAAAAAAAATAGCTAGAATGACACTGCCGCTCAAAGCCCATAAAAGCTGACGCCATAACTGAATCACAGGGAGCGGGACGCGAAGAACGAGAGCGATTCGCGGTAGAAGCGAAAAAACCTGCGGCAGGTGCAGGCTTTGTAGCGTACAAAATTCTAACTTTAAGGCTACGTCATATCCTTCACAGAAGTATATCGTGAGTACATGAACAGAGAGCCGAAATTATAGAGGCATGGAAACCATATTTCTGTTGCTTCGAGCTGTGCCCACAGCTCTGTGTATAGCCAGTACGCTCTACTGCGGTGAAAATGCGATCGTGGCTCCTGGAATTCTGAGTCTCCGATTTGAGGGTATACGGATAGCCTTTAAATTATCACTGTCTCTCGCGGAGACAGAGATGCATAGTGGGCAGATAGCGCTTAATTGATACAGTACACACGGAACATGCACAGAACTTAACAGCCACAAACCGTCTAGTTTCCACGGATTTATTGCGTAGGATACGACAATAAAATCAGTTGCAAACACTCGTTCCGCCTATGTGCCGATCTGTGCATGTGCCATGTTGTGTAATTTGTCAAGTTATTCAGTTATTTTAAATGTTGCAGCTATTGTGGCTAAAACACGAGAGAGGAAGGTTCAAGACGTTTCTAGCACCGACATGCCTGACCGGTATGTTCACTGCCTTTGCTTGTTCCTCATTGTCAAGAAGTGATAGTCAAGAGCTTTTTTTTCTTGTTTTTCGTTATTGCAAAGATCCTTGCTTGTTAGAGTCGTAATGTGCATGGTATATCAGTAAGACGCATCGCCCTGTGAACTCTATTATCTTCCCAGTACTATTCCTACAACCTATATGGCAAAGCTTCCTACTGCCTCGTAGCCCGCCAACGGAGTGTACAGCTCATTAATCTTACAACCGATTCCCCGTCTTCACGTAGACTTTCAACGGACTAGTCATTATGCCTACATGTATGCGCGTCCACCGGTCTGACCTTCAACTTTTGCTCCAATTATGATGCTGTTACAAACATAAAACAAAAAAAATTGCGCAACAAGCATCTCTTCTTTTTCTCTCTTCCTGGATTTAAGGGCAGCTTGTTCACGCTGCGTATCGTCAAGAAGACGCAGAAAGATCAGCGCGAATTTTCAAAATATTAGAGTGGAAATCAAGCACACTGCCATTAATTAAAAATGTGTATGCACTATTAGAGCCTTATCTGGCCTCGTGAAGCAAAATATCCCTTGCCGTGCTTCCACCTAGCGGATCTGGAAACAATACTTAGCGATATTTTAAGACTGACAAATTTCATGCGGCATCAAATGAATATTACTGTTTACTGCTGCATAAATATTTTGAGAACCCTTCCAAAAGAATAATAGAGCTGTAGCTTTCTCGTAGTGCTTCAACGGTTAAAGTGAAATGAAACAATGGTGTCTAACAAAATTTGTAGTCACACATCATATCTGACTGAAGAAATGAAAGTCAGTTCATTTCCTTCTCTACATAATATCTGCGCCACCAAGCAAAGCGATGGCCCGGTCGTTAGGGCATCCGCCTCTCATGCGGGAGGTGCGGGGTTCGATCCCCATTGCAGCCGGGTACCCACCGGTGATACAAAGTGTGCAATCTTTATTCTCCCTGGTGCTCGGCTTCTCTAGGATGGAATGCTTGGAATTGGGTGTCCGACCACAGCTTGAGTAAAACAAAAAAACCTTGTGCCACGGCGCTCTTTGGCCACAGACGCCCTTGCGCCATAAACATTCATCATCTCGAACCGTGTGAGTGCAATAGTGAAGCTAAAGGAACCATTAAAATATTTCTTCGTACCCAAGAACAATAAAAACTGCAAGCAGATGGTATTATAGTTATAAATGCAAAAATATATTTAGGATTAGCCGAAAAGCCTCTCTTGAGTGTTGTTTAGAAGTGGTTTTGTGTTCACACGACTTTCGCTGAAGACGGCCAGATGCCTATATGAAGTTTAAACTAAACCTTTTATTAAATTTTTGCTGTTTATTAGCAATCAGAGCAAATGTGGACCGCATGCTGCTCATTTGACACGCCCTATTAGCCCTTAAGTACGCCAGTTGCGCAGGCATAAAAAATATCAGCATTCATTGAACAGTTCGCGTGGCGCTCAGTTACCAGCTGTTCATACAGATTGTACACTGTCCACTGTGATATTAAAGAAGTTGCACTCACGAGGAGCATTTCATGTGAAATTAACTCAAGCTGCAGAAGTTTTAAGACGAACTGAAGCGGCCGACTGCAAGGAGCAATACCATCGTAACTACAATACGTTCTGCAAATTCGTTTTTGTCTTCCATAGCTACAGCGCTCTGTTGTGTATTTTGTTCCCTTTTCCATCAAATGCACTCTAGTTATGAACATCGTAACACCGAGCAGGAGTGTAGCTAGTTATACTGTGTTTTTCTGTTTAAAAGAAGACAATAAAAGAGCAGAGAAGCCATAAATTCTTACTTTAAAAAAAATGGTGCCTTGAACAGAAAAGCAACGTTTATCCGGCACTCGATTCCTTATTACGTACTAGGCTGATTTAGTCAAATACTAAACGGGGAAGATCTAAGAAATGCTGTAAAAGGACCGATCGCATGAAACACTGTTTCTTGAAGAGAATATGTGTCTACGGGCTCTCAGTCTCCCTTTTATATGAAGGCCAAAGAGCGTGCTAGCGTATTCTGGAAAGCCTTCCCAGCCTCATCTTTGTGAAGAAAGAAAAACTAGTTTTATTGAAACATATCATTCGAGTGCTGTCTCAGCAACAAAGTAAAGAGATTTAGAGGTGATAACCACGTATACAAAAATTGGTATTAATGAAAATTGGGGCAAAGCCAGTGTTTTCATAATAATTACATTCATAAAACTTGCCCAAAATGCGGCATTGCGGGAACTGTACGGTGCACCAAATTCAGGGGCAGGAAGCACAGCGCGGCGTGCGAGTCTACAAGGGCAGGTTTCCTGTTTCCACGACAGCGCAAAACGACTAACGTCTAAATTTATTAAATCATAAATTCACTGAAAGTCAGCTGTCAGCTAGATTTTTTTTTTAATTTCCGCGTGCCTCGAAGTTATTAAACCCATGCAGGACTATGGCGCTCTTGCTTTCCCATGAATGGTGTTTTCTTACATTTCTGGTCTGTTTACTGCAAATTTGACGATGAAGATCTGCTGTTCGCACCACTTATCTGCCCTCCTTGTAACCAGAGTGTATAGTTATAGAGCGCTGTGCAGATTGTTGAAAACAAAAATTGTAAAAGTGCAGTAAAGCCTCGTTTCCAGCTGCTGATGTCAAAAAGGCAAAAAAGTGTTGAAAGAAGGTCGCATAGACAGTTTTCCGGTTCTTACGTTGCGCCTCTAGCAAGCAGATGTAAGGGAAACTTGACGCTACCTTAGCGACAGCCATACTTCCGACGGAGAGCCCCTTCATCATGCATCTATCGATCAGTGTCACGGAAGCGAATATGCTTGATTGTTATTTTTTCGGCCTACATAACTGACCGCAAAACTTCCCAAGTGACCCGACAGGACACAGAAAAGAAACTTAGTTCTGTGGGTGCCATGTGCGCCCTGAAACTGATGTATATACATGTTCCAAGAAAAAGTTGCACGCTAGAGCGTTAGGCCCATCTCCTGATTTATAGGAGCGCAAGAGTTCTGTTTATTGATGGTATGCTACATTTATGTGCTGATATTGCTCAAAAATGCTTGAATAACACTGCATAGACACAGGCTTGGGATGCAGCAGTCATTTGGCGATCGATGGTTCAGAGTCAAATATATGCACACTAATCACTGATGAATAGGCCTCATTCTCCAGGTGAAAAAAAAGGTTACTATAAGTCAACCTTAATTAAATAACGTCACCGTTGTCAGACGTAAACGACTGCTGTCGAGAACTATGTCTTACGCAAGAGGTTAAAGTGCTGTATATATTACAACATAACTAAAATAAGAACAGAAGCCTGCGAAATATGTTTTTTTTTTTTCTGGTGGGCAACTGAAAGGTCATGCATATCCTCGTATGCATATTGTTTGTTCATCTTGACTGTTGGAATATAAACAACATAAGGCAGCACTTCCTGTCTTCATGAGATGTCAGATATTGAGAATCCTGAAAAGTATTTTAAGGGACAAAGATACATGAACCCGGCGTGACGCGATAGAGAAATAAACCTAACTTCTCCACATACGCTCAAGCAGCTACCTTCATACTGTGCTTGGATGCTATTCTTACGCATATTTACGCCAACTCGGTAGCCATGTGCAGTTGTCAGCTTAGGCAACGCAGAGTAAAGAAAATAATCACAATTGAAATTGCTGAAATGCACATAATTTGACATATATTGGCCAATTGTTCACATTCTTGCAAACGGTCCAGTCGCTGTTTTCTGTTGCCACCACAGGCCGGAGACGGAGTCTCTTTATGTGACCATATCTGCGCTGCGTTTATTGAGTAGCGGCGCATCCTGCAGTTCAGCGCAACGTCACTAGTTCGACCCAGGGTACTTTTCCCGTGTACACTTGCAAGTACAATAAAAAAAATGGAGGAAAACAACTCCCGTGCGCTTTTGTATTAGTGCTCTCGTAGAAATCCTGTTGTCTAAATTGTTCTGCAATTCTTCTCTGCGATGTGCTTTGTAGCTCGGCTGTAATTTTCGCAATTAAAAACAAATATTTGATCGCACCATTTTTTATTTCTAGTAACGTTCGCTGCGCAGAGTTCTAGCTAGGTTACAGAGAAGGGCACGTAACTGTTTCAAAGAAAATCGGTGCGGAAACCTGCTATAGGAGGATAGAGATTTCATAAATGCTAATTGAAGATGTGACGACGAATTGAGATTCTTTTAAAGAAATTTCACAATGGGCTTGTGTTCAGGGTTTCCGATGTTCATTTAAGTGGCTCCATATTTAGCCTGCGACCCCAAAAACACATTTCCGTTTCGTTCTTGCCCTTGACCCAGAGTTTAGAAAGATTTGTGGAAAGGGCATTTATAGCAGTGTACAGTATAACTAGTCAGTTCTGACAAACCTAAATAATTTACTGTTTCAGTAAAATGTTATTATTGTAAAACTTGCCTTCGGCTTTAGAATCTTCAGAGGCTGGCGCTCAACGAAGAAGACGAGAAGCGCCGAACGCTCGTTCCCTCGTGCGTGCTCTGGACTGAAAGCTGCCGCTGGTCTGTGTCTGGACTGTACCGCTGGTTGTTCGCGACGCTGCGCTTGGCAAGACGTTCCTTATTACAAGTGGTGGATGCGCCTACGATCCCCTCAACCCGGAGCTTCACACCCGTGCATTGCCTACCGCCTCTGCAATGCCTGAGACCGTCACCTAAACCGCTTCACCGCTCGCCGGCTCCTGGCCGCCGTTCCCGTTCTCCAATGCTCCGCCGCCAACCCGCCGCCCACGGGGAAAACTAACGGCCGCAGTTCCGGAGGCAACAACTGCGTCACCAGCGACTCACTCAAGACCTGGTTCTGCGCCTGCCAATATTATTACCAATATTATTCCTGGTTTCCTGTGAATAAACCTTCAGTAGTGAGTTAGCGCTGGTCCTGTTGTTTTCTTCACTTGTCCCCGTCTTTTGCGCTATTTTCTCTTAAGTATGTATCACCAACTCGCCCGTCTTGCATTGTGTTGTACTGCATTATTACCGTTTTCGTTGAAGGAGTCGCCGTCGAAGCACTTGTTGACACTGGCGCAGTCGTTTCCGTTCTCAGTCACACCCTCTATCGCAGACTCAAAAAAGTGACGACGCCCATTCCTGCCGTTTCTCTCCGCACGGCCAGCGCTCAGTACATTCGACCGTTAGCCGCCTGCACCACCCGCCTGCTCATCGAGAACATTCCCTACACAATGGAGTTCGTCGTCCTCGCCCGCTCCTCTCACGACGCTATCTTTGGTTGGGACTTCCTCTCCCCACATCACGCCGTTATTGACTGCGCCCGTGCTCAGCTTGACTTGTCGCCCTACAGTGACACTCCCTTGGACGTACCCGGTGCTCCTGCCGCTACTGTGGTCGTCTCAGAGGACACAGACGTTCCGCCTCTCTCTTCAATGCTGGTGCCTCTTTCTTGTGCTGCGCTCTCAGATGCAACTGTCACTTATACCCCCTCTTTACGATGCGCTGACCAGAAGTCTATTTTGCTGCCTCATGCCGTGCTGACAATTGTTCGTGGCTCCAGCGCTATTTATGTGGCCAACCCCTTCTCCTGTCCTACCACTTTATTCCGTGGCCAATCGCTTGGTAGTGTTGCCTTTCTCAATCCCACCTCAGCATACCCCTCGTCGATAGCACGGCCGGCCTTCACGTCAGCGCCATTACGCCTGTTCCCATCACTAATCAGTCTTCTGTCAATATTTTTCACCGTTTCGTCGACGCCGCCCTGACGTCTACCCAACGAGACCAGCTTTTCGACGTTCTGCACCGTTTTCAGCTTTGTTTGACTACCAGCAACCTTCCTTGTGCCGCATCACCACCGTTACCCACTATACTGACACTGGAACCCATGCCCCTTTGCGCCAACGTCCGTACCGCGCGTCAGCCGCTGACCGCCGCCTCATTGACGAGCAGGTGACCGACGTGCTCAAGCGCCATGTGATACAGCCGTCGCACAGCCCGTGGGCATCGCCAGTGGTCCTGATCAGGAAGAAAGACGGTTCCATCCGGTTCTGCGCAGGCTATCGTCGGCTGAACAAGATTACACGCAAGAACGTTTACCCTCTCCCCCGTATCGACGATGCCCTCGACTGCCTGCAAGGCGCTGAGTTCTTTTCTTCATTGGACTTGCGTTCCGGTTACTGGCAGGTGCCGATGGCGGAGGTCGATCGATCAAAAACTGTATTCGTCACACCCGACGGGCTCTATGAATTTAATTTCATGCGCTTCGGCCTCTGCAATGCACCCGCCACATTCGAGCACGTGATGGACAACATACTCCGAGGGCTCAAATGGCACAGATGACTTTGTTACATAGACGACGTTGTGATCTTTTCCCCGGACTTCTCGTCCCAACTCCAGTGTCTTGAGACTGTTCTTCTCTGCCTGGTCGACGCTGGCCTCCAACTAAATTTGAAAAAGTGCCGCTTGGGAGATCGGCAGCTCACTATTCTCGGACATGTCGTGTCGAAGAATGGCGTTCTCCCGGACCCGACCAAGTTGCTAGCTGTGGCCAAACTTCCGAAGCCCACTTCTGTAAAAGACCTCCGCTGCTTCGTCGGCCTCTGCTCCTACTTCCGCTGCTTTGTCCGCAATTTCGCCACTATCATCGAGCCCCTGACCAAGCTCCTTTCAAGCCACGACCTTTCGGCCTGGTCGCCAGCCTGTGATGAAGCGTCTACGACACTCCGTCGCCTCCTGACCACTTCACCAATTCTGCGTCACTTCGACCCTCATTCTCCGACTGAACTCCACACCGATGCCAGCGGCGTCGGCCTCAGTGCAGTACTCGCTCAGCGCAAGCAGGGCTTTGACGAATACGTTGTGGCTTACGTGAGCCGGACACTCACAAAAGATGATGCCAACTATTCTGTCACCAAGAAGTAGTGTTTAGCCATTCTTTGGGCGATCGTCAAATATCGCCCCTACCTGTACGGGCGCCCTTTGGACGTTGTCACCAATCACCACGCCCTCTGCTGGTTGTCCTCTTTGAAAGATCCCTCTGGCCGACTGGCGCGCTGGGCTCTGCGACTCCAAGAGTACGACATTCGCGATATCTATCGTTTCTGCCGCAAACCTGCCGATGCTGATGCCCTGTCACGCTCCCCTGCATCGTCTGAGGCAGTGCCTTGTATATCCGCCCTGCATTCTATGACCTTTGAGTCCACTGATATGGCTTCTGAGCAACGCAAAGACCCAAGAATCACTTGCCTCTTAGATCTCTTATCTGGCCAATCGTCTCGACCTCCTTCCTGTGCTCTCCGTCGTCAGTCCCACCATTCCACCATCCGAGACGAGCTTCTTTACCCCCGAAACTACCTCCCGGATGTTCGCAAGAGGCTTCTCGTCAATCCGAAATATCTGCGCTCCTTCATTTGCTCTTCCTACCACGATGATCAGCAGTGTGCCCGTGCCGGATTCTTGAAAACCTTCACCCGTCTACGACAGCGGTACTACTGGCGTGGGATGGCCCGTTATGTCCGCCAGTTCGTTCAGTCCTGCACCGCATGCCAGCGACGAAAACATCCACCTCGCCGACCAGCCGCTCCTATGCAGCCGCTGCCTTGTTCAGCGCAGCCCTTCGAGCGTGCTGGCATCGACCTCTACGGCCCTCTTCCCAACACATCAACCGGTAACCTCTGGATCATCGTTGCCATCGACCACGTTACACGCTACGCTGAAACGTCGCCTTTGCCATCCGCTACAGCCCACGACATTGCATCCTTCATTCGCCATCGCATAATTCTTCGCCATGGTGCGCCCAAAGAGCTGCTCAGTGATAGAGGTCCGGCCTTCCTCTCCGAAGTTTTACAAGCTCTCCTTCAGGAATGCAACATCGTTCACCGCACCAGCTCCGCCTACCAACCCCAGACAAATGGCATGTTGAGCTCTTTAACCGCACCCTCGGCGACATGCTGGCCATGTTTGTTGCTTCCGACCATAGTAACTAGGACCGCGTTCTCCATTTTTCCAAGCAGCGCAGGTAATTGGCCCAACATTGGCACCGTATAGGCAAGGTCAGCCCTTCAAAGGTCCAGGATGGGACGATCTTGTTGCTATATTGGGCCGATTACCTGTGCTGCTTGGGTTGTCACATACGCTTATAACTCCGCTGCTCAAGTCACCACTGGATTCTCTCCGTACTTTCTCCCGTACGGCCGTGAGCCTTCTTGCACAGTGGACACCATTCTCCTTTACCGCCCTGATGCTTCCGAAGTTACAACTCTTTCTCAAGCCGCAACTTATGCCGAAGAATGCCGACAGCGGGCCCGGTCCTTCACTTCTCACGCCCAGCAGCAGCAGAAAAGCACCCGTGATCCCCCTGCACTTCCTCCCGCTTACCTTCCTGACTCTTCGGACTGCCTCTGGATACCCTCCTCAGGTCCCGGCCTTTCCTCCAAAGTGGTTAGCAAGTACCAGAGACACCCTACCGTATTCTTCAGCAGACATCCCCCGTCAATTACCTTATCGAACCCCTTACGCCATCCCCTGATCATCGTCGCCGAGGCCGCGCCAATGTCCACACGACCCGCCTCAAACCACACTACGACCCCGCCATCGTCACATTGCCCTAGGCTGCCAGGATGGTGCCCTTTAGCCCGGGGGGAATTGTAAGACTGGCCTTCGGCTTTAGAATCTTCAGAAGCTGGCGCTCAACGAAGAAGACGACGAGAAGCGCCGAACGCTCCGAAGCTCGTGCGTAGAAGGGGAACCCGGCAACGCAAGCGCGTGAAAGAGACCTCTAGTCTGCGTGAGCGCCAGTCTTTGCTACTCCAAGGATGCAGAAAATGCTGCTGGACGGAGCGTTCGGCGCACGAAGGAAGGAAGGAAGGCCTCAGACGTTGCTGGCACTAGAGTCTCTTTCACGCGCTTGCGTTGCCGGGTTCCCCTTCTAAATTTCTACCTTCACAGATCTGGCCTGGCAGCTTCCCCACTGTGCCCTTTTTGTGCCGAACCTGAGACAATAGATCACTTCCTGCTGTTTTGCCGCCGCTTTTCTCATTTGAGGAAGTGTCTTTGGCAAATTCCATTTCATCAACGGGGCTTGCCTGTGTCTTCCGCGGTTGTTCTTTCCATTGGCGCTTCTTTGCTTGGACGAAGTGACAAGAGTGTGCGCTCTGCTGTGCAAAATTTTCTTCAAGAAACGCAGCGACTCCCATTCTAAGTTCTTTTTTCCGCTCTCAGTCAGTACGACATTGCAACATTACAGGCATTGTGTACTATTATGCACATTAAGCAATTGTCCCGTCTTCGATCTCCAAGTTAACTGGACCCCTTTCCTTTCCTCTTTCAATCTATCAGACTACATACTATTGCCACTGCTCTTCCCGTCAAAACTTTCCTGTATCCAGTAATTAACCGCGTGTGTCTTGGCCACTCCCCCGTAGTGGGTATGTGCCAGCAACGTCTGAGGCCTTCCTTCCTTCCTTCCTTCCTTCCTTCCTTCCTTCCTTCCTTCCTTCCTTCCTTCCTTCCTTCCCTTGTGTGTGCTCTGGACCGAACGCTGCCACTGGTCTATGCCTGGACTGTACCGCTGGTTGTCCGCGACGCTGTGCTTGGCAAGATGTTCCTTATTACATTATCAATATTATTTTTATTTGTGGCTCTTTCTAGATAAAATAACAAAGGAAGCAAAAAAATGTTGCTAGCCGCGGCATCTGTCATTGAAACCTGAAGACCTGAGCTGCGGCTAGCGTGCGAAAAACGGCAGGGAGAGGATAGAGAGAGGGAAAGGAAATGTGTCCGGTAGAAAGAAAGAATAGGAACAAGATGACAATGTACACTATATACAAATAAATATACAAACCTAAATTCGTGTAAAATATACAATTATAAAAACAAGGAAAGTACCGAACTTCATTCAGGTACGGAAGAGTTGAGTGTCTAGCAGAGCATAAAAATACCCTGTAGAACGAAGCGTCGCCGAGAAGAGGGACGCGAGAAAAATGTATTCAAGAGACGATTATTCATGTGAAGAGAAAAACAGAGCCGCTAATTTCCTAAAGGATTTAAATACGATTATATCCGTTGTACTGCAGATCATGAGTAGTAAGTAGCTTTCGATGGTTTTTGCTTTTGCAGTTCGTTTTCGATTACGTTGTGGCTTGCTTTGGAAGTCCCAGTTTCTTTTGAGGTTACCGCCACCATCCTTAGCTTGTTGGAGTATCCGATTCCTTCACTGTCCATGACGCGATGCGCAGCGACCACAAGTTTCCACCCGCAGTTTTTACGGGTCGTCCTTGGCACAGCTATTAATGCCACTCACCGATCACGTCGACCCAATCCGGAACTGCCGCCCACGTCACAGCGCAGGTTATAGCTAGGCTCAGCAGCGGCGTCTGCGTGACAGAAAGCACTCTCGTTTCTGTTAGGATTTTTGCTCCGGGCGCCTTCTATTTACGAACCTGGGTCGTTTGCCATCCGGCGCCTATTTCTGCCGCATACAATCTCCTTGGTCACTACTGCATCTTCTTTGTGTTCTTCTCTCCATCTCCTAGGCATCGGCTGGGTGCTCGAGGACGCATGAGGGTGACGACGGTATTTACCAGACTCTCCACGGGAATTCAGGGCGCCTTCTTATAAGACATAGCGTATTTAAACACAAGTTAGCTCACTCACACTGCAAGTGCCCGCAGACGTGGATCACTGTACTGTAGGCCGAATAATTGCTATTGCCTATTATGGCGTTTTACGCCTGCGACGTACCGGACGAGGGATGGTAATTCACTTTCCGCACGAAGTCGGACTACCCTTCTGTGAAGGAAATGACTGCGTAAACTTCCTTCCGGAGGATACAGATTAGGCGACAAATTGCACTTGAACTTAAGAAGTTTCTCACTGGACTTGTCTTGATAATAGTTTAATCTGATATTGATATAAGTTGTTATATTCCTTTCTCAGTGGAGCCAGACCATGTACACTCGAAGTACATTTCGCCCATGAATAAATAAATATCTAGGTCTTAACGAATCGCTACACGTGGGCTTCTTGTAGCGTTTAGTTGGGAGTGTCGCGAATTAAGCGTTTCCTCCTCAAGGCAAGTTATTCACGAGTGGCTGAGCCCCTGGGGCGCCTTCGTTCACACCCCGAATAATGCGGGTCGGAAATTCTCCACGTTCAACCATCAAAAGACGTTATTTTGTTTCAGTCAAGACTGTGTGCCATCGAGGCCATGTGCCGAACCATTGGAGTCGTGATTTGAATAATCTCTTTTTGTAATGAGTTCGCCAAGAGATTTCAACGTGGGAAAACGAAATTCGTCGCTGTGTTCTAAATCACAGCAGCGTATTCAAAGAAGCTAACTTAGGAATCGCCCTTAAAGTACCGGAAAGACTCTTTTGGAAATATAGCTAATGATGCTGAACCCAAGACACGCACATGTATTTTATGGATCTAGAACCGTCTGAGGAATAAAAATTAATTTCTTCGTTATCCAGCAGAATTATTTGCTCTTTTCTTTTTTTTTTACTGGTACACCTAAATGGAAGGGCTTGCTTTCCGCAGCCGTTCCTCACAGAATCGTGTAATCTATAGTAAATCAGGAGCATATCGGCAATTGATAGTTCTAAAAGAACTCGGGCAAGGCATAAGCAAGTTTCAGAACGAAAACCCATATGTACGTTGTTCAATTGCTACTCCTCCTTCCATTCCTGGAGGGAAAGATTAACCGCTGCCGTTGATCATGAAGAATACATAAACTGGGATAAATCTTTAGGTCTCCGTGAAAATATTCTCTCTAGTGAGTGTGATCGAGTGCTTGTAATAAGTACAGCATGATTGCCTTTGTTATACTAAAATACTTTATATTTAATTTCACAGCTTCTAATACCTACAAAGCCAAAGAAAAATTCAATGACGATTTTTAAGTTTTCAGACCAAGATCGACTGCATTGGATAGGCGGTTGGTAGGGACATGTAGTACAGTGGGTAATAAAGATAATTAAAAAAAAACAGGACGAGAGGAACTGTGCGCAACACTATTTCGCTCAAGAGACTATATATATTTAAAAAATGTGAAATACAAACAAACGACGCAAAAAGCCCTGCGATTAAGAAAAAAAACATAGCTGCATTAAATGCACTAGCTGCCGGCGGCAGTTTGTGAAAAGTGCAGTTAATGCTCTTGAGTTTTCGGGTTGATTACGAAGAGAAAAAAATATATTTTGTGCAGAACACACGAGAGAATCATTTCGATGGACTCTCCTGCGCGCAGCTTGGCGGACAGGTGGAATGACTGCTATTCAAAATGCGCTTTCATTGTATACAGTGTTCCTGAAGACTAAACGTATCTCGCGGCTTTCTGCATTCCAAATATACTGCGGGGAAACGGAGCCAGTAAGCCACGTTTTTCGGAGCGGCAGTTTATTATTTATATCGGCGAAAGAAAAAACCTCACGAATTGCAATGCGAGCCCACTCTGCGCAAAAGTTTTAAGCGGCAGTTGAAAACTGGCTCGGAAAGAAAGATAGGAAAGCCAGGTTTACTCTGAACTTCACAGAGTGCAGGTGTCTAAGCACCAGATGCATCTTTGCGCATAATAAAATATTCTATTGATTAGCTACAACTGTCGACAGCTTGGAAGTGCAAAATGCATCCAAGATAAAAATTTATACAGCAATGTGAGTGGCTTTCAACTTTAGAGAGAGGTACGCGAATTGAACACCAACTAGTGCTTTGACTGGTGTTAAATTTCTACTCACCTTATGAACGGATCGAACCACATTGCTAAACTTTTAGCTTAAGTTGGCCTGGTGCCTGTTACCTGTTGTTTCCTTATAAATTAGAAAGCTAAAACCGAGCACTGCCCGCCGGGCGGGCAGCTCACTGCAGCCAAGAGGATAGCAGTGCTGGTTCGATTCCTGCATACCGCTTTATAAACCTATTGTGTTTGATAACAAAGACTTATAAGTGGATTTATTTTATCTTTTTACATATTGGTCTGTGCTTGAGATTTAATGGCCACCTTCTCTCTTCCCCAGTTTTCTTGTCGAAGACTTAGTTGCATGATCAGTTTTAAAACTCATCCCACTTTTACTACTACCTAAAAAGTAAAGGTGGAGCAATATGAAAATCAGCACGTGAGTCAGTGGTAATGCGGGCAGATTGCAGAAATTTTTATGCAATAAACCCCGGTGGGACATGTTTCTTACTTCAGCAGCAACAAACCGGACCTCTAGTTTTTGAGCTAGTATGCGCAGCAAACCAACACTTTCGCGGGCATAAATATCATACCAGTCTCTAAAGCAGACTACGTTAAAGCGCCATATTGTCTGCCGCCATTATTCAGAACACTCACAGGCTCCCCTGTTCATTTACATAATGCTTCAACTTTTACCTTGAAAAAGGACTATAATTTTATAGGTATTCACATGCAAATACAATTTAACGAAACACTCGGCAGACTGAGCTTTTAAACTATTGCAAATTTCTACAGATAATTTCTGCTTTTTGAAAATTGACTTCTTTCTTCACACACTTTGTATGAAAAGCGTGGCATAAGTTTTTGTTTTGGTAGAATGATCACTGTTTCGGTCCGAAATTTTCTTGAAATTATTTCTCATATATTGCTCGCTTCTGTCCATTCTTGTTTCACTGTAGTATCAGTATAGTCCTTCTACGGACTCGTAGCCAAAGCATCAAGAAAACGGTATCGGTTGTCACAACAAAGGAGGGTGGCCTCATCAACTGCGCATCCACGAGAGATGGGACGATAACGGAGGCAGAGGAGATCGCCGTAGCTCTAGCGGCAGCCAAGGGTTATCGAACCAACAAATCTTTCACAATCATAACAGATTCCCAAGAAGCGTGCAGACGCTACATGGTAGGAAGAATCAACAAGAAAGCACTAAGTATTCTCTTGAAAACGCAGCGAACCAACGAAAAGATCCAACATAGGATCTACTGGGTACCAGGACACACCGGAGTCGAAGGCAATCTGACGACGGACAAGCTAGATCGCGAGCTTGCTATCTGAGCTGGTGCGTCAAACGGCTCGGACGGCCCAGAGATAACGGTAGAGCTCAAGTACGCAGCTATCCCCAACCTCATCTAAGGCAGAAGACGCAAATATCCCCAGCCACATCCTCTGCTAACACAATATGAAGCGACATGTTGGAGAAAACTCCAAACAGGAGCCTTCCACAATCTTCACATTCTACATAAGATGTATCCGGAGCAGTATAGGGATACATGTCCGTGGTGCGGGGCAACCCTCACGCTGTATCATATCACATGGGAATGCATACACAATGTAGCTTTCCGTGGTAACAAAGAGACAAATGCGGAGCAGTGGGAGGACCGGCTAACCAGCAGCCAGCTCAAGGTCCAAATAGACCTAGTGAGCCACGCATGCCGCATGGCCAGGGACAGTGGTGCCTTGGACTAGGGGCGCCAACCACGCTCAGCCTGGAAGACATCGGCAATCTTCGGGCAAGCAGCAAGACTCCTTTATTAGAGCAATAAAGTTTATTCACTCACTCTACGGCCAAACCGCCGTCGTCTCTTAGTTTGAATCATCTACCCGCTACCGGTATACTTAGCTCCGTCTATCCGAAGTCCACCCAGGTGCGGTGCAAACAGCCGACGGCGTAGTTAAATTCAAAGACGCAATGGGCAGTCTTTTTTAAATCTAATATTTTAAGAGAAAATTGTAGAAAAAGGCACTGTTGACACGTGTTGAATAACATCGTATAATATTCGTCTATTTTTTTGTTTTTTGCATTTATTTTGGTCCGCTCGAATTCACTCGATTATATCTGCATTGTTTGTTTTAATGCGACAGCACTTGTTGCCTCATGAGCGGCGTGTACAGGACCTGTCAGTTGATCGTGTCAGCAGAATTTATGAGCAGACGTGTCGACACGAAGATGACGATTCGAAAAAGAAATTCCCCTGAATTGCGGTTCGAACCCAGGCCTGCTCTGTTCCAGGCGGACATGCAATGCATACGCCACGATTTTTCTTTTTGCTTTATTGCATAGAAATAGTGCCGAAACGAAAAGTCTAAGCGCACTTATGCCATAAAACACCAGGCCACCGTATCCCTGCATGACCCCTCCTTCCAAAACATCAAAAGCCTGGGAGGCACACACATGCTTTCAGATAGGGGAGCCAGCTATAGCTATAGGGGAGGGCAGCATATACTACCCGCAGCAAAGCACATTGTTTATGAAACAAAGATTTCGACGACCGTGGTGATTCGGCGTGGCGATCCATCACGCGGCTCTTTCAGAGACTAAATAGTCCCAGCAACATAAATAGATCAAATGGCACAACACAGTTTGTCTTCACAGGCAAAAAACGGATACTGTAGGATGTGATATCAACGTCCTTCTTAATTGTCCGTTCTTAAATGTCCGTTGCAATATATCCCAGAAGAACACAGCATCAATGCACAAAATAAAACAATGGTCAGTTGTCCCTGGTGTAGTGCACAGGCGGCAGTTCACCGACCATGGCGCACATATCTCTTTAGCATGAAGCCATGCCTTCGCAGGCAGCTTAGACCTGTGCAATTTAAAGAAGAATATTTTTGGAGCGGAGAAATGCGCATTCGCCTAATACGTTTTAAAACACTGGTGTCAAGCAACTCTAGAAAAGGTTGCCGACACAACGGTACAGGGAACAAATATTCTGTAAGTGCCTGAGTCATCTGCCTTCTGGAGAGGCTATACAGGTAGTCTAAAGAAAAGCGCACAGTGAGGAAATTGAAGGTGTTAGCAACTTCCTTAAGGATTCCCTATAAGGTCCCCTCACGAGTGTGTCCAGTCGGTGCGAATAAGAACGGGAAATGAGCACTGAGATACCTAATAAGCACAGCTAATAAAAAAAGGCGGCTTGACGATTTGAAAAAGAAAAAAAGCGCGAAACAAGCGGACGCACGAATAAGTTAACAGGGCAGATTCCACCAGACTCAAGGGAAAGAAGTAGGTTATCGCAACGCATGGGTTTCTATTGGGAACGCAATACGAATATACCAAATATTCTGTCCATCACCTGCACTTTCTTCCTCGCACAGTGGAGAACCTGCAACATACAGGCAAGTTTTGCAAATAAAAAAAAATGTTGCAGACTTGAGCCAGAGCAAACCCTGACAGTTCCCTACTCATTCATGCCTCGGTTTGTCGCCTCATGGAGACTATCTGTGAATCCCAGTAGGCTCCATTGTTCCGAATTTGGTGAAGAGAAACTCGTATGAAGTGAAGAGTGCCGCAGGCCTAGCTTATGCCACACTAATTACTTGGCGCTGTACCTCAATGGCCCAACCAAAACCCCTTGAATTTATCTAGATTAAGAGCCGCACCTGCTACACCACAAAACTGTCCAGTCAAATGTATTGCCTCAAGCAAACTCTTTATGCCAGAACAAAAGAGGACGACATCATCTGCATAAGCTAAAATCTTAATTTTTGCTGCGGCAAAGGGGTTCAATATATAGGGCAAACAACACAGGCGATAATGGACAACCTTGGCGAACAGATATTTTCAATAGATTAGCTTTGGGTAGCTCTTGGTTAACAATTAGCCTTGCATAGGAATTCTTAAAGCACAGTCTTATGCCCCTAAGCAAGACATCTCCAATATTTGCATGCTCTAAGACCGCAAACAATTAATCGCGACGAACTTTGGCAAGGTCAATCTGAATCAGAGCTACTTGTCCGATCTCATCTGATACTGTCTCTGCTACCGATCGTGCAACATGAATACGGGTTTGGATGCGGCGGCCACTGATACCACAGACCTGATGCGTGTCTATTATGTGAGTGAAACTAGCTGCAGACGATTGCAAAGAGCCTTTGCAAAAAATTTCTAATCTATATTACAGAGAGAAATTCGACGATATATCTCAACTTTTTCAACCGATTTGAATCTGTGCTTTTTGGAACTTATATAGTATGCCCAGAACAGAAAGTAGGGGGGGGGGGAGAAGGGGGGGGGGGGCAAAAAACGAACATCGTAAGAAGCCTAGAAAATCTCCATGAAGACAGGCGCTAGGCAAGTGGAAAATGTTTTATAGATCTCGCTAGTAATGCAATCTGGCCCGGGAGATTTCTGAGTCGTCAGGTCAGAAATGGCACTTTTAATTTTGTCCAAAGTGATAGGCCCCTTCACTGCAGCACGCTGCTCGTCTTAAAGGCGGGGCAAGGCTTCGAACCAGCGACTGTAATCTGATCTAACATTTGTGCCCGCACAACCACCAAACAGCTTCCGATAATAGTCAAAGAAAGCCTCGATATTACCAGGACGATCGCTGTATGTGCAACCACCATACAGAATTTCCAATATTTCTATAGCTAGACCAGTCTGCCTCTCATCACTCAGGGCCCAACGAGATGGTTGCTTATTCAGAAACCTACGGGTCCTAGATCTCATGAAGGCCAGTTTGTATCTTTCGGTTTCAAACTGCTGAAGCCTGCTTTTACGGCAGTGATATCTTCTACATAGGCACCTGGGCTAATGATCTCTATCTCATGTAGCTTAACCAAAGTACTGCCGAGCTCTCGAAGGTGATGTCTCTTCAAAAACACGATTCTTGCTGAGGCTTCAATAGCAATGTTTTTTATTTCTTGTTTAAACAAGTCCAATTTTTTGCAAAAGTGAGAGATCACCGCGTGAACATGTGTCCTTCAAGCAATTAGATAGAGCACGTTTGAAGATTTCATCTGAGAGCAGGCAGCTATTCAGCTTCCACAGCTCCCATCGAGGATGGAGTATGCTCCGATTGTGCCTCCATATCTGAAAAGACACCATGGTGGGATCACTGAGGAATATGGGCCGCACCCAGTAACCAAAATCGCTGGAGAAAATGTCTGCTGAAACGTAAATCTTGTAAAGTAGACGAGCAGAGAAAATGAGTGAAATGAATGTTATGTCGCTTATCTTGCCCAACATCCACCAGGTTGTATTCGCATGCCAAATCAGTAAGTAAAGCAGGACTAGGGTCATAACCCTCACTTAACACTGCTCGGTCTTCATTCCTACATACACAATTGAAATCACCCAACAGCATAATTTTACAATCCGTGGACAAATCGTCGACTAGTGGCAGAAAAAATAGCCTTCTATCACGCTGCTTTACAGGAGGATAAACACAAACAATTCGCCACTCTATGCCCGAAATTAAGAGGTCACAACAGATAAGTCACCTGTCATCATCTATGCTATACGACATGGCAGTAATTTCTTAGTGTGGTGGCCAGGAATAGCATGCGCCCACCTGATAAGCCTCTCGAGTGACTAACGATAGCATTGAATTGTAACAAAAAAGGCTTGACAGCAGCTTCAGTCTCCTCTTCAGCGGAGAGCTTGGATTCCTGGATGGCTGCCACACTCACACTCCATTTGTTTAAAAGACGTCGTTACTGATGTTGCTTTCGACAGTTACGTAAACCCGTAATGTTAGGGGTGCGACCTGAAATGCTGCGACGCGCGCAACCAACACGCAGCCTCACGGAGCCACACGCAGCCTCAGCACGCAGCCAAGCGTGCTGAATCCACGAAGGGGTTCTTTTGCCTTCCGATATGGTATTCAGTACAAAAGGTTATGTAAGTACGGAAAGGAGCTATATACAGGTCATTGACAAAGCCCGCACCCAGTGACTGCACTACAAGGTTATGTAAGTACGGAAATGTGATATATACCGATCATTTACAAAGCACGCAGCTAGTGACTGCACTAAAAGGTTATATAAGTACGGAAAAGAGATATACAGATTACTTACAAAGCACGCAGCTAGTGACTGCAGCGCGCTAGCTTGACAGAAAACAACACAGCTAAAAGGACGGCGAAGGTAGACACCACATCAACAGCGGAAACCTAGGCTTTTAATTTTAAATGCCCCTTAATTGGAACATCATTCGACTGAAATGGCTTCTGGCTGAAACAAAAAGTTCAAATTTGCGGTCTAGCATGCGCGCTTTCCACAGACTATTAAGTCCAATCAGGAAAGACATCTCATATCTTTTGTGATCAGGTTGAGCAGCCGCAAGGTAATGAACACTGTAGGAATTTACACAAAGTCTTTCTTTCGTTGGTTCAAGCGTGTTAGAGGGGCACAAAGGGAAAGCGTTCTGGTGTGTACGACGATAAAATGTGTTTGGTATGTGTACTGATGTTAGACAAGAATGACGTCCAAAAAAGTTACTGGCGTGTAAACGCAAGCGCTTTTGCATTTCTCCAACGCAGCAGACTGCAGTGCTCTCAAATTTTATCAGAATGCCAAGCAGATGTACAGTTGGGGAGAATGTGACAGTTTAGTATTTTTATTTTCAGAAATATATATGTGATATTAAAGGTTTTGGCTGCGTCACTATAGAAGCAAGGTATATCACACGTTTTGCTGTTTCTAACCGTCACGGCGCGTAACCGCACATGGGTTGGAAACCAACCGGTGGCATGTGGTTGTTTTTTCTACTGCTTTCTTATCAACTATCGTTAAAAAATATTTGCCCTATTAAATTACCATTGCTGAACAACACAACTTAAAAAAAGTTCAGCCACTTCGCTCCTCGGTTTCGGTGACTGTTCGCTTTCTCTATGTCTATCGGGTAAAAGTTTTTTCAAGAATTTGGCTTCTTAGTAACAGACATCCAAGTTCGTTTCCGTTTGTGACATGTGTTTTAAACCCTACGCGCGGAGAGAATTGTGTATCAGGAGCAAGATTAGGCAAATGGGCATTGATCCCACAAATGACGCAATCTTTAAAGGAAATATACAAAAAATGAGAGGCAATTAAGCTCGGCCTTAAAAGTTCGACACGATAGCGTTAATGGCTGCCTTCAGCGGCCTGGGCTCCTCTTTGCCTATCACTTCCCCAGAGCTCTGCTTACATGCACATTTATGCGGGTTTGGTTGAGACTAAGAGAGAGATGTCGCTCTCTTCTTAATATTCATATATTCATGAGAGCCCTGATGCCACTACTGGTGCATTGGTGCAGAGGTTACCGATGTGCTACGGCCCCGACAGGTGACTGCTTCAAATTTAGCCATTGGTGTTGCATGTCAGACGCAGGTTGCTCTTGCTGAGTAACCTCTCGCTACCAATGAATAACTTAAACGCCACCTGCAATGGTAAGCAGTTTGCCCCCAATCCGGAGTGCGGGTTGTCAAGATGTCACAAGGTCACGTGACCACGGTGGCAGGAGCCAACCTCCTTTTTTGCTCACAACGCCAACATCCCCGAAGCCGAAAGTGTCTGCGGAACTGGCGCATTAACGTTGCCTCCTTAACACAGCAAATCACGTAAAACACGGAGATCAACTACCGGCGTGCCAAATGCCAAAGCGTAAGCTGCATCAGCCGCCCTTTTCTAAGCATGCGAGTGTTCAACAAATTTACGTTTTCTTCTTTCTGAAAATAATTAGTGGGGCTTTATTTGGCGCCTCAGCTGAAAGCATCAACAATTTTTTTTTCGACGAGTGCCACTGGTCTTGCATATTGAAGTTGTGCTAACATCGTGCAAAGTAAATCCTCAGCCTCACTAAGGAGCCAGACGGAGGGCACTTATTTGCTAATTCAAAGCAGAAATTCAGATAATGCGCACCCAGCATCGCCTGTCTTGAAGGCCCCTTGACATTTTATTAAATTACTCCTTCTGCAACGAGATTTCTATGACAGATTTTCAGTCGCCTGCAGTACAGATATTTGTGGCTGGGCTTTAAGTAAGCTGGAAAGCTGTCCGAACAACTCGGACGGTTCGTACTAATCCGACATCATGAAGGAAAAATCGAATAGACTCTCCCCTCTGGTTAAGAAGGCGATGAAGTGGAATACTCTTCAAGGCCGCTCAATTCCGAGAACTTAAAGGCTGTCGCACGCATAATGCGGTTAAGAGAGTATTTGCCATTAAAGATGTTATGTTCGCCTGTCGCACGTCACCTGAGGTTAAGAAAGCGTTAATAAAGCGCGGCGAACATAAAAGACAGGTGTGGCCTTTTTTGAACTTAAAATAATTTATATACTCTCGTTGTAGTAAAATAATCACTGCGAACAATAGCTCGGGGGAATGAGTGGCTCTTGAGCGGTAATTTTGGAAGCGATCTTCCTAGCATGTGTGATTCCTAATTATTTTCTTCTTGCAAGACATTGCGACAAACGTCGCGATATGAACCGATGAAAAACTGATAATAACGAAGTATCTGTAGCCTAATAAGAACAGAAAGTAGCCTGGAAACTACACCATCGTAAGAAAGCGCGTTTTAAGATTTCTGCTGTACCAAAAAATCTAATGAGCGCAGAATGTTTCATAGACGCCTGACGAATAATTTATTTTAAACTAGGCACGTCAAGCCTAACAAGAATGTGAAATATTTTCACTCAATCTCTGGGCTCCTTTGTGCATTCCATTTCTTTTCGATGCATCTGTGATCTTAACGCATCATGTACCAATTCAACCATTCCTCAGCGGACATTTTTGCCACCGTTCGAAAAGAATGCTAATGTACATTTTTAGCTCATAATCAGTAATAAATTGTTCCCCGTGAAGGTAGCTTTCACGACCAAAAAAGGCAGCACACGAGCCACATATGAAGAACACTGGAGGTGCATGAAAAACTTTATTTAGAAAGTTCGCGAGCGGTTCACGTGTTGCATAATGCATCATTTTCGCATCGATAGCTTTATTAAAACTAATGAATTACGGGCATATGAGAGCGCGAAAAAATTAAGTTCCAGATATGAGCACCCAAGTTGAAGAGCTCACGCATGACGATAGACATTCGCTTGAAGATATTGAAGCACATCCAAATTGGTCCAGAAGCAGTTTCTGTGAGCGCATGCAAGCTGCGACGATCTTGAATATTTCGTTCGCTTTCCTCACTCGGTACGGTGCGTGTTATAAACATAAAAAACGAAGCTATATTTCGGAAGTAGAGCTACTTCACACATCTGCTGCGGCCCACCTTTTTTTTTTCTTTTATAGTGCGATGAGCCCTTTTAATCAGTAGCTCCTCAGAGGCGACAGTATCGCTTTATGCAGCGCGAGATGGCTGGTCGCAGTATATTTGAGCCTCTGAGCACAAGATCCTCATCTCAGGCCAAATTTTCATCATTACACTTTTGCTCAAGCGAGATTTTCGGCGCATTCACGGAGTTACCTAAATAAAGTTGCCGGTCCAAAATTTAAGACACTAACCGTTTCTGAGAAGATCCAATGTTTGAAATGAAATATATAGGATGCCTTGTTCCTGGCAAAGCAAAATAGAAAAATGAATACGAATAGATTCTTGTTTTATTCGTAACATGCGTTTAAACGAAACAAAATAACCATAAATTAAACGCCTTCTTCGTTGCAGCTTTTCACGTAAAATTGATGGGAGCATTTCCATGCATATGCTCCGCTTTCATTATCGCTTCTCAACAAAAAACCAGGTTGTTTTGAGAGACAAAAGAGAAGTCAATAGGCAGCTAGCGAAGACATTCTTTATTTGCGATGTGTGGAACAAAACCCCTTCAAAAATTCTTTTATGCTTCGTGAAACATCATGTGGAAAAAAAAAGCTGAGCATGCTGAATGCGGTAATTTTCTTCAGTCGAAGACTTTCGTACAAAATTCTGGAAACTCTCCAACTGTATTTACAGGTAACGTTAAGCTCAGATCAAGATTTGCACTTCAGCAAAACGTGATCGGACTATCCCTTCGGGCGTCGGTGGTAACGTTTATTTTCATTGCTATCTGATACTGCTGGCCAGCCACCGTAAGCCAACGTCACAAATGCGTTAATGACATTGATCGTGTCTCGCCGTTCTCAAACAAAAGCTATAAAACTTTTGGCACTTGAGATATTTAGTGCACAGCATTCGTACATCTTGTCGGTTTCTTTTCCTTCCAGAAGGGCGGAAGTTTGCTTGTTAAGATATGATACTAAACCATGAAATTCTCAGACTGTTTTAAGGCAGCAAAAAAAAATATGCTGGTTTTAGGCCACACTGAGTGAAATATTATGTCTTCTTATCGCCAAGGCTTAAACGTTCGCGCAACCGTGGCAGTAAGTACACTGCACTCCAGCTCACAGTTATGACTTCGCTGTGAAGACCGAAATCGTTTTTTGCTCTCTGACGTAGCCCTGCAGGCTTAAGTGCAGCTTCTTAGACCGCAGTCCTGAAAATAAAGTTTAGGCACAGTATGGACATTCTGGGCCTGCAATAAAGCGTTATTTTTGAGACCAAGTGAACTGTCCATTGCCTAATCTGGAAGTTTGTTTTAAGATCTCGCCAGTCCGGCCGATTATTAAAGTGAGTGGCGACTGGGGGCAGTCAAACCAGTAAGTATAAAACTGAGCTGGATGAAACTCACTCCCTACAATGCGTTTAAATCCGAAAACATCATGCGCGTAATAGTGCAAGTGCTTGGTACAATTGTATAATGGCACAAGCACGCAATGGCGGAGTTTGGTGAAAGCTTGACTTGGACCAATATTAGTCATCGCGGTCACATCCTGGCTATAATCTGCAAAAGAAATAATACGAAAGGGAATATTTAAACACAGGTAAAAAGGACAAACAAATAGAAAATAGAAAAAAAGGCAACAAGAAAAAAGAATTCTGGTTTCCTTAAACATATTTACTAGAACAGAAAACAAATCCAGCTCGTTGGAACTTTCCTCACAAGGGTGTATACCACACATGAGGCGAAAGGATGCCTTTAATTACTTTCATTTCTTATTTATTTTTCGAGGCACGTTCCAAAAAATCGCATTGAAATGTTTGTTTTTCGTTTTTTATAGGTACTAACCAATGTGCATAATTTCTGATGTAGAAAGCAAGACACTCCATTTGAAGCAACATTAAATAGCGCGGTCTCTTTCTTATCGCAATGCGATACTTGGGAGATTAGTTCTGTGCAGTTTGATTTTTGGTCGTTCTGCACTGCAGTAGTATAAGGGCTGCTACAACATGCGAGGTCGGGTCATCTATGTAAGTTAACTTTGATCACTTTTGCGCTAAGAAATGCTTGCTCAGCCTCTAGGAAACTGTTCCGTCAAACTTTTAAGGCATGACTGAGAAAGGAAGGCATAATTTATGTTCAGAATTTTTGCAGAGGCGTGAGACATTCAGCAGGCTTCGGTTCTTGACCTCTAATTTCGCTTGTAACGTGCGCGAGAGCGGACGTCAAGAGATGTGTTCGCTCAACCTAAAGGTTGCTGCTGTGTAACAAAGAAGGCACTGCATTTTTGGCATTTTTAGTGACTAGAGTGTAAGAATCAAAAGATCATTCCAGAAAAAAAATATTACCTATGCTTAAATCAGAGCACAGTCCTCTGAAGCGGTTTGAATAATTTGTAGAAAGCGCACTAAACCAGCTGGCTCGGGCGGGCAGGAATTTTCCTCATTCCCTTTGCTATAGCCCTTCAGGACGAATAAATTGCTTTCTGATAAAAAAAAAACGTGTTAACTCATCCCAGCCATTTATCCTCTCTGAATTTCGTTTCCGTGGAGAGAGTTCTTGCACTCATGCTGAATGAGCGTGATTCTTCGGTTTCAACGAACGCACGAAAGAGCGCGAATGCGCCTGCTAACTGAAGATTCGCACTACTGTTCAGAAAACAAGAGCAAGGAGCACTAATTTACTCGGAATTGAGCGTTCGCTAGAGAACTACTAATGAGGACACTTGACTTGAGTGGTATTAAAGCCACACAAAGTGCACGCAGTCGTCGCGATTTAGGCGTTCGGGCGCGCTGGAAGCTGGAAGCTTTTCAATTTATATAAAGCACAGTTAATGGTTTACAGAGTAACAGACGAACGCTCAGCGCCAGTAGCTTTCGGGAAGTATAAAGAGCAGCTTTTTAAGATGTGTTAACGATTTCTGTGTACTTTTCTCTACTCTATTACTGAGACTACATCCTTTGCCCAGTAGCTTTGGACGTTCATAATTGTCCATTAAAACTATATCTTGAGCATTCGATACATACATGAAGGTGAGTGCTTTTAAAAAATTATTTATAGTTTCAGCATTATATGAAGTGCTCTGCTAAATATTAGGAATGTGGCCACAATGCCACACAATCCTTTGTAACAAATAAACTCTTGTCTAACAGCGATAGCGGAATGAAGAATGCTTGTTAGTAACTCTTAATCCCAGCTTGGACTGAAAAATACCTTCCTTGCTTGGGATGAGGTTGTGGACACTTGGCATTATTCCGTTCAAAAACCCATAAGGGTCGAGAAGATTTTCTTAAAAATGTGACCGACGTTCTCCTGAAGGTAAAGGAATCCTATACGGCAATAAAGTATTGCCTTCCAGCTACATGCCATGTTCGGAGACCAAACAAAAAGCGTTTACTTCTTTGCAACGAACGTCCTGGTAAAATCTAGAGCGGGTATTAAGACACACCAGAAAATTTGTAGTTTTTAGTTTTTCTTTCACTTTTTTTCTTCATTTCCACCTGCTATGTAAAATGCAAGGAAAACACATCAAGAGGAGCTATGTGCGGGTTCAAAGCAGCATTTGACTCTTTTCGATAGAGAATACAAGACTACGAGTTTTCCCTCTCTGCGAAGTCCACCGGCCAGCGCTGCTACTCGATGACCTTCACTAGCGGGCCGGTGGGTGGGGACTGCAGGTTTATAGGTGCTGTGAGTGGGGAAATCTCTGTGCAAATTACGCGGCAAGCAATGCGAGGCCATTTCGGCAGTTATTACGGGGTATCTGTTTCTCATCTGAGCACGCACGCAGTACGCTCACGTTCACTGTAAGTATATCGAGGTTGTGGGCACACATTTTTCCTGCGCATCAACCACTCATCCTTTTTTTTTTTATCGGGAGTTGCCCATCATGGTGTCTCATCGTTTTTTGTGAGCAGTCATTCTGTTTTCTGTTGACAGGAAACTGTCAAGAACAAATGCCCTGAAACGCGCTGTCTGCGGAATCGACATGATTGCACCTTCGCTAAGCCTGGAAATATTGTTTTCTGGTCAGCGCTCCGATACATTCGTCAAAAAGAAAACTGATTGTTTGGTGACTCTCTAAGAAGGAATTTTATTATTTGACTTAATATGACGCAGTATTAAGTCAGTTTCTTTATTTTTTGCGATTTCTGCATTTCTTTCTATTGCCAAAAAACACGAGCTTTTCCCTTCTGAACAAAAAATTGCACACGATTTATTTTTTCCATTCCTAATTACGCTACTCTTGTTTATTTTTTCTACATGTGAACTGGCTTTTAGGTCAATTGTACGTCAACAACGACGTCAAGTTTGTAACACAAATTACCTCACTTTCACTAAAACCAATTTTTTTAGTGTTGCTTGGGAAAGTTTTTTGGTGCCATCTCTAAGATTTATAGAAATTTTAATGAGCACATTGCTGGCTTTAAGCGCTTTCAAATTTAAGCTGGGATAATAGCTCAATTAATAAATTTAATACACTTGTTAAGCGTATTAGAAATATTTTAAGAAAACTTAGTTATCAGTATTCCTGATATTTTGGGGGTCTCTCGGACTCGCAAACTTAATTTGTTGTAACGGACATGGCTCACATTTTACGGTTAATCTACAAGAATCGACAAAATTTCAGTTAATAAAATTGGTAATTTATCATTTACAGTTCAACTCGCATATTTCTTTCAAATATTGAAGAAGACAAATTTAGCAAACAAAAAAGCAGTGAGGTATTCAAGAAAAAGAAAAAAAATCATTTCGAAAAATAAAGTTACTTCCTAGCAGATTGTCTAGTTCAGTTATCTAGGCTAAATAACGCCGACAATACTTTTCCTTATCCTCGTTATAAAATCTTAAGATGACAATGAATGCGAAATCATCCTCACCGAACTTAAGTGCCAGTCTTGGATATCATGCCCATTATTGTGGAACCATATAGACTATCGCACAACCTTGATAATGAAAAACTCAATGCAACCGAACTTAATATGCACATCACATATTACAGGAGGCGATGCCAAATTCAAGAAAGAATTTCTTCAGGAAAGATATTGACCTAATGGCTATTTCAGAGAAAGTTTACAGAATTTCTCAAATATAGCATTTGCTATATATCCGCTTCGCATGCGGAAGATGCGTAGTTTGATTCACAGTGCCGCCGGGTACCCTCCGGTGATACAATAGGTAAAAGCTTTCCCGCGCCTGGTGCTCGGCTTCTTTAGAGTGAAATGCTTGAGAAATGGGCCTTTGACCCCACCTTGAGTATAAGAAAAAAACCTTTTGACATGGCGCTCTTTGGCCACAGAGTCCATTGCGCCATAAATATTCATCGTCATCATCAGTAATTACCGTATATATTGTACTAAGAGTTGCGCTCGCATATGGGCTGCTTGCCATTTTTGAGAGCCAATACTCTGGATAAACAAATTTGCAAAGAGCAGCTTCGTTTCACCTAAGTATAACGGTCTTATCGCAACACGCTTCCCAGAGAGCCGCCAGATGACCACAGCCGCCTCCTGCTAACCGTATCACTATATTTGTTGCACGCGCCGAATTGCTGCGTTTAGCCTTTTAAACGATAACTCAAAAGTCTGCATTCTTGGAGAGGACACTTGAAGTGGATTCTACATACGTCGAGTTACCGTGTCTGAACTGCGAAGAACGGCATCGGAGCAGGTCGTTTGGTCCTCGATCTTAAACTGGAGAAGTGCTGTACCCAGCGCTTTTTTAATGTTTTAGGTTACCTGAATATTGTAACTGAATATATTTTATAATATTATTTACGAAGGTGGTTAAGAAACCGGCCCAAGCGACGGCAACAGCGATTGACATGGGGAACCTTCAAGGTATTGGCCGTGGGGCGTCAGTTGCACTGTCACACTCTACGGTACAATGAAGCCGGTTTCTTGAAACATTTATAAAATTGAACTGCTAATGTGTCTTGTAAAGAAGCACATCTAGACTAAACCGAGAAACAAGATTTGCCGTCCTTAGACGAGTGTATACTGCAATATATACGTGTCTTGTGTGTGGGTTTAATGCTATAGCATATAGGTTGTCTTCCCACAGAAACTTTCTAGCTTTTTTGTGACGACGTTCTTGGTAGGTCGAGAGAGGGCACGTAACTTTAGGAAGTCATAACAACCTGCCTAACGCTGCAGGTGGCGCCCTGTCACCAAATTACGAACAAACTGCCTACCGTAACAGGTGGCGGTTAAATTCTTGATTATTGGTGGTGTCACCTGACTTTGCGACGTCTTCAAAACTTGACCATTACGTATGTGGCAACCTCCCCACTCCGGGTTGTGAGCTGCCGGTAGCATGGCGCATAGAATTTATTTGAAATAAATTCAATGCATTCGCCACCTGCTCACCGTGACGCTACACATGAGCCTGAAGGGAGCTTAGGAAGAGCAACCTGCATCTCACAAGCCCCACTGGTCACCGGTGGCTGTGTTGAAAACAGCCACCTGCCGGAGCAGTGGCGCATCGCTCAATGAATACACCACTGTGCCACTACTAGTATGAGGGCTCCTCACAATCTGCGAATTGGATTTAAAGGGTTGTGAAGTCACTGACGCCATGTGATCGCCAGTGAACCAAAGCAATCATAGGGCATTGCTAACTCTGAAAATCTGAGGAGCCCAAAAATTTAGAAGATGAAGCACCCCCAAAATTCTAAAGTACCCCGAAACTAAGTTGCATAATTTGGGATTAGTGAGTGAAAAAAACGTGGATAAAGGGGGTTGGACTAATATAAACCAATATTGTAATTCATTGGTGAATACTAGGACATTCTGCAAGGTGAACGCTATGCATATCATATGAAAGCGATGCAACCGGATGCAATCAGAATTGTCGCGCGAAAATTGCATGAACAGTGGACACTCAGTGTAGGCACCGTAGCTGGCAACTAAATGTTCTCTCTTTTTCTTCCTTGACAATAGGGCTAGAAGCTCCAAAGCTTTTTACAGAAGATTCTTTACCTCATACAGATATATCAATAATTTCCACTCATGCAGTGCAAATAAATTAATAACGCCGACTAGCTTTTGTGACCTAGATGCTGAGTTGCAAACATTATAAAAATAATAAATTGGACACTTTGATGGGCATGTACTTTATATAATATTTGTATTGGAATTAAACCAAGCACTTTATTATATTTATTGTTACTGTTTTAAATAATATCTGAGTAATTAATTGCGCATATATTTTGCATGTGTTGATATGTATAAGCTTACGCTAAGCCGCCGCTGTTGCGCTGTGGTTATGACCCTCGGCTGCTGACCCGAAAGACGCGGGTTCGATCTCGGCCGCGTTGGTCGCATTTTGATGAAGGCGAAACGTTAGAGGCCCGTGTACTGTGCGATGTCGATTCATGCTAAATAACCTCAAGTTGTTGAAATTATGCGGAGCCATTCAATACGGCGTCTCTCATAGCCTGAGTTGTTTTGGGACGTTAAACCTGCAAACCAAACCTTACACAAAATGCTATTAGCAATTTGTTAAGTAAACACGAAGACAAGGAGGTTCTTAAAGAGCTTCTCAGCCCCTTTTCTTTTCCAATTTCATGTCAGGAAGAAGTCTGAAATAAAGTTTATCCTCATATTGGTGCATTTTGAATAATAAGCAAAGTATCTCTATAATAACTGTGGGCTTTCGGATTCATCACTCTTTATATTCTATTTTCGAGCATTGGGAGTTACGATTGACCACTGTCTCCTTGGAGAGCCAAATAGCGCTCATCCAACTGTAGTGCTCGTACGCCATGGCCACTGGGCTCCTCGATGCCAAAAACTAGGTCATTCAGCACCTTTTTAACGCGTTAAGGTTGTCGTTTTGCAGAAAATCAGCGCCGTTGGTGTTGTGAATGAAAGATCTCCAGAGATGCAACAAGGGGTGAAATAGGACACGTGACCTTGTGGCATCAGGAGAATCTGCTTAGCGGACGACGAGCAAACTGACCCCCGCGGTAGAGGCAGTTAAATTATTCACTGGTCGCTCGGGATGATGGTTTACTGGTTATGGCGATTTAACCTTCCAAAGCAACTCAGCCTATGAGGTACGCCGTAGTAAAGGGCTCTGCAAATTTTGACCACCTGGGGTTTTTTAACCTGCACTGACATCGCACAGTACGCGGGACTCTAGAATTTTGCCTCCATCGAAATTTGACCGCCACGGCCGGGATCGAACCCGCGTCTTTCGGGTCAGCAGCCGAGCGCCAATAACCACTGAGCCACCGCGGCGGAAGCTCGGGAAGAGCAACAAGGTCGCACAAGCGTCACCTGTGGGGATACCTGCCATCGCAGAGCAGTGGCGCATCACTTAACCGTTACTTCACTGTACCAGGACGGGTATGAGGACTCCAAGGTGTCTATGAGTGCGAAGTTGGGAATTACAAATTCCGAATAAATGACCAATATTTAGCCCACTACGCTTTCGCGTAGCACCCTTAATGGGGAGCTTAAGTGTCCCCTCCAATGTTTTGGTGGTTAAATGTGTTCATCCACCCACTCCTGCAATCCGCCGCTCTAGACGAACAACGCAGCATAAACCCGTCTCCAGGGGCAGCTCGATTCGCAGCCGCTGCCGCAGATGGACCGCTCTACATTCCTCTGTTCGTATAATACTGTCACTCTATCTTCCAGGATTTACACCATCCGGATGGTGGTTTCTTTTGAAACCATCTTCCGGTTATGCATTCCTTCCCTCTGGCCCTACCCGTCTCTTTCCATGGTAACACTAGTCCTTCCAGGATAACTAGCCTCCGGGTGGTTGCCGCGGCAACCACCCCCATCTTACGCCTTATGCTCTTGCCATTCCTTCCACTGTAACTGCACTCCAGATTAACCTTTGCAGTCTCCGGTTGGCGATTGCTCTACTCTCGTCACATCCTCTTCCTAACACAGTGCCCACCTTCCGGACGGTTCCCGTAGCAAACACCCAACTGTTACGCCTTACTATGCTCTCTCATTGCGCTCCTCCTTCCGCGATAACTCTCCTCCTCTTTCCAGGATAACAGTCCTCCGGATTGTCCCGGTATTAACAATCCACTGGCTACGAATTCCTACGCTCGCATCATACCGCCTCTTTCCACAGTAGCTACCCTCCGAATGGTTCCCATGGCAGCGTATCCTGTTTCTGCCGACGACTTCGACATAGTACTACTACTACTACTACTACTACTACTACTACTACTACTACTACTACTACTACTACTACTACTACTATTGCTACTACTACTGCTACTACTACTACTACTACTACTACTACTACTACTACTACTACTACTACTACTATTGCTACTACTACTACTACTACTACTAAAACTACTACTAGTGCGAAGACGACGTCGGGGACAACGGCGCGAAACTCGGGAACGCGCGCTTGACACCTCTGTAAAGATTAAAATGTATGCTTGCTTATAGCATGCAAAATGCGTGCTAATTCTCATTTTCTCCACTTTGTATGGCTTAAAATGAACTCATATTACTCCAGAAGCCATAGAGCATTCAAACTTGGGTAGACACTGACACCTCTGGGAGTTTTTAAAAGGGCTCGTGAATATCGTGGATATACTGCACTAGCACTAAATTGGTCATTAGCAAAAAAGCCGTTGTGTGTCCCCGTGAAGCTCCAAGCTAAAGGGGCAGCATCCGATGGGCCTTGTGAATGACGCAGGTTACTCTTCCCAAGCGACCTATCGAAACTAATCATTAATTTAAATGTCACCTGAAACGGTGGTAATATACTCACCATCTGGTTGGCATGCTGCCACATCACACCATGGCCAGGTTGTGATCACGTCACAAAGTTAGCAAGGCGTTACGCGTCATGGCCCATTATGCTTAGGCAACGTAAAGCCAAACCAAACCTAAGCAGAGATATACAAATCAAATGGTGATAAATAAAGCTAAGCAAACATAAATAGCTAAACAATTGAAAGATGCTAGCTTAACCATCTAAATCAGGGGCCAATCTTTCGCTCGTCATAATTGGAGGTTTTTACTTAGCACTTTAGAAATTTTTTCGTTTTGGAGACGGGCCCCTACATTTTCAAAAGAGGTGACAGTAGTATGATTTCCTCTAGTTAGATAAATCCGTGCCTGAGGGCAAAATCACAATATTCTCACTCATTCTCAACACCACTTCTTGACCAAATTATAGAGTTAATTAAGGAACCTTCCAAAACCAGCTATGGCAAGATTATTTTGTAAAAAAGACACAAGGAAAAGTTTCCAGGAATAAAAGCGGAATTGCCTAGAACGACTGGATTCAGGCGATTTACTTAAGCTAACATTAGCAAATTGGTGTTTGCAGGTGTGAATAAAGATGCGGCCCAGCGTATTCCCATCACATAGGAAAACGAGGTGGTCAAAGCTTTAGTGTACTCTGTGTGAAAGAATCTCGGGTGCGCCTAATTTAATAACTACAAAAATCACTCGAGATTTGTAAATCTCACCGCCTCGCTCGCTGAATATTCCGCCACCAGTCACTCAGCCAGCGACTGAGCTGCAGCATCTTTCCCTCTGTTGCGTACGAGCAGGGTAGTGTTTGTAGCTTTACACATGGACAGCTTTTCTTGTTTCCTTCGGTAGCTCATCCTGTTATTAATTGCAACCAAAATGTGCACTGGCAGATAATGCGGCAATGTAGCCTATGAGGGGTTATTAATCACAACTGCGTACTCAGGGTTTTTTCTTTTTGGTGCTAAGCCGGACGAACACGCGGCAAAAAGAAAGAAGATTCCCGAAGGTGTAATTTTAGAGAACCCAGCATTCCGCTCCGTGAAAAATTAATCGCCGTGAAAGTGGTACCAACTAAACGCACTCGACTACGCAGCGTGCAGAGCCCTTCAGTGACTGCATGAACATTCTCGTATATTTTGTGAGTTTTAGGGTGAGATAACGCTGCACAGATGTTGTGGCGAAGAAGATATCAGCTGCGCCAAACCACCGCATTGTTGTGCCGAACCTAAGGATTATCTCTGTGTGCTGTGACTGTTCAGTTTGACACAGAAATTTTCTTGTGTTATATTTTTCTCCCAATAATTTTCGTGACCGCTATCTGTACCTCGAAAAACAAGGTTTAGGCAGTGTGCGAAGACTGCATGGAGCACTGTTGGAATAATTGCACTGCTGCTAGAGCGCAACATAATGCCCTTTGATAAATCAAGACCACTCTAATGTCTTATATAGGCAGATGGAACGCAATGATTCCATATTACAGCCCTAATTTATGATTTCTCCTGAGAAGTGCCTGTGCATGCAGTGCTTTATTCATAATTACCCTGCGCGCAATTTGCGTAAGCTAGACGGGGATCTATTTTCCAACACACAGCCCCGTATATCTTAGAGATACTTAAGAACACACTGCGCCTCTCTATTTTATAATGGACTAACATGAGCACTATAATTGTGTTAAACGTGATAAGGAGGCTTGCCTGTCAGGGATTTACTGGCGGTGATAGATGTCCTAGAGAGTCGCTGAACTCAAAAGGGGTTGCCGGAGAAGTTACAGAAGAACAGGGTGGAGTGTAGTGGCGGACTCAACGTACAGGCAAGGAGTTTCGGTTATACAGTGAATCTCTATAAAGATTCAAGACCGCATCATATTTACAGGTATAAGCGCCGCTAGAATCTTTTTTTTATAAAAAAATCCCACCGCATCTTTATGGTTGCTGTACTAATTTTACGTTCATGTTTACAATTGTTGTCGAAAAATAAAAGCATTATGTATTGCCTCTATATTATCACTGAATATTCTCCAGTTCAATGCATCAGCATGGAACACGAAACAGCCTTTTCCGCTGCAGCGCGTTTTAGCGTGAAAACATTTTCTTATTTGAGGCAAACTTAGGTGCGGTAGGAAACAGCTCTTTGTCGGCGCGAATGCATATACACGGTCAGGCATGCGCAACTGACACTGGTGAGAAATGAGAAAACTAATTCAATATTTTAATAGTTATTACATAACATAAGTACTAATAATTATACTATCAATCTACTAAAACTGGACATCATCGACTAAAAAAATTCTCAGGACACTTAAGACTGCTTACGTGCTGTGAGGGCGGAAGCATTACTGTGTCTTCGTGAGTGCTTCACCTCGACGTTGGTTGCGCACTTAGAAATGACATGAAGACGCACCTCCGAAAGCTATTACTACAAGTGCTGAATAAACAAAGGTCCGAGAGAAACACTTGGACACTCGGTTCGATAGCCACCTTTCGCAAGCCAGCCTCCTATCCGACTAAGACACGTATGCTAAAATAAACGAGAAATCTCACGACCCCACCCCAATGGTGTACCAGGAACGGTTGCGTCACAATTTTAATACGAAGATTGGTGTTTCGGTAAAGGAATTTGCGCAGTACGTGTCTCATACATCGATGGACACCTGAACCGCATACAACTGAAGGTGCATATACCGTCAGTTCGAATCCCTGTCTCAAGCGAGCCCTCCAACTTGACTAGAACATGTAAGCTATACTCAACGGGAAATTGTATGACACCGCCCGGAACGCTGTAGAACAAACGGTTGCTAAAACGTTTGTACAAATATAATCGGCAGGACTGGCATAACATTAAGGCAAGTCATTGGAGAGTGTATGTAGAGAACCAACACGCAAATGATGATCTCAAATGGCGGTTCTTGGCTTATTGTGTGCATCCTACGGCCGCTTGATAACGTCACCCTAATTTTCTTGCATCGCTGGGATTTTCTCAAGCATGTGCGAATAAACTTACTAACACAGCTGTCGCCCTTGTCCTAGTGGCACATGTAAAAATTTAGAATTAAAAATCAAACGCGAATTAAATCTATGCGCAGGTCAAAATGAAAAAAAAAAATGCTTTTGATGTAAGCAGACGTCGCAATAATTGTCTCACTTCGGGATGTGCCCCTCAGCCGCCCTTTGAGGGAGGGATAAAGATGAGAGTGGAGGAAGACAAAAAAAAATAGGCACCGTTTTGGAGGGCTCCGCAATAATTTTGACCTACTGTGGTTCTGAGACGCGCATTTACTTCACATAGCATACGGGCGACTTTTGCGTTTTGCCTTCATCGAAACTCGATTTCTGCGGCCGGGTTTGAACTCGGGTACTCCTGGCCAGTAGCCGACCGACTTAATTATGCTGACACCGTGCCGTGTATACAAAGAAGAAGAAGCAGGGCAGAAGGTAAACACAATCTTCCTGCTTTCACTCCCTCAAGGTGCCAGTTTTTCGTCCACCGAGAATATCGACAGTTAATACCTCCTCTCTTTTCTTAAAAGCACTTTTCTAACGACGTTGTTGACGTGACTCCTAGAGCAAGATGGTTGCTATGCCTTTTCTTTTCTTCTTAACAAATTTTTCGCTTGGTACCTGGGCATATCTGTAGAAAACAGCGAGAAGCTCGCCTTGCTCCAAGGCGCTAAAAACACTGCGTTTTCGCGGCATTGCTAGGGAGAAAGCAATCGCAACTGCTGAAAAATTGACACGTGTGAGAACTCCACAACAAAGCATTGCCGCGAAATCATGGTCCTCGACGGCACTTTCGCTTGGTGCCGTGTTTCAGTTTCTGGGTTTTATTGTGAAATCAGGGTGTTTTTTCAAAAGCGAGCGAATTATGACTGCCAGCGGACTCATAATCTTAATGAACAACCTCGCCATTGGCTATTCGAAAATGACGCCTTGGGCGTAGAGTCTTGTGGATTACAAGTTTACCTCACCGGATCTGTTAACAACATAACACACTTTTTCAGAGAGCCCGGTGAGGTACAGTTAGTGAACATGCAGTACCAGCTTTTCTGAATGACGCAAACAAATGTCTGCAGGACTTATTCACAGCTAAACGCTAGTTGCGTGGCAGTTTTCACCAAATTAACTGCACAGATAAATGTCGGCTTTCAACTTAGCCCAAAGCATTGACCGGTGAAGCGCTGCGTTTTCTTGCAGCCAGCTACGGGTACGTCGTTAGAGCAGCATGCTTGCATAAGAACGATGAGCTCGCTGCGCTTGACTTGGGCTGCCTTACCTTAAACCAATTCCCAAAGCATACATGCTTCTACTCCTTCTGTGGATGCGAAGTTGCGTCAGCACTGAACGACATAGTATTCTGTAGAGCAAGGGGTTCTCATGTAGGTTTTTTTCATAAAAGTAGCTGCAATGCCCCATAGAGCGAAATAAGGTTAACTGTTCTTCAAGGGAAACGTATGCAGGAACCGTTTTGCTTCGTAGTATTTCACATGGGCCTCCTAGCTTGCGCAGGCCGATTCACCCTCTGTGTCCGACGGCCGGCATTTGCGTACTGTGTGACCACGCCGGGCTCGAGAAGTGCAGGCAGGCACGAAACATGATCCGTGTGGCAGTTTGTCACTTACATTTGAGGGTGCCAAACAAAAGCATATTTAAAGCAAATCTAGTGTAGGGGGGGGGGGGGGGGGGGGGGAGGGGGGGGCATGAGAAAACACGGCAAATATCAAGCACGGCAAGATTGCCTGCCGGCGTGCTATTTACGTCCGTTGCTCTAATCGGCTCATAACATACTTGTCCCCAATTACGTCGGCTCTGTTCTGCATTCACCATCATTTGGATGAAAATTCATGAAGAATAAGACACTTTTACCCGTTCAAGCGCACTGAAACGTTAGCGACATGGCTTTCTCGATCAGCCCAATTAACGCTTAGAGCCACTTAAAATGGGCGGGAAATAATACATAAAGTTCTTGAGAAAGGTCAGTTGTGAAAGCCGCTGCGCGAACCAAACACAACCACCTCACAGCATGATCATGCGACCATAAGTTAACGTTTACAGGGTAAGTCAACGTTTACCGAAATAAAAAAAAAGTAGTCCAGAGTGAAGTGCTTTGAACAAACGACCATAGTTGTGGCCAGGTGCTTTGCAGCTCTCGGGTAATTTATCAAAAACGGTACCTGAATCACATCATCCGATTCGCTTTGTTCACGCTGTGCGGACTTTCCAGAAAAGTACACACAAAACGAAACGCAGCAAGCTCATCCGGCATTCGCTTTTCTATAATTCGCCCACCACACAGCAGGCTTCACGGCGAGTGGAGAGCACATATGCTTTTTTACAGAGCACCACTTACGGAAACCTAGCGACAGCTGCTGTGCCTATTTGAATCTGCGGCTGCTCGCGCTCCCCGCTAAATAACGAGGAATATCCAGGAGTTGTGAAAACGCTGGGGGGCATATTTTCTAACCAAAGCTCTCTTCCTCTCTTTTTCTTCATCTTTTTTTATATTTTCGCCCATGTGCAAGTTCTTAAAATTTTTGTGGCCTTGAATAGGGGAAAGGAAGGCGAGAGCGCCCCTTTTTCAAAGATACCTTATGTGTCCTCCTTATTTTCCTTATTTTCAGTCTTTGTACATGTGGTGTTTGTCGAAGCGCACGTGTTTTTTTTTTCACGCAAGCGAAATAAGTCATAGTGGAAGGATTTGAAAGCGCAGGATCCGACGAGAGGTTTTATAGAGGCCCCACTAAGCGCTGCCGGGCTATAACAGCTCCCGATTTTAATCGACCCGCAGTGTGCGCGGGAGAAATTTTCAGCTGTTTTATTCAATAACTGTTCACCCTTGTTTAGGCGCTACTTTTCTTCTAGGCGCATTAGCATCCGTTTAATATACAAGAGATTATAAATTAGAACAGTTTCCCTTTGCTTTTTATGTTATTCAAAGGAAGAAAAAACAGATGAAAAAAGTCCTGGTTTAAATAAATCGAATAGGTTCGAAAAACTGATCTCAAATCAAAATAAATAATTGAAGGCGACGACAAATTTTATTAAGAAGCCACTCCTTTTTATATGCGTTAGGCAAGAGAGCCTGCGCCAAGACCCGGCGACAAAGTTTGCTTCTATACAGAAGCATGTGTACTACAATGCTGAAAGCCTTTAGGTATACTAGGTATTTTTTTATGATTATGATTATGAATTTTTATGGCGCAAGGGCATCTAAGGCCAAAGAGCGCCATGACACAAGGTATTTTTCTTTTTCTCAAGGTGGGGTCAAGGAGCCGTTTTCCAAGCATTTCACACTAAATAAGCCGAGCACCAGACCAGGGGAAAGCTTGTACCCATTGTATCACCGGTGGGTACCCGGCGGCACTGGGGATCGAACCCCGCACCTCCCGCATGCGAGGCGGATGCTCAACCACTTGGTCACCGCTGCGGTCAGGTATTTTTTTAAATATCTTGAAATTATGCACTTTAAAGCGCGAGCTGTTTAAAACGAAGCACCAGTTGTGCGAGAGCACATTTTTCAAATTAAAGTTCAGGCGATTGTCCAAAACAAGAAAACAAAGCTTATATATATTAACGGCATGCAGTGAGACTGTAGTTCACTGAATTTCGATCGTCATTTTGAAGCAGCATTTTGTCTTGGAAAGACGCTGCAACTCAAATGCACCTTTCAGAAAAGGGTCTGTGGGTAAAACACAGCTTTCAAGGCAGAGCTGGGGGAAACGAGAATCTTCTGCTCAATTTTGTTCCTCTGCATTCACTTAAGGGGGAAGCATCTTAATAAAGAGAACTTCGAGACAAACTGCTTCACTGCAGCAGGAACACTTTTGCGTAAGACACGAAGGAAACAACATAAGGATCAAAAAGTGACAAGAAAAAGCTCCAACAAACCCGTGTAAAGTTTTCGCTGAGATTCGCAAAGAATTTCTGGGGGCGCACCCTCAGGATGTCATATACAAAACGGTGCACCATGTTATTGCGAGATATCCGTAACCCAAAGAAAAAAAAAATGGAAGATAGGAGTTTTTAGTTGTTGTTACTACCAACCTCAGTGTGAGAAAACCCACCCTATCTTTAAAAAAGAATCAAAAATAGTTTTCACATCGCAGGCGTAAATGATCGAGATGCCCCAAGGCCTCAGACTCCTCGCTTTAAGAGCCTCAAGTTCGCGACGCAAACTTTGAATGTCATCTGATATGAAAGCAACGAATTTAGTTTTTAATCTTGTCGTCCAGGGGTTTCTCAACTCGAGTTTGAAAGTGGCACGTCTGCTCAGATAGATGATACAAAATGCTATTAATATAAGAAAGACAAGGACCCCAAATCAAGGCAAATATGCCTAAAGAGCTCGTAAAGACAATATTTTGTAAGGTTGGCACAATTTGCTTTCATTACAATCGCGCATTTAGAGCGGAGATTGGTTCAGCTATAACTCGAGTTTAAGGCTTATAGCTATATGTCATCTCTTTTGACCCACACGTCTGCGCTCCCCGCTGAGGTATCACTGTAGGTCAAAATGGAGTGCTCAACGACTGCATGAAGTGCCCTCGTACTCTTCTTCATGTCGCATCGGTGTTCTCTTGTGCAGTCTTTCGAAGCTTCTGATTTCACAAGTTCACGTCTAAATAAAAACAGCGCATTCGTTTTGCCCGAAAATCGAAAATGCTTGTTTTCACGCCCTACATTCTCACTGTCTTTTACATTTACAATTCTTCTTGTTCGCTTGCAGGCGCATGGCGCATAGATTACACACCAAAACAGTGCCAGGCATAGTTCCGCGCATCTAGTTCTTGGCGTAGGTTGAGTCATGTTCCTAGGTAGCCGAATGGCAAGTGTTGAGTATAAAATACGAGCCATCTGACATTGAATTCACGTGCGAAGGATAGGAGAGTTTTAATACCGCGCATCTAATAAAACCTTGTCCAAATCAGGTCCACAGCACAAGACGCCGATTAGCCAATAACGCTGTAAGCGTATTATTTGTTTCGATTAGTAATGAAAAACGGAATGATGATTTTCATTTTTATTTCAGATTACTTTTTTTTCTTGCGGTGATGAGAAGACACAGTTCAAGGGGGTAACCGGTACGTTTGCAAACATTTTATCGTATTGAGACTTTTTAAAATCCTGTCGATCTTTACAAAATTCTCGTATGACGGTTTCTATTATTCAGTCCCACATCACTGCGGCGTTTTTAAAAAAATTGCCTCCACTGCCTTTTTCTTTACACTCCCATTAAAAGGTCAAAAGAAGATGTAAACTACTGCACCACTTGCGTATTCAAGGTTATTCGTTCACCACCTTCACATTAAGAAGACATAAATACATTCACGCATGCACGCGCACACACGCACGCACGCACGCACGCGCACGCGCACACGCACGCACGCACGCACGCACGCCCGCCCGCACACACACACACACACGCGCACACACGCACACGCACGCACGCCGCCGCACACACACACACACGCACGCACGCGCACGCACGCACGCACGCACACGTCGAAATTAACCACGTACTAAACAACCGAATCTGCATGGATATCCTGCAGCTGTTTCCCTTTTCATTCGTAACAAGTTTGCTACATCTTTTCCCTCCATTTAGGTTAACAGCTACCGTAATGTTTCCTGACAGCTCCTGAATGTTCCGCATGAAGGTTGTCACTTTTAATCTGGGATATAAATGCGCCCACTGGCAACATTGGTAGCTGACAGCTTAGTATGGTATTTGGTGTTTCCAGTGTTATTTGGACAAGCTGTTTCCTTGCGTGCTTGCAATATGCAAGTCGGAGCTTAACTAATGAGCACAGGCCAGTCAAAGTATTACTGAGTGTAAACAGTTGCTCTTCAATTGCGCTTTCCTTGCCTGTCAAAATCGTGGATATTACTTTTAGTGCAGATCCTCAGGTTATTTGTCGGCGTTAGATTACCGCGTATATTTGATGCTAACAAGAAATACGCCAATCGCTAAATAAGTTCACATTCATATTACACTCATCCATGCGTTTGTTCATTCTTTTGTTTGTTCGTTGCTCTTGACTTTATTTTGAAGGAGTACAGAAACAAAATTTAGAAAGAGAACAAGCAATACGATCGGTTCAAGGTCGTAAGCAAAAACCTTCTATCAAGTTTCAGTGGCAGTTATTGAGTATAACATGATTTCATTTTATTGTTTTCTCGGGAGACGTCGAAATTTACACTCATGTCAGATGATGTTAAGGTGCACTCGCCGTTTATTCTAATGTCATCGATCTCAGTCATGGTTCTCAGAAGCAGCCCGTGCTTGGTGGCGATGCCAACGTCATCAATATTAGGGTTGTCAAGACTGGCCGCTAGACAAACACATATAGGCACAATTCAATGTTCGCGCATTCCTAGGCCAAAAGTGGCGCACAAAATCCCTTGGAAGTAATGAATAGCCCTTCGCACTGGTGTTTTGAGGTCATTTTTATAATCACTAAGCTTGGAAGCCTCATTTCAAAGATAAAAGACGCACTCAAACGGTTTCTATCTGTACTTTTTTAACAGCAATCATTATGAAGTACAACACAAAACTAATTTTGTAAAAGCAGAGAAATGCGAAGATCTAGCAGCAGTGTTAGTCTCTTTGTGGTCCTTGGTAATTTTTTCACATCGTCAAAGGCGTCGCTTTGCCAGCAGCCGTGACTTACTTCAAACCAAGATTTCTACCCTCCATCAGCCTCAGTAGACTTTGCTTTATCCTCCACTTTCGCAATAAACACGCCTCGCTCATTCAGTTTCCCTCTGTCAGACCTTGTCTCTTTTCCGTATCCAACTTATGTTTCTGCCGTCAGCCTTCGCGGGACAGCACCAGCTACTTCTCGCCTTTGCAAGATCGCTGAGATCAAAACGGTTATGGTGGACTAGGACACAGCGTTCTGCAACTGGAGATCCCGAAGTGTAAAGTGTGTAAATAAACCGCAGGCGAAAAATAAAGAAATATGAAATAATAAATGACAGAAGCCGCGTTCTAGTTGCAAATGTGTGCCTTCGAAATTGCACCTCACGTGGTAAAAGAATGGGCACACCGGGAGGGCATGGCCGCACGCTATGATTACCGCGAGTGCATCCAGATCCGTCCTTTGTATAAGTTGGCCGCGTGGAAAAAAAAAGAAAGAACACCTTGCTAATGGTGCACTGTCGCTGAATACAAATGCAGAGCAGTGAACGGGCTCCCTGTGCAACACTGTGCGCGGAGCAGGCTTCCGAGCGCCGCAGGCAGATGATACTGTTGGGTTAACCGTCCCCAACTTGCATGCGAACAAATCACTTTAGTCATTTTTTTGTGAACTTACCACGCCTGGGCTGAATGTCGCTCGAATTTCTCCTTTAGGTTCTATGGTTTGGTTTTGGTTCAGTTCTTGCTTAGGGCAATCAATAAAGCGCACAAAAAGGTTCGGACAGGCTTCTGAGCAACACCGTAGCTGACACTAGCCGCTATGTGGAACTGTACGCGAGAGCTGCGGCACTGAGCGCGACAATCCTGGTTCAAACTGCCCATTTTTTGTTGCCGCGGGAGAGTGCTCATACCTTTACAGAACAAACGTTTTTCTTTTATGCTTTACACGCCGATGAAAAATTTCTCCCCTGTACCTAGGTCACAATGTCACAAATGAATTTGATTTTTAAGGAAAGGAAAGGGGGCCGGTAATCCTCATTTCTCGCTGAACACCTCAACTGCACCACAAGGGCAAAGGTTAAGGCGGGCGTAAAAGAAGAAAGTGGTGCCGTTTTGGAGCGATTCAGAGTAATGTCGACGTTGTCGCGTGCCTCAATAAAACTTCCATTAACATAGGTAGAAGCTTCGCGCCCACATAGCCTGTTTCTACCGTACCCGTACGCCGATGCTCGCGACGCAGCGGAGATCATACGCCTTTCGGGAAGGGGGGCGGGGTGGGAGGGAAGGGCGGGAGAAGGGGGCTGTGTTAGTCTGCACTTACAGCTTCCCACCGTGAAGGCTGGCTCGAACGGCGAGAGATCGAAACAAAAAAATCAAGGCATAAAATCATGCAATTAAGCAAATGACATAAAGGTGGGAAATAAGCAAATAAAGGGTTAAAGAACACTTGTTTGGAATCGCGGTTTTATTTTTTCCTGCTGCCGAATCTGGCGCGAAGTTCAGACGACTCTTTCTGCTCTGCAGTAAAGCGCCGTAAAAGATAATAAAGATCTTAGCCGAGGAAGTGCTTCCGCTGTCAACCCTCCTTTATTTTCTCAATTCTGACGCCTCTTCTATCCGATTCTTTTCATTGTTTCCCCTTCACATTTTTGTGTGCCACGTACCTCCGGCGGTCTCCATTATCACTTTTCCTTCCTGTCAGTGACTGGCTTCGAGCCGCTAGGTCTGGATGCTGCCGGAACAGCGTTTTGTACTGTTTCTGTTATTACACAGCATCACATATTTTAATGCGAAAACTTTCATGTTTTGGACATCTTTACTGCTTAAATATTTGCTTTAGTGACCGACTCGTAGACTGACTGCGCTTCTACGCACTCTAGAAGCTTCAGCCGCTACTCAAAAACACACCAGAGGTACTTCGCACGAAATTGATGAGTTGACAGCGCCGCCGCATTTGACGCACTCTCAAGGGAGACGAATGGCGTGCCTTTGTGGGCAGGCCTTCACGGTCTACTTTGGAATGCTGCTGATGTTATGTTGTTGCTGAAAATCTCTGAAGAGGTAAAGCTCTTGGTCTATTAAATTACATCTCTTCGTTTGTGAGGCCTCAGGCTGTTTGAAATTCAACGTCCACGTAAATATGCGGTTGGGTAAAAAATAAACTAGGACGCTTTTGAACAACGTGAGTTGCTTAACACTATAATGTCATTTCTAGGTTTCTGGGTGAGCTTCGGGGCCTCTCGAAGTGGATATTTGTGATAGCGTTTTTTGCGGTTATTTTTTTTATGCAACGCACTACACTGCACTTAAAACCGAAATCGAATACTGTTTTGCCTTGAGTCGGCAGGTGGCTCAAATGTAAAAGAGAGCTGTCAGAAACGACGCTTCCACACGCCACTCAGCAGAAACCACGAAGATGGTGCGCGCTGCAACAGCAGAGCTCAGCAAAATCGAATAGAAAAACCAAATCGAATTCGCACTTTCAGCAAAAATCAGTAGTAAAAGGCCAAAGATTAGTACGTGGGGGTGAGAAGAGGCCTGAGCGATCAGTTAATATCTTCCCAAGAGAAGCAATATGAAGAAAGCACTCTTGATGTTTTGGGCATTCTCTAGTAAATGGCTTTTCGCACACAATAGAGCACTTGGTGAAATAAAAGCTGATTATAGACGGGATTCCCGTAAATGTTGGAGTAAAAACGACGATATTATTTAGCCCATAGCGGAGTGGAGTGAGGAGAGCTGCAGCACACTAGAGCGACCACACACGACGCTGTCTATAAAACGCATCTGCACAACACAGCAGTTGACACTGTCACGAGAGCCACCTCCCGTAGGCCATGTGCCCTATCGTGCCCAGGTTGTCTAATTCACCGATATGGCCTGTGTGACGCATATGACTCTTATAACCCTCGGCTCCTGTATAAATACTCTATTAGGGATTTATATCATATCGTCGTGTGGCTCAATCTTCTTGTTTTGTGGAGCTATTGCGACGAAGATTGAGATTAAAGTACACGTGACGTCCGAATCAAGGATGGTACCTGATTGAAGATTTAGTGCACAGGGGAGGTTAAAGTGACTCCTAATTTGTCGTTATATTTCTTGTAACGTATAGTAAAAATGTATTTGTGTGATAAAAAGAAAGCGCTAAAGACAGAACTGCTCTGATATCGTGTCAAGCCTCTTCAATTTCATTATTCTCTCCGGAACAGATTCTACTAATAGTGTGACCAGAATAGAAAACTGAACATTCAGTGGAACATCATGAGAGATGCCGTGCTCGCATGTCAGTGGACGGCAGGCGCACAGCTGCATATTATCGCATTTAAAATACGAATGAGCAGCGCATATATAGTACATTTTCAAAGTTCCGGCTTCTTTTTGTGGCACAAAAATATTAGTGATTGTCACGAGCTAGGAGTGCGAGAAGAGATGCAATAATACATTTTTCTAAAAAAAAGAACTATAAGAGGCCTTAGTAAATCGTGGCGTACTGGCAGGAAACGATGCAGCTTGCCTAAATAATAATAAACAGCATGATGTATCCTCTACAGCTTATCCTCAACACCGCTAATAAGCTATCTTTTACTCCTGTAAACACCAGAAAAACAGCAACGATTTACAAAAGCTAGATCAAAAAACGATGGGGGTTCGAAGACATAAATAAATGCACACTTTAATATTGTGATGCAGTGCACGGAGTTTCATATGTATACGGTTAGTTTTGTTTGCAGGTTTTTCTCGGGGGATATAGAATATCATTCTCTTATTTTCAACAGGACAAACGCCATGGTTGATCACAGGAACATAGCCTAAAGGAAACAAAAAGTTATCAAAGCCGTTCAAGAGAGAATGCGCATAGTAAATGTGGCTCGATTTCTCTTATGGCGAGTCGGTAGGGTCCGGTGACTATGCCGATGTAAAAAAGGGGAGTAGGGCTACTGCGGCGGCTACACACGTTACCGACAGCGACACTGACTGTGAAGGCCTCATCAGTGGTGCGCGGGTCCTGAACGTGATACGCATGTCAACCGCCGGCGTCAGGATGTTCTTTTTTTTCAAATAATAGTGTACAATGGCAGCTTGAGACCTATCAGAGGAGCAGAAAAAAAATGATCAGAGGAAGCAGGAAACACGTTCTACTGCAGGCCTACGTCCACAAAACAAGACTTTTTCACCATTTCAAGAAATATACTGAACAGTAAGCGTTTGCAATGGGCTAGGTGAAACACGAGAAACTTAAAAAACGACAAAAACGACTAGACGACTTTCTGACCCTAAACATACTCGCAGAGCCGCTGTACAAAACGTTATCAGTTCCCGCAATCATGCTTTCCATTCAGGGTGTTTAGAGCGGACACGTGTGTATTGCGCCGACCAATAGAAATCAACCTTTCGGCGATGAATGAGACATTACCTATTGGGTGAGTAAAAAAATATATACATTATGAAACTCGATTCGCTTGCTGAGACGGATTTTCGACGTGGTCTTTCTGTGACCATTCTCCACCACCATTCTTGTGGTTTCCTTCATGAATCGGAATGCCACGCAAGGGGTTCAGAATTCGGCACTAGTCTTTTATGACACAAATACATATTTATAAAACATTAATAAGCAAACACCACCACCAAGCGGCAACAAAGTAAGCTAATTCAGCGTACCATTTCAATCTAAAAAAAACTCCAGCGATGCCTCAGTGTCTTTGCCGTTCGGCTACTGACGCCAAGTTCGTGAGTTCAAGTCCCGGCCACGGCAGTCGCATTTCGCTGAAGGCGAATTGCAAAGAGCCCCTGGGTTGAGTTATGCCAGTTCTCGTGAAAGAACGCCACGTAGTCTAAATTAATCTGAAGCACTCCGCTAAGGCTTCCCTCATAGGCTTTGTGGCGCGTCGGAAAGTTAAACCCTTTATTAACTTTTTACGATCCTAAATAAGGCAGGCATAAGCTAACTGCATACACCTGCCCTAATTTTTTATAGTACGTCATGTAATGAGCTATCATAATATCGCGGCTGAATGCTGCACGATCTCGTTTCGTCTTTCCCTTTGAACGGCAGTTGAAAGTTTTAGAACTGGAAGAAGAGGCAATTTGCAAGCGTTCCTTTACCGTTTCTTGACGCTACACCTTGTTTTCCGCAGCTCAGGCTTCTTGCCCACCCCAGAGTGTTCCAGCCTGCAGTGGGCGAGAGAACGTGGCGAAACCATGGAAAGCCATAATTTCTAACGGTAACTGAAAACCTTAGTTTTTTTCCAATGTTACACGCTCTAACGGGATAAGGCTGGAGAGTCACTGCTTTACTTACAAAGCTACAAGATGGAACTGAAGTTTCTATAAGAATGCTTATCAATTTCACGCTGTCTAATACAGCTGAAGATAAAAGTCCAAAATTATCTCTCAAAATTATTTCCCCGTCTAAGCGCCAACGATTTCCTCTCATTGTTTGAACAGGAGTTGGAGAATTATGTTCTGCATGTCAATTCACATAGCGGACGACGCTGCGGCAAGAATGTTTTTATTTGTTCAACAAATTATTTACTTATTTCTATCATTAGTAGTAGCCGCCTCCCTTGGCAGACGGTTAACTTGCAATTAATGCCAGTCGCCGCCTCAGTATGTAAAGTGGGCCTTATACATGACAAATACGCAAAATTCACCGGCAAAAGAACCGCTAAAAATACCACCACGGTCATGTTCTTCGAAGCTTGTTAAAATAAACACAGGTTTACTTTTACGAAAGTGTGATAATGTGCGTTGGTATAAGACCTCACAGAGACAAAAAGCAAATAAGATAGATTAAAAAGAAGGTCGCCAGTCTAAAATTAGTGAAGTGTTAGGGCCCACCATTACAGAATTACTGTGGAAGCGATGCTAACGCACCGGCACAAAGCTTCGAGCAGCAACTTTCTTGGCGACGTTTTCTGAAGGTCTGGCCCAAACATAAGCAGAAAAAAAGCTTATTGTAATGACTACTGCGTTTTGCTTTCTTCTATCCAAGCATTTCACATAATGCTTGAAAAGGAACTAGAAAAATATAGAGAGATAAATGCCTACAGTGCCAAAAGTTCGAATCGGGATATTTGGTCAGCCACACTGTGGGACATCTCCTACACTGTTCTGATAACAGCTTCGAGTGTTACCCACTTACACCGCGTAGGAAAGATAGGGCAAATCTGCAGGGTGGTGGCTCTCATGGCTTTATGTCGGATACAAGGAGGTATTCTGATTTCAGACACTGTTACTATTTGCGTATCAGCGGTATAACTTATGATAACAATTGGACACACACGCTGAAACCGAGTGCTTAATTGGAAAAGCGCAATTACAGCAAGAAGTTTGAACTATCTCGCGCCGCTGAGTGGACGGAATCTAGTACGGTATTTAAAAACGAGTTTCAGTGTGAACATCTTTATCAAAGGCCAAGCTTAAGGTCTCTAAAAGAAAGCAACCCAAATGTTGGATTGGTTTAACAGAATGCTTAATGAAGGGCCGCGATTATTCTGCACTGCAAATATTGTAATTGAAGCACACTCAATTGCAACTGCTTACCTCTCGTCTTTAGTTCGAAGGTAAGGGAAAAGTAAGGTAGGACTATTTGTTGTTTACATAGAGAGGACATAGTAGTAGAGATAAAAAACAGGGACGAAGGGAGAGAAGAAGAGAACACAAACACTAGTTTTTTTTTGTTTTTGAGATCAACTCAGTTTGTAATCAGAAAACCACTAATTTATATAGGCAAACATCAAATGCAATAAAGTGTCAACAATCAAACCTCATGGACGACGGCACCTCCGAATACAATAACTTCAATTCCTTGCCATAAAGATAAATATTTGTTTACTCACGTACGAATGCCTTTCTGCGTACATAAGAAAGGCTTCTATTATCTCTCACTTTTTCTAGTGCGGATTTAGAGATATTAAACATGTCTGCTAAAAGATAGGGTACAGACTTTCTCCTCGTTTCACACCGTTTGCAGTGTGCCGCCAAATGTCGAGACCTGATATAGCCGCTGCAACAGTCATATGCACCATGAGTCGAAAGTCAATGAATCGGCCAGTTTGGTTGATATAATTTTTTCCACAGGACAGCGGAAATCTATAAACCACAGTGGTCCTGCAGGCCAAATACGGCTTTCCTTGTATGATGGCACATGGCAGTTCGTTGTTGGTCACATCATTAACAACTTTTCAGTTTGCCGAGTTTGTTCAGTGCTGTAAGCAGAACTCTGATGTTGCCTTTGATGGCTGCCTTTTTAATGGGACGATGAAACAACACTAGCGTTTGTGTTGGCTTCTCTTTCTTCGTCCCTGCTATGTAGCGCTACTTCTGTGTCCTCTCTTACTTTAAAAACCGCCTGATATTTACGCTGCAACCAGCATTAGGATTCATCAGGTTCACAGACATACGTACCCGACAATGAGCACTAAGAGGCACGAAGATAGTGCGCTCTAATCCTCAGTGCTACATGGCGTCGGTAACGAGTCAACCGTCACTGTAACTACAAGTGTGGAAAAAGCAAAATAATCAGGCATGACACACGCGCACCAGCAACTACAGACGCGGAGATACCAAAAAAATGTTACTTTATTCTTGAGCAATAGGTAGGCAACGACACCTCTGCCATGCAATGTTCACAGCTAACAACATACTTCTACACGACGAAGATGAATATTGTTACGGTGAGGGATGCCACGGGGTGGCCACGGGCCCGCCCAGAGAAATATAGCAGCAGTACGGAGGAGAGCCGGCGAAGCACGACCGGCGGCGGCCAAGCTTTCTCGTTCTATCTCCCTCGTGCTAGACCCGCGCGCTCGCCGCTCGCGCTCGCTCTCCGCCTCTTCTTTTATTCCCGTATCACCTTTCCACCGAGGGGGGGGGGGGGGGGGGGGGGGGGCGGAGAAGTCAGGCCGTGCTTTGATGCAGGGTTTCCTGGGGCGATGCAATGTGGGCTCGCAGATAGGAAACGGTCACACTCTTTGTTGAATTCGAAGTGTGTGAGCTGGGCGAAGGTGTCTGCAGTCGCCGAAGAAGGTCCCACACCGGTTAGGCTAACTTCAGGGAGTTTTATGCATATTGAGCGGCGATCCGTTTATGGGACTGCATTGCGTGGGGAAGGCATGGAGCCAGCAGGCGACGACGGCACTGATGAGGACCCGGTAGCTAAGTCGGAGTCACCGCAGGCGCCGTAGACATATCGCTTCATGTTTGAAACATGCTCTGGGAAAATGTGGTGGACACCGCATGGTCGATGCTCTGGCAGGTCTTCGAGGCGGTATGTCACGGGGCCGAGTCGGGCAACGACACGGTAAGGGCCGCGGTATCGGGGCAAGAGCTATGCGGCACGGCCAGTCGCACGGATGGTGCGGCGAACGAGGACCAAGTCACCGGGCCGGAAGGGGGGATGTGGTGGTGCTGCCGCGTTGGCCGCTTGCACACGCGCGTGAGCCGTGAGGAGATTGCGCTGGGCGTCGAGGCGGGCGGAATGAAGTCGTTGAGCAGATTCAGTTGGTGACGCAGTAGGATGGGGAAGGCCCAACTGCGCGTCGAGAGGGATGGAGGGCGTTCTGCCATAGACGACTGAGAACGGCGTCACATGCGTTGTTTCTTGCGCTGCAGTGTTGACTGCAAAAGCTGCAGCAGAAACAATACGATCCCAGTTTGTGTGGGACGGAGCGACGTAGGATGCGAGTATATCCGTGAGGGTACGGTTAACACGCTCCACGAGGCCATTGCACTGCGGATGATTGACGGATGTAGTGGAATGCGCAATGCCGAAGGAGCGGAGGGCTCGCTCGAATTCATGGGACATAAAGCAGCTCCCACGGTCCGTGATGAGGCGCCGGGGAACACCGTGCCGAAGAACGAGATGCTGTTCCACAAACGCGACGGCATGAGCGGACGACGTGTCTGGAACGGGCAGTGCTTCGACCCACTTGGAGAAGTAGTCGATCGCAACCAGAACATACCGGTTGCCGGCACGCGTCTTCGGAAACGGGCCCAAATGATCCAGTCCAACCAGCTCGAAAGGTGAACTTGGTGGCGAAAAAGCCTGCGGGGGTGGCTTGGTTACACCTGTGGACGGTTTTCTGTACTGGCATGTCTGGCAGGACGCCACGTGTTCCTTGACATCTCTGGACATATTAGGCCACCAAAACCGCTCCGACACTCGTGCGTAGGTCTTGCCGCGACCAAGGTGACCAGCCGTGGGAGCGTCGTGTAAGCCGCGCAAGATTTGCGACCGCAGTGTTGCCGGCACAACTGGCAACCAGACGGGTGGTCGACCACGGAGCCGCTTCACATGACACAAGAGGTCGTCCTTCATTCGATAGACCCGGCGTAGCTGGCGGAGGCCTGCGCCGGCGGCGGTGCCAAGGGAGTCGATTATGGCAGCAATGGCGTGATCTTGCGTTTGTGCAGTCCTCAGGTCCGTCAAAGCCGTCACGGAACAAGGGTGGCGAGAAAGGAAATCGGCATCTTGATGGGCAGAGCCGCGCCGATGCACTATTGTGAAATTGTACTCTTGAAGTTGCAGGGACCAGCGTGCAATCTTGGCATTCAAATGTTTGGCGGACTGCAGCCAAGTGAGAGCGCTATTGTCCGTGACTATGGTGAAGTGACGGCCGTACAGGTAGGGACGGAACTTCTCGACGGCCCAGACAACGGCGAGGCACTCGAGTTCTGAAGAGTGGCGGCGGCGCTCAACGTCGGAAAGCTGGCGGCTGGCATAAGCTAGGACTTTGTGGTCACCAGACTCGTCTTCTTGCAGGAGGACAGCGCCGAGCCCATCTTGGCTGGCATCCGTGTGGAGGACGATGGGGGCCGATTCGTCGTAATGGGCCAATGTAGGAGGCTCGAGGAGGGCGTGCTTGACGTCAAGAAACGCGAGCTGTTGGGCCTGCGTCCAACTCCACGGTGCATTCTTCTTCAGCAGGGCGGTCAATGAAGCGCTGCGCTTGGCAAAGTCCGGAATGAAACGACGGAAATACGAAGCAAATCCAAGGAAACCTTTGAGCTCCTTGGCGGTGGTGGGAGCTTCGTAAGCTGTAAGCGCTTATAGCTTTTCAGGGTCGGGACGGATGCCATGCCGGCTCACAACGTGACCCAAGTACGTCACCTCCGCGAAACCGAAGAAACATTTTTTTGATTTTAAGCGAAGCCCAGCAGAGGTAAGGGCTTCGAGGACGAGTTTGAGGCGTCTCTGGTGTTCTTCAAATGTAGCCGCGTAGACAATTACGTCATCCAGGTAGACCAACGCCATAGTCCACTTCAAATGGCCTAAGACTCGGTCCATGAGACGCTTGAAGGTGGCTGGAGCGTTCGAGAGACCGAAGGGCATACGGTTGAACTGGTAAAGGCCGTCGGGAGTCACGAAAGCCGTCTTTTCCGCATCATCGGGGTGAACAGGCACCTGCCAGTAGCCCGAGAGCAGATCTAGCGTGGAAAAATAACGGGCCCCCTTCAGGCGGTCAAGCGCATCGTCGAGGCGAGGCAGCGGGTACACGTCGCAATTAGTAATAGCATTTAGCTTCCGATAGTCAACGCAGAAGCGGAATGTTCCATCCTTCTTGCGCACAAGGACGACAGGGGCGGACCAAGGGCTACAAGAAGGGGCAATGATTCCCTGGTCAAGCATGTCGCACACGTGCTGCTGGTTTTAGGCACCAGTCTCTTCGAAGGCGTGGGTTCGAATCCCACCGCTTCCACCAAAATGTTACGGTGTAGGATGCCACGGGGTGGCCACGGGCCCGCCCAGAGAAATATAGCAGCAGTACGGAGGAGAGCCGGTGAAGCACGACCGGCGGCGGCCAAGCTTTCTCGTTCTATCTCCCTCGTGCTAGAGCCGCGCGCTCGCCGCTGGCGCTCGCTCTCCGCCTCTTCTTTTATTCCCGTATCAATATATGGTATCCCTGCCATTCTTTGTTCGTGGACTCTCCCCAAATACTCACGTGTGCGTCCCCAGAAACCAGTGGGTGGCAAAAAACTCCTCTCTCGTGCAAATCAGTTTCACTGCGACATTGAAAGATCAGGGCTGCTACCCTGAGAATGACAAGCGGCCAAACGAAAACAGCGCACGAGATCTGTGAGAGACAGTAGCTTGAATCCCTACTTTTTCTCGCTTTCGGCTACTAGCCTCGCAAAGAAAGGAAAAAAAGGACAGCATTCGCGAAGCACAAAAAGAAAAACGCTGTCACGGCAATGCCAGCTCATAACAAAACAAAAAATGAAGAACCATAGTATGTCCGTTGTTAGGTCTGCGATATTATTTATTATTCTAAATTCCTCATGTCGGACTTTCTCTGCCATATGTCATGGAAAACTTCTCTACTCACATTCTCTTTACGCGGGAGATCTAGTCCTCGCAATTACTGGATCTTCCTCTCGTCGTCTTGACTTTCCTGGTGCAACACATTTCTAACGTGTGAGATGGAACAGCACCAATAAACCCAACCCAATTTTCAATATAGCCAACCCGCCTGTCCTGGCACGTGTAGTCCAAGAATGTGGTTATGCAATAAAATGATTCAGTTAAGACTTGGAAAAGAATCAAACCACAAATATCGACACTGTACGTCGACCCCTACACTACAAGTGGTAAATTCGTTACTTTTCTCTGCCTAGACCAAAATTATTGCGCAACCTTATTTACACAGTAGCGCTTTTTTTAAAAAAAAAAAGCTAGATGCTGGCCTCTTTGTAAGCTGCTGCTCCGAAACAACATCTGTAGACACAGCGCTTACCCGAGATCTGCAGAAAATTGGATCGGGCAGCCGGATTGTACCCGCCGCGGTGGCTCAGTGGTTAGGGTGCTACATTACTGATCCGGAGTTCCCGGGTTCGAACCCGACCGCGGCAGGCTGCGTTTTTGTGGAGTAAAAACGCTAAGGCGCCCGTGTGCTGTGCGATGTCAGTGCACGATAAAAGATCCCCAGGTGGTCGAAAGTTTTCCGGAGCCCTCCACTACGGCACCTCTTCTTCCTTTCTTCTTTCACTCCCTCCTTTATTCCTTCCCTTACGGTGCGGTTCAGGTGTCCAACGATATTTGAGACAGATACTGCGCCATTTCCTTTCCCCAAAAAACCAATTATTATTATTATTATTATTAGCCGGATTGTCGTCACCCGATTGCTGTATTATTATTAGCAGAGCGTCGTCTCTCATGGGGATGAACACATAATAATCGTTGCGTGGATACATTTTCAATACTTCGAGAAGCCGCAGCTCCTCTGCATGAGGTCACGAACATAAAATAAAATATTTATGTGTATGTTTATAGATCATCACAAAATGGTGGAAAGTGCAACAGCGATCATAGCTGACCTTACGGCTGTATAATTCAGTGTTACATTCGTACATGAAGCCAGTCAGAGTACACACACAGGTGCGGCTCGCACGTGCCTCCGTTGATGAAGAGCTTCAGCGTACCATAAAGAATAGAGATTGGGGACAACAGGTGCTCTGTAGTTTCTGCGCAGCCTGAAGCGGGCGGCCCTCTTGTACAGGTACGTGCCCGCAGAACAGGCCCAACTTTCCCCTTTCCGCTCCCCGTTCCTCGTAGCGGCTGCGCTTGGAGGATCCAATCGAGTAGTGACATGCCTGAAAGAAACACGACGCCGCTATCGCTAATCAAGGGTGCCTTGATAATTATATCACGTGCACTGTTGTTCTTTACGCGCCATCATTCTCGTGCTGTTGGTTCTTTTTCTCGCGTGCTTAGATTTTTCTCCCTCTTACTTTGTCATCTCTTAAACAGAGTACCGTAAGGCGTACAAGAAATAGCGGTGATAGCAAAATTACGATAATGGTTTTTGGGGTAAAAGGTTTATAGTTGCTAATTTCTTCGCCATGAAAAATGAGATGCCAAATACACCCCCTTATCACACCACCGGGCATCAGATGTTCTGCTCACTGTTTATTTTTTCTCTTCGCTCTATTCCTCTACAATGTTCTACGGCAAATTCTGGCCAGACAGAAGCACCGGTACGCTGGCCTAGCCCTCCGTTTGCAAATTCAGCGGTATATTGCTGTAATCTACTCAGATTAGACTGCCGTGTTTTTAAATCAACTTATATGACTAGTGGGCGCAAAGTACGGCGCTACCAAATAATTCTCATTATGCCTTTATTTTTAACAAAAACGGGACTAGCAACATAGCTTGTGCATGGTGTTGGAAAAGAAGCTGCTGAGACACAAGAGTCAAATATGCCGACAAAAAGAAACAATCGGCAAATTTCTTCATAACTATTTGCTCCCTCACGTGTACTGTAGAAATATGTGTAAACGAGCGCAAAGTGGTATGAAAAGAACGACGGCTACAAAAAGAAGTACATGAACCTCTTTTTGTGGGGTACTTCAAGATGGAATGTATGGCGCATGAGAGTATTGCTGTGGAAAATTACGTGATAAGGTCCCTACTTATCCAGTGAAAAATAGTGAATGTTGCGTCAGAGTGACTGTTGGACAGGGGATCTTTATGAAAAACAGAAAAGAAACACCCCGCCATCAAACTATTCGCAAAGAGATTTGTGTTGCTTGGTCAGGAGTATAGTAGTCATGTGCCGCCATAACTAAAGAATACAGGGAAATCACTTTTTTAAACTGCTGTTTCACATTCTTTAAGTATATAAAAAGCTGGAGTTCTACAGTAATTAAAAAGGGGTTGCAAAACTAGTTAAATCGTGAAGCGGTGGCACTATGATGCGATGACAGTGTTCAAGCAGCATAGTACGGTGCGCACTCCGGTGAGAAACCTGCTGCGAATATTTTGGCTCCCATAACATTCCATTCTATTCTATTGCGCAGTACAATCGCATTTGGCGGATCGCCTCTATTGAAATCTGGCCACCACGGCTCGGTTTCCCTCCCGCTGCCTCTGGAGAAACAATTAGCATGAGAACAAGAAATGGTGAAGTTATTGAGCGTCATTACTCTAGCCGTTCAGTGATTTTGCAGGATATAAGCATATAAGGACCATTATCATGGCTATCATGACCACACATAAATTCAGTTTTTTGTCACCAACACTAAAGCAGAACATAGCCACAGCCAACAATCTCGGGTACGCGCCAAAGGGTGGCATTGCCATGCATTACTTTCCTAAAGTGGGGTACCGAACAAGTATCAGCTTGCTTGGAATTTCGTCACGTTTCCTGTATGGTGTGTGACAAAGCGCAAGAAAATCTTCAGAAAAGTTACATATTCACCGAAACCTCCACATACTTTCGCTGTGGCTCTTATATGAACAAACCAACCGCCTTTGTACAATATCTCTCGAAATCAGCGCGCGCATATTATAATTAACTGTTAATGCTCACGTAGGTATGGTGCTTGCGACCGCTGGTTCTGTGCTCACTTCAAAGCAGGATGCCTCAGGCATTGTCGGCATGCTTTATCTTCGTAAAAACTTATAATCCGCGCGACGGTATCTGTTATTAAGGGACTGGTGAGTTTAACACATGCTGGTTTTTGTCGTTGCAGATTTTTTATTTTGAAATGCCTTTGTTCATAACATTGCCATCCGCGCATTCACAAAAACACATGCCTCAGTATCTCTTACCGTTTCTTACCGTTCTTACCCTCTCCTGCCGCGTTACCCAGAGAAAGAAGCGCTGAAAATACTAATTTTCCTGCCTCGTGGTTTGCTTTATAAAGCTTGCTTGGCGAAAAATACAACACCCCACCAGGCCATAAATAGGGTTAAGCAGAGACAGCGCCTATCTGGGCATGTCGGGTGCTGCCGAGATGAGCAGCACAGGCAAGAAAAAGCGCAGAAGAAGCTTATGAATGACCCTTTCAGTATTTTTTTTTCGTTTTACAAATAGACCAATTGGTCACCTTAACAATTTTCCAAGGGTTATAGCCTGCACTGACGAATAAAATCAATGTAAATATTTATTCTAATTTTGACGCGTAAAATAAAAGAAGTCACTTCGCTCTTGCGTCTGTGAGATGAATGTTGACAGGCATATATAATTGCCAGATACAAATACCTCCCGTTAAGGAAATTGTCTAATTGTTTATTTTACGGCATATTATTGTTCAAAGCTTGAGCCATATCGTTTTGCTTTAGAAAATACTTTATTAAAATGGCATGTGATGCTGCAAGAATGTCGATAAGCGGTGATAGATATTTAAAGTGTAAAGCTGAGATCTACCGAAAAGCATCTTTTCAGATCCTCTCGCCATTCACCGCGTCTCAGCAATACGTCGTAAGAAAACTACTGCCTTTAGCAGCTGTAAAAAAAATTGGCAGTGGTTTGGCTCTCGTTAAACCCGGAGTGACGCGATAGCTAAAGCTGGCTGAGTGGAACTTGGCCACATGACCAACCACGTGATCAGCCACAGCGCGACGCCGCCGGCAGCTGCTCCGCACTACGTGACAGCGTGGCGGCGCAGCCACGGCGTGGCGGCGGAGCCACGGGGTGGCAGCGCTGCCATACTGAAGGCTCGAAATGTTACCGCAATGTAGCTATCGCTGCAAATGGGGCACTACGGTGGTCAAAATTAACTTATGGACTGCCTTTAATTTGCGAATCATTTGGTTGCAGTCTATTATCCTCGGAAACGCTTGCACCCTATGTAGCGGTAAATATTAACTAGAAATAGGCTTATTACGCAGCGGAGTGAAGTTCCCGCATGCAGGTATTAGTTTTCTCTTAAAACGAAGTATATTGTCAATATTAGTTTTTTACGCACATTTAAAGCGCAGCCGCCAAATTCCAGTGTAGAAAGCTAAGGCAAAAATTGTCTCCTTCTTTATAACAAACATTATAGGCACGTCCAGTTAAAAGATGCTTGCGCCAGCGTCGTAGCGAAATAGTGAATGTTCCGCGGGGAAGCAAGGAGGCATCTTTCGTTACACTTTTGTCGACAACCATTTGATATAGCGCCTACCTTTTTATATCAATTTTATTGTTTTTTGTGCTCTACCTGCTGAACCAAACTATGTTACACAATTAAAGCACTAATATTTGGATGATTTTTTTTCTCTAAGACGAGATTTAAGGTCGCTTTTGGCTTTATTTCCTTCTATAAAGTCAAAACAGATTGTTGCACATGCCTAATTTTGGTTCAGTAGATTCCCACATGCTCATATAAATTGCAAACAAGGAATTGCCCTTCTGCTTTGTATTGCTTTGAAGATAATGGTACCGTTGTAACAAACAAAAACTAGTTTTAAGATAAATTAGTTTAAAGTAGATAGTAAATTTACAACCTAGTTTTTCGCTTTGCCAACACTTGTTGACAAATTTATTCCATAGGCACGACCACCATTGTCATTATTCAACTTCTTTTACCATTTTTTACCAGTCAATTAGCTTCCTGGCCTTCTTTTTTTACTTTTTGTGCTGCTGAGCCAGCAGAGGAAGGTTGTCGCCAGTCAACTTCTCTCAGCTGGTGAAGAGTTTAACAGCTTCAGGTTAGCCAAAAGGACTCCAGAACCCTTGCTCTTTTTATTTTACCGCGGTTGAATGTTATGAGAGCATCTCATATGCCTATCCTTAGTGCCTCTGGTAGTATAGTGGTATTCTTGAAGCTTGCTCCCAGGAGATGCGAATAAAGGAATATAAAATACTATCATGGAGCCTAAGAGCTCCAACATTCTTCCTAAATATACTCATACTGCAACTGAACTACAAAAAATTCAGTTCCAGACATTAAATCGTGGTTAAAATGGCTTGTAAGACATTGCCCCGTCAGATAATGTGGCCTGTCCACTTGCTTCATCATTTTCAAAGCTATTCTTTAAACAGAAATATACAACGCAGGAAGAAGTGCGGTATTGAAAACTATTTAGAAAAGAATGTAGTATTTGATATTAATCAATCTAAAAATGAAATTTTTTTGATGTTTTGCCTACCCTGTGCCCTTGGAAAACACGGCGTAATTCCCTTTAGTTAAAATATATGATGCCTTACAAAACAGACCTTAAAAATAAATTATTTTCCTGCTTGGCGACGCAATCCTTAGGTTCAAAGTTGTTTCCTTGTGTACATCCATGTACACAGAAATTCTTGCTATCTGCTAACGGCCTGCGCAGCTGCGAATCGACAATGAACGTTTAACAGTACAGCAGGGCACTTTTAATTTTAGTTAAAAAATGCTCAACTTAATGCTCTTAAGAAAATCGTGGTTTGGTGCGGTCCTCTAAGGTTTTGCTTCGCAGCGTATAAAAGGCACTGTCGAACGGATAAAGAAAGAGCGGGCTTCCGGCCTACGTGTAGCACTTTTTCGTAGCGCTTTGTTGTTTTTGCAGCGAAGAAACGGATGGCACGCTTCTGCAAGTGCGACATTTGAATTTCTGCATCTGATTTGCCTGGCACTTAATCCTTTCAATGCCTAATGACGTAAGAGCCATTCAGAAACGCGGTTTTTGGAGTGGATGCACTAGACCAATGATGGGCATTGTTGCTTAAGTAAAGCGACGAAGCATGTGGTCTCAAACATACTTTGAGACATTTGACACATTTTGCGATGTACGCAGAGCTGCAACTTCGAGGATTCGTGTACGTAAGGCATGTGACGCATTTGACGGGCTTTTTCTCGTATTTAGCTCCCATACAGGTTTTTTAGCCCTCGCGACCAGACAGAGTGCGCAGTGTTGAGAACTTGCGCAATGCCTAAAATACAACAAAAATTCCCAATCACGTCGTCCCACACTTCTAGTAGCGAAAAACTGTGTATGAAAAGCTGACGCTCACTTATTTCTTGTTTCTTTGAAGATGCTAAAGGACTGGCTATCCAGCTTTTGTTTTTTCTCTCCAGATTTTTCATGAAAAAATATACTACCACAATAAAAGCATTAGCAAGTAAACCCCCTTTCAGACTATCAAACCGGAGGTCAAAAATGGATTGAAGGACCTGATTAAAATTGACATAAACCAAACAGTTCGTTTGGTTTATGGGGGTTTAACGTCCCAAAGCGGCTCAGGCTATGAGAGACGCCGTAGTGAAGGGCTCCGGAAATTTCGACCACCTGGGGTTCTTTAACGTGCACTGACATCGCACAGTACACGGGCCTCTAGAATTTCGTCTTCAGCGAAATTCGACCGCCGCGGCCGGGATCGAACTCGCGTCTTTCGGGCCGGCAGCCTAGTGCCGTAACCACTCAGCCACCGCGGCGGCTGAACCACAAATTTGCTATTGCTCTTACGACAACGCTTGAAACAATCAGCCCCACTTGAAATCTGCGCATTGGATATAATTTCCGCGTTAAAGCAAAAAATCGCTTTAAAGTGCACGCCAAGCTGCTACATCGAAATCTATTACTCTATCGCACAGGCAGATTACTTCGGAAAATGGAATTTTTTTCAGCAGCTTTCAGCATGTCTGGTTAGGGTAAACGCTTGAAAAGTAAGAATAAGAGAAACACGTTTATTTTCACCGCCAGGGAATCTTTCTGTGCTCCTAATAAGGTTTGTGCCATGAGTTCTTAAGGGCAAGAACCAGCTCACGTACAAACTGTCGTACTTTAGCGCCGTACACCCAAATCCTAATAGGCATCGTTGTGAATGGAGCGCCTACAAGCCGACGGTCGGGACGAGGTATAACAGTTCCAGTCGGCAGCTGTTTTCAGGATGGCTACCGGATTTCAACAACAAAAAAAAAGATGAAAAAAAGGGCACGGCAAGAATGCATTTGCGAAGCTGGAGCCGTAAGTCATTTTAAGAGACGACCGAGAAAAGAGCCGTGCCTATTGAATTCTTGTACAAGCAACGTTTTCCCCTCTGCCGGCTAAAGCTCGCTCGGGAAACCAGTCCTCCTAAGCAGGAGTCATGAAACGAAAAGAACACGGGGGATATTAGGGATGTTGAGGCGTTGATGCATGCAAATTGTAGCAGTTTGTGGAGGCTTAACAGGGCCTTCGAGCCACCATTCCCGCTCCGCTATTTTGGGCAGGCTTTTGCGCGCAGCCATCCGCTGTCGGCTGCCAGCTGCTGCGAGACGGACGGCCTGTTAGGCATTCGCCGCACTTTTTACCGGCTCCCTTTGAGCAAAATACCGGCGGTACATGCGCGTGGCAGCAGGTGATGGCATTAGCTTACCCGTTTCACTCGCACAGAACAAGAGACGCTGCTGTTAGTATTCCCGCAAGTACGAATATGAGCATCGAAATAAGGACGAGTGGCTTGGGATTATAGCATATCCTTTTAAGCGAACACTCGCCAAAATCATAAAGGAAAAAACCGTAAGAGAATTGACGTTTCGGCACCACTAGGGGTGCCTTGTTCACAATGGGATGAAAAACGAGACGGGCTGCTGCTCACTTAGGGAAAACATTGCGTATCGTGCGGATGTATATCTCGGGTAGATTGCCCTGTGTCCCGTTAATCGCTTGGCTTGTCATTTGTATGTGAAGGGATTCCTTGATCAGGCGAGTAGATAATGATTTCTCTTTTTCAAGTATGCGCGCGGAATCCCAGTCACCCGTAGTGGTGCCGAAACGTCAATTCTCTTACGATTTTTTTCTTTATGACTTTCCCGAGTGTTCGTTTAAAAGGATATGCTGATTTTCCCTCGCCAGACGGGTTTCTGTCGAACGCTCAACTATATAGGCTTGGGATTATGTTTACATACTGACAACCGGGCATGGGGAGTTCCGGGTAGTAATAACAAAATCAATAAAACGGGAATCTCTTGCATATATAATTCTGCAATGACAGGCATGACATAACGTGCTGCTTGTTTTCGCAAGAAATACTCAGTAGCGAAAGCTTCGCTATGTTGATTACCGTTTTACATGTCTAGCGCTGTGTTATACGCCACCTTTTCTAGCTACACAGTGGAGGTAAACCAACAAAAATGGAGTATTTGACACTCATGCTCAGATGCGCACTCTATGTTGAGGTTGGCAACATCATTAGCGAAATGATAGAAATTTTTTTTATTTCCACTAAATAATTCTGTTATTCTAGCACTCTCAGAAACCCTTCATACTGCCTGCTTTCTGTAAATAATGCTATCCATTTGAATCTGACCCTCTAGGCTGAGTTCTGAAACACTGCAGTGATCGAGCTTCTCTTCAGAATATACGACGAACTTGGAATAAAATACGGAACGATATAATGTGAAATTCTTATCATGCCAGTTTAACTGCGCCCTTCGGTATTGAAGCGACCTCAAAAGTCTTAACACGTACACCGGAAAACGAGCAAATCTTAAGAGTTACAGTTGCCTTCAGATGCTTTTTAGGAATTATTGACGTCAGAGTTCATGCAAGTTCTGTTCCGGGTACGGGTTCCGCGCAAACCTGTATATTCATTTTGAAGGAAAAGTTTTGTGCTTTACATCTTTTCTTGTGTGATACCTACAAACTTTCAGGGAATACGAAAGCGGCAGATTATACGTCACGGCTTCAATAATGGCGGAAAATAAATAGTAGTGCCTAATTAAATAGAATTACCGATGTCAAATAATGGCTATTTGTGTGTGAAAACCGCTTAAAACCTTATTTTAATCGTTTATTCTTTAAAGTTTGAATCTCTTTGCTGAATTTTTTCGGTGCAGGACCGAAAAGTCCTTCAAAATTGTCAAAAATTATTTGATTAGCCTTATGCTTCCTACTTAGGTTCACAATAAATTTAAGGGAATTTACCCATGCTTCCTACTTAGGTTCACAATAAATTTAAGGGAATTTCCCCCACAGTGGGGTGATGGTATGCATATTCAGTTTTCAAGGAACATGTTATGCATTACTTACATGTTGCCGCTAAAAATGTATTGTCTTTACAGGCACCGACGATTTACACCCAGACTGCTAGGCCTGTTTGGTGGATGTTTATTGCTTGTGACAACTAATACACTTCACAACAGGTATTTGTGTGTTTTTTTATATCCAAGCGCATCGGCCTTTTGTATAGAAAAAAAAGATTTAATCATTCCCCGTTTAAACAACGCAAAATGGTTCTAACACATTTTCCTTGTGAAAACGTGTTATTTGCATTTATTACAAACCTGTGTAAGTCTAAGCAATAATTTCTTCATCCACTCCATATGCTTTCATTATTACTTACGCAGTAATTAAATTTTTCGACTGTCTGCTCCTTCATAATTTTGAAAATCAAACTTTCACCAACGCGAATTGGCCGAGACAGAAGCTTTTTCCCAGGGGTTTCAGTTGTTATTACTGTGTAGTGAATTCAGGGGAGTTTCCTCAATTTTTTTCCAGCTTATAAGCTGCTGAATAGGCTGTCAGCGGTAACTGATTACCGTATTCTGGGACGTTTTTATGATATGTCTGGTAATACGTGTAGATATTGACATCTTTTATCGTCAATGACGAGGCAAGGAACTATCGCGGGCTGTATCTCTGTGCGTGATCATTATCGCATGCCACATGGGGCTCATTTTCCACTTCAACAGTTCTGTCCTCACTATTGTATCGTGTTAAAGAAGAATGCTCATTTTATCCGGTAGCTCAATACCGGAAACTGCACGACTTTTTGTTATTAAAAATCGAGTGCAGTCTCGCTGGTCTCACTGGTAAAAAACAGGAACATCCTGATGGTGCGCAGGAAGACAGGACTTTTCGCGTTTCTTCTTTATCAAAAGAAGCTGAAAGTCGAAGTCGTTAAAATGATTTAGAGATTCTTCATGGCTATGTTAATCACAGTGAAGAAAAAGTGGTAATAAAATATGTAAAACGGGCAGAGAAATTTGTACCTTACGATTCTTCGCTGGATCATGCGTTTCCCTTTGCCTGATGGGTAGTTTACTGCCGTGAAATTAGACGGGCTGCGAAAGAATACCTGACCCTGCATTAAAATGCAAGCATTATAACAAGGTCAGCACCCAGGACAACGCCGCTAACCACCGAAGAAAATGCTTAGCAAAATTAACGCTTCCCAATAACGCAGCAAAAATTGGCACGCAGGACGTCAACTGTAGCGGTAGCTGGTTTACTCGCTCACGCAATACATCCAGTGCTAGCCAATGATCACTGCATTTTCTTCAACTGAACCTTGTTTTGTGCCTGCTGTAAGCCCATTAGGCACGGAAACTTCCTGTTTCATCTGCCCAGCTGACGTTATGTTGCCCCCTGCATCTCTTACCCATTCTGGAATCCACATCATAACCTTAAGCGAGAATAGGTTACCTTCTCTTAGTGTTATACCTCTTGTCCATAGCCGTTTCTTTTCCATGAATTCAGGTAGTATGTCATTAACGCGCTTTTCGTATTTTACCAACTGTACGGTTTTCCTCGTTGCGCCTATAATTTTGTTTTCCATACTCCCTGCGCTTATTTCTGTTTAAATTCAAGCATTTTTTGGCCTGCAAGTTCTTTCATTATGCTCCCAGGTGTGTGCTGGCAAGATAAAACTGCTTTTTCTTCAAACATACTGGCAATCTGCTATTCATGAACATAGAGAACCTACAAAATTCGCTGTGCTCCACTCTTTGCCACTGAGCTTTTTCGCTTAGACACTCGCACTATTACAAAAATGAATTATGCAATCTAGTAGTATCCATCTCCGGTACCAAAGATGTCTGCCTTGATGATAATGATGAAAATGATTATTGAGAAAAATGTTGAGCGCGAATTAGGGACAGTGTTAGGGTACTCAGTCCAGGATGTCTTTGACAAAGAGTGCTGCCTGTGCTCTTTCGGCGAAGGTTCGCTGATCCACAAGGGTCGAACCGGACAGGGCTGCCTTCCATTCTTCCCCCCTTGCCTGTTGTGTTATACATAAAAGATATTAGCCTCTCAGGCCCATATCTTATTAGCTAGCTCTGCGAATTGGCCTTAGAATTTACAGTCTGAGTTAAAAGCTTCTGAATTTAACGAGTGGTATTCAGCCTGGATTGTGGAATGACATACTTTCCAGTTATATAAGCTGACATTTTTTTTTGGATCTGTCTAAACCATGAGCGGGGCCTGGGTTCATTTGCCAGGTGAGACGGAGGTGTTGTAGAATTTCCGCATGCGTTACGGAGGGCTGAAATCAGTTACCATCTCCAGGACATGTGGAGGACAGATCCCGAGGAAATAATGCTCGGGCGGCGGCTTTATCTCATACCTCATAAAAACATAAAAAGCAATCTCATAAAAACACTCCTCGTTAACCTTTGTCTAAGGAGTATTTGTGTGACAGTTAGATTGGTGTGAAACACTGGTGCCTGTCGGAGCGTTTGGGTAATTTTGCGTTGAGAACTTGGTTGGTCTGTTGCGCTTGTGCCACTACGCTGGGATTACCGATAAAAGTCAACTGCGCTGAAGGCTTTTTGCGCAGAGTAGTGATGGCTCGGGTAGAAGGCACCGGCGTTGGGACAGGGCGAAGGTAGGCCTAACGCAACGTCGCGCACACGGTCATGCATAATAAAAGCTTGCTGCGCTTGTAACTCTGGCAACCTGGATTTTCTGGTAATGGTAAATTATTTTGCCGAACGTGGTTCATGCACCTTTTGAGGGCAATTTTTTTTCAGAAATTGTATACCGGATTGTATAGAAATACTCTTGTGCAATTCCTAAACTTGCACTGTTGCAGAGCATTGATAACAGAAACTTCTCGTTGCAAGACCATTGCAGTATTTTTTATTGCGACAGTGCAAATAAATGCCATTCATGGTGCAAGTATTACAATCCAACGCGGAACATGTTAAAAGATTGAAGGAATATAACCGATATTCGCTGAAGTTTTACTTTCGATAGGAACTTAAACCGCTCCCGGTGGTCCAATCAATCGGCTTTCGAAGTACACACTCATTCTCTCGTACTGTACACATGCCAGATGCCACAAGACACAATGCGCTCGCGTCGTATGTATCACAGCCTGTTCTTGGTAAATCGCAGTGCAGAAAAGCTGCTTTTGCAACGAAAGCTTCATTCTTGCCAATAGCGCCAGCTATAGAAAGCACAAGGTTTCTGATGCTTTTAGCAGCCTTTTATAGAACTCGTCATGCTTGCGACAATAAAGCTTGTTTAATCCAACGTCTGCTTCGATTCGTTGCTATTGTAAACGATATTTTAAGAAAAATACGCACCTTGGATGTCGGCATGTGTATGCAATGCAAACAGCAAGAAGGAAACTTTTTAAGACGGAAAGTCTCTGAAAAGAAAGCTGCTGCAGAGGCGCTCCCAAAGTTGAACGATCCACGGGAAGAATAAAACTTCTTTCGGACATTTCAACAAAGGAACCCTTACTTTGAACAGACAGGAGAGCAGTGTAGGCTATTTTCTTCCTGTTTACGAAGCCTGAATAAAATAAAATTGAAGGCAAAAATATCTATAGGCTGCTTTTGGGACGTACAAAGGCTCAAAATCTTTTTCTTCTATTAGTACGGTTCTTTTCCGGACTAAAGAATATCAATGATGTTATATTTTAATAAATATTTAGCACATCTTCAACAACAGTAGCACATCCTAGCTGTTCACACCAACGTTTCATGTCATTGACCTAAGTCCTGGTTTCGACGGCGGCGTTTATCTGAAGCCGAAATCGAAAAGGCGCTTGTGTGCTGCGCGATGTTAGTACTCGGTAATGAACGCCAGATGTTTCCAATTGTATCGGCGCCTCTTCTGTGGCGGCAGCTTCCTCTCTTTGTACTTTCACTTCCTGTGCTATCCCTTTTCTCACGGCGTCGTTCAAGTGTCCATCTAGTGTGAGGAAGTCGTGGCACCTCAGCTTCCCTCATAAATTACTTATTGGTACGTTCTGTACGAAGGTCTTATAAGTACACCTGCTGTGTCCAATCCAGCTTGCAGCCGAGGCGTCACGGTGTCGGCAATTTGCGCAGACGATGAAAAATCACTAGATAAAGCAGTTAACGCCACACCAAAATTTCATATATACAGCAATCAAGATATGTTTAAAGTTTTCGATATTGCCAGAGAGTGCAAATTCTCATTTGAAAAAAGGAGAGGGTACATTTACGCATAATCTCACAATAAATGTGGTAAAAACACTCCGAGAACCTCGTGTACGTTATCTCATTCAATAGATATCAAACAAACTTTGCACTTTAGCGCAAAACTTAGCCTCCTTCTGAATGTAGCACACGTCGCTGCCGACACGAACTGCGTTTTTCGTTTCTGTAAAGAGACAATGCAGTAGAGTCACGAAGAAATGGTGAGCTTTGCATTCGAGTATTCTTTTGTCAACGCTTTGCGAAGCAAGGTGTGTGACTTTTAAAAGCTGGCAAAAGTTGTAGGGAATGAGCAAGGTCATCATTTTTCGTTTTCTTCACGAATCATAATCTCAATATAAAAGGCCACAAGAACACCTCCAGAATTTCCGCCTCCTCTGTTTGTTTTTTTCTCTGCCATAAAGCATTCTTTGTGTTAAAAAACGCAGAAACAATGCCTTGCCTGTGTTGTAATGCGGCCTGGATGATGGGTTGAATAAAACCTAAAAGCATGGTTAAATATTTTTTGTCTTGTCGCATAATTTAAATTAAAAGGAACATCGCACAGAATTTACGTCGTGAAGAAATACTGTGAAAAGCGCATAAATATAGGAGAATATTTACGTAAATATTCCAATTTCACAAAAATTGGCCGTGGTATGCTTTAGGTTTTCACTGAAAAAAAATGATAGAGATTGTGCGGCTTCTACCAGCACACCTTTGTGGTAGACAACGTACCATTTTACGTTGATATCTGGAATTGCAGCTCGCTCAAGAAAATACCATTCTAGCAGAATTTTCGCTTGTTGGAATAGGAAGATGGTGTCTGTTTTCAACTCGGGCTAGTTACAGACGCTATCCTTCCGAGGTCTAAAGATATTTACTCTGTTTCTTAAGAAGTTTTCTTTCTGTATTTGCATTCCTTATTAACAATGTTCACATCCATCATAATTTCCGATATTGAATATAGGTTTTAAGAAAGTGAACAGGCGCAATTTTTGTCTTTTAGAATAAATGATTGATCGTTGTTCTTTTTCAGGTAACGGTAGCAAAAAATGCGTTCTAACCAAATGCAGTGCTACCAAGAAAAGGTTTAAGCTACATCGTTCTTGATTCTTCTGCGTTCTTGGTCTGCGTTCGCCGACAAAGAAGTTTACAGGTCCAAAGTAAATGTTATAAGAAGTGCACGTTCGCAGTTAAGTCGCCTCCGTGTCAGGTAGGTCCCCTCTTATATCGTATGGTTCCTTTCAAACCTCATGATAGATAGATAAAGAGGAGGAGGGAAAGACAGGGATGTTAACCAGAAAGGGGTTCCGGTTGGCTACCCTGCACTGGAGAAGAGTGATTAGGGGGCCTCGCCGCTGCGCCGACGGCGGAGCAGACGCCGGCAGCTTCGTCAGTTGTGCGCATGCGCGGAGTGATGTCAGAGCACGCAGTTGGCGTGCGTGCCGCGCGCCTACATTACGCTTGTATTTTGAGCCTTCAGCATGGCAGCGTTATGGCCACCATGGCAGCTGCCGTCGGCGCGGCGCGCTGGCGAAACCTAGTAGAGGAGGAGTGGAGATGCGGAGAGAGTGAATCCACGTGCAAGGACGAAGATAAAGAAGGAACGCCCACCGATAAGCAGCGGCGAATGACTGACTTTGCAGTTCGACAGATCGAGTTCCACTCGACCAGCTGTAGCTATCGCGTCATTCCAGGTTCAACCGGAGCTAAACCAAAGCCGTTCTCATTTATAGAATGGAATTATTTTTATTTCAAAGCACAAAGCCCCGTTACACAAGCTGCTGGTTTTCAAAATAGGCTCTCGGTAACAGGCTTTAGGTAGGCTAATAAAGAAGGTCGAGCTTAAACCTGACGATGTACCATTATCTTATTATTGCGGCTTCGTCCAAGAAAGGCGTAATTGCTTATATATTTTCAATATCGCATTATTTCGTTCTTCGGCGTTAATTAAAGGCAAATGTAGAGACTGGTTTAGTATTTAATGCTAACCAGGCGAGCTTCTGAAACCCATGTTTACATATGAGCGGAAACACGCAAGCGTCGAAGGACTCGGGCGGCTTGGGTGGTAGCCTTGGCTGCATATATTTTAGTCGCGCTTTGCTCGACGTCCAGGGTAAGCTGTAAAATCACCGCGCAGCGTTGCCTCCATTGCCGCATCGGGAAAGAAGGCAAATGTTATATCTAGGGTCTGCGACTTCAATGTCCAGGACTCCATGACCGCGCGGGTCAGCACAGCACCCACAGGAATTATAGTCAGCTGGACTTCGTCACGGTGAGCTAAACCTCCAGGAAGCTTAACGTCACGCGTTAGAAATAAATTGCGCGTGGTGAGCCGGAGGATTTTCGAAGAGAATTTCTTGCCGTTTGTGTCTACCAGGCTACTCGTGCATAACCTATAAATAAATAATTACTTATATTGCCAATTAATCATTACGCTTTATTCACTGGTGCCCTTTTTTATAAGACAAACAACCCTATTGAAACATTGAAATTGAGAAAAAGAAAGCACCAATTGGTGCGGTATATTTCGTGAAGGCAGTCAGCAGGAGTGGGTAAGGGAGCGATAACGCCGGCTGCCTGAATTTCTATGCTTACTAGTGCTGCGGCAAGAACAGCAAAAAAGAAAAACAGGCCGTGGCCCTGTTATATCTTTTTTACTTTATGTTCATTCGGAATGAGCAAGGTGCACACTATAAACAGCGATTGATGCCATGAACTGAAAAGGTGTAATTTCAATCAAGATATATAGATGGGAACCGTGTTATTTTTTAAAGATGAAAGAATTCACTAAGGACTTCACTGAATTATTTGCTAGTTTTTCCTGAAAATCAATCTGAATCTCTTTGTGCTTAAAAGCTAGCACAAGCTGTGAAATAACAGATTGTTAACGTTTTCTTGACGCAAACCTAAAAAAATAAAGCTTACAGTTCAAGCGTTCTTTTTGGTGTGGTTAACTTCAAAATTTACGTTTCCCGTGAAAAGCATGCCTATTTTGTTGTGCCGAACGCGAGTATATGCAGTGAGTAGTCCAGAATCGTTGTCATATCAGGAAGAGTATTTGCCTTGTCTTTCAACATTTCTATCAAATCTAGCGTTTCTAATATTTTAATTTGTTTCCTTTTTTCTTCCTCCGGCACTTTTCTGCGAAGATTTCAGGAGGCCAGATGAGAGACTTGGGAGCAATTAAAGCTTAAACTTCTCCCTTCAAGGTGGTAGCCCAGCGCTGCAAGTCCTGAAACTTTATTTCGCGTTTTAGCTTCTGCTTCGTAGGAGGTTCTTTGGGTCGAATTTCTCGCCTCATTTCCTCGGTTCAGACCATTTCATCACTGATTCCACAAAGCGTGCCTTGTAGCTGGAGATGGGTGGACAGAAGCGGAGGAAATAAAAAAATACCTGTGGAAGAAAACAGCAGCTAAACAGCATCTAGGTAAGGCAGGATTTGTCGTCCGACTTGGGGTTTGTTTTTCAGTTATCTAAGTGAAACAGGTGCAGATTAAGGCAATAAGTTTTCCGTTTTCCGTCCTGTCTAAAGCATCAAATCTTGGGGGCAATAATGCATTAATCTAGTTTCCGAAAAATGTAATTGCCAGATTTATATAAGGCTAGGATGTTCCTAACGAGAACGATGAATACCCGCTCCGAAATGCTCATCTGCTAGGAAATATTCAGGCCCTTCAAGCTGTTCGTACAGCCATTTTCCTTGCATCGGTCTCGCTACCTTGTTGCAGAAATAAACCAGAGAGCCTCTTCAAACGTCTTGTAATCTTTCTTAGAAGAACTGCCTTCATAATATTGAGAGTTTCAAAAAGTTTTTGGTGAATTAATGAATTTTCGATTCACTGCACACTAGCATAGAAATACTGTAGCGGCAATGTCTTTAGCTGGCACGACCGGATTGCCTCACCAGAAATGCACGAATTTATTTGTTGTGACTATTAGAAATGCATAATCTCATATGGGCTGAATGTAACTATTTCAGTTATGTTAGACTGCGGGGCGGATACATATGTTGTCTTTTTTTGTTTTTGCATCGAGTGCCGCCGCCTTTGCGTTGAATTCATCCGTGATGACTCGATTTTCGTAACACCGTGTCGGACACCACATGGAGTTTGAGAGCTTCTTAATATGGACTTCAATGGCGGAGGCTATGAAAACAACACAACACTGTCAGCAACAAAGAGAGCGCGGTGACGAAGCTGCAAACTGAAAAAGTCATCGTATTCTTGTAGAGTGAACGCGGTACTGGGAACCAACCATGCCTTTACTGGCAGGCGCGCGTGGGAAAGTGGGGCGGGGAGCTAATGACCACGGCCCGGCTTGCGTAAATATAAGCCCCGTTTATGGGGTTACAGTTCGGCACAACGTTACAGAACACACATGATATGAACGTTCATTTCATCTGTAGTAGTAGAGCAGGTGCTGCTTCTCAGCTTTCTTAAAAGTAGAGGGCTTGGTGTATGATGAGGTTGCGCAGCAGGCATTGCACGAAATAAGGAGTAATAGACCCGTCATAAGGCTGCAGGATCTTTTTTGTATATATTGTCAAGGGTTTAATAGGATATTGTGTCCGCTTCCTGAGAGTGTGAAACCTTCAGTGCAAACACTGTTTACTTGCGGAGAAAGATCACATTGAGCCGGCCACACAATTATACTGTTCATTCATGCTCCTGACGTATTTTTGCTGGCCAAAGAGGCGCTCTGGATGATGAAGGAATATGAAGAACTGCTCGGCATCGGGAGCTTGTCTGTCTGCTGCAGCTTAACGTAATAAAGTTTCCAGCCACCGTGATGTCTGTGGCTCAGGCTGCGAAGAGCTTCTTGTTACAGTAACAAGTGAAACAATCGTTTCTGCCATTGGCTAAGCGATGAGCTTCGAAGATCGTGTGTAAGCAGCAAAGCTGTCACCGTTCATCAAAAGCTAAAGTGCCCTGCTATCAGGGGTGTCATGCTGTCTTCAAGTTCTCTTTTTACCTGTTCTGGAGTCAACAAAAATTGAACAGCATCATGACGGGCATTTGCACAGGTATAGGCAACCTGAAATGCGGTTTGTCACTACCCGTGTCACCCACTTCCTACTGGCCATGAGTGTAAAAAGCGAGACGATCAAGAACTTCTCGGCCTGTTGGTCGCTGACTTCAATTCGCTTAGAAAGACAACATAAGCAACAAATTGGACCTAACTGAGTCTTCTAAACTGGTCTCGTCAAGCCCTGTGACACGTAAACTGGCCCGGATTTCTAAACTGGTCTCGTTGGGCTCTGTGACGCTTCGACTGCCACATATGCGAAAGAGAAGAAGACTAAACATCGGTACTGCTGCGTAACAGACTGCCACAGCACCATGCCACGCTCTCAAAGCAGGCCAAGATAACAAAATGCTGCTTTGAGCCGAGATCTTGGATTACTATCACGTTCACGTGTTTACCCTTACGCGGATGAGACGTAAAGCAACGGAAAGTTTGGCGCGAAGTGCGTATGCCAGTGAGAGTGCCCCGTCGCTGGATGCAGGGTGTGTCTCTGTGTCGTGTTTAAGTCGCTGTCCTTGCCTTAGCGCACGTGTAAGCTAGTGTTGGAACGGACCTATGCAGTAACCAGTCACGGGGTGACGTAGCGGTAGTAGTGGTGCGCGGTGCAGGGTGTTCGCAGTCATGGATACCGATGGCGAGGCCGTGACTTCAAAGGCAGTCCTAGCGGCAGATGTGGATAGCGGCAATGCGTCTGTTTCCTGGTGAGTGATTTCTGATTCCTTGCCTTGGGTACGAAGGGCTGCGAATGTCGACTCTACATTTAGAGAATTTTAGCTTGATGCACGTCCAGAATTCGTCTTTTTTTTTTCTCTCCACGAAAGGCATTGTTGTTGTGAAAAGACAGGAAATAATTGTAATAACTTGTAATTTGGCAGTAATACAACAGTTGGTTTCCAATGGTTTGCGGCTTTTAGCGTCCTGCATCATGTTTTTAGTAAATATTACTTAAGTATTGTTTCGGAAACACCAGCGCTGAGGGCAAAACAACCACGTGTGCCGCGAGTGGTCAGAGATTATGCTTTGGTTTAATAAAAATCGAAACAGAAGCGTGAGTGTAATAGGCAATATTGTAACAGTTGTTACACTGGAAAGGAACTGCAGCGGCTGAACGAGGGCACCAGAGAAACGGACCTACACTTCAGCGTCGTCTACTTCTAGAGGCTGCGATCTCTTTCTTCTTCTACTTCCAATCCTCGTGTCACTGCCCCCTCTTCAGGAGCATCGCCCCGATGCGGTGTTACCGTCAGACCAAATAGCGGGGAGAAAAAGTGTTCAAGAGGTACACCACGAGTCTGACATCACGGAATATGACTACTTGCAGCCGGAAAGTCACTCGGGGGGTCGCTCGTAGTACGGCTTCATTCGCACCACATGCACAACGTCGCTGCGCTTGCCGTTGTGCGATAAACGAGCTGGCGAGGCTGGTGCAACTTCGTACGTTACGTCGCTGAGGCGGCGGACAACAAGGTAAGGGCCGAAGTAGCGGCGCAGTAACTTTTCGGACAGCCCGCGACGACGAACGGGCGTCCAAACCCACTCATAGTCGTCTGGGTGGTAGGTAACGCAGTGGCGTCCAAGGATTTAGCGGTCAGCATCGATCTGCTGCTGACGGTGAATGCGGTGTCTGACCAGTTGCCGTGCTTCTTCCGCGCGCTGAACATAGGTGGCGACGTCGACAACAAGTTCACTCTCACTGTCAGGGGGGTCCACGGGAAGCATAGCATCGAGGGGGTTGTAACCTGTCGACCGAAGACTAATTCGAACGGAGTGAACTGCGTCGTCTCTTGCTGCGCGGTATTATACGCGAATGTTGCGTATGGGAGAATTTCGTCCCATGTCTTGTGCTCGATATCAATATACATGGAAAGCATGTCGGTCAAGGTCCTGTTGAGGCGTTCTACCAAGCCATTTGTCTGCGGGTGATAGGCTGTTGTACGTCTATGGCTGGTGTGCGTGAGCTTGAGTACAGCCTGAGTGAAGCGGGCCGTAAATGCAGCTCCAAGGTCAGTAATGATAGCTGCAGGAGCGCCATTACGCAGGACGATGTTGTGGACGAAGAAGTCGGCGACTTCAGCAGCAGTACCGTTTGCAAGTGACGTGGTCTCAGCGTATCGGGTCAAATAATCTGTCGCGACCGCAATCCACCGGTTTCCTCTGGTCGACTTCGGAAAAGGGCCGAGGAGGTCTATGCCAATTTGCTGAAAAGGGGTCTTTGGTGGTGCTATGGGCTGCAGAAAACCGGCTGGCTTCAGAGGAGGAGATTTGCGCCGTTGGCAATCCCGGCATGTTGTTACGTATCTACGCACGGATGGGAGTAAATTGGCCAGTAATACTTAAGCCGAATCATTGCCAGTGTGCGACTAACCCCCAAGTGGCCGGCGGATGGTTCATCATGAGAAGCGCTTAAGATTTCGGAGCGTAACTGGGATGGCACAACAATCAGAAACGTCTCTTTGTTGCTGTCAAAGTTGCGCTTGTAGAGGACTCCACGCCGTAGAATGAAGGTCTGTAGTCCACGGCGAAACACACGAGATACATGAGAATTCAAACCCTCCAGATACTTAACGAGTGGCGCCAACTCAGAATCTGCTCGTTGAAGCTACGCCATACGGGAGGTGCTAATGGCACAAAGAACAGGGCAATCTTCGGGGATGTCTTGCGTAGCCGGTTCCACGGGCGCTCGTGATAAACAGTCCGCGTCCTGGTGCTGCCGACCCGATTTATAGACGACCGTAACGTCGTGCTCCTGTAAACGGAGGCTCCATCTGGCCAACCGGCCAGAAGGGTCTTGAATGCTGGCCAGCCAGCATAGCGAGTGATGATCGCTGACAACACGAAACGGTCGGCCGTGGATTAAGGTCGAAACTTACTCAGAGCCCAGATGATGGCAAGGCACTCTTTTTCGGTCGTCGAATAGTTCCGTTCCGATCGAGACAGTGTGCGGCTCGCGTAGGCGATTACTCGCTCTGCGCCGTCCTGCCACTGTACGAGGATCACTCCGAGGCCGACATTGCTGGCGTCAGTGTGGACATCAGTCTCTGCATTCTCGTCAAAATGAGCTAGTATTGGTGGACTTTGAAGGCGACAGCAGAGTTCCTCGAAGGCTGCGTCTTGGGCACTTCCCCATACGAAGGGTGTGTCATCTCGAGTCAAGGCAGTCAATGGCTCAGCTAGGCGAGGAAAATCTTTAACAAAGCGGCGGTAATACGAGCAGAGGCCCAAAAAACGTCGGAGGGCCTTCTTGTCGGTTGGGCGTGGGAAACTGGAGACTGCGGAAGTCTTGTCTGGGTCTGGAAGAACACCTTGTGCGCTGACAACATGTCCTAAGAAACGGAGCTCCTCGAAGGCGAAATGGCATTTCTCTGGCTTGATCATTAGTTGTGCAGACTGAAGAACTTGAAGGACAATGCGCAATCGCTGCAAGTGTTGTTCGAAGCTAGACGAAAAGATGACCACGTCGGCCAGGTACACAAGGCACGTCTGCCACTTCAAACCAGCTAAAACAGTGTCCATCATGCGTTGAAATGTGGCCGGAGCGGAGCAAAGTCCAAACGGGAGCACCTTAAATTCGTACAGACCGTCGGGTGTCACGAAAGCCGTTTTCTCGCGGTCTCGCTCGTCCACCTCGATCTGCCAATATCCGCTTTTCAGATCCAAGGAAGAGAAGAACCTGGCGTCCCGGAGTCGGTCAAGGGCATCTTCGATCCTCGGGAGTGGGTATACTTCCTTTTTGGTAACATTATTCAGTTTCCTGTAATCAACACAGATTCGCAACGTGTTGTCTTTCTTTTTCACCAGGACCACCGACGACGCCCACGGACTTGTTGACGGCTGTATAACGTCGTCAGCAAGCATTTCATCGACTTGCGTCCTAATAGCTTCGCGCTCTTTAGGCGAAACGCGGTATGGACGCTGACAAATTGATGGCGTGGCCGAATCGGTGACAATGCTGTGCTTGGCTACCGGCGTACGTCCGACCTCGGAGCTCGCCGCGAAGCAATCTTTAAAATCAAGTAGCAGCGACGACAGAAGGTTCTTCTGATGAAGTGACAACTCCGTGTTGATTTTCACCTTCTGAAGGGCGTTACTTGGTGCATCATCGTCGTGAAGATTCACCTGTACGGGGCACAGATTCGGCAACCTATCCACGTCGTCGAGGAAGGTGACGGCCGTTCCCTTGGCGAGGTGCTGAATTTCGTTCGTGAAATTCGTCAGAAAAACTGTTACACAGCCGTCATTCAGTTCAACAAGACCGCGCGCGATAGCCACACCCTTCTCGAGCAACAGCGAAGGGTGACTGTCCGCAATACCTTCGTAGTCGTGAAACGAGTCGTTCCTCACTAACACCAGCACACTGAACCGTGGTGGCAGCATTACGTCGTCTTCGACTATACGCAGAGCGTCGACTCCTGGGCCTTCTGTGTTACTGTGCGCCACGACTTGCTTCGTCGAAAATGTGACTCGCGCCTCGTGTAGATCGATCACAGCACCGTTTGCCTGTAGAAAGTCGAGGCCCAGGATCAAATCTCTCGAACACTCGCTCAACACGACGAATTCACCCACGTAGACGAAACCGCGGATGCCGACTCGGGCTGTGCACCTTCCGGCCGGGATAATGAGGTGACCTCCAGCCGTGCGAATGCTAGGGCCCAACCATGGTGTCAAAACTTTGCTCAATTCCTGGGCGAGGGTGTGGCTCATCACGGAATAGTCAGCCCCAGTATCAAGTAAAGCGATGGTGTAAGTTCCGTCAATCGTCACACGCAAATCAGAAGTAGCGCGTCGGATGCTGTCGCTACCCTGCCCCGGTGAGGAATCAGCGTATCGGTATATCGGCGGCTGAGGATCCTCAGTTTTCCCGACAGCAGCGGCCTTGCCTCCGGAGACCGCTGGAATTAGTTTTCCCGGCGTGGACTGGGAGAACGCCGCTCAGGGTAGCCGGCGTCTCGGCGAGGGCTTGGGGAACGGTAACGCAGCGGAGATGACGACCTAGGATCGTAGCGACCGTATGTCCCAGGCCTCTGACGGGCCGACAGATGAGCTTCAATTTCGAATGGTCGTTCGCCATTCCGGGGGCAAGGGTCGTCGGGCGCGAAACCACGCAGACGCACTCGGCGGTACGGGCAGGCCCTGTAAAGATGTCCCGCCTCACCACAGTGGTAGCAAAGGGACCGCCGGTCCGGTGCACGCCACACTTCACACTTCCGTGGCCGCTGATAAGCTGGTCGAGCAGGCACACGGGAAAGACCAGACTGCTTCGCTGCGTGAGTCGCGGTATTCACGTCGTAGCCTGGCGTTGGGGCCCGGCAGAGGACAGATGCATAGGTTTGTCTGACCTCAGTCTGTCTTGGGATCTCAGGCAGTTGTTGCTGCTGTGCTGCTAGGCGCACCTCGTCCCGGACGACTTCAGACAGCGATGTAACAGACGGCGCGCTGGGAGGCAGCTGGAGGGCTTGTAATTCCTCCCTGACGATCGACCTGATTAGGTCCCGTAAAACGGCCGCATCACTCCCTAGCGGCATCGAAGAAACAGCGGGCCCAAGCGTGTTTACATCCCGATTGTATTGCCGGGCTCGTTGCAGGAGCGTCGTCTCCATGGTAGTCGCTTCCGTGAGGAATTCAGCAACAGTACGAGGTAGACTGCGCACAAGACCGGCGAAAAGTTCCTGCTTGACCCCGCGCATGGGGTGGCGAAGCTTCGTCTCCTCCGCCATGGATGGGTCAGCACGCTTGAAGAGGCGCGTCATGTACTCTACATACATGCGGACGCTTTCGTTAGTCCGCTGGTTACGGGAGCGAAGCGCAGCTTCAGCTTTCTCCCGGCGGTCTGCGTTAGGGAAAAATAGAAAATGCTAAGATAGAAAATGCAGCGTATAGATGTAGCGCCTTGCCTTGTCGCAACAATTGATATTCTTGTGTCTCGCGGTAGGCGGTAACGCGCTGAATGTTAAAGCTAGTGCATATCTCCAGAAAGCTATTGGGGTTCTTTGCTTATTGCTTTACCGCAGAGGGCTTGCTTCCGCAGAATTCCTCACACTGCCTCCCCGCTGGTTCGAGACGCCCGCTCGGGCTTATTAACGAGGGATACTATTTCCAAGCAGCTGAAGTAGCATCATGATGACAGTCCTGCTAGCAGCTGCTCTTCCCTGCCTCCGACATTCGCGGCATTGTCAATAGTTGCGAGTGGCCAACTCAAATGCAACACATGAAGTGAAATTGCATGACGAATTTACGAGGTAACTATATAACGGGCTAGAAAAAGAAAATAAAAAGAAAAAGTTTGTATCCTTTCAACCTAGTTCCCGCTGTCGCTGTTTTCTCAGGTAAACATAACGTGGATGAATCGATTGAGACCACAAATCACGCGCATTAGCAAGAGAATTTAGTTATTCTGTTCAATCTGTTAAGTGCAACGTCGCATGCTTGCTTATTTCGTTGGGATAGGTGCTTCGTCGGGAGGTCTTTGCTGATCAAAATGTTTAAAAAGGTGTCGACCTTGAAACAATATCGGTGGCAGAAAACGGTCACAACAACACTCAATGGCCTTAAAAACTCAGAAAAAACAATCACCAAGATCATATAAAGCGCCTCAGCCAACAGTCCATTGACCGCATCGAAAGCAAGCCGGCAGCGCCGGTAGCCACGAGTTAATCGGCGCTATCATTGGTGGTGCTGCATGCAGCTCTCCAGAGCAGTGCCGTTGATTCACAGCTGGTTATGATTCGAGCCGAACACAGGAAGCATTTGTACGTGAAGTACGAGCATTCCCCGACTGCCAGAATCTTATAAAGACGATGACTAGGAGGTGGATCAACCACCACCTGCTGCGACGACTTCAACAGTGATTTGTTCAAGAACAAAGTTTAAAAGTTGTCTTTTAGTAAAGAATGGTGTGCGGCCTCTGTGATCTAAAAATGAAAAGTTCAACCAAGAAGAGAAGCGTAAAATATCGCCATGCGTGTAAAAAAACGGATTTTTTCGTAAAATACTTTCCACAAAATGCCACAAGCGGCGGGTCTTTATTACCTTCAAGTATTTTTTGCTAATCACTTAATTCCTTCAGTTGCGTTTTACGAAGTCACTCAAACACTAAATAAAATAAGCGTGGACTTCAGCTCACGCAGCACAGCACCAAATTCTCCCCCCCCCCCCCATGCAACGAATTTCCTCTCATAGTCACCGCGGTATCACCTTTCAGTGCCTTGGTTTTGCATAATACATTTCTTCTGTACTGGTAGCCGCTGTGCCCAGGGACATTCAAAGTGAATCGCAGTCAGTGAACTTCGTCAAAAACACGCTGCGCTGTCAACACCGCTCGTAGCACTTGACAGCATGCCGTGACCACTACTCATGAGCGCGGCTCGCGAACGTTGACGCTCCAGGCCAAGGCAGTTTCGAGACTTTGCGTGATCCTTCCGAGCAGCCTTTTTGTCTTTCATGGCAAGTGACGAAGTGCAGTGATGAAATGCAAACAACGAACTTGCTTTTCATCGGCAGTCTCTACATTCTGGCAGTCTCCTTCTCCAACCAACGCAGCATCAAGGAAGTGGGATTTCTTCCCCATGCATTGAGCAGCAAATGTGTTTTTTGGACACAGAGATTGAAAGTGTTCACATTCATGAAATCTTCGACAAAGCCAGACTGCACACTATTGAAATGGGTCGCGTTACTCCGCGACGAATATTGCTCAGGCAGGTTTTCAGCTTTCATCAAGGGGCTGCGAAGGCCTATGGCCTCCAAATCCCACGTCAGTGCACGCCTAACACATGTTCTCATTGAACGCTTACATACTAGCAACTTTTCGCATAATATTTTATATTGGAACGTACAGCCACCGCGCCTATAATAATAAATAGATTATTCCTTCTGCTAGAAGCAAATAACTTATGAGCGTTATGGAGAGGACAAATGTTATAGGAATGAATTGTCGCCTGTTCACTGGTTGTGGGAATAACGGCTTTGTATATCCACAAGAAATGTTGTGTACTAGCTGTTCTGTGTTCATTCCACACAGGAATTCTGCTCAGTTTAATGTATGCACTAAGCAAAATGGCAACAAAACGTACATCCCTGTTGTTGCGGTTCTTGGCATGATTTTCTAACTGCACAGGTTTCTTAGTAATGAAAGATATCTACGAATACAAGCTGTGCATTGCTGCTTGCTTCTCTATTACCACCAGATAAATATAAAACTTTGCAATTTATAATATACCGGGCCTCCCTTGGGCACGGAGAAAACTGGAGCCGGAAGAGAACTCGGTGAAAACAATTAGCGGGCAAGAAAGAGAGGCAACACAATCATGAGTTTGTTTCAATGAAGGGAAAGGAAAGCTAATCTCTCAGTGCTATTTACATCATGTTTAAGTGAAGTCCGCGATTCGCTACCGGCCACGTGATGCATTACTCGCGAGCGCAGATGACTCTGCCGACAGGCTGGTTAACTCGTTTCATGCGTGCAGATAAGGGCGTTCTCAACGGTCTCATTAAGAGCAGCCCTCATGGGCACTGCGCATTTCTCCCACATAGGGCCAGTTGCCTCTTTTTGTCACACATAGATGCCCTCAGAAAACAACAATAACAACAACTGCGTAGTCGCTTGGCGTCGCAATTAGTGCGCCAGTCAGATGCCCCATCTGGGACTCTGGCTCATTGACGGTTCCAGTCAGCACGCGAACGATATCTTGCTTTTTGCTAGAGATCGCGAGATACCTCGCGATCTCCGCAACTAAGTTCGAATTAGCTACCAATGTAGCGTTGCAATTATCGAAGGTAACTCATCGCTACCGCTCCTTGTAAGCCTTTAATTAACTTCTACTGCAGTCGTTTTAGTGCGGCCCATGATCGTGCTATCGCTTTCAAATCAATGGCTGCAGAAATGGCTGTATATACGTGTATAGTTTCGGCCTGCTATATGAACGCCGGATATATCGAGTTATTTTTCATGTCAAAAAGCCTGACCTTCTTATTCAAAATCAAATGCATATCTTGAGTAAAATTCTTGCATTTATGGAACTAGCGTTGAGTGGACCATTCGATATATCACCTAGAGAATAATGCACTTCCACCATGTTTTCGGATGGGTTGTTGTTCTAAAAAGCTTGCCACTAGCGAAGGTGCCAACCTTATTTTTTATTTTTTCACAGCGCTAAAGCTTTAGAGTAAACGAACGCGCATCCGCAACCGATAGATAAGGAGATATTGTACAATTTAAGCAATACTTTCCAGGAACATATGCATAGAGAACTAGAGAGTAATATCATGAAGAGGACTGATGGACAAGAAGATTAATAGATTCATACGTCCTTTAGCGAACAGACTAAAGTGTTACTGTTGCTACGCGCCACATGCGCTGCTAGCATATTCCTTTCGAGCATTGTTTACGTAAAAAAAATTATACCATTTTATTCGTAGTTAAATGCGCGAATTTTGTTTTATGGTGCCTCTTAAAGGTAGTTTGGAGTGAATACATCTATACATGTCAATTTTCGTCAAAGCAAAATATGCTGAGCGCGCCGACTTCACCCTATTTTTACCGCTTTTACTCTAGCTTCTCTTAATATATGATAGGCTTCAAGTGGGCTCCATACGACACAAGCGTCTTCCAAGTGCGACCTTCGTAATGCCTGATATGCTGCCAGTTTTGAATTGTGGAGAGCGCTACGAAGTAGGAGGGCTATAAAGTAAAGAACTTCAGTTAATTTACTGGTGACCGTAGTAAAGTTACTGAATAAGACTTCTACTGATAGCAACACCTTAGTGCTTAATTTGGCACGTTTTCTCAAATGAAATTTTTTTTAATTGTAAGCGAACAAAGGAACCTTGCCTTTTTCAGCCATTGGGGCATGATAATACTTGTTAGAGTTCAATAGTAGCTCCCTATACAGGCAATATGTGGTTAGGCGGTCTAAATCTTCCTACAGGATTTCTGTACTACGGCTACTTACTCTCATCGTGTAAACTACGCGCTCGTCTGCAAATACTCTAGTTTCATAAATTATGTTGGTTATTATGTCGTCGATATGAATGGTGTTTCACGTTGTACGAGCAAAGGAGAAAGAAAGTGGTGCACTACAGCTAGGAGAAAACAACAATATTTTTTTTTGTCTCATGTGGCGCGCCTGAGAATGTTCTTAAAATACTGCTTAATATTATTTAGCTGAATAGACTATGCAAAATATATTTTACTGACTTCTTGATGAAGTTAGTTTCGTTAAGTTGTATAGTGGGTTGAGAAGAACCGATCCAGGTTTTTGCAGCAACGTACCTCATACGTAGTCCTTCTTTGCTGCATTTAATAAAATCTCGGGAAATGCGAACACAAAAACGTGATTGCGCTCTTGCGCTTGCGTATTTTAGTGCTGTGTAACGCGGTTTGAATTAAGGTCATTCAATGCTAAATACACCTGAGTCTCTGCTCGACCATCCACGATTTTAAGAAATATTTGGTTCTTTTTTTTTTGTACTGTGCAAACAATTTGTCTTAATAAGTATATCTAAGGGCAAAAAATTTCTGCCATGTGAGAGCGCTTTGAATTTTTCAAACTGTTGTACACAACGTTTTCTTTAAAATACAATGGAATATATTTGTTTCCTTTCTGTGTTCATATAAATTTATAATCAAGGCATATGATTTGTATTTTGTTCATGTATCATAAAATTGCCGCTACAAAGTTTTTGTTTCTTAATTCGTTTTTAGCCCAAGATGCATGATTTGTGCAATTTAAAAAAAATCTATTCGGTATTCTCGAACAGCATGAAAGTTTTAATCGGCTCTCTATAATAATTACTATGGATAAATATGTTCACCCTAAAAATGAACTGAATAACGTTAAAAAGAAAGGTCCCAAAGTTCTAAGAAAGTGCGTTGTGGTGCGTATTCGCCCGCAAATTTCATACTTAGTTTTTCCTAGAAAAAACTGTAAATTACAAAGCAAATGACAACCCCTTTTATTGAAACTTCGCTCAGAAAAATTATCGCAGCATTTTTTTTTGTTTTAGTCGAGAAAAATACATTGAATTCGAAAGCGGCACAACAGGTCAATGTTGCCCTGCACTGTAACTACACTGCATAACATAGCCGTGGCACTGCTCGCCCGCTTTAAGTAGAGTCGACATCATTGCTTCCCGCGTGCTGTGTTTGCAAGAGCAGTGACATACGAGGATGGAATCAAGTGACTCGAAAGGGCATCCAGAACCGGGAATATGACCGCTCACGAGGGCCGTGTCTCAGCAACACTACTCTTTTCTTTCGCTTTTTTCTATTAATCCCTCTGCAGGCACCGACGCATTTCGCCAGGCTATCGAGTTCTGTAATATTAGTAACTTTAATCACAAAGAAGTCCTCATCCAAAACAAAATCATATTAATCATCCACTGATGCTACCAGCGCAACAAATTATGTTCTAGTGTTCTGTGAAATTGATAATAAACAATTTTTATCTGTTCATCAGCTTCAGCCGCGGGTTAGATTCGAAGGTCGCTCCAGTAATTATGGAGGATGAAATAGAAGAATAACATGATTCGATATACCATCTTTCCGAATTTTCATTGTGAGCGTTCATGCTCATGGTTTTGTGAGCGTTCACAAAACCTTAAATTGCAAGAAAAGCTGCGCTTTCCTCGTCCTTGCTTCGTAGCGTTGTCTCACTGCAAAGGACGCTTTATTAACTGCGAAATGGCCACTGGGATTGTGTTTCAGGTGGCTCGAAGTGGGTGGTTCCATAATTCTGGGTGATTGGTTGTGGTTGCGATTTTGGAGGGTATGACGTTCCAAAGGTACTCAGGCTATGAGGGATATCGTAGTGAGGGGCTCCAGAAATTTCGACCACTTGGGGTTCTTTAAAGTGCACTGATATCGCACTGTACACGGGCCTCTAGCATTTCGGCACCCTCGAAATGCGACAACCACTGCCATGATTGAACCCGCGTACTTTGGGTTAGCAGACGATAGCCGTAACCGCTAAGCCACCGCGGCGATTCCTGGGCGATAGGAAGAAAGCCGGTGTTTGTGCACGTGCCTTTATACTAGAAACACTTTTGTTTATATGATAGATGTGACTCCAGCGATAACAGTGATGAGGAATGAGGGGACGTTAGCCACGGGGCGGTCAGCCGATAACGGCTTTCGTCCTAAATTAGCAGCAATCATGGCATCGGCAAAGCAGGCGTTGAAGTCTCTGGCGTCCCGCTTCCAAGACGCAGACCATTTCATACCTTATCACGGGACAGCGCGCTCGGGATGGAAGTGCTGTGTTGTGCAGAAGAATACATTATAAAACTCGCAAGCCCGGCGAAATGCTTTGGCTCCCGCAGAGCGAAGATGAGACGACGGCCGCTGGGGCGATCATATTCGCGGACTGGATTCTTTCTCGAGTAACTTGATTCTATCCTCACATACCGCTGCTTTTGCACACAAAACAGGCGAAAAGCGATGATGCTGGCTATGCTCAAAGCGAACGAACGGCGGCTCAACGCCTGAGTGCGCAGGAGGATAGCATTTTAAACAGCGCCGAAATTGTGCTGTGTATTGAAGTGACAGTACGGGGTAACTATGAGCAAAGGTGCAGAGCTTGAATTCCAAAATTTTCTCTCGAATAAAACAGAAATACTGCGAAAAATTTTGCTGAGTGAAATTTCCGCCAAACTGGCTGTTAGTTGGGTCACTTTTTTACTTTTTACTTTTTTTAGAACACCTGACTGTGAACTTTTCTCCGGAATACGCAGCACAACGCACTTTTTTTTACAAATTTTGCTTTTTTTTCTCAACGTTATTTAAATAAAATTTAATGTAGAGATTGTTACCTGTCATTAGACATTATGGCGAGCCGATTAGCATGAATTCCGCGCAGAGTTATTAAAAAAGTTCAAAATGATGCGTCTTGAGCTCAACTGAAACAGTGAACTAAAAAAACCAGAACTATCTGCTGGCAATTTCTTAGTTTCTCATATAAACTAGAAACCACATACGTTGTTTGTAAAAGCTGGAGCGCGAAAAGGAAACACTTCTATTAGGAATTTTTTACAGACCCATGTTTTGCAATAGAATGCAAAAATCAAAGGACTGGCACATGATGGCAATGTTTTCTCGAGATTTAATAAGGAGAATTGGTTTTCACATTTAAATAAAAGGAACGTAAATTTTGTGTAAGAAATCGGAGAGATTCGAAAACAAACTCTGGTGCCTTTGGCAAAAAGAAAGACCAGTAAACGCAGCTTTCGGGCTAATGGTCCCGAAGTGAACGGCTCACGCCGCTGTTGGAATAGTGCTAACGATGCCTATTCCTTAAAGTATAAATATGCCTTGCGGAGCGGCAAATGACAGCTAACAATATGTCATTGGTTTCACACACCTGTGGTTTCAAGCATTTTTTAAATCCTTGGGCTCAAATTAGCTTAAACAATATGAATGTTAATAACAGCAAGTGTCAAGATTCATGAGGAACTCCTGAGGTGACATCAGTATAATCGGTCTTACGGCTACTGATAACTGCCAACTGTTTTCTTTAATCCATATACTACCTTATAACTGTGAATGGCTGATTACTCAATGTGCGAAGTGGAGGCTGGTTGCATAGCCAACTAAAAAATTCCGAGTATGGTCAGTCACTGGGGCAGTTAGCCGCGTATCGAGCTGACGCAGCTTAAACATTAATGTATTTCTATGTATAATAATGTGCTGCGCAGCACTCCCGGAAATAAACGTGTGACGTGAAAGTGGGCTTCTCTTTTTTTTTTATATGTCGGCGCGCACATATCCAGAGTGCAGCTTCTTCATCAGACACTCCAGGCTCCAGACTCAAATAGAGAGAGAGCCAACCGGAAAGAAATCAAACAGCCGCTTAACAGAAGAGACTTTTCCTTTTCGCTGTTTGCAATATTGCTTATTTTTGTTTTGATTTAGCGAGAAGATCTAGCTTTCTTGGCTAATTTCCTTAGGGGGCATTCGCTACCTCTGCCAGGCAATACGGGCGTCGGGTGCAGACCGACCTCACTGACGCTTCGGTTCACGTTAGGTTTTTTTCCATGGCTCGACTCGTGTGTTTGTCTCTGCTAGATCTATGGCCTATGTATGGAAAAGAATTACTTCAGAAGCCGAGGGCATTTGCTAGTGAATAGCTAAAGAACAAGCCTTTTTTTATCTATAAATAAAACATATGTCTGCTCTTTAATGAAATAAATATTGTCTTAGAACTGCATTCGTAATAAAGAATATTCTCGAAAGTGCTGTTAGTGGACCTAAATGCTGCATGCGAATCCACTGCACCACTTTACACCTTGGTTGTTATTAAGTAATTTCTTCCTTTCCTGTTCGTGTTCTTTCGTATACCCCGCACTGTTTGGGCCTTGAGTGTGAAATACAGGTATGAAATAAATATTATTTAGCAGGGAGGAGACGTAAATACATTGAAGGATTTTCCTCTGTCAGTGATAATCAGCCAAGTAAACAGTAAAGGCTTTTCCACAACATTACGCGAAAGATAGTAAGCTTGCTCAAAAATGTGAATCTTAAATATTAAAAGTGACCAACTGACAGTGTGTTTGTTCACCCTGGGTCGTTGTTGCCTTCCGTTATTAATCTTTTTCCGCTGATTTTAAGAACTTTCATACGACATGCAGCATTTAATATGTTCGAGTAAATAGCGCTAATTATGTATTGTGGAGCTGTTTCAATAGGAACTAATCAACTCTGTTTATTCCGCAAATAAGGTATATTTCTCTCTTCACACAGTGATCCTAACCGAGATTTTGTTCTGTTTCTTACGTGCAGAAATCCCACTTTTTTCATTACTCCCCAGTCTACTTTATCCGGAATCTTGTCAAGATAAAAACCTTATATGGTTTCCTCCTCGACGAGAAAGATGGTTTACGCTAATGGACGCTCAACTTATTACATTACACCTAAATTGTAACATTAAATATTTTATTTGCTCTCATGCAGTCGCAAAATGAATGATTCTGGTCTCGCTGTTCTTTGTTTCCAATTTTTAGTGTGCTGGCAAATTAGCAGTGCTTTATGTTTTAGAAACCGCTAGTTTCAGATCACTTGCAATGCTGCGGAGAAAAGTTCAAATGTTTATTTTCCCACGTATGTGATGCAACGTGGGTTATTAGACTGCAGGTATGCAAAGTGAGACTTCCTTTTTTATACACAGAGCACCAATATCTTAAGAGAGAATATATAGGGACATGTAGGGAGACATTCCTTCAATAGGGAGATATCGGGGTTATACTTTGTTCATGAGACATTGAACAAAAATAAAGACATAGCAACAATATCTTCAGAAAAAAGGTAAAGCTGCTCTGCGAGACACTGATAATATTGCAGCCATAGAAATAGCCCTCTAATGCGCTTCTAGTACCACAGTGTCTTCCAAGGGACTGACTCTTATGTAACCCAGAAGAACACTGAAGTACAAAGCCGATATCTTAGGAACATCTTTGGAAACAACACTAACATAATAGTAATACATAGATGTAGATTTATCGTAAATACGCACGTCGCAGATTTAGCTCCTGGAACCCCACATGCCTTTGTCCCGAGATATATGCCAGTGTACATTCGCTTCCGAGCAGGACGAACAGCGCTTCCCAACACGCTTCGTGAAACGCATCAGGGATCAAGTTGGACCCCCCTAATGGTTAGCGTTAAAGTGCCCCTGAAATGCTAATGCAGAAATCGGAACACTAAGGCACCCGTGTGGTCTGCGATGTCAGTGCACGTTAAAGATTCCCAGGTGGTCGATATTATTCCGGAGCCTTTCACTACGGCACCTCTTTCTTCTTTTATTCTTTCACTCCCTCCTTTATCCCTTCCCTTACGGCGCGGTTCAAGTGTCCAACGATATATATGAGGCAGATACTGCGCCATTTACTTTCCCCCAAAACCATTTATACAACACGTTTTGGATGTGCACAGGCCATAACTGGACCTTCAGTGCCTCTAGAAAACAGGGGCAGAATTTCGTTTGCCAAGGTGCCATTCAGCGCAGGAGTGCCGTGCGAGGGCGATAGCCGACAGCACTGGATCCTCGGACAAAGGATGACGCCTACAGGAGCGTAGGAGTAGAAAACAGAGTCGCTCTGCCTCTTTTAAAATGCAGACAAGTTCTTTAGCCGTTTGAAGCACAGCGCCCTGATCATACCAGTGCTTTCGTACCACTCCACTCAACTCACGTAACACTCCACCCAAAAGGAATGCTACCCAATATGCGCTATGAAATTGGACGAAGGCAGCCCTCGTTTTGCACGTGCGGCGAGAAGCTGCGGTGCGGAGGCAACGTGTAGCAATGTGCATATTTATATGCAGGAGCTGAGAAAACTGCGCTTTTTGTTATATTAATCATTTTCAAATACATGCTTTTCTGTTGAACCATATATGCCAGGAAAAATAAGTCCAGCATTATAGAACCAAAGTTTTGAATATTGAAATATTGTAAGATACTGTTTTGAAATTTCTAAAGTTGATGGTCGATTCTTGCGTCGTGTAGCAAGATCTTTCTTTTAAACTATTTCCATCACTCGCATCGAGTAGTGCAGACTGCATGTCATCAAAAAACAATAAGAACATTGTAGACTATATCAAAAACGCGGCTCGTAATCGTTACCACAAGTAGTTCACGCACCAACTTTAATAGACAACATAATGCGTGCTATATTTTAGGGCCTTTTTCATATTTGTTCGAGTTTCGTACTGTTTGTTCACCCTTGGATACAATTACGAGTGTGTACCTCCAGCAGTGCTCGCAAATGCACAATTTAACAATTCTTAAATATAATTGACTGTTACGCTGATATTATCTCTGCTTATTCAAACACACAAAAACTCGCAACAGGGCAGCCAGGTCGCCTTTTTTGTTTGTTTTTTTGTCACTGATGCAACACATGTATTTTGAGTGCTCGATTGCAAGACAGCTGGAATTCGCTCCAGTACTATTTTGTCTAAGCTTGAACCGACCAAAAAAAATAATATTTCACGCTGTCATACGCCCAATGTGTCGTGTCAGTTGCGCTGTGGCTAAAGTAATCGCGAACCAAAACGCTCGATAAGCTCTTGTGCCATTTCTTACATTATTGTGCTGAGTATTGCTGCTGTACTTTTTTTCTGTTTCGTTCATTTCCTTTTGTGTATCCTGTTCTCGTCCCATTCTCCTTATCTGACAGCAGGCTTCCTTTACCCTTTGCTTGCAAGGAATAACAAAGTCGTAGAATGTGCTGCCCACCAATGCTGATGTGACTCAGAACTAAGCATTCAAACCCTATTGTAATGCGATTGATGGCAAAGAACTTCCAATAACTAAAACAAGAACTCTAAAATGCCGTGTACCAACACGCCATGCAATGATCATTGCGCTTGCCCAATCCTCCTTATCCATATTTTTACAGGAATAAAAATGAAGTCCTCACTTGAGGCTCATACCATAGTTTTACGCGAGACACCTGCGCTTTTAAATCCGAAGAATGCTTGTTTTTCGAACGTCTTCAAAAAAAGAGAAAAGCAAAGAAATGAAAATCATACCTGCACCTACCAACTTCTCTTCACCATGATTTCCGCTTCCTGGAATCGTCCACGCCGTGCTTTACTTCAGTGGCTATTGATGTGAGCCCATGCTTTCGTTATACTAAGTCATCCCTGTCGCTATTTCGGAGGAACCGGAAGGATGAGAAGGACAGGAAATCTTTATTCAGGCACGAAAGACACCGATCGGGAGAAGACCATTTCTCTACCGCCATCGACTTGCAAAGTTGTAAGGCATGCAATAAGTTGACCTGATACCCGGAATCTTGTCGCTGAAACCCAAGAAACGCCACCGGAGAGGTTTTCTACTTTCTTTGCACCAACGTGCACATAGCAGCCTTTTTTTGTTTGTAAAGGTACTGGAATAGGCAATCGAATGCGCGGAATTGGCGCTGGGGCAACTTCGTTGTCACTGGCGGCAGCAAATTGTTGAAAAACGACTAGACGCCAAACCAGTCTTGCAGCCAGCACATCATCAATACGTGTGATAGGTAGAGGCCTACGCACTACATGTAAAGAGCGGGAAACTGGTCATAAAGGAGAAAATATAGTTAACGTTACAACTGCACTTATAGGATCAGGGGATCAGCAATCAGGGCAATAAAAAAACTAGGGCGAGTTTTCTTATGGTAACGTAGGCAACACAGTGAGGCTAGCTGTGATCATTTTGAAAAGAAGATTTCTCATACAACTGGATTAGACAAACATATGCCCACGTGGAATTCGAACGCATGCCCTATACACATTGCATCCAGTGCTTCCGCAATAGGAAACTTGAACTTGCTTGGAGCACAGGTGTTTGCAATCATGAACGAAGTAAAAGTGTTTGATTTTTATTTCTTTCAACCACTGTTTCATTGTTCCATACACATAGCCCAATAGCCCCTTATCTTTCTACGCGTGTCTGCTGAATATATTTAAAACTGCTGACATAGAGTGGACCGATTATATAAGTGGGCATACTCTGTACACCCAGATTTTTGCAGATTGATGCAGAGCGGGTAGGTCTAAACAGTTTTTGTTCCCGGTCTGATCACTCCTTGTCTATCGGCGTCTTGGACTTGGTTTTGCGTGTCGTTCTGCAAAAAAGAAGCCGGGAAATAAACCCACAGAGATGCAGCGTTAACTGAGAATTTGGAAAGAAAACAGCGAAACTATCCGGTACCAACCGAAAAACCTCATCAGTAGAATGTTGTTTTTGTATACAAAGCCTATCATGCCCGGTTACACCAGTTTACATCGCGCAACACTCAGTGATTGGTTAAAATGGTCATGACTACTCGTTCCGCGAAACTTGATGTCACATTGCGGTTCGTATTTGCGAGGAGCTACTGAAATGAACACATAGAAGACCCTGCAATTTTTTTCCTGTTTCTGCACAAAAGTTCCAGCTCTCTCCACTGACTTAAAAGATTTCATTTTAGACATTCAAAATCTTTACCGATGGTATATTATATAATACCAACAGAACACATAGCATTGTTTAACTTTTTTTGCCCTAAACAAATGTGGCGTTATTAGTTTTACAGGATGGCGGAAGTACGCCCTTAATACGTACCAGAAGAAGGGAACAGAACATTAATTGCCCCTAAAACGAGAAGGGCAAATTTTTCGCCAAGTACGTCCGGCCATAAAAGGCCTGTTGTTATTCCAGTTATTAGCTTTTCAACTAATCAAAATGATTTTAGCCATGGAGCGCGACTTGGGGAATCAATTCGTGTACGGACACCTTCGGCTGTTCATAGTGCAGGTCAAAAATTACTATTAAGGTGTGAAGTTGGGCTGAGTGGTTCTTGAATTCAATTATTTTAAAACTGTGCCAATAAGACGGGACTACAGGACGAGGACCACACAAAGCTGTGCTTTGTGTGGTCCTCGTCTTGTCGTCCCGTCTTCTTTGGGTATTGTTCATACGCTTGCTATGCTCAACTCGAGGTCATGCTTTGGGAGGAATATTCTGATCTTTTTTTTTGTCCTTGCCATTTTTTAAAAGACCCGTCTTTAATACCGAAGGTAGTGAATGGAAATTTTTGTTGGCTATTAATACCGGTGAATGTTCAAGGCGGCAACTGCCAATGATGTGAAGAGAAAGCAAGAAATTTCCCGTGAATCGTAAAGTACAACACTATATAATTTTAAAGGATCTAAATTACAGGCGACTGCTTGAACGCTATGCTGGAATGCTCACGTCAGTTTACACTTCTTATCTTTACATCTATTTTTAAATTTGTTTAGTTCTTGACGCATATTGTTCTGAACGGGGAATGAGGGTGACGGACTTATCAATGAGTACATAATGGGCTCATTTGCTTAATGCCTGACTTAGAGCGTGTTTTATTGAAAGGAAGCACGTGCTTAGAAGACAGGTCCTTATAGTTTTTGCTGTTTAAAGAGTAAAAAAGGTGATGTTCTTAATAGGCGAATGCTCACGAAACTGTGTTTGTCAAAATCTTATAACCCAGGGCGTTTACTTGTTAGTCCTGGTGGGCCAGGGCTCCTTTTACCTTAGAGAGACATGGAGCCTTGGGGATGGATAACGAACCAGATGGCTTGGCACAGATGCAAAATATATTTGGGCCATTAAACGTTTCACGAACAGTGTTCATCTCGGCGGCTTTTAAATAAACGTAGGCGATGCACAAGGGTAGTAATACAGCGTTTAATAAAGTAAGAAACAAGAAAATGGAATGTACGAACTTTTTGATTTCATTGGAGAGTAGGGAGGTTAACTTTGAGCTGGGATCCAGACTCAGCGCTTTGACAACTGCCATTGAATAGCTGAATCGAGTAGGAAAATGTCTAGTAGCTTTCAATACTCTAAAATGGTTATTATGATGATGGTCTAAACGAAGCCGACAAGCACAGTGCTCAACCCTTGCTCTAATAAGCGTTTTTGTTATACGACGTAAAACAGCAACAAAAAGTGCGTAGTGAGTATAAATGACAGCTTTTATTTGTGACCAAGTGGTAACCGGAGAAGGGTCACCAGAACATCATATCTTGTCCACAGAAAAATTGCTGACCTGAGAAAAAATTATCCGACGAAGTTTGGAATGGCTCTTGTGCACATTATGCTATAGCGCTGTCGCTGTTCCCATGCCTCTATGCCATGATAGCGGGGCCTTCGAAAGACCGCACAGCAAGGTTTACGTAGCCGGTGGCCTTAGCGTGCGCCAAGCTGGTAAGCGTAAGTCTCGCAAGCTCGGCTTTATCGTCCGGGTGATTTTGTCGCTCTGGTTCACCATGGCTCTCGGACAAGTGTTCACCTTAGTGTGGCGAAAACACCTTTCATGCTTAGAACAGTTATGCCTATTAACTGTTGTCATACAGAAAAGTCCGTAAGGATTTCTTGCCCTACTATTGAGTAAGCGAACAGGTTAAAGCCGGGGAACGCGCTTATACATCGTGTTGACAAAGGTGTGTTTAATCTCTATTGCAAAACCCTCTGCCGCTGGGGCCAGCGTCGCAGCGCCATACCTGATAATGAGCCCAGTAGGACACTTTATACTGGCACCGCGCATACTGGGATTCAAACGGGGACACGGCGTTTGTTGGCGGGCAAAGAAAATGTGCCTAGATTTAAAAAAAATAAAAAGTCATAAAGTATTTGACATAGAGTAAAGGAAACTAAAAAATAATGACCCTTATATAAAGTTCTTTGCAGCTGGACATAAACCAAGCACCTTAGGCCTATCTGTCGAACACGTTAACCACTAAGCCACACCGGCAACAAGTGTAACTGCAATATTTTAGTACTTTTCAATCTCTACTGACTGAATAATACATCGCCGATGGCTCAAATGATAAAGGGAATTAAGTTGCGGCAGCGGCTATAAGATTACCGCTGAAGGAACACTGAAGCTGCTAGCCGGCACTCGAGATTTGCCACTGATATTCAGAATCTCGACGCGCACAGTAGTTTGAATGAAATCTCTTCGAAATGACAATTTGCACAGCGTTGGTTGTTTGGCTGTGCTCTTTTACCGCTCACTGAATTTTCGCTAGACACAGAGCTCCGGCGGAAATCTTTCTGGCATATTGCGCGTCGTAGCTCCACAACTGGCTTACGGAGCAGCGAAGGCCAAATTTTACATCCAGCGAAGCCTCGTAAAGATGTCAGCACATCAGGAAGCGTTGCATGATCGACGGCTTAGCAGTTGGTCCTTAGGGCAAGAAAGAGTCCACCAGTGAAGAAACACACAGGAAATACCTCACACAGGTGCTATGTGTCCTTTTCCTTTTTACACACTGGTTCATGGTTCGGCAGACAATTTCTTTATTGTTTCATTATTTTTGCACCGTTGATTCCACTTGGCCGGTGTGGAAACAAAGCAAGCGTACTCTCCCTATTCTGTAGACCTCGTCTGTAGCCTGCGATGAAGCTACCTGTGCATATTTTGGCGGTAACCAGCGTATTTCAGTCTCTTCAAGCATAGGTTTCTAGTTTGTGACGCCAAATTTTTGCCTCTCACTTTTCTGTAGCATTTTGTTCTCCAATGCCCGATAAGGGTCAGCGCTACGCCGATTCCGCTAACTTAAGAAGGAACGACTCACCCATCCAAACACTCAAAGCAACCAGAAATTGCACTCAATTTCTATTCTGTTGCAAATTGAGACCCCCCAAAAAACGGTGCTTTTGGGTACAACATTGTTCATGTACCCGATGTCTCAGCTCCCATTTTTCAGACTGCCGGCTATTTCCAAAATGATGCTGGGAATGGAGCGGTCTTAAGCGTTAAACACTTGTTACAGTGCCATGTATGATGCACCAGTAGCAAATCCAGCTTGACAAAGCAGACTCCAGTGCTTATCTCCATCCAACCAGCGAGAATAATGTCTTCCTATCCAAGCTGCAGTGAACTTCGCTTACGACCAGTGTCCTCAGCCAAAACCAGCACGATAAATGTGCAGCTCTCATGTTGGAAAACTCTGAACGACGCTGTTTTTTGCATTAAAGCTGTGTGTTTGTTTGCAGCCCTCGGAGATGGCACCAGGTAAGAACACAATTCGCCAGATTATAATATAGTGCATTTTTACACAGGTGATAAAGGGCGGTTGAATTCGTTGTTCGTGCTGCTGCCGGTTGTTCTGCTCTTCCTGCAAGAAAATTATTTTTTGGCTATTTATTTTCAATCGTGATTTTTACTACCTCAAAGCATTAGCTTCAAGAAAGCTAAACGCTCTACAAGTTGTAAAAACTGCTTTCTATTTTTCATAAAACTGGCGGTTTCTTTTGCGTATGCGTTGCAGCTTGGCTTCGCTTGGGCACATGTACACTTAAGTATTAGTTCTCTCATCTAAGAAAGACTTCACCAGATTCATCCTCTGCAATTGTAAAAAAGAATTCTGAGTTTGAGCCGCGTTTGTGTATGTCTCTATATTTATTGTCTCCTCTTTAAGCAGCGCGTAGAAAGCAACTACAAAAAACTAGACGAATCTTTAAAATTGAGTTACTGCCTACCGGGTGGCCCAGGAAAGTCTTTAGCAGCGTTGTAACAAATAAAACTTTAGTGGCACTGTTGCAGCGCCTGGTGTAATATAGTGGCAAGCTGGGCTAGTTAGTGGATGTTCATCGTCAAAATGCGGTTACTGCGGTATTAAATATAGACACCAGAATTAGAAGTGGCAAAGACTGCGTGCGTCTCTTAATTTCTAACGCATTAACCGCATTTTTAGGATGAACATCCACTGGCTAGCAACTATTGCCACTCCACTGCACCAGGTGCAACCAGATTGCTACTGAAGTATTATTTCGTAGTACGCCGCTAAAGATTTCCCCTCCATGCATGGCTAGATCGCTACCCCCTCCTGCATATGGGTTTCGTCGTGCTTAAGGAGATAGAGAGAGAGAGAAAGATAGAACACGCTTTTCATCGAACTTCTTTTCTTGATCTCATCGAATAGCAAACGGACAGTCCCTAGCAATTGTACAGTTAACAGCTCCTTCCCTTTCTACCGCAACTGCATTCGGAGGGGACATGGCTGCCGCCAGCAATGTTTCTGTATCAAAACCATCTTCGCGGTACTCAATTTCTCCTGGCCCGCGATGACACTACTAATGTAGAAATTTTACAGACAATGGTACCTGATGAAGGACAATACAATAAAATGAAATTAGAGCAAGACTGAGTCAGAATGTACAGCCGTGGACAAAAGTTCAGGGGGAAAATGAATGTCTGGGTAATGCGGCAAAGCAGGGAAAGAACACTCGAGGGTCATGAGGGCACATGCGTGCTCGATACACTTGAACAAATTTCACCTGATTGCCAATGGAAGCAAAACAGAAATCATTCTTTCTCTCTGCGAATCCGCATCTTGCAATTTTTCGTCCATGGGTGTAAACATCTGCACGCTCTACACGACAGCCAGTATGAATTAAGGTGTTTTCGCTGCTGGGCACAAGGAAGGGAAAGGGGGTCATGAGGATCGCGCTACTATCATTGCATAGGCACGCACTTTGTATGCGACATGTATATATATGTTTACCTTTCCTGAGTTTAAATTTTCTTTCGGCCTTTTCTTATATCTGCCAGGCGGCAATGACAGTGCCCTGATTCAAGTTCGATCACCTCTTAGCGCTCAGGTTCGAGGTGGGAAAGGAAAGAAGTGCTGTGTTTTTGCGTTCACAGGCCCTGCAGAATGCAAGGGTAGTAGTGATACTGATAGGGTTGTAGAAAAGTAAAATTGCCTTGAAAAGTGTGCACAAGGGAGCGGTGCAGACTGTTTTCGGAAAAAGGCGCTAAGGTAGAGACGTTTTGCTGGAGAAATTAGGAATTGCTGCTGCCGACATGACGAACAAATGTATCTGGGCGAAATCTGTTCACAAAAGCAAAAACCACGGACAAAAACAGAGTACAGGGGTAATTCCTTCTACAACCATGCAACCGCGCCAGCAGTTAGTATCATCTTTCAGTTTTCCAGACACAGAGAGGATGAGGATAAAACATTTATTTTCCTGGACCCTCTGTACATTGTGGTCGGAGAGGTGAGGCGACAGGCTACATTAATGATATGTACTGTTCGTGAAAGCTTGCCATTTTCGAGAAATTTTTACTGCGCTATGCTTTCAATCGCCCCCTGCGCAGTAAAGGATTTTTAATTTTTAAGTCCGAAAATCTCTTTAAAATCAATGTGCAGTGTTTAGAAGAGTGCAAAAGGTCAGATAATCTAATATGGAGTAGTTTGAAGCAATCTAGCAAGAAACATGCTCTCCTTTTGCCATATTCCTTAACGAAGAACATTCGTGGCGTCCTAATTAAGCACTAGCTCTACGGGAACCTATGCTTATGTTAAATATTTTCATTAATGTTGGTCATTCTCACCGTCTTTTGTTCTATAATAGTTACTGTTCTGATCAGATTAAGAACAAATTATATTTTACAAAACATCCTGGTGGGATAGATTACCATGTAAAACAAGTCAGTAAAACACAGGAGGCAATATTGATTGCGCTTCTTCGTTCAGTTATCTGAGGGTCATTTATGCCCTTCCAACTGGTTCTGTATAGCATTCACTGAGTCATTTTATTTTGTTTACCGTATACGTTCTATTTTGTTGCGCTGAACAGAGCGCAGAAATAGGCTCAAGAAAGATTTCGTGCTTTAGTGGATAAAAAAGAAACATTCTGCGCAGTTTTTGTTGGCGACAGCGAGTAGCAGCTTTGTCCGACTTTTCTCTACCCGCTTGTTGTTATTGTCCATTTCTGCACGCGGGGCAGTAATCCCAATCATAATATTTACTCTGCAAGCGCCCGCTCATGACAGAAAGTGCGGTCCCTCTTGAGCCCATCTAAGGATTAGCCGTCGAGTGCCCAGCTAGCGGCCTGCCCAGAAAAGCTTTCGTGTGTCCGATCACGTTTACCACGCAACGTTGACGCTTTGCAGCCTGCACTACCAGCAGGCAGCCCATAACCAAGAAGGGAAAGCTCCTTGGCGAAAAGGGGTCCGCTCTGAAGCGTGCAGTGGCTCAAAAGAGATGACCACTTGTGCATTATAAGTTAGCGAGACCCAGGTACGCGCCTACTTCAGCTTCACATGAAGTGAAGGCGCAACCCATTCACCGAGGTAGAAATGGCACATGGATGAGTGCTCCAGCTCATGGAAGATTAATTATTCACCTCCACTTTAGTTCATTTAAAGGAAGCGCCGACACATAAAGCCCTTAAACAACGCACATTTTAGACTTTTGGCGGTATATTTTAGCAGAAAAATTATTTTCACCTGCTACTACCGCACTGACGTTCTCTGGGAGATTGAATACAGAAAGAATGTTTAACAATATGCAGAACGTTTTGTTCTCTACTGCCCTATATTCTTGCCTTGCTACTTTCGATAAGTTTTCTCTCCATTTTGAGCGTGGGTAATTGGCAGCGCACTATAATTTTGAGTCAGAGATGTAGACGTCCGTGAAAAGACAGTGGCTTTAAATCGTGTTGTCTTTATCTTATTAGACGCTTCAAGACGTTTGGTAATGGAGGTGAAGTTAACATACGGCTTTTGCTATTCAGGTTTCTTAAAAAAAATGAAGGCAGTTCCTCAAGAAAAGAAGAATGAAGGCAGTATGGCACCACAAGGAAACAAGCACTCACTTGAACAACAAATGAAGAGTAAAAATCGAAGGAGACGATGTTTTGGGACCATTGCAGGTTCCCTGTTGATATGTAAAACGAATAACAGAACCGTTGTATTTAAAATTTGTGATGAAGGCACGAGGATGTTTATGTTTCAGGCACAGGCCCATTTGTTCGGTTAACGGTTGCGTGGTTGATTGTATATAAAGTGATTTATGAAGCAGGCACAGTGAGAATGCATTATTAGTGGTTATGGCTGTAACTGCATCCCAGCTGATAGTGTCTGCGCTCGTATTGTGGTGCTCTATTAAGTCTTCATCGCATCGCAGGGTTTGACGCCAGTTTCTGTTTATTACTCGGGGCTATTTTGACCGCTCATGCGGATACCTTCGCGCATCATCAATCGTAGTGAGTTTTTCCTGTTAGGCTAGCTTTCTTGAATTTTTGCTCGACCGCAGTCAGAAACGAAGGGTGCACCAAAGTGTTCCAGCTTCAACGGGACTCAATACCTAAGCTATGATGCGATTGCGTAGGGGTAGTTGAACCCTGAGCACACTTTCAAGATAACGGCGTGAACTAAGTTTGTGTGCCATAAATATTTTTAAGCGGGAGTGATTGTTCGACACTACATTTGTTTTCTGGTACATGCTCATGTAGTGCTGCACACAAAAAAAAAACTAGCGGAAAACGAACTCTGAATTTCACCAAGGAGATTTGTGCCTTCGCGGAATACAGTATTTTGAACGCAGAACTACCAGAAAACTCAGAACAATTTCATTCTGCATATCGACACACTCTGATCATCTCCGCGAATCCACGACTAAATATGATGGCGAAATAATCATGCGAGTCTGTGGCTCCGCAACGCTGTCTTTCCAATACGAAGATGATGAAAGGGATCCGAAAAGAAGCTTACTTGGAAAACTGTAGGCTCACCGGCTGCATTCCCTGAGATGAAATAATTGGGCGGCGGATGTCAAGAATTTGTACTGTCACTGGAGTTATCAACCTAGAAGACGATGGAGCTGAACTAGATCTTAATACATTGTGCCGCCAGCTACGCCCGATTTTGTGCGAGGTGAAAAAAGCTCTATGACGACAAATTAAGAAATACTAAACGGCGCAAAAAGTGAGGATCTAGAATTTGTTCTCTGATATATCCTAGCAGTGTTCGCTAATATGCTTAGCGGCATCGCACCAAGTTGTGATTTACTTTCGGGCATGACGAAACGCGAGGCCGCTTTCAGCTGTGTTAGTGTTGTGATGTTATTTTTCTGATCCTCGGCGCTACTTCGGCGGCCATGTTACCTTGAATATGTAAACGAATTAAAATTCCTTCCTTCTGTAAGGTTTATTGTGCAAGTTTAGAACTGTCTGCTTGTCGTGATGTTTACGTAGAATGAGTGGCGATCGGACCAACGTTGCGATTTTTCGGGCAAAAAGAACTGCATTTCCTTCCTATCCCGTTAGGTAATGTTGACGACATTGGATGGCGAACATCAATAATATCTCTTTTCTCAGGAGGTTTGTTGTCCAAAGACAAAAGTGTGTGCTTGATATCAGGTTAATACACAATTGGTGGTCACCGGACCTAAGTTGAGACTTTTCAGAAAAAATAACTGCGTATCTTTATCAGCTGTTTTGAAACTAATTGAGCCTGAAAATATTCCGATCGCATTCGTGCACCCGTAGAATGAACGTAACTGCTTGAGGGGGCGTTCTTAGCGGTTCGTAAACATTGACCGGCAGTTGCTGTACTTCCTGATCCGAAATTTGAGCGCTGCTTTATAGAACGATACATTTAGGCGAAACCTTGGACGGCGCTTAAATTATCCCTAAGACTGCAGTTCAAAGCATTGCCACTTTGTCGCACACGGACTCTAAACTATCGGAATCAAATAGCATCCTTCGGTGGGAAGAGCGGCGCGGTGCAACTCTTGCCCGGTTGCGGCGACCTATGACGTGTTTGGGGCTCCCTTCGAGAGCGCGTTGAAAAGCGCTTGTCTCACTATTTCAAGGAGAATGCTCTATTGGCTACGGACTGGGAATTTTTATTTTTATTTCTTTTTCTGGCACACTAATAAATGGTTCAAGAAGAGACAGTGAAGCCAAAGAGGACCAGACATCGTTTACAGCACGCCACAAGGCACGTGGCCCCTCATTTAGAGAGCCCTTGCCCATTACCATCATAAACGATGAGGAGTTCACAAATGGCCGATACAGACGCCCACGCATGGACTGCATGACAGTCAGACGGGCGCTTCGTGGCTGACTGAAACTGCAACTTGGCGTTTCGGGGTAGATCTAACGGTGATTTAACATAATCATCCACGCATCTTTGCGGCAATTAAGAGGCCCAAAATGTGTGCTGAAGGAATCGCCTGTCTAAGCCAAAGTAGTGCGTCGTTTTGGGGGCTATTTTAGATGCTACCGTATCCATCCCAGTCGCTCATGCGTAGGTGATTGCGGTGTACGCTCTAAACATGACGGCTATTTGTAAACATGTTTGTGAAGTCATTACGCAACAGCAGGCACAAACTGATCGCCGCTTATTTCGCCTATCCCCGCTGTATACCTCTCCTCTAACTGCGAACTTACGCTTTTGCATTTCAATGCCCCCCCCCCCCCCCCCTTTACTGCTTTTTCATTCTCGCCGTAGTTCCGTCCTGTCCGTGCTTTCATGTTGTTACAGCTTAGCGGTTCACCGTGCGTTTCGCTTTGCCATAGTAATGACGGTTACGCCCACAATGACGGTGTCCATGCCAGAAACGGACGGATGAGAGCTGCACTCTAACAGCCGATAAATACGGCAGGTTTTACACATTTAACTCCCATTATCGGCAAACTCAGGCGAACGTCGTTCGCAGTTGACGGAGAAAATTAAGCCGAACCTGAAGAAGAACGCGAACCCGATCCTGGAGAGGAGCATGAGCGGCAACGTGGAAGAAAATATGAGGCCCATCTTCTGCGAATCTCTGGGAAAATGTTCCTTCTTTATGAAAGAAAGCAACAAAAAAAAAAACTTGCCATACGTACAGACTCGAGCGCCGGTAATTCAAGGAGATCAGCTTCGCTTCTCGATATTTTTAACAGCTGGGCCAATACTGCAGCCTGTTGAGCCACCTATTTAATTGGCTGTGTCTCATGCTGACCTTTCGGCATCGGCTTCTTCATTGCATTTCATCCGTTCGGAATGCACCTCGCAGGGTTGCGAAGGACGCTAAGAGAAAATTTGGCTTTAAGGAAAGGAAAATTCGCAGAAACTGTCTCACAGCTCAGGGCACATCTCCTATTTGCAGTGAGTATTGGAATGAAAAATAAAGTCAAAATACATTTAAAAAAATAAATGCGGTAATGGAGGCTTCTGGAATAGTTTTCACCACGTGCAGTTTTTATCATGCAGTGAAAGTGCAGAGCGCACGAGTATATCTGCGTTGCGCCTCTATCGAAACGTGGCTCAGCATCTGACCACGCTAAGGATTTAACCACCGTGGCGGGTGCCACTTAGCAAGCACCTTTACGTCTCTTCACACAGAGAAAAGGATGCTATGCATCCAGCGAGAGATGTTGAACGCGCTTTCAAGTGCGCGAAAAGCGCCTGTATGCAGTGGTTCTTAACCAATGGGTAGCGACCTGCGTGACCATTAACGCTCAACTACTGCTCGACCGCAGCCACATTTTTTGCTGTTTAGTCGACGGAGCGTCGGAGTCCGGCTGAGCGAACGTCTCAGCATTTGGTTGGCATGTGCTGGTGCCACTTTATCTTTTTCCGCATGAGGCGAGCGCCCGTCATGCTAGGCGCCGCACAGAAAAAGCTATGAAGGTAGCCCAGCGCGCCTAGGGTGGCGGTGAGAAACTTTTATTGAATTGAAGGCTGATTTGGGGACCTGTCCGCGTGGACAGGGTGCACAGCCCAGGGCGCCGATAGCTGCAGCTAAGTGGCTGACGAAGACTGCTCTTCAAGACTCGAGTGTAACTAGCACCATCTGTAAGCTGTCCTACAAAACTACGCTTTTCCTGCTGTGCATTCTATGCTTTCTTCACGGGTGAATGGCACAGGGTGTGGATTTTTTTTACATTAGTCGCTTCGTATAAATAGCACGACTATTTTTCAACCAGTGAAGCGTGCTTGCGCGGAAACAAATTTTATTTTAATTTTTACAACCATATGACAAGCTGCTCACATGTTCAAGCGTCCGTTTAGCCTATCTTGCCTTCTTCAAAAGCCTACTGTACTCGACGAAAACTCAGCGGAACGGCTAGAAGGATGATATTTCGGGTATTATATTTAGCGAATTCATTCCAAACACCTCATTACTGCCCAAGTAATAGCTCAGCACTTGTCTTTGAGAAGTCATGTAGTTTTCAAGTTAAACCGGGTTTGCTAGGGTTTCTGTTTCTGCCAGCAGCACTCACTTGTTTTGCAGTGATGCCAGGGTATTGGATATTTATACTATACGCTGAAAAGAGGAAAACGAATACGAAGCTATGGGGCTCGCTTGCTGAGTTTTCCGGTAGGGGAGGGTTCAGCGAGTAATTTTAGGCAAGCGCGAAATTCGGAGAAGCCGTACGATGAGCGATTCGACTCCCGTCGCCAACAGAACGCATCGAGTGTAGTGGTGTCTGTCGACGCGTCCGTGGGTGCCAGGCTCATCTGTATGATAATTAAAAGGGAAGCGAAGCGAGACGAGCCTTCCACTAACAGCTGTTCAGTTTTCTCTCATCGCAGACCAGGCCACCCGTTATGAAAATTTTGTGCTTTATTTTACTTATCGTTACACAGTTCGCTTCCAAATTGCTCAGAGCCGCGGTGCTATAGCTATCGCTTTTATTTCTGCAGCAGAACGAATGGCCCACAGCATACGCAGATACTTCATGCTATCGATAAACCTCTCTGCCGCTCAACACTCCGCACTGTGGCCGATCATTCAGTAATAATGTGAATGCGATACCCTTACTCTAGCTGTGTTAGTACAACGTTTTACTTCCGAAAACAAAAGGTGCTAAAAATGAGCACCTCTCTAGAATACATGGGAGAGCTGATTACTATATATTTATTAAACGACGCTGCTGCCCTCCTCCCTAAAGAAAAGCAAAAAAACTTTGTATTTATTTCGGCCTGTTGCTATTAGCGGAGAAAATTATCTAGCCGAACGAGCATAAGTTATCAGAGATAATACTGGCAAAAAATGCGGCTAGTAGGAGACGCCGTGCATGAAATATAGTATATTGTACGTGAAACCCATTTACTTTGTGGACAGTACCGTCAGATATGGATTTGAAATAATATGCTTCGACCATATTACTTAGGCAAGAGATCTGTATTTCTTCCTTAACCTTATTAACCCTCCAACGACTAACCTATAACATGTTATAGGGACTGTATATATGTCTCTAATTGTAATTGATCCCCGCAGAACTACATGAATAGGTAAAAGAATAGAAGATGCGGAAACGGAGGTGCAGGTGGCCCGCAGGAAGGTAATTCTTGTAAAAGCTGACCCTACCTGAAAAAAAACATCAGCCTAAATAATTTGGGGTCACATTGCTTCACAGGCAGTGCAACTCAGAGAAAGTCAAGTGAACTGGAGCGCAAGCACCGATTACGTGAATATACGTAGCGTCACGCCCATGAAGCGGAGCAAAATCTTCAGCGAGAAGATGAACCTGACGTACCAAACAAATCAAGCTTTAGCAGTACGGCGTGGAACAAAGCAATCTTTTCAAGGTCAGGGCATATTTTTCCGTAGACACGCGCTTTTTTTTTGTTTCAGAAAAGCGGTGATATGAACACTGTATAAAATCGAATTTTTCAATTTGTGCCGACATTTACTGATGCCACGCTCTGCACCGTAAGGGAGGTTTCTATATCACCGCACAGCATGTACATAGATAACTAAATCCCAAATAAGAAATCACTGAAGCAGTATCAATTTGCACAGTACGTTCTGCTCAATTGGCTGCGGAGTACTACTCGACGGAAGAGAAAAATTATACTAGACGCTAAAAAATGTGCAGTTTTTGGGCGATTAGTGTCGCTGCGGTTGAGGTAAACCGAGCAGGCGTGAGCGAGACACGAGAGTAGCAGCACAAAGAGGGCGGGGAACTTTTCAGCGGCTGAAAAGTTTCAGCCGTGGAAGGCATCATTACACCTTTTCACTATATTATCGTGTTTAGAAAGTAATAACATTTTCGAAAATTCTTTTGATGCTGTAAACAAGAAGAGAGTGTGAGTTACGCTAGCTTTCGAGGCGCGCCACAGAGGGACAGAATGATTTCACTTGAGGCTTATCGGCAGCAATTCCTACATATTTCTGATTTTTTATCGAGAGGTAAACGTCATATTTAGTGCTTTTTGGACACAAGTTGTGTATAATAACTGTACATACTACTTTATAGTATCTATATTTACGGCAGCCAGAAAACTCCTATAGACATTCTTAATCACGAGTAAACAGTACGACTTCTATTTTCCAAGATAACAATTTTTGTATAGTTGAACATTTTCTGCGATGAGACATTGGTATGTTCAACCGCCTAATATATTAATAAATAAATCTTATACGATAGCCCTAGCGGCGGCCATCCGGTGCTCAGCACGCAACTGACTGCTGCGATGGCAGCCACCGCCATGCCGAAACGCGTTATATCTATTCGATTTAAACGCCAAAACAACAAAATAGGATCCTGAAATTGATTTATTTTCTTGCAAATTCTTATTTTTCACGTGAATCTAAATATTCGTCTTAACTATGTCATGCCAGTTGACAAGAAGTTATTGGACTTACGGATATGCAAGAGAGCAGCTCTTCTGATTGCGCATGTGAAATTTTCGACAAGTATTCTCGGTGTCCCTCTTTCCATGGTTAGTAACACAACGCCTTGTGTAGGCAGAAGTCCTCTGACCCTTATACCTTTGCTCCTTCCCAGAAATTTCCGTATACATGTCAGTGTGTTGGTGTAGCTTATCAAATCTGTGGGAAACTGAGGGCACGATGGCCAAGTAAAACTCTAATTTGGGCGAGTTGGTTCATGTTGAAAGAACAACTGGTAATGGCGCAAGAAACGGGGACACAGAAGGCACACAAAAGACAGGACTGACGCCAACTCAGACTTGCGTATCTTGCAGACGTGCCCCCAAGATGGCTGCAGAACACAGAATAATGACTGAACCTCCAAAGGAACTATTTTCCGTTTCAAGCAGTAGGAGACCACTCGAAAGTGGCACGTTGAGACGGCAATCAGGTTCGGACACGTAATGGCAGGTTTGGTGCGTAAACTTCGAAAGAGGAAAGGGCCCATTGTAGGAGAAATATGGTCAAGTAAAACTCTAATTTGTAATTTGGGCGAGTTGGTTCAGGTTGAAAGAAAAACTGGTAATGGCGCAAGAGTGGTCTCCTACTGCTTGAAACGGAAAATAGTTCCTTTGGAGGTTCAGTCATTATTCGGTGTTCTGCAGCCATCTTGGCGGCACGTCAGGCGCGTCTGCAAGATACTCAAGGCTGAGTTGGCGTCAGTCCTGTCTTTTGTGTGCCTTCTGTGTCCCCGTTTCTTGCGCCATTACCAGTTTTTCTTTCAACAAGATTGCCACTTCGGTGTTTCTCGTTGCCACTCTCTCTTATCTTTGATTTCTCTTTGAAATCGTTGAAAAACGTTACATGATACGCGTGCCCCACGCAAACAGACTCAGAGGTATGGAGGACCGTCTTAACAAGTGAAAAATACCCCCCCCCCCCCCCCCCATAAAAACTGGCCTCTGGTAAAGCCGAAAAATGCATCTGTTTAATTTCCCGATGATGAATTCAAAAACTCAGAGGGCTTTAACGTAGTTCAACGTGGCAGATGTGCAAAAACAGGTGTTTATTCTTCACTAATAGCTTTAGTGGGTTAATGCCCATATATGCAGAATTGGTAATTCTCAACTTAACGTTCCTTACGTCGCGGCGAGTCACCTTAGCATTACCAGCGCTGTGGCGCAGCGGTTATGTTATGCGCCACTACGCTGGCAGATGGTTGTTCCCATCAAAGTCACCGGTAGGAGTTCTGAGACCCATGTTGCTCTCCCTGGGGCACCTCTCGCCACCAATCATGAATTTATTAAGTGCCACCTGCAGGGCACGTTGTGTGACCCCACAAGGTTAAGTTACCTAGGTGGTGCGACGTCCTCCTGGAATTAGCTACACCTTGCGCGACGTTCCTCCGAACACACCAGAGCTTACCTTAAGTAACTCGAGTAAGCTCGGGTTACTTCGGAGTACAAGACAAAATTCCAAGATTGTCGATCGGGGTACGTATATCTCGAGTAGTGCTTTCGCAAAGATGACGTTATGGGTAAAGGCTGTGTTGCACCAGGGAATACTTCGGTGCAATATTCTTCTTGGGCTGCCGAATTATTGAGCTGATGGAAATTTTGGAGGCTGATATGTTCAGACCTTTGCTCTTGTATGGTAATTCGACCAACACAACGAACTCATTTTTGCAGGATAAATGCACCATATGTACTTTGTCCAGTGCCTACACCGCGAAGATCAAGGAGCAGGGAGGGGGAGCAATATTTTGCACAACCGGTAAATTTCGGCGACAAACCACATGCCACCCTTCCTTGCACGATAGAAATGCAGAAGTGGCGCGTTTGCTTCTAAGCCGCCAACGCGAGGTTTCCTATGAGCCTCTCAAGTTGGTGCCTCTGAAGTCTCGCATGCTATTGCAAGTTCTTTAAGCGGGCATTGTTTTGTCGCCTTTGGTCTCACATCCTTTCTTGCATATAGTGTAGTGAGGTAGAAAATTGCCGCTATAAAGGTGCACTAAAGAGGATTCTGAGCTCGTCTTTTTAACGCTGGACCTCGATCTGCACGTTTCAAACATTCTTAGCAACTTCGAATCATTGTCCTGTGCAGCAGGCTTCTCAATTAAATCGAATAAAACTTCCGTCTCCCGCCTTTTTTTTTTAAATCACCTCCGAAAAGAGGAGGAGTCAGCCAACAGGTGGAGTGCCGTTCAGCCAGCCGCGTGGCAGCTTGCCGCTCTGACATCCAGGGAGTGATACGTAACGATCGCCGAAAGCAAAGAGCCCACATGCATTTTTATTTCTGTGAGCCTAATTTGCCCCTATGTAGTCTGCGACTTAAACTGTTTAATCACAGAACCTTAAAAAGTAAATAAAAGTGAAAATTAAGCCGCAACGCGACTGACTGAAAGGAACTCTACGCTTTGGTTGACTCTTCTTCTTTTGGGAGGTGGGATAAAAGATTAAAAAAAAGGCGGAATACGGAAAGTTTACTTCGAACAATTAGAGAAATCGGCCACACACGACAATAATTAGAAGTCACTGAGAATACTCGGAAAGTGTATATTGAGCTCCCGCGATAAAAACAAGATATAAGATTCCTCGTTAGTGCGCCTTAAACTACGATGAACAACGGGAAAGATCACTAAATTTTGTACTAGCAAGTACTAAAAACTTGAAAACACTGAACTCGCAGAATCAAATATCGAACTTTCTACTTAGAGCTGGTGTGTTTTATTAAATTTGGCTTGTTTCTTAACAGTTTTTCAATTGGGGACATTATTCATTTAGTGCAGAGAGGTATGCAAATCGGCTTCACGCCTGGAGGAATACAGGTGCGTTGGTGACTTCATTAAGCGCGGGCTAAAGCGCCTAATTTTTACAAGCATGAGAGGCTGTCTCTTTCCTGTACGACGCATTTGCTTGCCAATATGTGCCGGCCCTTGCTAGCGCACCCTAATTAGGAAGTTATAGTGGTGCCTGAGAATTACTCAAGGGCGTATTAAACTGCTTCCTAAAAATGAATAGGAGCGCGACTATCCCCTTCGACGCTGTAATAATTGGCATGTAGATAAAGCAAAGAAAACATGAGTTTTAAACAAGCCCAACAGATGAAGTGGCTTCGCCTTCGAAAGCCCTTTTGCTGATTCAAATAGCAGATCTTGTGAGTAAGTTTGACCGAAAAGAATCGAGTGTCAGAATATTTTGAAGAACTAAATTCTCAAAATTATTTGAGCTAAGACTTGAAACCACCCCTTAGCCATTCTGTAAATTTAAAACAAGTACCTACGGTACGTTAAACCCCCATGAAACATACACTAAACAGATTTACTCCTGTCGATTACAGCAGTAATGTTGAGTCCCAGGAAGACGCGGGGGCGATCCCGGCCGCGGCGGTCGAATTGTGGTGGACGCGGAATTCCAGAGGCCCGTGTGTTGTGCGATGTCAATGCACATTAAAGAACCCCAGGAGGTCGAAATTTCTGAAGTCCTTCACTGCGGCTTCCCTCATAGGCTGGGTCGCTTTTGGACGTTAAGCCCCAATGAATCACAAGCCAAACAGATTTACTCAGGTCGTTCAGAGCAGGAATGTTGAGTCCCCGGAAAACACGGGTTCGATCCCGGCCGCGACCGTCGTATTTAAATGAAGGCGAATTGGTAGGGTTCGAGTACCCTGCGATGTCAGTACACGTCAAAGAACCCCAGATGGTTGAAATTTCCTGAGCCATTCTCAGTTTCGTCCCACATAACCTGACTCTGTTTGGGACAGTAAACGCCATAAACCAAACCACGTTCAGTCATAATTGTGCTGATCAAGAGTCTACAACCTGTGTAAATATAGTAAATAAGAATTCAGTGTGCAACGTGCCTCATAAAAGAAAAAATGCTCTAGAGCACTGCACTCTGCTGCATTTGAAAAATAGGAAAGTACTTGCGTTTGAACGTCAGCAGCTCTTTTTCGCAAGTTATCGTCACGTGACACTTATCACGTGGCACTTATCACGTTGCCCTTGGATTGCGTCGGCAATTTTTTTTTTCTGCAAGTAATTGTTGTCTAAGATCAGTACACATCCTCAAAACATTTTACCGACGTACACACCACAACGCTTTCAATTCGTGCCACTCTAACATGCTTGAACTCATAAAGCTTCGTGGCGTATGCGTTGGTTGCCTGCCTGGCATACAGAGGGTCTGGGTTGTGAACCGCATTGCCGGCTAATTTATTTTTGAATGCTCATTTTCGTGCGGACACGCCCTGATGACATGCTGTGTCGACATGCTCTTCTGAGAGATCCTGTACACGCCACCCATTATATGCGAAACGCTTTCGCATTAAGAAATTAACTATAACTCACCCACCCTCGCTTGACTCTCTTCAATAGAAAAAAACCACAGAGAATTATGGGAAAAATTATGTTTCACAAGAGCGGTTTTTTGCACCAGTCTGCAACTAAACTCATTTATTCTCTACCTCCTAACAAGAGAGAAGTGATATCTTATCCCTAGATTGGGGTCACGTTAGTAAATGGCGAGCACTGAGAAGGAAAATGAAAAAACTCAGACGACTAACTACAGAAAAGGGTATATTCTCTGTCATGTCTGAGGGCCGGAAACACGAGCTGTAGCTATGCGATTTAGCAGTATTCAGCCAAGTTCAGCGAAATATGAAACTGGCGTGTTATGAAAACCAAACTTTTCGGACGCATTTTGGCGAAGACCTCTAATACGAAAGAACGAAAAGGCGTTCTTTATACCATGTCGAAAGCAACGAAATCAGCGCACATGCAGAAAGCCATCAGCCTTAGTTACTATATCTTTGGAAACGTAGCGCGCGTATAACATCCACGTGCATTCTGCGAAATGTAGAAATATTATCTTCCTCAACCTCGTAATACGACGCCGTCATTATTCTTTCGTCTCGCTGCCACTGCGAAGCCGGAATCATGTTTCATTTCTGCGAACGCTATTCGCTCCCAGGCCCACGCCTAAGCCTGATTCGGAATGCTGTGTAGGCAGAGTCACTCATGTGTCGCTGACCCCCGTCCTTCTCTCCTCCCCAGCATTAAGTCCGTGAATGTGAAGCGGGGTGACAACAGAAACTTCTGTAGCGGAGTCATTTTGTTGACTGAACAAAATTTCAGTTTGTTTTAAAACAAGGTCGACACAAAAGTTCTCCGCAGGACCGGTATAAATACCAAATTTTGTTTAACAGTTTGTTCTTGGAAAAAAAATTCATTAAATGGAGTGTTGATACGCCCAGTGTCGCCCTCATAGAGAAAAAATCTGCTTGTGATTTCTTGATTGCTTGGCGATCCTTTTTTTCCCACTTTAAGCAACGGTGCACAAAATCTAGCCTTTCAGAGATCATTGTTGTATAAAACTTGTCCATTTTACATTTCTGTTATTTAAGATACATTTCCGTGACGCAGTGCGCGTTTTCCTATATTCAGTTTGTTTGATCAGTATGAACTAAAGGGTCAAAAGTTTACGAGACGCGAGTGTGTGTAATCTATTCGCGTGAAATATATGAGAGCACAATAAAAGGTGTCAATACCATGTGACTGCGTCCAAAGGCAGAGCTACCATAAATCTCTTTCGGATGACGCCAGGCCTTAAAATTTGTGGTGCGGTACTTCTCAGAAGGGTTGGACTTCTGTTGCGGCGCTGAAAAAAAAAAACATATCAGGAGACCAGCAAAACTGCAGCGAATTGCAATTCAAGGCAGTCACTAAACGTTTCTCCCTGTGTCTTTACTCAAGAGTAGGCTTTATATGTGTAGAGCAACTACTGAAGGTTGGAGCACTTTTGAGAACTTGTTCCATACCAAATGCCCGTTTCCAACGAATTGACGTTGGACTCACGCCCGAGCACCTGAGTGGCACCATCAGGATTCGCCTGCATCTTGCGTCCAGTGGGTTCGACTTAGAGCGAACGTGCACACTCTGTTCCTGGCATCGTTGTAGCATCTTCGCGGCATTACCCACTCTATCGTAGAGATAATCTGCTTCGCGGGCGTGAAACTGCGGGTCATGACTCATGACATATATGTCACTGTATAGTTTCGGGCGACGCATCTTATATGCAACTGTAGCAAGGAACTCATGCATGGCGCGCTGGCAAGCAACGCACCACTAGCCAGGAGGAATGCTTTATGAATTGCGCGATGCTGACATTACATAAGCGGATTGGTTAATTTTCGCTTTAACCGGAGGTTTCTTCCGGCGATCCATTAGCAGCTTGAGAATTTATTTATTCAAATCAAGGTGTTAAGTAGAAATTTGTCTTCAATTTTTATTAATTTCTTCCGGCGGCCCACTAACAGCTTGATTAGTCAAACAAATTAACGTGTAAAGTGGCAATTTGGCTGAATTGTATTATATAGAAGTTCGGGGTAGGTAACGATCTAAGAGAGAACATGGCTTTGCACTGCGCCGGTGCGCTTACTTGTGCTAAAGCTAGAGTTGTTCAAGAGGTGTATCTGAATGCTAACAGGTGCTGCCCAGATGAAGATAATAGGACAAAAGCTCAACTTTAGGAGCCTGACATGGATGAAAAAGCTTTAAAGAATTCCAAAGAATACAACTACCAGACGCAATAAAATTCCGAGAAGGTTAATCGCAGAGCTGGCGCCACAAAATAAGAAGGCGCCGTTCAAATTTATAGATCTATAGGAAGTTATGGCTCAGAATGAGACTGTGTTTAATATACGAATATAAGGGAGCGACCACAATTCACTCATACAAATAGGCCACGATAAGATCTGTCATGCAGTACAGAACCTTTCTTGTACAGGCTAGCAAAACAGAGCTCCAGGCATGGCGAGAGAAAAATCAAACACAACGAGAACAAAAGTATGCTTTTGATGCAGGGCAGACATCTGAAGAAGAACATTGCAAGAATTCATTGGCAATGAACGCAAAGGAACCAGCTCGATGCGGCGGCTCTAACGAATTCGTTGCTCTCTTCCTCTCACCAGCGAACAAGAGTGGTGCGCAAAGAGCGGCTCGCGCTCGTAGGTTTTGTTTCCCTCGAAGAAAAATTTGCTGGAAGAACTTCAACGCTAAGTACTATTCGCTCACGTCGTCTGAAGCATTCGATGTACGCTTCATCGTGTGCAGAGGCGACGGAGACAGGACTTGAAACAGTAGTCGGCTATACTTCAGAACAGGTTTTTATTACTCTAATCTCCGTGTGCCAACCTGGAGCCCAAGCGCTTTTTTCATGCGGCTGGAAAAAGTTACCAACTATATCACATGCGAAATTCACAAAGAAAGAAGGGCGTACTAAGTTTTCATTTTCTTGTGAAGAGCATGGTGCTTGAGAAAAAAAAGTGGTGACCCATTATAGAGCACACGTAATGGAATCCCTTATAGTCAATAAAAAGTTTCTTATCAATAAATTTACTGACAACTATTTAGCCGCAGAAGCACTCCGAAACCAGCTCTTTTAATTACGTGTAGTCGATATATGGCACTCGTTGCTGCCATTGGAATTCTTTTGTTTCTCATTCGCGTTATACTCAACTGGTGTTATAATCGTTTTGCGAGAAAACATCAATTTCTGTTTAAAGTCCTGACACAGCTCCTCTTTCCGGCAGAGGAGTTTTTCTAGCGGCAGAAAGTGAAGCTCCCTGGAATCCTCAATTCAGTTGGTTTTCAGCCAGACCACAGTGCAACAGAGTTTTTGAAGAGTACCCCATGTGAGCAAAGAGGAGGGTGGGAGTCACAGTGAACTGCGTGTTGTGCGCAGCCATGATGGTCGGGTCAAGCTTCTGCAAAAGCAGGATTGAGGATTAAGTTTGATTTCTCTGCACACGGAACGCAGTGGTCGTAATTGCTTTCAAGGATGGTGAATAACAGGCAAGCTCAACTATCTGTTTACGCACATAATTTTTTTTCTAGGAAAATTTACCTTAAATTTGGAGCCGTATGTGTTGTTCGCGAGTCTAAATTTTAAATAATTATTCTCCTTTCTCAACTTCCGAATTTCTCTTTTTGGTGTAGAATGCTTCAATTGCTTTTTAACTGCAGAGCTAGTTTTATATGAAATTAAAATATTCATGATTCCTGTGCTATTGTTTTAGAAAACTAGTAGCGACTACAGTTGGCACTACTGTAGGATGCGTTGTCACATTCCCCGCACAAAAACTACGCCTGGAGAGGAAATTCTGAATAATACACAAAGACTGGTTTTCCGCTGAAGTCGCTGTCCATGATTCAGACTGATGAGTCGGACTTGTAGATTCTTAAAACGCTCATGTCTGGCATGCAGCGCCTTTCTGTTCGTTGCAGGAGAAGGCTCCAAAGAGCAGGTCTGAAGGTGTGATGATCAAGCCGCAGCCTTGATATATCAATAAATGTGTTGCAGACTTGGAGCGCACACTCCACAAGAATGTCCTGATTTCGCCTGTAGTCGACCTTTTCAAGAAATGTGTGTAGGACCATGCTTGGTGAGGTTTCTCTATAATTTGCTTGTAGTGTTTTGAGAAATTACTCGTGGACCGCGTTTCAGACAAAATATACATCTTCGCCAACTTTTACGGCTGCTCGATTCATTTCAAAACGTATTGGCTGAAAGTGTTCAGCTGTTTCGTTGAAAGATTTGTCCCGAGAAGGTCAAAAAGTGCTGCACAGTGGACAACAGGAACGGCAGCCAACAACTGCTAAGCTTTGGGTACCGTGAAGCGATATTTAAAAAAATGAATGCAGACTACAGATACAGTGCACCTCGCCAGAGAGAGCCTTGCCACAAACATCGCCTCACTTAAACGAGTAAAAGGACCTCACGGATGGTGATTATGCACAGTGGTTTACTGATGTATGCTCACATTTAAATTACGGAGCTCAGAGCAGTTCTGAGACGCATAATTTCAGTATCAGAGGAGCCAAAGTGCTCCAAAGCGGCTTAAACGCGGTTTCAATAAAGTTTTCTGCCCAAAAGACACTGAGATGTGCAAGAGAAAGCTCGTATTCACTAGCTAAGTCCGTCGAGAAACAGTGATTATACGCTAAATTCAAGTTCTTTAAATTGGGCTCTGTCCCAGAAAAACATAAAAAAATTTAAAGGCTTCGCCACATATCAAGAATATTTCAGAAATGAGCATATATAGAGAACAAAGAGGATAGAAAAACTAGCAGAAACATTGAATAAAAATATGGCTTTATCTTAAAAAATGCGCGTATTGAGGAAGTGGCGGATTCTGGTATTGCAGTATAATAAAGAAAAGGGCCCTTAAATAAAAAAGAAGTACTAAATACAAAAGCAAAAAACAAAAGGTGAAAAAGAGCGGACCAATTCTGTCCGGCATTGCAGAAATGTACTCGAGACAGCTACATCCGAATAGCACATGGGTACTCCACTCTCATCCTCAAATACAAAATTACTGTGCAACCTTCTTTTCAACTCTCTTGCTTTATGCTTGGAGCTTTTCGATTGAGGGCCTAGTCGTCAGAGCTCGCGTTCAGCTGAAGTACGCTCTTTGGTAAAACTGTGAATGCTTTGTACTGAAACTTGCTCTTTTTTGTGTATACTATGAGTTGCTCTTAAGGAGCCAAGGCATAGTTGCTTTTGTATTGCTTACTTAGTAAGTGCAATGGGATGTTCGAAAAAACTCCATGAAGTGGAAGTGCTCGACTCTCTATAATCTCGCCCATTGCTGTTCTCTCACGTCCACTGACTTCTTGGAGGGATTATGAGATACACTGGGACTTTTTTTTTCAGGCTTTAACTTTTAGCATAATTGGAAGAGTGCAGCTCGGCGTGGTAAACGAATATATATACGAATAAATCTCACCTCATTATGTAACCTACGACAGAATGGTGTCTTCAGCATGGAAGGCTGACATTTACTGCTCACTTCACGCTGTACGAGATGGATGAGCTTCCGCACATTTCTTCCCTGAAATATAATTTCTATTTCCTATCACCCTCTTTATTACGCTGAAAATAATGTACAGTCGATCATCATGATTATTTATTCTGAAGCTATGAAAACGTCATGGTGCTTTCGGCAGCACCGGCAGCTTTCGGCAGCCAAAGAAAAGCTTGTACCCTCGGGAAACATGTGGGTAACTGGCGGGACTGGCGACCAAACCCCGCGCACCACATGTACAACGCGTATGCTGTAACCACTTGGCCACCGCAGTTGTGTGATGCAAGATTGAAATGCTAGCTGACGCACAACTTTGCATCACATCACTTGGAACGTCACTTAGTACATATGTTTTATTCCCTGTCTCATCCACGACTGTTACATAACGCAATGCATGGTCATAAAGAAAAAAAAATAGTTAAATACGTTGCAGCGGCTGTTTTTAATGCAATTTATAACACTTTGAATTGCTATTAACTGATTCTGTTCTAGGAACAGATTTGAACGGTCCCGCTAAATTAAGGCGAAAATCAGTGTCTCAGGTCAACTTTAGATCTTCTATCCCCAGTTTGAAGTCGTCGTTTTTACTCTTGGAAAGCCGTAATTGGTGCACTTAACCAATCCAGCTCGATTTCGCAGTTTTGAAATTTTCGGGCCTTGTTGCTGTATCGTGAAGTGATTTAAGGAGAGATGTTTCTCAAAATCTTGCGTCGACCCTGTTTCACCTGGTGCGTGCGTCATCGGAGCTTGTAATTTGTTTTATTTATTTATTACATAGGTGTGGCAGTTTAGCGCACATTGCAATAAAATAAACAACAAGAACTTCCTAAAGGTACTATTGATAGGCTAGTGATAACTGGTAGTGAAATTTAAATGCCTAAGAATAGGAATATAAACACCATAGAGAAAAACAATTGCGACACTTGTAATTCTAAAGTCTGCAGCTGAGATATATTCGGCGGAGAGGAGCGAACACAGTAGAAGCGAGGTCTGATTAAGTATCCACAGAATTCACAGGATAACGAGGGCTCAGGTGTTTAGAGATTACCGGCTGTAATGGTACCAAAATTAGCTAAGAAAAGTAAAGTCTCTTAAAAGTACGTCTTTTACGCATAGTATTACACAATAGTTACTGCGCTCCAAGTACGGCGCAAAAATCATTGTTAAGCGTACAAGTCTTACGTGCGGGACCTCAAGTCAATTTAAGCACCTTTGAGTACATTTCAGTGTAGCCTATTGGCTATAAGCTCAAAAATGTTATAAAAATTTCTTATCCTGAAATAAACGAACTCTGTCCCCCCCATTATGCCATCCTCCTTTACTACACAAATCCATGTAATACAGCGGCAGCTGCTGAATTGTAGCATTTTTTCGGCCGGTTAAGAAAGAAATGCAATTCTACAGTTTTCTGTTGTTTTTGTGTGTGTGACAGAGCCATGAAGGCGGTTACTTTAGCACGTGCATTAGAGGAGGCATTTTAGTGCTGCACAAGATGAAACCAAAGCCGAGCTCTACCAGCGAGCGAGAAGAATCAGTATACGGAATCAAAGAAGACAAAGCTAACTTTCAGCAAGGAGTTGCTTGCATATTACTTGAGGAGAAGAAGAAGAAGAAGAAGTTGCTTGCGGCCAGAACTTCGCTGTGGTAACAGGAAGAGAACCAATTTCACTTCGCAGACAGGTTGGTTACCGTTCGGTGGTCTTGAGTCGGCATCTGCATTTTACGACCAAACGCAAACCTTTTCCGCAAGAAAATTGCTGTCCTGTCTGGCACAGATGGCCCGGAGTCATTTTCTCATGTAAGTATCTCATTTTAACCATGGCAACGTAAACGAGAAATGCACTGCTGTGTCCGCAAGGGTCAAATTGAGCCCTCTCATGTTACAGAATTTTTTTCTTTTACAGGCTTAAGGTCCATTTTTCATTTTGAAATCAGCAGTTACTTTAAAAGTGACAGTGCTTTACTCTGCTCTAAATGAACACTGGACACGAGAGCAACGCCTGGTGTGTGTTATTCTGGCGGAAGAGTTAAAAAGCTTTTCGCAAATGAGGACAATTTGTCTGTAGACCACCCTGGCCACTACACCAGGGAAGGGACAGTTGTCCCTACGAAATCTGTGTTTTGTAGTGAAGTGAAACAGAGGACAATTTTAATTTGACCTGGGTCGTTTGCTGCCACCCTTTAATCACCGGGAAGCTACTTCCTGTGAAAAATTAATTTTTATAGCCGGGGCAGGGCCTAATTGCGACATGAGGCATGTGTATTTTCTTCTGAGACTGCCGAACTTAGAGGAACAAACAAGTCTCTCAGGCTCAAGAAAAGCCTCGGGACACAATGACAGCATCTGTCGCGGAATCCGCAATCAGTAGTTTTATTTCGCTTTGTGGTGATTCATTCCACTTACCCTTTCAATTTACTGCTTAACCTTTCCAAGGTGCCGCTTTTCACCCACAGTTTATTTTTACCTTTGCATTCCTCCTAGGGTTTTCTATACTTCCTCTTTGGTTAGTGGCGCAATGTCTCATTGCTGTGCGCGGTTGCTTCTGATATTTTTCTCCTCATTGCATTGGCAACTGCAGATATTTGTGCTGAACTCTTATTCTGATTTAACTACCTTAATCATATTCCTAATAATATAGCCCTCTTTGTCTCTTAATGTATATATCTTTCTTGTGCCTGTGGCTTATTTTCTCTTCAGCGCTTTTAGGCTACCTTCGTTCTTATGAGCATGCGTAATTCTCGCCATATTAAATTTCGTTATGTCGGTTACCTTGCGTTTTTCGATTAGCCCTGATAACCCTGTAAATTCGATTATGCCGTGGAGGTTAGCGGCCTTCATGATTTGGAGTTCCTTAGCCATATCACTCGTCTCCTAAGAGATCTTGCCGCTATCCTTTCTAGCCATCCCACTGCCTGCATCAGCAGCGCACTCCGTAATGATTGCTTTGAGATTATTTATTTATTTATTTATTTATTTATTTATACATACTGCTAATCCCATTTGGGATTGTTGCAGGAGGGCAAATTAGGGTTAGTAATAACAGTTCAAAAAATACATGATTTTGGTGAAGATCGTAAAATAGACCACTAATACTTTATTGTTTATCGTTTATTGCTTGAATATAAAGGTGATTATAAAGCATAATATCTATACCGCAGCGAGATCCTGAATTTCTGTACTTTCTTTCTTACCGCTTATTCGGTGATGGGCTTACGCATCACTAGATTCTCCTGTTCTCTCTAAATTTAAGTCTAGATTATTTCGAGACCTTAGCATCCTATGTAGGCTACAGTACGCCTTTTTGATGACCTCCACTTCCTGAGCAATGCCAGGTTGAGCGCACAATATGATGTCTATTTCATTTTGAGTCACGCCATCGGGGCTGCTCCACGTTCACTAGCTGTTCTCGCGTTTGCGAAAGGAAGTATTCATGATCCGTAAATTATTTCTTTTTGCGAACTGTACTAACTCCCCCTGCTAATTGTAGACACTGAGTTATAGTCGTCCACTGCCTGGTATCCAGCCTGCTTCTTGCTTACCTTGGCGTTGAAGTCACTCATCAGTACAGAACGTTGTGTTTTACTTTGATTACTGCCAAATCCGCGTCTTCATAAAAGCTTTCGACAACCTGGCCATCCTGCCTGGCTGTAGGCGCGTAGGCCTGTACCACCTTCAGTTTGTACTACAGCACTGCACGGGCACCCACATTCTGAGGCCCGAGCTCCACACGAGCCCCACGCGAGCCTGAGACTCAAAGCCTGCGCTTTGCCCAGGCCCATGGCATCAAGCCCGGGCCCAGCCTGGGCCCGCTGCATTATCGCTTCACTGAGACCGGGCCCGGGCGCGGGCCGTTCCCGCAGCAGTTCAAGCGGTAAATTGTTAACTGAGTATAAACAGCAGACAGTTTTAGCGTAGACTGACTGGAGTCATAAATACGGCAAAAGTTGACGTTGCTTCTATTGCCATGCTTGGCTGCCACATTTGGCGTGCGATAGCAGTTGCCGTTGTTGCAGTGTTTACCGTACGAGGCTGCTAACCTCGCCTGCCTCAAGCTTCGCAAGTAGAAAAGTGTCCGCCAAAGGCACCTAAACTGAGTAACACTGGAAAAAATGAGCTTGGCAAATACAGAAAGAGAACAAACGGCGTGCTTTCCCGCTCGGAGTTTTGAACAGCGATCTTCTATCTGAATAGCCTCGAATATCCGAGAGTCAAATGGAAAAGGTGGCATAAACGCCCAATAAACTTCGCGTTACGTCCAGATTATTCGTCGTTCGTTTTTTGCCGCCCTTTATGTCTAATTATAAAAACGCGCTCAAAGCCGTAGCAACGACATTTCCTTTTTTAATGAGCACGATTTCGTAGGCTAAATTATGTCCTCACAGGGCGTGTTTCTATGGTGAAGGAAAGTAATAGAAGCGCCACTTCATTGTGTAGAACGTGTTTGTAGAGCCGATGTTCAATAAACCAATATGCTCTTCTTGTGGCGTTTCTCGTAGCGTAGAGATCTGGTTTTCGGAGGCGATTTCAAAGATTCTCTTGAGAGAGCTGCCCGTCAATAGTCGATGGGCATCATATGAGACTCCAGCGCATCATATGAGACTTCAATTATCTGAAGGCGTGCGCTGTTATTATCTGGAACAGCCAAGTCAGCGGTACATTGTACATTAATATCCGTCAGTCGTCAGTCCGGTGTTAGAAAGCTTCAATAAAACCGTCTCTTAGTGCAGCCCACTGCTGAATTTTGCAGATTTATATTTTTATCGTTTGTATCATTCAATACAAAATATGCATAAAGTCAGCAAGAAATTCCAGTAAGAAATGATGTCAGACACGAAGACACGATCTCGCGACCACTATTCACCGCCTGTTTACGAGGGGCATTCAAAGGCTTGTTTTGCGAACAGTTGACGGTAAGAGTTAATGGAGACTGCCTTAGCAATCTTCGATTCGCTGATGACATTGCCTTGCTAAATCGTTCAGTGGATGAGTTGCAATTCTTCATCTATGACTTAGACAGGCCGAGCTAAATGGTGGGTGTAAAAATTAATATACTGAATACTAAAGGAATGATCAAGCCTCGGTAAGAAATAGCAGTTTCGATTGGCAGTGACGCGCTGGTCGTAGTAAGGAAATATGTCTGCTTCGGGAAGGTAGTGACAGCAGATTCGAATCACGAAAGCGAAATAACTAGAAGGATAACAATGGGTGCAGCGCCTTTGGCTTTCCTGCACTCTCTGATCAGAAATGGCTCTTTAATAAAATCACACAAGAGAAAATATACAATAGCCGTAACCTACCGGTACTCAAGTATGCGGAAGAAACAAGGAAGTTAAGGAAAAGGGTTCAACTTAAATTGTGGACATCGCAGTGTCCTATGGAAAGGAAAATGATTGCTGTGACGTTAAGACACACGAAGACTGTTTAGTGGGTCAAGGATCAAACAAGGCTTAGTGGCATCCTAGTCAAAATTAGAAGGAAGTTATGGTCTTGGGCAATGCATAAAATGTAAAGGCAAGATGGCTGATGGTCGTTAAATGTAACGGACTCGATTACAAGAGAGGGCAGGCATAGCAAGGGACGTCAGGAAGTTAATGGGACGAATGAGGTTTTGAAGTTTCCTGATATAATGTGTCCTCGGATTGCACAGGAGAGGGTTAACTGGGGATTTGTGGGAAAGACCTTTTCCCAGTAATGGGTGTAGTCACGCTGAAGATGATTATGATGCTGAAATGGCCTCTCTCTTTAATGCATTTTTTTATTTACTAGATACATGAAATCTTTCACTTGCACTGTTATTGAGCGGCTCACCCACTTTCCATCGATGCCTATTCGACACCGAAATCATTATTAAGGCGAAAGCCTTTAATGACGCATACTTGCGTCCGTCCGTTACATCGCCACCTAGTTCGCGTGACCTTGCCACGTGATCACATCCGGGCCTGTAACTTGGGACCTTGGCACATGCCGGAAGTCTTAACTCAGAAACTAGAAAGGTTAAGAGAAAAACCGCTGAAATATGGTTGCTTCAGATAGAGGAGGACCGCATCCAGCACGCAACCCGGCGAGGAAGACAGTGTCCAGTTACCGTCACAATCTTTCGGTAGGGTGGAATGCCAACCTGGAGTGCATCGCATGTGGCACTACACAGAATTCCAACCCAGCTGCTACCTTCCACGCGTATGTCGAGCTATCTTAGTTGCTATGACACAGCTCTGGTGCTGGTAAAGGGTTTAGTTAAGATTTATATAGAGTAAATATATTGAATGTTAATGAATTCTAGCGCGGCAAATTAAAATTCAGATCAGTGCAATGAGTCTCAAACCGCTTTCGCCTTCTCGCACTTAAGAAATATCCAAATACCTCCAACGAATATTTAGACTGCAAAAACAGTCTTTCGAGAAATGAGCTCCATAGAAACGTTTGTTTCAGGAGCACCTGCGGCGAAAGAGTCACGTTGGCAGAGCTCATTTACTGTGCTTCTGTCACTCAGTACTCGCCTAGTAATCATTAATGCTCAAGAACATCCATACCACACCATAAATGAAATTCGGAAACCTATAGAGGACAGCAAGCAAAACTTCAAAATGCCTGATGAGTTAGCTACATTTCAGATGCTTTGGAAAGGTAATTAGGGAAGTGCACGGAACCCAAGACACCAATATACTGTAGCAGCTAGCGCGCTTATTATGTTTCAGATTTTCAGATGACGTTAAATTGAAAGTCCAGCAGTCGCCATAGCGAATTCGTTTACTCAGGAGAAGTATCTTGTGCGCAGGCGCTCGTTTACGCGCTTTAATTTTCTGGCGCAATGTTCTAGAACAATTTTTGCCAACCTGCAATAAAATGGCCGCTGCGAAGATGATGATAAGAACATTTGTGACATGATTTCGGAATTAACATTATTGTTTTTAAGAGGGTATCTTATATATTTTAAACTTTTTTTATCACTTCATGAGAACTCTAACGAGAATAACACGAATATGTTTATCACATTATTTATGTTTATTGCTTTTTATTCACGAAGAAATCACATACCACGTTTCTTGCTGCATGCCACCGAACTATCGTAATAATCACGGTTCAAGAGAACTTAGCATGATCGGAATGAATAAATGCGAATAAATATTTGGAAGATTTCGTAATTTTTGTAAAACCTCTTATTATCCTTGAAACTACTAATATTCTTCATTACTTTTTCTTCTTGAGTCAGCGGATCTCACATACATGTCGCATAATCATTCGTCTGCAAGAACTGAGCTCCTCATTATAAATATAAAACCCGATTGCGTTCTTATTCAAATATTCTATCTGATGTTTGTTATTAAATATTCAACACTCATATACTGTCTTTCATTCGTTCTAATTAAAATTTGACATAATACGCACATAATTCGCTCTTGAGTCATTCACCTAAGTAGAAGTCAAGTCCAATTTCAAAGCTTCGGTTTTGAAGTACTTTAATATGACTGCACTTTCTAATCATATTCTGCAATGAGCCGCTTCCTCATTTGGGCTTGTTTTATCGATCCTTTTCTGTATATTTCCTGTTCTTGTTTAAGGCGAATATTTTGAAGCCTCTCCGTTTTGTGCAAATTGATTAAGGCCGATTTTAGCTGGCAAATGCTTGCTTAAATATTTGCTTCAATCTTGCTCTAAACGTGCTCTGAACAAAGGCAGTTGACAAGTGACTCTTTTCTCCAGGTACCCTTAACCACAGCAACCATGCAAGAAGTCCTATGGTCACATCAGGACCAGGCACAGGCGGCAGTAATGCAGTGCCTAATAATAATAACAACATATCTTCTCATTACGGGCACATTTCACTCAGGAATTTTGCACACTCCCACAGCTAATGGGGTGCCATGTTCTAAACATTTATATCAGGGTCACAGAGAAGGAAAATTAGTTGCGTTGGTGAGGGGCCCGATAATATCTCTCAGACAGATATTTCGCAAGGGGAGAGCTCAAAGAGTTTGCACCGGCTGTAATGGTTAAAAAAACGACATAAACTAGCAAGCGAGAACAAGCGCGTATAAGGCATCGCGTAACTTGGAACCTTCGTCCTTCCCGCGCGAGTCCGCCTGTTTCGGAACTGAAGCTCTTATGGCTGACAATTTCGCTCAGCGAAGAGCGCTAAAGTAAACTAAGCAGCTGTCCTGCCATTCGAGCTCAGAGGACAGCGCTGTGGTTGTAGGGTCTTATATCGTTTTTTTGCGCTCTCATAGCGTATCAGCCTACAGGAAAAGTATGGTGAAAAAATAGTCGCCTCAGTCGCATTCAGTTCTTTTACAACTATCCCCCTGTTCTCTTTATTGACACCAAATAGTTTTTTCTTAGTCGCTAATACTCAAACACGGTAAATATTAGTACAGTGCAGCTCGACAGCTGGAGGCTATCTGCGCTAGTGATATCAAAACATTTTTCTCATTCTTTTGCTGTTTATCGAGTAAAGCTAGACAACAAAAAAGAAAAGAAATGGAATTTTCTCATCTCCCAAAAATTTGGTGCCGCGAATCGGGTGTTGGTGAGTGCGTTAACACAATTACCGCGCCATATGCTCTCTTTAGCAGCCTGCGCGCATTGAAAAATGTTGACCGACAGAACCTTCCTCTTTTCCTCAGCTTGACAAACATACATTACGCATTATGTCTGGGGTTTACGGAAGCATGCAGTTCTTCGCTAGCTTCGCAGGTGTTTACATGTACTGAAATTTCCGGCAGTGGAAGGATGAAGAAACGTCAAGAGCATTCCCATTAAAACAATTTGGTGGCAGGTGCCACCATGCTTGATGTTTTTCTTGATACTTGTTTACCAAGTTGTCGAATTTGCATGTACAGCAATAAATTTCTCAATTTTAAAAAGCAAGAACTATAACTAATCTGCTGCACCAAATTTGTCTTAACTTATGATTGCCCTGATTTCACGGCGCGGATGCATCAACCATTTTGTAGCGATAGCTACAGTACGCTAGCATTTCGAGCCTTCAGCGTGGCCACCGTGGTGGCGCCGTGGCTGGCCACGTGGTGCGGAGCAGCTGCCGGTGGCGTGGCGTGCCGGGGAAACCGAGTGGGAGGAGGAGTGGAGAGGAGGAGATGAGGGGAGAGAGTGAATCCACGTCCAGGGACGAAGTTAAACAAGGAACGCCCAGCGAAACGGAGTGGCGAAAGACTGAGTTTGCAATTCGACTGAGCGAGTTTCACTCGGCCAGCTGTAGCTATCGCGTCATTCCAGGTTTAATCAAAGCTAAACCACAACCATTTTTTATTTATGTTTTTGATTCATGAGTAGTAAAGTCCCGAACCTGCTATTGCAATGAGTCACGCCTTAGTGGAGGGCTCCGGATAACTTCGACCACATGCTAATCTTTAACTTGCGCTGACATCGCACAGTACACAACACAGCACAGTACAAAACTCGCTGGCGCCAATATTACGCAGCGAATTTACCTATTTCACACCTGTTGCACCCAAATTATTATGGTTCATTATCGTCGCACCGCTTGGTCCTTGAGCCTTGGTAATCAGTAGGTGCTTTTCAACGCATTTTGTACTCCATTTATTCGTAACAAGAGATATTTACATTAAACTATTCTAATATGTCTCACGGGATCTGCTCGCAGCGCCCACCATCGGCACATACGTTTAAGTGCTTTCTATTGAAACCGATGTTCTTGCCCTCATGCTTCAAACATTTAATACTAAATGGGAGGCTATAACTGTTTCTCGCATCTTTAATATTTTACTTTACTTGTTTTTCTTTTTGTATCTCACGCTGTGCCAGTGCCTAACATTCAGTCCGTTTTCTTGAGATGCGCATGGAGTTGCTAGTGAGTTTTCAATGCTCCTAATACATTAGCAAAACGCTCTCCCATTGTCGCCCCTTACTGCACCTTTGGCGTTCAACCACTCATTGCATGTTCACCTAGCGCATTTTTAATATATCTAGCCGCCTTTCCTCCCCGCCAACTGCCAAAATTCTGAACCGCTAAGATTTCATTATGCAAGTAAGAGCCGCAGGCCTTCGCAATACACTGAACAGGCAATGCGCGTTTTCTTCATTTCGTGAAAATGCTGAATGCGGGCATTTCTCTTTATATGGGCGTTTTTCGATTTCATTTGGTTACGATAGGGTTTAACGCCTGAAATGGACTCAGGCTATGAGGGACGGCATAGTGGCGGCGCCGTGTAATTTCGACCACCTGGGGTTCATTAACGGGCACAGAACTCGGGCCTCTAGCACTTCGCCTCCACCAAAATGCGTCTTTAGTGCCAGCAACCGAGCATCGTAACCACTGAGCCACCGCGGTGGCTATGTTGGCGCGTTTTGAATTCAGTAAATGTCTGTTCCTAATAGTTGTACATGCGCTATCAAACAAGTAAAACACGCTGTTTCTGCTTTATTTTTTTTAATCCCAACTCTGAAGGCGCACTATAATTAATATGCTTTATATTTAAAACATTCATTCACAAAAAAGCTGATTCACTTCAAGTCAAGTAAACTTGTGCCGAGGTCTCCCTTGTGCTACATTACACACTTATAATGGAGCGGTTCATCGCATCTTCCTCTGAGCATTCAACCCAATATTTCAAGTTATGAAACCCGGCCGTGCACCAAGCAGTTGAAACCTTTCACCGCCTTTTTCATTAATACAACTTTCTATTGAAGGGTTCCTCTCGTGGATGGGATTACACCACTACCAGCCAAAGAAATTCTTCAAAAGGCTGCCTTTAATGAACGGTGTGGTGAACCGAACGGTGATTTCCTTCGAGGCTTCTGCTATGCAGCCAGCAAGGGTGCAAACTGCGGCGAGGTGATCCCCGTGTTCCATTTACGCGTGTTTTTCGTGGTTTCCGGGTCAGAAGAACGCCTCAATTTTAAAATTTTCGAAATGAAACTTCTTCCAGATATTATAATCTAACCGGAAGCCTATTAGGCCTCTGAATCAATTCACTTCCTGCATTTTTTTTAACTAAATAAATAAGTAGCTCAGCACGGGACTTCCAACGCAATAAATGACGTCGTTTTGGAAGAGTTTGTAAGAGAAGGAATTTGCCTGTTCACATCCTAGTCGATAAGAACGCTATAATAGCGTTATCCTTATAAAATTCCTGTAAATTGTGTCCCGCATGTAAGATATACTTAGTAGATATACACGCACGCAGGAGTTTCTGATAGCGCTATACAACGCCCACGCCCAGAGAGAGCTGCTTATAAGGCTGTCAGCACAAAAAGAGCGAGAATGGCTGAGGAAAAAAAAACGCACAGAATGCTAGATCAAGGCGCATGCGTTCAGCTGCAAAAGTTATAAATTGACTTACGGAGCGTCATATTATCAGAACAGACGGAGTCGCAGGCTGCACGAAAGGTGAGCTGTCCTAGAAGGCAAATATAGAGAGGGCTTGCGAAACAATTTCCCAAGGGCTAATAACCACGGCGTTGGCAGATAACTTTTTAGTGTTTTTGTGAGCCTATCGGCAGGATTTTTATGCGTCCACACCGACCTTCCCGTGCCATGGACGCAATGAAGCTTTGTTAATGTACTGTAATGAGAAAAATATCAGGAAAATAGCTCCAGGCTCCACCAGTTTACCATTCAAGCCGGGTTTACTTGCCCTTAATCTGATGTGATGCTTTGAAAAGAGCAGAGCTTATGTGAGTGGTCGCAACGTCAAAGAGCCACGCATCGCAAATTCTGGGTATGGTACTCCATTATTTTACTTTATGCACGGCCGCTGAACACTAGGAAATCTGGTGGAACGAAATTCGTCAATATAAACAGAAACTTAAGCACGCAACACTCTCTTCAGATGGCATACTCACCGACCAGTATTGAAGCTGTGGTCTTCTCTAAAAGACACACGAAACCAGGGCAACTTTGTTTTGTTTATTGCTGCTGCCGTCTCCTGGGCAACGCCCCACTGGTTCTTTCTCAGAGCAAAGGTGAACTGCAGAAGTCTTCAGGCAGAGTAAAGCAGCCTATGATATACAACTATAGCCATTATAGCTTTCTTTAAGCTGTTAGTCACGTGTGGCTTACCGTTCGGCGAACGAAAAATTTGGTACCACAGCAATACAATGCTGCTTTGAGCTCACCGCTTTTTGCCTAAACCACGATCATGCGTTTTGAGACATTCCTAAGATACTTCAGATTGTTACGAAATTAGCGGCGTTCACTCGACTTACATTGGGCTCCTGCATAGATTGAAAAAAGAGTACGTTTGATTAAATTCAAGCATTAGCAGCGATGAAGAGGCAGCGTATTATGGAGGTAATGAAATCTATCACACAAAATCACCAGAACTGCTGCTGAGCAAAGTCCGACTAGCAGAACTAGAGTAAAAAATTGTCTAAAATGTCGTGCAGAGACATGAACCCATCCGTTCTTTTTAAGGCTTACACTGAACAAACTCTCAGAATGAGAAATTAGCAGATATTAGACATAGGGCCTTACAAGGAAATCTTGAACAACTTCCAGTTCGCAGGAAGCGTCACTCTTTTGCTCTTTTGAGCAAATCAGGAGAGAGCAAGCAAAATTTAATTCAGGCGTCTATATGCCCAATTAGAATATTAGCCTGAAGGCTTCGTACAACCTTTGTCCGTAAAGCTTCGAGACCGATTTATTTTCTTCTATAGAAATGATTCCCCTAAACAAATGTTGGTGCTTATATGTAGAACCATTTTTTGGGGCTACCCTGAGCTATTTATGTTATTTGCTATGGAAGCCGCTAGATGGCATTAATGTAGACAAATACGAGCAGCGGGGCTGATTTATTCAAAGAATTGGGGTTTAGGAGCGGTGAAGGGAAAGTAGATTTTAAGCGGGTAGAAGTAACCAAGAGGTGGTTATCTGATTGGTGGCTAAAATCAAGACAAGAGTAAAATTTCATAAGTCATGGCTAGGTGGCTTGAACCACCCCCCGATTTAAAGGATTCAGCATTATCCGTCTATTTAATTCGTTGTTACTAGTCTGCGCATTCTACTGTGAGTGAATGTGAAGAGATGGACGTCCACCTGAAACAGTGTGTGAACATAAAAGTCTATCTGAAGCTTCGCAAAACAGCTACACAAACGTATTAGCTCCTTCGTGATGCTTACGGCACGAGACATTATCGCGAGCGCGAGTTTTCGAGTGGCACAAGAGGTTATTTTCGGGGAGAACGTCGGTGGAAGACGACACAAGGTAGGGGTGCCCTTCAGCCTCAAGGCATGAAAACAACGTTGCTCGGATCAGGGAAATCGTACAGCAAGACTGCACCATTAGTCTGCATGCTATCAGATGCTCTCAACATATGTAAGACAACATGCCATCAAATTTTGCGTGAGAAATTAGGGAAACGAAAGCAGAGTGCCAGTCTTGTGCCGCAGTCCTTCACGCAGGACCAGAAGGACACGCAAACATCAGTGATCACGATTTGCTGTCCGAGGCAGAAAAGGATGCTTCATTCGTGGACAGCATGATTGCTGCAGACGAAACATGGTGTTTTCAATACGATCCTCAAAAAAAGAGAGGCAGTGCCGAATGGCGGTTCATAAGCTCTCCGGCGTCGAGAAAGGTGCGGCGACAGACCAACACAAATATTATGTTTATAGTTTTTTTCGATGCCAGAGGTGTCATACGCTAAGAGTTCGTCCCACCAGGGCATACGGTGAATCAGGAGTTTTATATCCAAGTGCTCCATCACTTCCGTGATGCACTGCGTCGCCGTCGCCCTGGCTTATGGCCATCTGGACATTGGAGCCTGCACGATAACGCAAGGCCGCAAACTGCTCTAAGCATGACAAAATTTTTCGCCAAGCGCAGCATAACTGTACTGCCCCATCCGTCATACTCGCCTGACCTCTCCGCATGCGATTTTTTTCCTGTTTCCTTGTGTGAAAGGAGCTTTAACATGTCGCTGGAAGGGAAGCGTTGAGGCTATCAAGACGCCACGACAAAGGAGCTGACAGCCCTGCCAAAAGAAGCGTTTTCCAACTGTGTCCAAGACTAATATAAGCGTTCATAGCTGTGTATAGACAGCAATGGAGACTATTTCTAAGGGGTCCTGCACAAATGGGTTCAATGTTAAACGCATTTATTTAATAGACTCAGTATCGGAACCTTACGGAAAAAGGTTGTATGATTAAAATCTAATTATTCTTTACTAACTAGCATAATTTAATAGGTTTACTCTAGGAATAGAATTGCTGGAACCATCTTGAAATTGCTTCTTAGGATAGTTTTTATGGCACATGCTGGCAAAGAAAGAGAAATGAACATGATATTTAAATTTTGGTGAGGCGAGATTGGCATCAAACTTGAACATTATGAAAAAAAAAACTCAATTTTGCATTGTTGACATTGGGAAATCGCCTAGTTCTTTAGTACTCAGGTAAGAGGCACCAACATGACAAGAAAAGCGCTTAAAATGTGAGCCGCTTCGAACAATCGTTTCATACTCCTCTTCCTCCTCGAGCGTTAGTCGTCGTGGATAAAATTGATATAATGGTATAATGGGTTTTCGTTGTTCTTTTGGGGTCAGTAATAACAGGCTATCCGCGATGCACTCACTAAGAATGCAATGTACCAACGTATACAAAAACACCGATTGAGCCGCGACTTTAGCTTTTTCTTGTCTATATCCTCGGAATGTGTGTATTTTCTGTGCTTAATAGAGCTCTTTTCTGATTACTCATCGGTCAGCGCTGCGTAAATGGCATTTTCGCAAAGCTTTGCCAAGTGAGCTCATGAAACAAGTAGGTGTCAGCGTTTCAGGTGGATCGAAGCCGCTTAAGGCTGCTTCCACCAATGCCGGAAATGGCTTCGCTCGCTTATATTTCTTTGAGGAAAAGAAAGATTGAACACAATGGAAGCCGCCTGTTTCCGCACTGATCATTTCTCCGCGTACTAACTTTGGCACAAGAAGGACAATAAAAGGAAGCTAAGCTTAAGCGCGGCCACATACCCATGTGTTGCAAAGAGGAACAGTCGGAAGGGGTTCTGAAAGGGATTTCCTGCTGTCATTACGAGGCACAATAAATTGCTTTCTTGATGTGGCTCAAGGACTTACCCACGTTGTTAGCGCTCGACACTTCAAACGCACATTGTTTGTTTTCAGCGCCATCAGTGACAGTGCACGGTTTCCACACAGTGAGCGGCTTCACAGGCGCGTGAGCTTAGCACCGTCTCTACAACTAGGTCTGCTCTTGTTACTTGAGTACGCTTTTTGTGATATGGGCAAGCGCGCTCGAATTCACGAAACAGGAGAAAAAAACACTCCCTGTTGGGTAGTAGTATTAACCTACCAGTTGTTGAAACGGCACGCGGCCGTTGAAATGCTTTTCATTGCCATTTTATGCTTAGATGCGTCGCCTAAGTGAAAGCGTGGAAGGAAATAAAAAAAAAAGAATTTCCACTAGGTAATACTAAGACTGCTACACAGCACGCCAAGGGGGTAGAAGGGAAAGAAGAAAAAAACAAGAATAAAAGTTCGGCTCAGTTCTTACTATGCAATGTGTCCATTTTTCCTTTGGCCTGTAACAAACAAGTCAGTAACCTAGCGCTCTAGGCTATGTCTCTTGAGTTGAGGTGGGACTTAAAAGAAGAAATTGTAAAAGATCTTGTAGCGAAGATATAATAAATCCTGCTCTAATCAACCTTGACACAAATAGTGCGCAGACGTGCTACATATAAAAAGTATTTAGGTTGTGTAAAGCTGGGTCTATTTTTATTTTGTTTCTTTACACTTTCCTCCCATTTCCACATGAATGACTTGTAATGCAGGGCTGAAATTTGCAGTTTGGAGGCGTACATTTGTGACATAGTAGCCGGTCAAGAAATATAATCTTCCAGGAACACTATCTTTTTTACGAAATTTTCTTCGTTTCCATTCGTACAGTCCGCTCATTTAAAACGAAGAAAAAACCTGAACTGTGCAGGTTTAGGAGTCAGCTAAAAATTCCTGCTATTTCATTAACACAAATGGGCTTTCAACACAGCTTATTTTAGCCCTGTGCTAATAGCTTTCGTGAGAAAAAAAAGAAAATGTCTCAAACATGAAAGAAAAAGGAAGAAATTTTACTGCGGAAATTTTCAATTTTCATCGACCGATATTTCTGGGCAATACTTTTGCAAAGTATAATTAAGGTATTTTTATTATAGCATTCTTTGCGAATATTTATTTTATTATTTGGCCTTCTAAACATTCACCGCACTTTAGTATTTTATGAGTGCTCTTACATTTTTTGCTGCAGCCTGCAATCAAAACTTCCGTAATCTTTGGCGATGATTTTTTAAATCAGGCGAGAGGCTCAGCATGACGATTACAGTATTTACAATGACAATCATGAGGACCCAAAGAAAGTCACTTGTGATAAGACATGAGACAGCATAACTACATGTGAACTTTAAATTGGCCAAGATATGCTTGAATGGATTCCTGAGTAGGGGTAAAAACAGAATAAGGAGGGAGCGGACAGTCGAGGGTATCACTCACTCGACTGAGTCGAGTGAGTCCAGTGAGTGATACGCTGAACTGACAATGAACTTCAGCATTTCTACATCAGAGCAGAACTTCACGCTTCTAAAAAGAGCGCAACTTCATCGGTACGAAACTTTGTATCGCAATTTATCACAACATTGTCAATATCCCAAAGCGAGCTGCTACGTACGCGTAGCCTATGAAAGCGCGCACAAACTACTAATTCGAACGAATGGGGCGCGAAAGGCACGAATTATAGAAAAAAACGACGAGTGCTGTTCTTCGCAAGCAACCGAAAGGAAGGCAGCACTGCAAAGAAACCAAAAGTGGTGGAATAAAAATAACGCCATGAGTGCTATTTCAGAGCGCGAGAGATTTTCATAGCATAATAAAACGATCACAACAGATCTGATTACACCGGCTTGTACAGCAGCGCTGAAGTGGCTCCGCCACGCGGAAAAGATGTTGTTGGTCATTATTACTACAATATGAATGCTTGTTACCCATTGCCGCTTATCGCACGCCAATTGAGTTTCCATTTTTCTTGGCATAATTACGTGATGGAATTTTAGAAAAGCTTCTGATTGGCGTTCATACAAATTCTTCAGAGCTACATTAAAATTGGAGGTGCTTCAGGAGCTAACTGCCGCCTCCGGGACCGCTATAGGAGCAAAATGGGCCTGCTTGCCTCGGGAAAAAGACTATTATTCCGCTGCTGATATAAATTGCATTTTGATCATGAAATATAGAGAAGCTCAAATACACGGCGCTTCACCACGATATGAATCCTGATTTTTCCATCGGCAGAAACAACTGGCAACCGCGGCTGAGTTATTATAACACATAATGGCGCAACACTTGAGGAGGTAGATGGTTTCTTGAGCTACTAAATACCTGTGAAACCTATATATAGTAAAATACAACTGAACAACTACGCGACTTTTCGACGTCAGAGGACCCCCTTCCAGTCAATGGCACGATCAATTCCCATGACCCCGCAAGCGTGACAGTGCAGGAAGTGGCAGATGAAAGCGGATAGCCTCCTCCTTCCCAGGTCGGAGATAGTCCTCTCCCCGTAATCTCACACTGGCAGTGTCACAAGAATCGGTCGACGCCATTGAATGGAACGCGGTCCTTTGACGGGGATATGCCGCATCGTTTTTGAGTTGTATCCGCCTATAGCTACCTCTTGCAGCCGCATGGCAGCACTTCGGTGGAAGCAAATGATTAATTACTACTGTAAAAGGTTACGCGATTTGGTGCTGGAAATCTATTCTAAAGAAGTCGCAGATATACCAGCGACCCTCACAAAAACCCATCTGTTGGGGATAAGAGTGTCCAGGAGGATCGAGTTCCCAAAAAAAACATATCGCTCGAACTCCTTATCGCCGTCTCCCCTCCCGCTAGGAGGAGCAGGGGTCCGAGAATGTCCCCAGAACGGTGTTTCAATCCCTCACCTATATTTGGTGTTGTTTTTAAAAGGGTCAAAATTTTAAATATTTTTTAGAGACAAAGGAAAGTGTTTTTCGCCATAGTAATACCAGTGCTGCTAGCCGTCAAAAAACAGGATAATCATGCTATCTAGCAAAGTGAATAAATAAATTTAATGTTAACTTTATAGCTATTGCCATTAGGCAACTGACTAGACAAGATCTGTGGTCGGTCGCTAGTAATGTCTTAATCACTTTTTAAAATTTATAAAACGCAATTTCCCAAGCCGCCGTCGGTCAACTAATTTTGATTGCATAGTTTCAAATGAATGCGGTTACGAGAAGCATGCAGGCAAACAAACCCCTCCACTGAACGTGACTTGTCGAAATGGGCAAATTTTGTCGAGCCGCAGCGAAGAGGGTAATATCGTTTTCGAAATTATAAAAACTGAAATGGCTATTACTGACGACACGATAGAAATCTAATTCTAACAAGGTTCCTATCTGTAATATTTATAGAGTGAACATTTAGAATTTAATAATCACTTTCCTATTTAACATGATTCCCCTGTTTTTTGGCATCTGCCAACACTGGTGTTAACGCGCTGCAATAAGCTACTCTTTTCTTCAAAAGCAATATTTTAATAAAATTCGGATATTCGAACAAAATTGCAGAGGCCACTTACGGCTACTTACGTGCTGTGGATACGAAAGCACGCACAGGGGTGTTAGGTTGCGACGATGCAGTAAAACTATGATGTGGTGGCCAGCAAAGCTGATCTGTTCGCGCTGCCCGAAGAAAGTTCATGAAGACTACGGTGCCCAAACCCAGCGCGAGAGCCTGGAAGCTTTGCGGGCGGGTTATTGTGCTGCAGTGATGGCGAGGCTTTGTCCACACTGATTGTGTAGTCTGACTTCTCTGATCGTCATTTTTTTATCGGGGTTTAGAAGAACTTCTATTTGGGCTGGATGCATCATTTCGATCCATAAAGGAAAACAGTAGCGCATGAGGTTAATTTTCGGAGCGTTTTTTGGCAGTCCGTTCTTCAACAACTTTCCACCTGGGACATACATAGAAGCACGTACAAAGCATAATCGAGGAAAAAAACACCATCGGCCGAGCAAACACTTGAACAAGGACTTGATTTTGATGCATTTTCCTTCTCCTATTTACCGCGAAGTGCAATTTGTATCGCCGGGGCATGATGCACTTACGTGGGAGCGAAAAATATTACTTTCACTTTGCGCTATGACTTTCTTCTGCAAGCTACCTACGGAAGCATGGCTCGTGAGGACTTGGGTGCAGAGAAAGAGCTTTTTTACGTCATCTGTGAACTGCTGCCACTATGGTGCTCCTTACACAATCGAACATCGCTTCATCAATTGTAAGAACTCAATTCGGTTCAGAGATGCCTTGCAATCGATCTTGAAAAAAACAGATATATTTGTCTTCTTATAATATGCAATACCTTATCGGAACGCCATATTTTCATGAACCTCTTGATTGTTTTATTTTTTTTTCTGATTGGAATACTCACCTTATGGGAAACTAAAATAAGCCACCCCGGTGGCTCCGTGGTTATAGTACTCGGCTCCTGACACGAAACAGGCGGCATCGGCTGTCGCATTTCGATGGAGACGAAACGCTAGAGGCCCGTGTAATGTGTGACGTCAGTGCTTCTTAAAAAATCCCAAATGTTCAAAATTTCCGGACTTTTACACTACGGCGTCCTTCATAGTCTGAGTCTCTTTGGGATTGCAAACCCCATAATACTTGAAAACTAAAAATATAGAATGATGGGCCGCATCGAGAATCAGTTGTTTCGACGAAATCTCGTTTCTGCCTAATGATTGCCCATCTGAGAAAAGTGTCAGAAAACACCGACTTTGAACCGAAGTGGTACTCCCTCTTAGTGATGTGCTCAGTTTTCTCTGCCGTCTAGTGTTCTGTTGCCCTCTTCTTTGATATGAGTTTCGTGGCGTGAAATGAAAGCTTTGTAAATAGTTTATGCAAAAAGAACATAATTTCAGTGTAATAAATACCACGTTTAAAAATATTAATTGCGCAGCGACCTAATGTAGTGTCCAGCGAAGCTCATCGGTTCGCGCAGGCCAGTTTAAGACATGTTCTTTTTCTTTCTCCTGGTGATGTATAGGTCAAATAGGATTTTGAACCGTCTGACGTGCACAATTACGACAACCCCGTATTTTCCGCCTCATGAGCCATTAACACACACCGTAAACGCAAAGCGGCTCTGCGGCGTCCCGCCACAGCGACAGCGAGCTGCTCGTACAATACAAAATAAATGCATATTAAGGCGCCCTATCACGGTGACAGCATACGCAGCGAAGCGCGCCAGCCAGTCGACTCTTCTTGTGGTCTGTTAATCGCACCAATCCAAACAGCAGCCGCTTTCAGGCGAGAACCCCTTGGTGCGAAAAATGAACGTGGCATTCAGGAACCACTTGTTGACGCTATTGTAGGCAACGATGCTTTTGAGCCATCCGCGGTGTGCCCTGGGCACTTCACATACACAGCACTCGTGTGCACAAATCTTCCTGTATCCTTATCAGAATGAGCAAGCACTGACTTGAAACTGAAGATAGAAAATCGAATCGAAAAGAATGCAGCAGTAATTGGCGCCTACAATTTTTGATGTGTGCGTGAAATTTGGTGCACAGGGAGAATTTCGTTTAAAAGAAAATTACTTAGACGTTTTGTAGCGACAAACCTACGCAAGAGGTCTAGGAGACCTTATGAGAAAAAAACTAAACATCCTTTCTTTTAGTATCCTAAATATGTGTGCAAAAGCACTTCTTTAAATTCTTTCATATATGCTTTATTTTTTATGTATCGCTCATATTTGAGGGAAATGCCTAGGAAGCATATAGAACTTGAATAACTACAACTTTGTCTGAGTCTGTAGCGCGCACCGCTAGTAACTCTGTCGTGGGCGTACAGTTTGCCGCCTGTCTAAGGTTATCACTAATTTTCAGCTTTCATGTTTTGTTCTGAAAATAAATCCAATCCGACGGGTGTCATTAACCTAAGAGGACACTTCGCGCGCACTACACTCTGCAAAACTTCACGGTGATTCTTTGGATCAACTGAAAAAGACCAAAGGTCGGTGGCAGCTTTGGTCGGTGGCAGGCATATAAGATTTAAAGGTCAACATTCTTTCGTCATTAGCAGCCGCTTAATGTGCTCTAAATTCACACAATTGAGCAGGCTCAACAAGCATTCCACATAGTTGTAGGCATTCAGAACAGAAATTGCAGCTATTTGACTGTACATTTACGCTTTCAAAAAACCGCTGTCCGCTTCAATTGGTTGAACGGCTGATAAGCTTAGCGAAGGTAGAGTTAAGCCTGAAAACTGTTTATTGGACCCGAGTCACAAAGCAGCGGGCACATTTTCTCTACTGGCACATAACTGCACAACATAGCAGAGCGCCTTAACATGGCCAATGCCCCGTATATTCTTCATAGAGTTTGGTATGGGATTTATAAAATTAAGGGTTTCTTGAATGCTTCTATTATTAAAAGCGAAAGGTTGATCAAAGGCTCTCAATCTAGCTTTATCACGAAAAGCAATAGCCGAAAGTGTATAGATTGATAACCGAGACAATAGCCTTAAAACAATCCTGGCATCCTTGCAGGGGCAGGAAGAACTGAAATTGTTACAGATTCATATTAAAGCTCGGAAAACGCATTTATACGCATTTCCAGAGTAGCTGCAACTGGCACAAGCGAGAGTTTCTAGTTGCACATTCTCAGGACGCACCAGCCGATGTTGCTGCTTCGGAACTATGCATGCTACGTAAACATCTCCATCAAAAAACAATACGGTGTCGCGCTGGATGATTACTGAATTATTAAGCTCAGTTCGTGGATCATTTTGACCCAATTTGTGTACCACTTGAATTTTTAGAACTGGTTAACTGGCTACTGGGATTGTTACCGTTTGATCCCTATGAGTCATTAACGATGCATGCGTCTTCATCTGTACCTGTGACTAAAGGAGTGAAAAGTCCTTGCTGTCTTTACCAACGCCTGCAAAGCGCTGAATACCTGATTTACTGTCCCCTAAGAATACGTAGAAGACTGCGTATAAAGCGAGATTGAGAGTGCTCTTTCACGGAGCCACAGTGATAATAGCAGCATATTTTATTTTTATTTATAAAATACTGCAGACCTCATGTAGTCCAAGCATATCTGCTTCGAGAAAGATAAAGACTGCTTTGAAAACTTTGATATAAATTTAGCCCACGTGTGCCTTTGCACTAGAAAAACTTTTTATGATTATCATGGCTTCGCTTTATTAAAAAGGTTTACCGGGCAAAATCACACGTTCATATTTGAAGCCTGTCGACCTTTTTCTGTGATGAGGGTGCGGTTCATGTTTCGTCTAGAATGAAGTCCGCTCTCATTATCTTTTACTCAACGTTTTCTTTTTGTAATTAGCGCGAACACAGGTAATATAGTACACTACTTCCTCAACCCTCGAAAATAATTGAAAAAATAGTCTTACCCACAAAATTGAGCATCGCTTTTGCGTAGTAAATTTTTTACTTGAAAGAACCGACGGCATTCAGCACGGGGTGAAGAGGTCTCTAAACTGCTCCAATTTTAAGTTCTTCGAAAACCAAGAACGAACTTAGTATTTACGCGACGGGAATTGTAGGCGGCATCATCCAGGCTCCTAAAGGTTCTAATGAAGATGCGGTTCAAACCCTTGGCCATGAGGCCGACAGATTCCGGTGCTCAGGCTAACGGAGTGGCCTGCTAGGACTCGCTTTCTGCTGTTCGGCGATACACGGTGGGAGCCATGTGCATGCGAGCTTACGCTTGATGAAGGTTAAAAAAGGAAAACCAGCCTACATTAGCCCGTATATCGCCGTATGTTACGCTTAGGTGCGTTGGGGCGTGCTTGAGTAGTCGCAAGAAGACAGGCAAACACACAAGACGACCACTACCGCTGTCTTTCTTGATGACTGGAGAACACCAACAGTGTTTTTGCGGCTGCAGCTTTATTACGACGGCCTCTTTGCAGCAAGGTGTACGAATAATTTTTACCGTCTCTGACATTTTTACAAAGCGTGGAGTCTCGCTGTCAAAATCGAACTGCTCCACTACAGCCACCTTATGCAGAAAATCCTCCACACTATGCCGCCACAAACATCCTGATCGCTGCCAGGCAGCATGAAGCCATCATCAGTGCCAATGCCGGACGCACCCCACAAGGGTGAATACCAGCATAGTGTTTTAACGCAGACAGTGCTTTCATGCTTAAGACTTCCGCCTTCTGTTTCATTTTATTGCGAAAGCAATACTACGCCAGTTCTGACCGCTCGTCACGTATGCCGTGGCACACCCAGAGCTGGCACTGCACTTAGCAGGTGGTGTAACGTCAGCTCTCTTCGTTGCTATGACGACGCGTGACGTCAACTTGCTCCCCGCCGCAGCTAGAAGTAGGGAGCCGCTCGTCGCGTGTGCCGTGGCCTCCGAGCCGGCGCCGCGCCTAACGGGTGGTCTCTCCGTTGAAATGACGACCTCCTCGCCTTGCGCTCGCTCCGTGGCGGCTTCACTGGGATATATAGAGGTGCGCTACGCGTTGGTTGACCAGTCTCGCCATGAAAGTTACCGACGAAGAGTCTATATCTGAATCTAGTTGCTCTACTGCTTCGCAACAGTTAAATTCTAAGGCGAAAGCTAAGCAAGCTAGGAAGAGAGAGAGGTTGCAACGTGCCCAGGAAACAGAGGAAGAACGAGAAGAACGATTGCGAAAACAACGAGAAGCCGAAACAGCTAAGCGAGCCAATTTAGAAGGTGAGTCTAGTCGTGTTAGACGGAATGAAACTATGAGACGACGACGTGCCGAGGAAACAGAACAACGGGCCGAACGTCTATCGCCATTCAACCAGGTTTAACCAGAGCTAAAGCACAGCCAATTTTTTGGCATGTTCACCACAAAAAACTCTTTCTTTGCTTCGCAACATGAATGCATTATGATTGCCTGTACTAGCAACACTATGAGCCAATGACAATCATTTATGTTTAAATGAGCGTAACGCTTTGGGCAGAGAACTTCAAACCGCAATTTATTCCAAATTTTTCAAAGGCCTATAAGCTGCTATTACGAATGCGTAGCCTGGGAAGTGGGCCAAAAACTGCGGATTAGAACAAATGGGGCAGGGAAGATACGAAATGGAGACATATGACGAGCGTTTTCCTTCAAAGAGAACTTAATGTGGAGACCGCACTGTATAGAAACCTCAGTCGGTGTGCTGAAAATATTGCCACGAGTGCCATTTCTTTGCGCGCGAGTTATTTTTGCCGCATGAGAAAACCTTCAAGACAAATGTAAACACATAACCTTCTTCAGCTACGCAAAAGCGGCGTTGTACACCCGGAGCAGTTGCTTTGCGGCTGTATTTCACGTGCAACTTATCGTACTCCTTATCGTACTCGACTGACTGTCTTGAAAACTTTATTTTGTCCTAGATTATATAGCCCCTTAGGACGGTACACTTAGTCAAGGGCCCCATTAGCTGCTGCATTTCGGCTTGCACTGTCGATAAATCAGTGCCGGTCCTCCAAGTTTTATCTGCATGGAAAGAGGGGCTTCCCAACGGTAGGGTACTTCGTTTCAATATATCATGAGATATAATCTGGGAAGAAAAATTTGGGAAAGTTTGGCATGTCTTCACATCCAAAATGTTTAGAGCTCGATTTCAGTCGCTTTTGAAGAGCACTGGTGCCTGCGGAATGGGCCTAGGAAGGAAAAATACATTGGCGCCACACCGTGAACACGTGCTCTGAAGCTAAGTGAACAAAAAAAAGTAAAGTTCCTGAGGATAAAAATTTATGCTTTCTTCATGAAACACATTAACGCTTAAAAATGTTGCGTTTCGCGGCAGCCTTCGGTGCCTGTGTTGGCATCCCCAGTAAAAAATTTGTCGGACAACTGCAGGTGCAAACTTGAAGTGAAAATTTTCCTGCATGAATTGCCGTTTAAACTCAAGTATATGCAGGGTTATCCTGCAGCGGGGAGGGGAAGGTTTTCTTTTTCAAAGAGTACTGCTGAGTTAAAATTTTCGGTGAGTGCCGTCATTGGTTTCAAATTTGACGAAGAGGCGGCGGCTGCTTGGTGCTGACGCTTGCTACACTCACTCTTCGTCCCGGCGTTCCTAGACCGAATCTCGGCCGAGATGATTCTGCCCTTTGACCCCTTTCCCTGACGAAACCTTGAGCAGTGTGTGTCTTCCTGTGTACTGCCGCATGCGCGTGGGTTCATCAGTGCAGTTCGGCACCGACACAACAGGTGAAGCTGGTGGCACCCTCCTGGTGCGGAAAGGGGCCCGGACGTGCTTCCCCGGAGCATCCCAAAGCACTCGATGGTGCACTCTGCGGCCATGTGCTACATTCTGCAATCCACAGTTGCCGCAGTGGAGTTAGTAGACCTTTGACAGTGGCGGCAGCACGTAGCGCTAGCCAGGTGGTCTTGGCCGCATGTTTTCCCACGCATCTCTAATGTTGCCACTGGTTTCTTGCCTCAAGAAATGCCTTGAACCATATAGGGTGGACAGATTAAGTATTTCTATCCCGGAAAATTTCTGGCTTGAGTGATGACAATAAGCCGTAAGGCTGCATCGCTGCATTAAAATCAACAAGACCTTATGAATATTGCTTGAGGCAATATAAAAACACAAACGGTCAGCGACAGACAGCTTTAGAGGTGAACAGCCTTTCAACAACAGCACTAGTATATTTGGTTCGAAACACAAAATTGAGTGGGTTCGCCGAGCACGGCTCTCCTATTTCGCTTGTGTGAAGTCTAATTAAGTTAACTATTACAGTTTAGAAATGCTCACTCTTCTTCGATTGCATCTACAACTTATCAGCTTAGCAGAATTTGGATTAAGCCTTAAAGCAGTTTAATGCATCTCAATGACAAACCGCCCAGCACACGTCCAACCGTAGCACGTAATTGCGTTAAATGCCCAAGCACCGTCACAGTAGTCAAATGCCCCCCATTGGCGTGTCGAAGCATTTACACGGCATTCAAAAAGGGTCGCAAGCATACAAAATTTTGTAGGAATTATTAAGTTCTCAGCTGAACATACGAAATTCGAATCGCATGCCGGTTACAGCTGCACATACTCCAGTAATGCGGAATTTCTCTAGAAACTTAGGTGTTCTATTATTTTAAACTGCATCTGTAGGATTTCCACTCGTAAGTTTGCATTATCGGCAGGCTTTCTGCAACCCGCCTCCAAAGCGTGATAATTCTCCGAGTGCGCGCCAGTTTTGTGGCCCGCGGCAATGCAAGTGCGCCTCCGACATTCAACGAGCGACGCGTGCTGCGGGTGCGTTGCGGTTGAGGGATTGGGACACCAACTTCTTGAATGCCCCGCATTCGACCAGCCGTGTAGCGAGATGCTCGCAGCTCACAGGGCGCCGGTACTCATCCCGGACAATATGGCGGCGCTCCTGTGTCAATGGTTCAGTGCGCGCACCCGCCACCGAGCAGTTGTGAGCCTTTGTGTAGATGTCTAGGAGACGGATGTTACGCTCATCGGCATCTCGTCTGCTAGCCACCCACTCAAAGCATGTTCCGCGCGTGCTTTTAAGCACAGAAAGTTTTCGGGCGCGTTATCCCAGCTGGTGGAGTAAGGTTAGCGTCGCTAGTTAGTGACAAGATGCGACACGCGCAGGGCTTGGTATTGTAGTGTACATATGCGTATTAGTAATATTGACAAGCCACATGCAGTGTCGAACAGTGCCAGGGCACGGATGCGCTAATTGGTTTAGTCACTAATTATTAAGAACGTACGCGTGAATGCAAGCTTAAGACAACTAATGATATTGTTACGAGCAATTCAAAGAAGAATCTCCGGAGAAGACACGTAAAACTGCGGCGGTTCCTAAGAGGTGCGACCGAGAGGGAACATCTTCTTTTTGTGCGAATGCAGGCGCTTCTACTTCATCTACAGGGGCACGTATCAATATTTTCTCCCTGTACTATTATCTGCCAACCCTATTTCATGTGTTCGCCTGCCTGTATTCTCCCTTGACCCTTTGATTTAAGCTGGCCGCATGTCAGGTTCTTTTTAGATAGCGGGTATGTATTGTCGTGGTGAGCAGCTATTATTCCGTTCCGTTTTATTTTATTTTACGGGTAAGATCAATATCAATGCCAGACAAATCTTTTAATTAAGGATAATTATTATCACCAAGAGAGGACAGCAGAAACCAAGCATCGTAAAAAGTGAGGGCTTATATTTGGGCACCAATTAGAAACGATGCAAGGGAGAAGAAGTAGCGTTTCGGGCTGTTATATTATTGTGTCTGTCGAGCACGACGCGCAATCAGTTATTGCTTAGAGAGAAAGTTCCGCTTGTCCTGAGGACATTTGCAGAGCTAGCTCCATTGCGCGTGCCTTTCTGATTTCGACTTGCAGTGGTCCACTGGGAGAGCACTCGCTCTTATGTCATGGAGAACTCATTACGAAAGGCGATTATTCAAAGCGCGGCCGTGATTGGTCGGCACACGTACCTGACGAAAACAAAGAAAAAACCCTTAATTGCACTGGCCAGCTGCGAGAAAACTTCGAGCATTTTCAAACGGTAAAGTACAGGGCGTGATTGAAGATACTCTAAGAAAAAGTTCGAGTTTAACTTTGCCGTATCTCCATGGGGAGCAACACACCCAAAATAATAATTGAAGGCAATCATTTTATTACCCGCCCACTGATCCCGCTTTGACTAAACGCAGTGAAACTTTTGAGCAAAGGATTGCGTACGCATGACGTTCCGATCTTTGTCGCTCTTTAAAGCGATCTTCATTTTAGGGGTGCCGCTTCGGTTCAGTTGTCTTTGAATCCGTCAATCTCCAACATTCTTTGATTCAATAATTTATGCTCGAGAAGCAAAAAATTTCAAAACGTGAGAGATAAGGAGACAGAAAACTTTATTCTGACGCAAAATTAAACGCCAAAGGTATCCTGATACAGGATCATCACAGCCGACTGTTCCGTGAGATAATCCGAGGCTCACCAAGCCAGCCCCTATGGATGAAAATGATATGCAAAACAAGATGACTGAATGGCAATTTGGCAGGAGAAAATTGAATGTTCTTAATGAGCCAGCACATGGTTTGGGGGAATTGGGGCGAGCGGAGTAGTGCCGGATACGGTAGGAAAAAGAAAGGGGAAGACTAAGCAGTGTAATTAGGTCTGTGCGAATCAGAATGCGTAGTAGAGTGGTGGTGGAATAGGAAGTGTTCGAACTGTTCCTCTTATGTTGTCACAGTGAATGTTTACTAAAGTTCACGTCTTATATACCACTTTATCAGCAAATCCCGGAATCGTTGCCATCGTGCAGGAAAAGTGGTATTCAAAATGCCTAAAGACAATAATAGCAAACAAAAAAATCATCTTGAAGGGGGAGGGGGCACTGAACCTTCGGGTTTCGAGGAGAACACGCAAATCATAGGCAACAGAATTTTTTTCAACATGGTATTTATTAGAATGATGCGATGCTTTATATATACGAGCTAATACAAATGTCAAGAAAGCTGTAGCAAATCAACATACCCAAGCAAGGAAGCATCAGGACAGTCAATGCAGAGCACATGCTAGCTAATACATTAAAATACGACACATCTAAGCAAGAAAGACGGCCTTTCGTAGAAGCAGCAGATTCACAATGTCGGTTCATTATGCACGTTTTCCAGGGGCTGTGTAGTCCAAATAAAAATAACATATCTAACGGTTCATCAACAAATGGTAGTGCAGTCATATATTCTAGAGAATGCGGCGTCAAACAAAGTCTTTTTTTAAGCGTCTGTTGCATGACGTACCCGAAGAGTATTTCATTTACACAAGTGTTGAAATAATGATCAATTGTTTCAGGACCATCGCAATGGCTACAGTTAACCATGAACACAAATGTACCCTTTATCTCTAGCTGTATGTATTAACCGGTAATGTCGCAGTGTGTACCGTACACAGAAAAATTCTTGTACATGGCGACAGGGGCCTTTCACGTACTCTTTCGAGTACACCATGCCTCGGTAATTCAATATACACAGAGCAATACACTGGCAGAGGGAAAAGCATACAAATTGAGTCGTTGTGCAACCGCTTCTTCGAGGCCTGGAAAAAAACTGAGAGGCAAAACGAACTAGGAAACGAACAGAACAAACAGCCAAATATACCTCGTGCATAGGTCTCCACAAACACCGACCATCAGAAACATTAGTAGACACAATGAGGCTATGTAAAGCATGAACTAAATTTACTTATAAGAATGCAGACTCTGTTGGGTGTGTAGCGTCCAAGAAAAACTTGAAACCGGAAACTATCTGTCAGGCATACAGGTGAACTAAACCAAGCCTGCCAGCGATTACAGGCCGGAAAAAGTCGTCGCGGCTTATTAATTTTAAATACGAATCACATACAAATGTTGCGAAACCTGTGAAAAAGCTAGATATAAAGTATTGTGCAATTGGTAGCTTGCAGTACATAATACATTTTAGTGGCGAGAAATAAATTGCACGCCGTCGCCTTGCCAAAATCGAGAGACCACGAGGCACAAAAGTCTTAGCACAGCGCGGAACAGTTGGCACGTCGTCTATACAATAAAGTGCACTGTGTTTATAGGCACTCATAGGAACGGCAAGGTACATTTGTGGTACACGTGTCAATTTTATACCAACATATTCGGTAGGTGTCGTTCTGCCTATAACAAACCAGAAACAACTCTGAAAACGATTAACCCGAGCTCCTGACACTGAACGACGTTGCCAAGTTGTTTCTTTGGGAATGAGCCCCAACCTAATGTACGCGTTGGCACATGACTGAATGCTTATGAGTATGTGTGTCAATACAAAGAAAGAAAAATTTAAAAATTGCCTTCAAAGCACGTGAGTAGTCTGACGTGCCCCTATAACGTTTTTGTTTCTATTAGAGAGTAGTGTCTCGCGTGGATGGATAAGGACACGGGAACCTGGAGCCTGGTACAGATGATAGCGCCCGATTTGGTACAGCACTTCACTGCCTGGGGTTCTAGCCTGACCAGGAATCTACATTAGTGTGACAGAGTGCGGATGTAGTTTGGTGAAAGCGCCTTGCACGTCATCCCATCGTTCGGCAGGTATCCGCTCCACATGAATTGCGCGTATAGCCTGCATTGAATCTGTGTATGTGATATATCATAAGGGTTAGAGTGTGCTAGAGAGACATCCTGAGGGCTTGTGATTATCAGGAGGGTTTTTAGAGTCGCTGCAGGAGGCGGATCAGTGTAAGGACCAAATGTCTTTTTAACTACTTGGCTGCCACTCGGAAATGAATAAGCAGCTCCTTCGAAGTGAGGTCATGATGTATCTGTGTAGACGATCGCCACACCAATATGATGAGGATGATTGGTACCCAATAGAATATCTGCCTGGGTTGGTATCGGCTGCAACGTTTTTTTTGAATGGTGATTCGAAGGTTATCATGCAGTGGGGTAGGAGAGTTAGCAATGGTGAGGTCGAGAGCAGCTTGCTGAATTACCCAGTGTGCCTGAGTTTTCTCTAGAAAGATGTGCCATTTGCCCATCTCGATGTTGATATATGAGGTCTCAGAGGGACAAAAACAGCCTTGAAGAGTATAGGCTCTCAGTGGACGCATACACAAGACCGTTTGGGTCAGTGTTGTATAATATATGAAGCACAACCTTAGTATTAAGTCATCTGTGACAGGTTAGAGTAAGGCACGAAACTTTATAGAGAATTATTCTCAGCGTTATATGCGGGCGCAGCTGCCTGAATTGTTCCTCGCGTAGCCCTGCGTACTACATGCGTAAGCTTAAGGTAAACGTTAACAGTTGTAGGAACATTGGCCTGATTAGACGACTCATAGATATTAAGGCCAAGAATCCGGTAGTGCGATACAAGAGGGGTGATGCGACCTCCATCGTGATAGTAATGAGATCTTTGTGCTTGCACTGATAACGGGTTCTTGCAAGTAGTAAAAAATTCAAATTTATCAGATGCGGGAGAAAGTCCTACAGGGTTAGGCTAAATATTGAATGTAGCAATGCCATACTGCAGGGTGTCCTCCACTGTCTCAGAAGGCCCAGAAATGCACCAAACAGCAAGATGGTTTGCAGAGAATGTATGTTTGAGGTTTTGAATAGATGTCAGAATAAGAGGTAGGGGAGCCATTACGAGGCCAAAATAGTTCGTGAGAGAATAGCACCCTGAGGTGTACTACACGTAAAGGGGAATGAACCGGAGAAATATTCTGAGGGACGGAACCAAGCCGCACGGTTAAGCAGAAATGCAGTGAGGTAGCTGTACATCTTTGGCCTGCAGCCAGTAGTGGCAAAGATGAGAGGATTGTGATTATTTGCTTTCGCTTTTTAAGCTTAGCCATATACTCGGTGAGGGACCCGTTCTCAAATGGATAGCCAACTTCTTGTCGGAACGCCAACAATTCGTGCAATGTGATGATTGCGCTTCAAGTACTGTAACGGTCGTCTCCGGAGTACCGCAGGGAACAGTAACAGCTCCTTTTATATTTATTTTGTTCATTAACGACTTAGCAATCCATGTGGATGTAAACATACGTACGTTCGCTGATGATTGCGTGCTCTACCAGCGAATAAATAAACCAAAATATCAAGCAAGGATACACGCGGCCCTTAACACGTCGCGCAGTGGTGTAATAGCTGACCAGTGGCCATTAAGCTAAAGAAAACGTGTCGCGATTTCAGTGACAAAAATAAATCAACGCTTAGCAGCTACCCTTATAATATCCATAAAGCCAATATGGAAACCGTTACGGAAAAGAAATCCCAAGGCGTTGTTTTCTCTCAAGACCTTGGACCAAAGGCACAAGTGCATAATATAACCACCAAAAAAGCAATGAGCAGACTTTGCTTTCCTAAACGGGTCCTACGTTTTTCTACTTTCCAAACCGAACTGTTGGTGTACAAAGCTCTTATCCGACTTAGGAGAGCAGAACGTTGGGCTAGTTGGTTGATATGCATACTGAAGAAGGTGGCGCCGAACAACGAGAAACAAAGACGAGCGCTACTCACAACTGAAGGTTTATTGCAGACAGTGCTCGAATAAATAGTGAAGCCAACAAGAACAAAAACAAACAAACATCATGAACACCACATGTTACCCCGTGAATCCCAATGATTTGGTTAGGAACAGATACTCCCTATCAGAGAAGCGAACGGAAGTCTGACTAATGCACTTATCGCCGCTGATGCGCATATAAAAGGCTTCCATGAGCTCACGCGTGAGTTGCTCCCTGTGCCTGAATAGGATGGTCGTTTTTTCGAAAAGTGGTTTACACTAGATTTTCTTTTCCTTGTCGTTTGTGCTGCACGAACGGCAATGTTTAGGGGGGTTATCAAGAGAATCTCCCCCGAGCAATCTCCGGTGTTCTCCTGATCTCTCGTTGGCGCATCGTCCAGTTTGACCGATGTATAGTGTGCCACATGACAACGGCAATCTGTACACAACCCCCCTGGCACAGGTAACGAACGAGGCCTTGTGTTTGATGCTGCAGCCATTTCTTGTTCATCGTACCATTCTTTCGCCTCCTTCTTCCATCCGGTTGTGCACCTGTGAACAGATTGCTCCCAACTCCACACTTCCCACCTCCCGTCACTGCTGTTCGAGGAAGATTTGACGCATGCCATTGCGCGAAGAATGCGGAGTCGGGAAAAATGGTGGACAAAATGATTCCAATAACTTACTTCTTTCAGCTTGCTAAAGTGGCCACGGAAATAAATCTCCGTCGCGAAAAAACACTCTGGCATGATTTTGTCTGTATCGTTGTTTACCGTGAATCCGAATTCTCACAACGCGTGCGTTTTGTTTTAAATTTAGACTGCGAGGAAATGCGCCCCTGAAGCGATCAACTTCTACCAAGGAGTGAGAACTTCATTTCCAAAAAGCAAAGCTGCAGCTACGGCCACGTGCAGCTAGTCCAACATGCAACGTAGGAGTCCGTTTTCGCTCCAGGATAAATTTAGTTCTCACTTATACACGAAATATGAAGCTTTAATTCACATTAATTATTGATACGAAAAATGTTTAGAACAAAGGAACAAGATTTATTTACACTTATTAAGTAATCCGTAATTAAATACGGATAATCAGTTCCCTTTATACTGGAGCCACCTGCAGAGTAAGCGTCGTGTTAAAGTTTGGCAATAACACCAATCGGCGGCCAAAACAGCGGTAGAAAACTGAATATTGCGTTGATATATAATTTTGCCGTTCATTCGATTCGGTTGTGGTTACGTTGTGACTGAAGGCTATGCCGACAACGTTATAGTGCTGGAGCAAATGTAGAAAATCAAAACAACCGCAGTACCGCATGGTTTGTATAGAACCATTTTTTGAATTAAGCAGCAAATATATTTAAATTTGAAGGCGCTTAGAAGTAATGTGCGGAACGCGGTATGTTGCTTAAGACTTTCTAGTACTGGTGTGACATCGTTGTGCGTGTGTGTGTGTTATGCCTTTTTCCCCTTCTCTCTTTCTCCTTTTAGTCCCCTAATTCCTCTTCCCTAGTACAGGGTAGCCAACCGCTTTCTGGTTAACATCCCTGCCTTTCCCTCCTCCTCTTTATCTATCTATTTATCTAGTACTGGCGCTTGCGTCGTCTTATGATTATAAGGACGCCGTCTGATTTACGGTTTCAGAAGTCAACCCGTACGCATATACAGCATATTATGATTTTCATGAGGCTAAATTTACTAGGAAAAAAACTAATTCGTCTGCTCCTGGAAAATTCCATTCAGTGCATGTTGCAAACCCTACACCACTTTCTTTTTTCGCCATGTTTTGTCTACGTGCTGTTCTTTATATATCGCACGTACCATGTCAGTGTGAAATATTACGCACGCAAGTAACTATATCTCGTTCACTTGTAGCATGTACTTAAGCTAGAAATGCAAAGAATTCGGGACACGCTGTTCTTGTTCTCTTGGCCTTAACCAAGTGGTGCATTGCATAAAACAAAAATTGCTGCGCTCACGTCATTCCTGGCGGTAGAAGACAGAGGATTACCGAGTGGCTGTATAGTAGAGTGACACAATCTTCTAGTCTTTGCGGTACTTGCTTACAGCTGTTGCGAATTTCTGGTAACAATTTATACTTCCCTGTCTTGATCTGAAAATCCAGCTAGAACGACCCTGGTTGTCCTACGTCAATTTCTCGTAAATTTGGCGATCTTATATAAGGACCAAGGGCTCAAAACATATATTGTGTACTAAAGTACGAAAACAATATAAACAATTAAAAGACCCAGAAAAGCGTTCCAAAGTAACCCCCCTCTCCCTTGTTTCAATCTATTATTTCTGCTAGCCAGGGATTATAGAGACTGGGTTTAACAAAACGCTGGAAAATTATGGCCTGCTTCTACTTGGACGGCACATGCTCAGTTAAACGGTGCACCTTGCGCTTGCAGTAGTTCAGTGAATTCATTATTATCCCAGACTGTTGCGATTACCGCAGTTGGTGTGAAAGAGCGACAATTCAGTCTACTGGCTTCCCTGATGGTGTCGAAATCTCTCTGAGGGCAGGAATCTCTAGTTCATCACAGCCCTAACCATGATAGCGGTGATGTTCGCATGCTTCTTCGCTCACGATGCATTATCCTGAACTCGGTTGGTGCTGAGCACTTTGACATGCTTACCCTTTGTAGCTAACCTAAAATATGACCATGCTTTTGAGCAGCTCTCTCGTTTGTTTATCCGAAAGACAGTGCAGGCGAAATGACCAAAATTATTTACAATACTAAAAAAAAAGTAATTTCAGCTTGTGAAGTAAACAAATTCTGCAGTCGGCTTCTCTTCGTGAGGGCTTCGTTCAAAAAGTGAATTGCAGCTATTTATGTGTGATAAGTGTAACTATGGCCAGGTATTTTTGTTTTCAAATAATGATTTATAAAATACAGATTTTAGAAAAATGACAAGCGCTTTGGAACATACAGATTTCACCTGGAAGCGTTAACTTTAAAAATTGCTTAATAGGCTTGATAAAGCTTGCTCAGCGCGTTTTATATCACATTTCAAGACAGTAAGCGTTTTACTGCTTCGGGCGAAACCTTTATAAGCAGGCTAAACCAGGCTAAATCTCGTCTTACTGTTTTTTTATCCAGTGAAACGCAATCCCTGTCTGTAAGCGTTGTCCAGCGCTGCAGCAATCTTTTTGAACATAGCCATTCCTCTCCTTATAACACTTCGTAGCTCCTTTGGTTGCCGCGACTTTATATGTAGGCCACAGAGCGTATTGTAATATCACAATGTGGGTCTAGTGAAATGTGAGAGTCAGCTTTGTTTTGAAAGCGTTAAGGATAAAGGTTAGGGAGTGGATAAAAAAATTCCTTACCCGTGCTTCACACTACCAATAAAGTAGTGGTTTTAGTATGGCACAACAAAGTTGTTCTCCACACGCTTGAATATATTACTTGGTACTGCCGTGTATTTAAGGCTCTCCTTAACTCGTGTTTCAGCGTTAGTTTAGACGAGGACTTGTGAATATTAGATGGGTGAAAAGAGGGAGGAGGGAAAGCCCTATGAAGAGGGAGTACTTTACTTGAAACGGAACAATTGTGCTGTTGTGCACGCAGCTGAATACATTCTCCCCACGCCATTAAACGAGCAGTTTTTTCGGTATAGCTGAAAGAATTGAAGCTTGAATTTTTGTTAAGAACGAAAAAAGCGAAACGCATATATGCTTGAAATTGCGCTGGTGCGACGGTCAGGAAAGCACTGCGCCAAGCCTTTGCATTATTAGTCGATACAGAGCGCAAACTTTATAGGAAAATGTACCTGGCATAGTGCAAATTATAAATTCCGCGCAATATGCAGACTGATGTTTGTTCGGCCGCCCTCCCTCTGGACTTCGCAGCAGTATCAAACACACACCAAACTACAGCGTTAAGGTAGAGCTGAAAGCATTCTTAAACCTTAACCCACCTTAAGAACTTGCTGTTGACTTCTTTACGTACGGTGCGAAATGCAAGTTACTTACATTGCCCGTTTAGTACTTTATTGATGCCTGCTTATAGAACACCTTCCACCCCTGACATGTTAACCCGCTGGCCGCTCGTAACCCTGTTGTCCACGTGCACGTGTATTGGCTGTCCACGTGCACGTGCCAAACGCTACATCCGTCACTTTCTGGTATGGCCGGCGATCAAAAGAAGCCGCTAAACGCTTCAAAACTCCTCTTGGACTTTTCACGCAGGCGGGGAGGTTTGGTGGGTTGAACCATTATAGTTGAACACAGGGAGCACAAGCGAGGAACTGCACACGCTAACACGATGCCCGAAAACATGCAAAAATTTATGACCACAATTTTCTTAGATAAAAATTTCAAACGTTTACTTCATAATTCTTAATGCAGAAGAGGCAGATAGCGCGATCACCTCTCCGCACTGGTGGCGCTTCAAACTTAGTTCGTAGCAAAACTCGAGCAACGAGCATCCTGCATACGCCGCAGGCAATAGAAAGAGCTGGTCTTCCCGTATACGCTTTTAATAGTTAGCTGCAAAGACCCTCTAGCAATCAAACAGTGGGCTGACAGCTCAACCATTCCGTCAAGGTAAGTTAGACGCTGGTTTAGACGGATAAAAGACGGACGACGCGGAAGAGTACGAGAGCCGGAGATGTGCAAGACTCTGCCGCAGCTCGGCTACCTGCATCGTCTTCTTATTCCCGTTATTCTCGCATGCTTTCGGGTTTGCCGGGAGAGCGTTTGCCGTTCTACCTACACACCCTACACTGATGAAGATCGCTTCTTATATAACGCACTTACTGAGAACAGTTTGAAAAAGCACGAGAGAGTCGATGAGCTTGGAGCGTAGTGTACTGGGTTGTAGATTATGATTCTAGTCTAACTTAAATCTTTAGATTACAGTTATACTCTATCTGAAATCAGTGTGTGATCGAAAACCAGAAATAGAGAGCAATTCTTCATGCTTGAGAAAAGGGACTGGCCAGATTAAACTCATTACACTGTCCACTGCTGAGCATTTACTCACTACAACTTTTTCTCCTGAATGCCTGTGTAATTTGGCCGTAAGAAAATGCATCCCACATCACAGAATTTCTGTCCGGTGCATAGAGTATTGAAAGGCTAGAAGGTTTCAATTTTATACAGAGGATTTTTCTGCTTGGTGGCAACCTTACTTTTCTCATGAGAGGAACAAATTATTCTCCAGAATGCTGCAACATATCAGCGCTTACTTCGCAGGCTTTGAAATACCAAACACGCACATAAATGCGCAACCAAAATTTCTTCTTATCTGTCAATGAGCTTCTCGAACGATCGTAACTTTATTCTTTTCTTCAGAGGCACCGCTTATTAAGCCTTTATATGTTGGAAACCTGAATTCTAAAGGCAGCTAATAACAAGTTCATAGCTGACGATGGCCGTAGTACAAAGCAGTGCTGGTAAACACGAAATTTTTTCACGGATACAAGACGCCATCCGGACAACACCTGGAGGAATTCACGGACCATGAAGTTGCCCCGGAAAAAAAAAACAGCCCTTACTCCAGACTACGCTGGAAGTGCTGCGATGCATTGGAACAGCCGGAGATTATTATAGGTAAGTAAGCCTGGGAATCTGAGCAACGCAGAGCCTTCACCCTTCTTCGTTACTAAAACGGGAAACAGCAGAAGGCCGAGTTTCTCCCCGATAAAGTGCGTGGGCGCCAGATCCGCTCTCTGCCCACATGAGGAGCGCTGAAGGGGAAATTATGTCGTTTCTGCGCTTTCACTGCACGCTTGGCCTGATGGAGAGCTTATTGCGCAGTGCCGACGGCGGCTTGCACTGCCAGTTATCGTCACAAGCCGACAGTTATTGCCACTGCGGCGAGCTTCTAGTGTGTTTGTTTGCTTCGAGCCTTGCTTTCCTACTCTGTCTCGACGCTTCTCTGCCCATTTCCTTACCTGTTTCTACTGCGCACGTTGTGGATATTCGGATTACGGCACTTATTGCACCTGTGCGCAATTGGTGGGTGATACCGATTCAGTGCAATCTTTGCAAGCAGCGAAGAAATGAAAGGTACGGCGCATGTTGTTTACAGACCTCAATGAGTTGGTGCACAGAACACATCTGACATCTCACGTCGGGAGGCAACGCTCCCTGGCAGCGGGTAGGTCAAGTAGTGTCGTGATCATGAATCGAGGGAGCAGAGAGCATTAATGAGTAAATAAAAGACTGTCAGGGGGAGGGGAGTGGAGTTATGTGAACCGTAAAGTTTCTGCTGGTTTCGGAAACAGTATTGAGCACAAAGAGCAACACCCGCAGTGCAGTGCAAGGCGATCTGGAAATCAAAGAGGATTATTTTTTGACGAAGCTATCAAATTACTCAGTTGTGAATCATTCACTAACACTGTTGCATGTGCTTGCACATAAAAATTCTAAGACACAGTTGGTTTGTTGCACTGCTTCCGCGATGACAGTTTCTTCTAATATCACTGTAATCAAGAGAAAAGAGGCAGGTGGCATGAAAGGACAGGTGAGCAGCCCGTTTCCTGCAGTCGTTATTATCTTACATTTAATGTAATGATTTTATTAATGCCTTTAATCTAAGCTTTATAAGATTTTTCAGGCATAACTCGATACTTCAACATTGCGGACAAAATGAAAATTGGGAAGGTGGTTCCATAACTCAAACAAGGAATCCGAATCCCACCAGCGAATTATTGTACCATCTCCCTTAGACGTATACGCTCTGATTTATTAGAGCACATAGTTTACAAAAACATTGTGAATTATCTCGAGTGCGAGTCTTTCTTCACACTCGAATAGCTGGGCATTCGAATGTAATTTTCACTGTGATACCCAACAACGGGCTGAACTAACAAAATTAACCTTATATAGGCAGCGAACAAGAAGCTCGCTGCATTTTTCATTTCTCTAAAACTTTCAACAATGTATGCCACCGCTTAATTTTAGCTGAACAAATTAAAGATTGGTTCCAACTTTTACAAACGGTCTGATAATTTTTCACCACAAAACTACAAATTACTTTTCTGTGAAGTTTACAGGGGTGTGCCGCAAGGGTCATTGTAGCGGTATTGTTACTGATTTGTATAAATAATATTTGCTCTATTGTAGGACTTTAGAATAGTCATCATGCAGACGATTGCGTTGTTGTTTGTGGAATAGAATCAGCCTTTGATGCCAACCTTCTTCAGCGCGATTTTTTTAATAGTTCTACTGGGTGCACTGAATGGCTTATGGAGCTAATGTATTAACACTAGGGGTCCCCTTAACGACATTCTCAAAGAAGAAACTGTGATAGCGTTTAGAAGTTGGCCCTGCTCTAAATATTACAAATGACCCTCCAAATTTCGGAAGTACGCCCGCCGCACAAAATGAATTAAGTTTGGTTGGTGGCTGAATTTAGATGAATTAGTGGTGGAGTAATGTGTATTCATTCCAATTATCGGGAGGACAAAGTTTGACGTGCTGGTCTGCTTAATATAATCCTTTATTATAGTTGAATCGGAGGTTTCTGAACATTTTAGTCGTCTGATTTTTAGATATGGCGGTGCTGCTGATGTCACGACCATCTCGAACAACCAGCAAATTTCATTGCAAAGAAACCGTGTGCCTTTTGGAAGATGAAAACCAAAATGCTATAGCATTAATAAATGTAAAATGATGCGAGTATGCTGGCGCACTAACACACTGTATGTGTGCTTCTAAAATAACGTTCACTTGGAATCTGTCTCTGCATTTAGATACCTGGATGTCCACATGGATGCAGAACTGACTTGGGCTCCCCACATTTTTTATTTATTTATTTTACGAGCACTGGCAGCCTTTTACCAGGCCTTAGGGAGGAGAGGTGATTGGGTGCAATATTAACAGTGGTAAAAGCGTGTTGGACTAATAAAATAGTAACGTTTCGAAAACTTAGTCATTCCTGAAATTAGTGCCCTACAAAACACTAACACATTCTAAAGTGGAGTATGCAGCTGATGTTTGAGATCCACACGACGAAAAACCAATCCTTTCGCTGGAAAAGGGCTTAATAAATGCGGCTCGCTTAATTCTGTCCAACTTTATTCGTGTCGCAAACTTTACAAGTGTGTAATGTTACCTTTGTTTGAAACTCTTATCAGGTCGCCAAAAAATAATTCTTATTCAAATACTGTACTATCATTCCACTCTACGTTACGCGCTCATCGCTTCCTTCCAATTCGTGTCACGCCGCAATGATCGCCACAAAGTTGTAATTGCAATATTTGACACTACATATATGCATTTCTCTACTTCTTGTCACTTATATCACGTTAACAATACAACCGTCCAACCGAAATTTCTGAAATCACTGATGATCACCATTCTTGTTGCCCAATAACTAATCTACTCTAAGAAAAAGAACCGCGTCCAACACTCCTTGTAATTGTACTTATTTTTGCATTTCTTGTCTTTATCTTGTGATGCACAGGACAGTTGACTCCGAAAAATAGGTTCTTTTCTTCATTGCCGTCACTCAGGTGGTCACGCCTACAAAACGATATTTCGACTGTAAAGAGCAGGATGCCGTTTCTAAATAATTAAGGAAGTCCGCAACAGGACACAACCACTGATTTTGGAAGCAAAAGGAAATAAAAAGATCCTGGCAGTTATAGTTGAAATTTCAAGGTGAAACTAAAGAATTCTGAGCAAAGAATCAGCGCTTGTGTCTGTATTCTTTCTGTTGTCTTTCCTGTTAGCGCTGTTCAATTGGTTTCCATTTAAGTTAGAAAATCGCATTCGCAATCCTCGAAGTTATAATAAATTAAAATGTGCATTGGCATTAAAAGCAGCCACATCCGCACCTTATTCACATCCTGGCAAAACTCTGAAAATATTCATCTGATTTGAGAAGTGTTCATTGTTGACTCCTTTGTTTTGCAGCGTCTGTTTCTTTGGCGAGCAAATACCGGGAAGGTCGTACAATATGTGGTGTCATTACTAATTGGAATCTGTAAGGTAACGAGGCACTGAATGCCACACCAGGAGCCTGGAGCGTTCCACGGCTCATGGTTTTGTTCCCATCGATGAGGGCTAAAGAAGGATGCTCGTTTCGCTGCGTAATGACTGCCTTTTTTTAATGCTGACAGTGTGGGGATGGTGTGGAGAAAGAACTGGATAACAAGGCTTAACACTGATGTAGGGGAACAAGACACGCAGAGAGTATTCCTGGCTGATGTACACTAGTAAGGTGTTTGACGCAGGCTCGTGATGGCGACAGCTTAATCACTGTCACAAAACATCGTAGACGAAATCTTTATTGGAATAGCGATTGCTGATATATCCATAAGAATAGTGATTGCCGAGATATCTCTAAGAAAATATCTTTGTTACTGTGTGATTGTTGAGCGAATAGGAATTTGTTTGATTACAATTGAAATCATCGTCCGCCTTTGTCAATGTTAACTGTCATTAGATTCATATGACACCACATGGTTACACGTTCTTGGTCTTCTTGTTCATTAAAATGGTCAGCTCGATTAGAAGCTTCTGGGTACATTATTTAGAGATCAGCATACAAACGAATGGTATAATTACAACGTCTCTTTACAGGTAAATAATATAACACGCATTTCACTAAACCGTACACCCTTTTTTTAAACAGTTTTGAGGTAAAGATATACTTTCCGCACGTCATATAATTACCATTGCTCAGAGACGTTAAAAAAGAGACGCATTATATTGATATTAAGCTGATTACCTAAATTCTGCTAGTTAACTTCAGGCAAGACGTAGCCATCTTGCCTGAACAATGTTTAAAGCTAGTCACTACATTCAATTCTCGTCTAGCACTTGGTGCGTCTTTCTTCTTTGGTATAGCAATAGTATAACGTTGTATTTGTGAAGCGCATAAGTTTGTTGACTGCTAAAGCTGAAGCTCAGCTTCTAAGGTAACAGAAAAAAGATAAATTCATAAGCGGCACTACAATTTACAGAGGGTTTTTTATAATGTAGCATAAATTTTTGCCGAACACTTGTGTCCATTCTCAGTGTTGAAGCTCCCCAAAAAGAAGTTCATAAAAGAACACGTATGGAGCTCTTTCCATATCCAGATATTCTCTGCGTACAATTAAAGATAGCAAATTTTGAGCGGCTGGCGCTTAATATATTCATTTATTATTCTATCAAGAATAATTAATTAATCTATTTCCTATCTAATCTGTTTTCCACGGCACAACCGCGCTAACTCTTGCTTGTTTCGCGACCAGCAAGACAGGCAAAATGATAGAAGAACAATTCGGTTAAGTTGTTAACTAATTGCTGGCACAAAAAAAAACTGCTTAATGCTGGGAAAAAAGGTTCCTTAGTGGCTTCAAGCAAGTTTTACGTACCGTACAGCCTTTGTCCCCATTAGCGCGGCATCCTTCGTATTTTTATGTAGAAGGCCGTTGCCTTGCTGACCCTTCCTTGAATGGTCCGTTTTTAAAGCTACTGATTCCCCATGCAAACGGCTTCATTTACGTCGGTCGCACATAATGCCACTGATTTTTAAAGCATTTTGTGCTTCCTAATACCATCCATCACTGGTCTTTAACTTCGGCCGTCACACTTTCTGACCGTTATATTTATGAGCTTGGTGCTATTTCAGCTCCTCTGCCTCGAGAGTACATATGGAAGTAAACAAAACCTAGCATGATCCTTTACATCGTAAGCACGGGAAATGCCATTTCTCTTAACGTTTTGGTCCGTGGTGTGAGTCTGAAGCTGAAGCCCCATTGAAAGGATGAGAAGAGGAAAGCCTCAACTCAGCGCGAAACACTAAGTTTTGCTTTACGAAAGAGAGCGAGCTCAATAAAAAAATACCATACATGCAACCACGAGCGAGATTCAAACCGGCAGATGCGCAAACGAATCAGCTTCGTCGCCCACTGCTTCGAACAACTCGGTCGTAACCTCTTTTGAAGCGTGGCACTTGTTACATTGATAAATTGCGGCATGTTCATGGAGCATTTATAAAGTGTTCAGGAAACCGTATAAATCCAGTTAAAAGCCAGGTTAATTGCGGCAAATAAAGCTCTGCAACTACTGACATCGGAACGATGAGCTAAGCCTTAAGGCAGGAATATCTCCGCAGTTTCTTGCGTCGTGTGCTCACCTGAAGCCCATCGCGCTATGCTTTTTGTATCGGCGTCCTCGGCACCTTTCACCGGTTCTTATGCGCCATGTATCTTTGCGATAGCAGATGAGTGAAAAATGGTTGGAATAAAAAAAAATAGGCCGCAAATATCTCACTTCCTAGAGTAGACGTCAAGCGTACGCTATAGTTCAGAGAGACAACCCGGTGCTCTCTTGAAGCTGAACGAGAGCGGTTACGACGATGAAGCTAATAATCTCCTGATAATATTCTCCTGATGAAATGAAAAAGCGAGAGTCAGAAGTTAACCTGTTAAAGGAGAAGATTTACCGCATCACAGTGCATAATCCGCTGTGAATGTTTTTTTTTCAGCAAAAATTTCCTTCATTTCACAAATGACATATATGCATATTAGTTTTGCACTAGTTACATAGTTCTCTTGCACATAATTGTCCGAGCTGTTCCCGCAGAAATAACCTCAGTAATCATATTATCTAAATGAACGAGAAGACGGAGGCGAAATTAAACAGGAAAGCAGTGAGACAGGCAAAAATCAAGTCACGCAAAAAAATACGAAGAGAAGTTTGGCGGGCGACGAATAACGTTCTTATGCTCTAATACCCGGCAGTGCCTGCGGCAGTCAGGACCATTCATTAAGTTATGAGTCAGCTTAAGCACCCGCTGCCGGAGGATAAACGAGAGCATTTCGATTTTAGCTGTTCTCCTCGAGTCAGGGAGCGAAGTGGCCCCTAGGCATTATCGGTGTAGGAGACTTTAATGGTTTCTTTTTCGCTCGTGATAAAGACACGTGGGCTGAGACACAGCGTTGCTTCCACGCTTAAGTTTTATCTCGCTTGCATCTCTGATGGAAGTAAGATGTGAACCAGCACAGACCACTTTCGGAACTGAACTGTTCTATTAATGCGCTGCACGCGCGGCTAGGCCTGGTGTTAAATTCTTTTTCACAGCCACCGCACGCGCAGAGAGTTGCGGCCTGAGGCGAAAGCGCCACGCGGGGATTGCTACACACCTCTATGGGTTCTTAGTGCTTCACGTGCTGAGCAGCATCTTCAGTAGTGCTTTCACGTGCTCAGCAGCATCTTCCTTCAAATCCTCCTCCGCGCAGGCCTACCCGAAGATCACACTGTACACACCATTTTCTGGATACCGGGACACACCGAGATAGAAGGCAACCACAGTGTCGATAGAGTCGCTCGCGAGTACACTAACCGAGCACTCTTGAATGAGGACTTGGAGGACTTCTTGAGGGTAATCCCGACGTACTTCAACATATTCTAAATTATTACAGAGGGACGAGACAAAATTATCCTCCTCCCCACAACAAATTAAATCAACAAGAAGCAGTTTACTGGAGGAAGCTGCAAACCGGAACCTCCCCAATTTACACATCCTGAGCAAAATGTTCCCGAACCAATACAGGGACATCTGCCCAGGGTGCGGTGCAACACCCACCCTATAATAAAACTTGGGAATTTGACAGAAATAAAGCATTCCATGGCTCAAAAAATCCGAGTGCGGAGCAGTGGAAGAGTGTGCTCTCTAGCGGCAACCCAACCTTCCAAAGAGGATTGGCCATACATGCCCAGCGAGCGGCCATACTCAGTGGTGCCCTGGAACAGGGGCGCCGACCTCTGCAAGACGGAGGGAGACATCTGCTTGAAGATGAAGACTTCTGTCTGACCAAAAGACCTTGTTAGAGCACTAAAGTGTATACTATCCTATCCTATCTTCAGTAGTGCTACCACTGACACCTGTTGTTCGTTTTCTGTGTTCCAAGAAAGCATTTAGACACGTCAGTTGGTTAATTACACATGAAATTCATCGCAGTGAAGGACACTTCGTCACCACTCCTGTAGCCACGAAAATAAAAGAATATTTTTTGCTATGAGATGATGGAAACGAGCTACCTGCTTATTTTTCTAATTTTGTTTTGTTCCATCCCTGTCAAAAAAGACGACAGAGCCGGTCCAAAACTACAATTTTTTTCGTCGTGTCATAACGAGAATTTTTATGTGCTATTGTGAAGGTTTCTCTTGTCGCAAGAGAACTGGCTTTGTCGTTACGACAATGTGCTGCACAATACTATATAAAATTCTATTCCTGCACGAAGAACCTCTTTTTTACCAAGAAACAGCGATTAATTCTTAGTCACTCGGTACGCACTCCCAATAGCGGAATTAGCTCAACAGCAAAGGCAAACATTCACGCTTTCCAACTTCCTGTACGCAGTGTACATTTTTCGTCCTTTAGCAAAAGTATTATTTTGTGGCTGAATAACCTATTCAGTAGATGATGATTGACTTTTTCAAATTATTCTTGTCAAGCATGCTATAACTTCACTTGTCCCCATAAGATCCACCTTAAAAATGCGGAGGGAGCAAACAAATTATATGGTAGTAAACAAGTTCTTGTGAAGACGCCACCACACCTAGCCGTATTTGGAACCTCAGGAGACATGTTCGAGTGCGATTTCTTGCGGAATGCACTGAGGTGTGTTGAGAGCAGAGTGTGCTTGGATCATAAACAGCGCGAAATTTTACGGGACACAACGTACCTATTTATGAACGTAAAACACACTATCATTTTTAGACGCATTCAAAATCGAGGTTTATTAAAACTGGAACTCAAGGTGAAGGACAGGCTGTTCATTTACTAGCGCATTCTTCAATGTTCTGAATGCTGCATTGGTGCCAAAGTTTTATGGCGTCGAGAAAACGCTTCTGTAGAAAATTCAATCAGTTTTATAGAAACTGCATAGCAAATCGGGCTGAAATAACCTTACTTTTAATTCCTTGCAAGTTATGTAATGTTTAAATTCCCGAAGACACACATGGACTGTGACGAACAACGTAGTGGTGAGCTCTGGATTAATGTAGGCCTCCTGGTGTTGTTTAACGGGTGCTGACATAACACAACACCCCAGCGTTTTTGTATTTCACCTCCAGATGTTGCTCCTGCATCCCTGGTGTCAATAGCTGAATACCAAAGGAACTGAGCAACCTCGGCAAGTCTTTGATTCCAAATGTAGAAAAAAAATATCAGTCGAACTGCCTTTCTCTCCGAGCAAGCCATAGTTCTTTCTGGTACGTGTAGTAGAATATTTAAAGAATTTTCAGTCTCTTTCCATGAACGCTGTCGAAGAACATTTAAGATAGACTAAGGAACTATGCAAAATAGTTTGTTGACATTATGACTAGGAAGAATAAAAATATAATATAGGCATATCAGCCATCCGCACTCTTGTTTTCGCTTACCTGCACATAATTCACCAGCCCAGTAAAACTGAGGATCCGTTGCATAGCGAATCGGGCCATTTGACAATTATTCTCTAAGAAATGTATTATAGAAACACAAATATAGCCGAATTATGCGCATGCATTTTGACATGATTGAGGTTTACCATTAAAGAAATTTTTAGCATACCATATCATCACTCACATTTCTGTGCATTGTGTATGTGTTTGTAAATAGCACGAGGTCGTTATTTCTGCTGCTAGCTTTATATATACGGCCATTTTGCACTCGTACGATGGCACAGAATGGACCAACAGCCAATCTTATGATACCTTTATTTGCAAAATACGAAAAATGCAGCTATGTCTGAGTAGATTGCGTCATTCATTCGATTATTGCAGACAGCTGCTGCAAGGAGCTTTGTCGTGACGAACTGGAATATAAAACTTGTGGGCTATCCGCGGCGCACATAAAGATTTAGCCGAAATGTCAGTTTCTAGCGGTCCGTTTTGTCCTGACAAAAGAAAACATTCTTAATACATTCGCTGTACTCATACAAAAGCCCCAGAAGTGCGGCCGGAAGTCTGGTCACATCTAGTCTGACACCCGAGTTGCTTCGCTGCTTAAAAAACCATGGCTGTGTCTCAATCCCGGTCATGTGGTGTACGTGGACGATTATGACGCCATTCACTGACAAAGTTTTGGAAATATTGCTCTGTAAAAAGGTTTGCCTCTCCTTTCACGTAGTACTACAAACATCACCAACGCTCATATAGTGATTTCTTATTGCTACCTCTCCCACTGCCATTCAGTTCAGAGAAAGGGCATGTGCCGTGCACAGTCTTGTTGCACGGAATCAACTTGTAGACGCGCACTTGTCGTCAACAACTCAGTCCGGACTAAACTTGGCCAATAAAAAGTACAGCTAGTGAAGATTGTCGTAACAGCCCTGCCAGGTGGCACCTGAAGTAAAAAATGTTCTAAGCAAAGGTCACTTGTTTGAATTGGGTTTAGGCTTTGGTTTAAAACCGGATGTAGATAATATTCAAATTATGCCATAAGTCATGTCTGGTTTGTAGTTCCGCGAAAGATGAAGGCCACTGTTGCATGGGCTACTGAAAAAGTTTCAATACATCGGATAAACAACTGCTAGAATTTGTTTTCTCTACTCCTGGAAATCAGGTTTCGACATTCACAAGCTTTTGTAGTAACTCCTGTTTCGCGACTGAAAATACCCCTCATCATCGTAGATTACCGCGCAAGTAAAGGCAAGGTAGTGTGAGTCGGGGCCTTGCTAGGTTGTGCTCGTGAGCTTCTGGCGTTACATCCGGTAGCAAACACCGGTGGCGGCTAAGCGAGCTCTGCAAGTTGCTGATGCTTGGTACATACCCCCCCCCCCCCTCTTTTCCCTGCATTCTTTTCGTTCTAAACAACCACTAAAAAACGCACATGCTGAAGTCAAACTCCTAGCCACCTTCACTTCGGGCAGCCTCTTCTATTTTAATGACTGCAACCACGGCTAAGTGCTGGTGCGGTAAAATTTTTGAGCCTCTCGATCATCCTGGTCTGTACAATAGCGATAACCTTCTTCAGGATGGTTGGGGTAGTACCAAAGCTGATAGCTCAGTTGATGGCCGGCGGCTCGGGACCACACTCACACATCTGGAGCTACAGCTCAGACTCGTGCGCTTTTGGTGAATACCGGTCATCATCATTATCATCATCATCATCATCATCATCATCATCATCAGCCATACTACACCCACTGCAGGGCAAAGGCTTCTTCCATGTCTCTTCAATTAACCCTGTCCTTTGCCAGCTGCGCCGACCCTACGCCTGCAAACTTATATAATCTCATTCGCCCACCTAACCGTCTCCCGCCCTCCGCTATGCTTGCCTTCTCTTGGAATCCACACCATTACCCTTAAGGACGGCGGTTAACTTCTACGGCAGCCATACGCTGAGGTGGCTCTGCAGTCGTTCCAGAGCTTTTAGTCCGTGACAGTACCCTGGGTTTACGGAAGTGGCTCGACAACAGTGATGACATAATTCGCCTTTATTGATTAATGACCTATCTGCAGCTAACAATTCGCAGGAATCGAGATTCGCAAATTTATACCTGTACTTGAACATCATGGCTTTCTAAAGCAGTTCTTCTATTGCTAGGCTGATCGTGCACCCAATGCGTTCTCCTCGGAAAACAACAGAACACGTTTTCTGCGAGAGTTTGAATCTGCGCTTTTTTCCAGAAGTTGGGGAACGCAAAGCGAAAAACTTAAAAAGCACAAAGCTGGAGTCAGAAGAGGCTATATCACTCCAAAAGAAAGAAGCACGAGGCTGAAACCAAGCGATCCGTGCAACGCCTATAACATGACGACGGCAAAGGCAGCGTAACAGACGAGGTGGATGAGACAGCATTGAGAGTACAAGGCTCTTGTGCGAAATGGCAAGAGTGATGTGCTTGGAGTGTTTAGGGAAGGCTCTATCACTGATGCGTTTTGAGGCAATAGAACCGAACTTTCATGTAGTGGCATCTGTTGCGCACAGCCAGTGCCGCCTTTGATTCATTGTTCTTTGTCCGAACGCGGTAGTAGGCGTACCCCAAGAAGCGGCCTTACATTCCCAGCGACTAGACTTCCCGGTGGCGCTAGCACGACATCCGGTCGTCTGACGCAGCACGGTCCATGTAAGGCCGAGCAGCGACACAATGAATAGGGGTCTCCCAGGTATCCTGGCTTGAGACGGCCTAAGCTGACTACCTCTCCATGGCTATTCTGTAGCAGGGGGGCAGTTCTGTTTGTGTGTGGAATATCTGGGAATCGCCCACTTCAGGCAGGTGTTAGTGATGTCCCAACGGCGTCGCGGAGAATGAAAACGTTCGCTGAGGTGGCGAAGTCCGGGAGGCCAATGATGGTGTCGCGACGGGAAGGGAGTGGTATAACAAGCCGTAGGTTCCTAACGCGGTCCACGAAATGGTGTAAGTGTTCTTGAGCGTAGCCTGGTAGCTCTTTTAACGAGAATACGTCTCCGAGCAGACGCAGGAAAGCACCCTAAACAACATCTGCCACAGAGAAATGGAGGTCTTCCGTAAGGATGGCCCTTAAACCAAGTAGCACAAGAGGCAGCGCGTCAACTCCATGCCTGCAGTTGAGTCGAAAACAAGGGCGGCCTTCAGTCAAAGGTGAACGCGTTCCACCATGTCGTTGGCGCACGGAAGGTGCGAAGTGGTGCGGCAATGCTTGGCAATGAGAAGGCGGCGGCTGAGGCAAGCAAAAAGGATGGACTCCAGTTGGCTCCCACGGTCTGTCGTCGCGGTGCCTGCAAAAACAAAGCGAGATGCGCTCATATAAGCAAGGGCGCAGGAAAGAGTCTCAGCGTTGATGTCACTGATGAGAAAAGCCTGCGGCCAGCACGTGAAACGGTCGATGATGGTGAGGATGTAGCAAAAACCTTGATACAAATTAAGGGTCCCATAATGTCGAGATGCATATGGTCGTAACGACGGCCTGTTGGAAGAAATCCTTGCTTTCGCCTTTTGGTTTTTTGGTGTACTTTCGTTCCTAGGCAGGATATAGACGAGTGTGTCCACATGCGCACATCACGGTTAATGCCAGTCCATAGATTGCGCTGGCAGACAAGGTGCAGTTACAGTGTTTTTCTCACTCGTTCTGATACGATGCCCCCAAATAACGGGTAGGTACGAATGGTATTTTTTCAAAAACGAACTCAGTACAATTGGTGCAGCTTTGATAATGAATGTAAAGCGAGTACTGTAGCTATAAATCAAATCCATTACGAATGAAATATTTTACAAATATGTAAAAGTTGTGCGAATATTGGTACAACACTAATTGTACTGCAAACTCGCGAGTACCAAACGGTGGCGCTGCGACTCAGTGCTATAACTTCCGGTAATACCCGCACAGCTGTCAAAAGACGCGGCACTGAAATTTCACTGGAGGATAGGCAACATTAAGCAAGTGTATTAACTCTCTGACATTCGTGCGATACCTATAGGAAAATACTGAGAAAGTAAACAAGAGACCAGAAACCCTGAAAGGTGCTTGCCGAAGTTTTCACAAGAAGACTTGTCTTCGCCTAGACAAAGCGTTCAATATTCGTGGTGTTGGGCTTTTACTTCGACGAGGAAGGCCCGGTGATAAGGGGGAGGGCATGAAGTGGGAATGATCTTAGGATAGGGAGAGTGAATTTTGTCGCGGCATCATGGCTGCTAAAGCGGATTAGCCGGTTGACCTGCGACACTCTGAACAAAAGACCAGATCAGCAGAAAGGAATGCGAGGGTGTGGAGCCTGGTAAGATAGCGAACGTGGACTTTAAAGGCTGCGTGCCCAGCTGTGACAAGTGGCTTGGTATGATTGGGTGCGTTGATCTGCAAAACTAGGATTAAGTAATTAAGCTTGATTGAAGAATGAATAGTTAAGTTCATCAAAGTGGTGACCATGTTGATTAAAATGTTCACACACTGCCTTCTGTACGTTCTTTGTAGTGTCAGCTTGAAGGCCGTCAAGTCTGGCGCTCAGTGATTGCGAGGTTTCTCCGACATATTGTTTCTGACACGGGGAGGATTGAAGCATGTAGATAACAGTTAACGCTAGCCGTTATATCGAAAATTAAGTCGCCTCCTTATGAGCGTCAATACATCATCAGCCTGCCCTCTCTCTATAGGAAAATAGACCATTTAAGATAGAAGGCTACAGCAAATAAAGAGGCCATGTTTCAACTGTCCAGAAGGACTACTTACATTGGAGCTGTGGTCTCCCCGGGTGGGTATCGGCACAGAACCTTGATGGAAGGGATTAAGGGAAGGAGAAAGGAGCGCGATACTGCATTCAGTTATCTTTAAATATTGAAGGCAGCTGTATTTAACGCATGGAATGATTTATTTTCCCGATTATCGTGATCACAAACGCACTGGTGCCGTCAAGCTCAAGCAATCTAGGCCGTCTGAAAGATGCCCCGTGGTGACGTCAGCAGTGTCCAACTCTAGAAGCCGCTGCAATACTTGAAATATCATAAATAGAGCTTCTACGTGAGTGCGCTGAAGCCACTGCGCTAAAACCGGTGTTGAATAATTAGAATGTCGCTGCGCCTGGTGCTGCTTCCAGTAAATCCAGGAATGAAGCTAAAACAACGGGTGTCAAAAGGATCTCAAAGGCAGACACAGATAATTCAAGGATACCTTTCGACTGCACCTAGAGATGCAGAACATAGTCGTTTTACCCATGCGCGCAGCAGTTGTTCTTTCTGGTCCCGAAGACCATCATGGTTCTCTGCCATCAATCTCCTTCCCTGCTTCGTTTTGTTTCGCCATCACGTACTGTCTACTACAGCTATCTTTGGGAATACCGGAGTGCGATAACAGATGCCTAACATGTCTTTAGTGATCGGGCATGTTTAGAGTTGGTTCTGGGTGTTCGAGAACTGCTGCTGCTGGTTGGCATAAAGCTCAGGAAAAATTGCGGAATAGCATAAGTGCAATCAGTGTAGAGACCGTGATGCAGTATTTTAAACTGCGGTGCCTGAATACGCCCCTTTAATGCGCAGAAAGGGTATGCGAATTTTTCGCCTTCCTGTTAGCACCCAAACACAAATGCCAATTGCAATCTACTTCGAAAACTGAAAATAAGCGGTCAAAAACCAACAGCGCAAAAAACAACTATTAAACTTCCAATGTTCCGCCTGGGAGTAGGAGGGAAAAAAAATATCGTGTTGAGTTACCAATCCTAAGTAAATAAAGTCCAAATAAAGTCCTAAATAAACATTGCATTTTGAAGGGCTTTACATTATCGCGCGCAAATTAAACATGTGGTATCTTAACAGACATACTACGAGATGACATTATCACTCAGTGGGTGAAAAGCGCAACGGGTAATGCGATCTAAAGTTTCCTCGTGTGCATTTGCGGTTAAAGCAATAGAGTCTCACGTTCGCTGCTTCTGATCATTTCCGGCTGCTGCACGGACGAGGGAACCGGAAGGAGCTACATTCATCGTTAACGAGGTGATAAGCGCTACCCAAATACTCCTAGCTTCCCTCCTCACGCTGGGAAGCATATAAATGTTTATGATCGGTCCTGAATAACTCAGTTACCGGAATGTGAAAGCAGGTTTGCAGCATGCGTAGGAAATTAGGCGTCTTCCGCCAAACAGGGTTCGCGAACGTTTTAAGCCCCGATGCCTCCACGTCAAAGGAAGTAATTCCAACGTTGGGAGTGCGGCCAATTGGCACCATTGTATTTTCTCTGACGAACACCTCGGAGTAAGTTTTATTAAAATTATCTTAGAAATGTGCGACGGTATGAAAAAATTTCGTGACAAAAGTGACAAATCTTGAAGGAATCCTGGGTTTTTATTTCACAGTGAATATTTGCTGTGATATTGATGTTTTCGCATAAACGTGTCTTGCTGTAAAGCGCCTAACAAAAGTCGATGACTGAGGCAGGCATTTTTTTTCCCCTACAGCTACATGGATGTATAATACAACCTTTCAAGTCGAGGCGTGTCGGCTGAGCTTAACTGCTCTAAAAATAGTTAATACCGTAAATCTTTTTCTTGAACCGCTGACTGTATGCTAGGAATGCTGTATGTTGAAACCATGTTTGATGGATATGAAACAGAAAATAGAAACAAAAAACACAGGCAAACGTAATTGTCGAAAACTGATTTTGATTAGGTGCGCTTTTAAAAACTCATGAAAACTGACTAAATGAAGCACACGATAGCAGCAAGATTAGAACTAATTATGCAAAATCCAAACACACTGCAGAAACGCTAATGGCTGCATGCTTTTTTCTATTTTGTCCAGCCAGAGAAGTTTTGTGTAGGGCAGTCAACCTGTTTGTATGAGGTATATGTGCAGAGTTGCTCAAACGCTCTTATCAGAGGAATCACTTGTGCATCGATTTCCGAAAACTTGATAGCATCTAATTCGGGGATTAACACAGGCGGCTATCTGTAGGCGTAATCTTGGTGAGGTGCGGCTCTCTTTAGAGTTTCCCCGCGAGTTAGAGGGCAGTTCAGTAATGTGCAAAATGCGACGCGAGATATAAAAGATTTATTTTTTCTGTTGTCATTTCCTCCTCCTTTTTTATTGTGCATGAGAGTGTGAATGCCTCCTGTTTAAGAAGTATAGTACGTGTTTCAGGAACCCCGCCAATATTTGAAAACATAGGGTTTTTAACGTAAAGAGAAGTTTTTTCAGTCATAATAAAAGCAGTGCTGGCGGTCCTCAGAATTGCGTCCGCGCTGCGCTACTTTTTTTCTCGAATATGCACCGAATTTTGTGACACCAACACCAGGTAATTTGGAGATGAATGGTAGAGGTTTTTGTCCTGCAGTAAACGCAGCTTGAAATATTTTTAACCTCTTTCATAACTCCGCATGTAGTCCATGCTTGGCAACTGCACTCTAACACAGAGCACTTCGCAGGGAGGATTGAGCTTTTAGCGGCGCCTTCCTTGACTTTCTGTGAGTTCTCAAATGCAGGATTCCCGTCGCAAGCGGTCTTGCACGCTTCGTACCCTTCATAAATAATGAAAATATCAATGTACTAGTTTGCATATGGAAGTAAAGGAAAAGCGTAGCATGTCAAATGGAAATCTAAAACTCAGAATGCAATGTTAGCCAAATTTTATTCTTTGGATTGCTCTACGTGACTGCGACTTTGCATTTTCGTTCGGTCTTTAGAGCACCATACGCTAACCCGATTGTAGGTGCTTAAAATGCGCCTTCTGTATAATTTCCTCCAAAAGTCGAAGAACCGGTTTAAAATAGGAATAAGAGCAATGCATCCCAGAAGCAGAGAAGGAGGCAAAATTCTTTATATATGCCGGCTCTCGAATTTTAACGGTACACACACACAAAAATAGGAGGATTCAAAAAGTGGACGTCCTTTAATGTGAAACATGGCTTAGAGACTGGCTTCGACCCCTTAACACTATTCCTTCTGCCCCTTTTATGAGCACCATTTGCGGGCGCTCCCCTGCTAGCACAGAACCGTCATCTTCCTGTTGTATAGTGATGCGGCATCGTGCGTTTTTTTTTCTGAATTTTGTTAGTCTTTCTTTGTGAGATAGCGCCTTAGGCACCAGTATAATTTAATGAGGAAAAGGTTGGTGCGTAGAACCAGTGTGCACGCAGTGAGTTCGACAGAAGGAAGAACTGCTACTCAAACGCTCCATGTAAGCCGAAACGTGCATAAATCTGAATGCGCTTCGAAGTGCTCTGTCTTTTTTCACTCGATTTGCAGTAGACCGCAGTGAAAGTCACTTAGGAAAGCTCGCTGCATTTCTTGAATCAAAATTTGCTGCAGATCGCTTCAAACAAGCCTAACTATAGTTTTCGAATAATGCGGCTAACCCTGATCAACATGGTTTCTAACCAGCATTCTTTTGAACTCTGTGCGGTTTCCTTTGGGTGTGTTTTCAAGGCCATAAATCTGCAAAGCCTATGCAAAAGTGTTTAGTAGTAGCAGGGAAGGATATTTTACGTTACGACTTGTTTTAAAAGCTAGTGTTGTTTTCGCGGCAAATGATTTACCTTGCAGGTTTGTTTAATATGCCCAATCAGCCGGCTTCTTATCTCCTCCCTCGACTCAGGTGTTGGACGAAACCTAAAGGCAAGGAATTAGAAAAGCGCGCTCTGCTTGGTTTTTATACGTCCACTGATCGACATATGAAGCAAATGGAGAAAACATGTACTGAATTCTTGTCGAAGGGGGGGGGGGGGGGGGTTCTCGTTGGTTGCCAAGGTGGCCAGGATTCCAGTAAAGCACCGACAGGGTAAAAACTACGTGCAAATTTACATTCCAGTTCCATTTTTTTCGAAGATTCCCTATTTTTTGTAGAGGGGCGAACATTCTACGCTATATAACTGCGTAGCTCTTACATGCCAATACGCTAGAACTAACAAAAACTTCACACGCAGAGGTCGACATGAAGGTATAAATCGTAAAAACAAAAAAGCAATGTAAAAACTCGCGAAGCAGTGGACAACTCGGTAAGCATGCCAGTATTGTACTTAGTTGGCCCAAATTTATATTTATGGACCTTGAACACGAGCAGGTTAGACTTTAATTACGCTGGTGGCAACTACGGTACACCAAGGACATCGCCGGGGGAAAAAAGATGGGCGTATATTTTTGCGAGATCGTCCCGTCGACACGGTTGTTTACTTCACCGAGCCTGTACTGAATATATGTTTCTAGCGAGCTATTTCAGAAGCTAAATTTACGGCTCACGCGTGCCATTCCTTTTGCCAAAAGAGTATATTTGTCTTTGTTATTTGCGGAGCTCTGGGGGTGCTCGCCAGGGCACCAGGAAGCGGGACCCAGAAAAGGCGCCAATAGAAGGCGTAGCTCAAAGCCGGCATTTTTTAACCCCCATATTTTACCTGAAAGCGTTATTATTTATGTATTCTCAGAAATCTTCCCTCTATGAGCGATAAAAAAATCTCGGAGCAGTGCTCTGAGCCTGGCATTGTTAACAGACTAAAGAGCTTTTTACTAGTATTCTAAACTATTTTGAATATGATAGGCACAAAAGTTTTACCCGCAAAAAAATTGTGGCGTTCGTCATAAAATTCGCACATTCGCTCGAGGAAAGGGACGTCACCAGCCCGTTAGTGACGTCACTTTTAGTAAACGCATCAGTTGCTTCTAACGCTATTGCCTTCCCTGTCTCTGAAATGTCCCTGTAAATTTCACTAGTTGCCCGGCGACAATAAACACTTGCAGCCGCCAGATATACTGACATGTGAGCCTAGGATGCTGTGGCTGTCTTAGGTCTTCTTGGTTTCACCGGTGCCACGTACCGTGAGCGACATGAGATAAACGAACTCCTCTAACCAACCCTACAAGTTTACGATACTTCCTGTGCGATCAATTCGCGGAAAATATTTTTCCCTCTACAATATGTTTGCTCACTTTTCTCGCTGACGATCTAGCCACTCCGACACAATAAGCGGTTGCTGAGAAGGTACCTCAGGAGGAGAAGTTTTCCTGTTAGATTGCGCGTATGGTAGGCACCATTAGACACCTAACAAGGAAAGTAGGCAAGCGTGAGAACATGTACATTTAGGTAACTTTAACCGGTTTTTCCATAATAATCAGTGTCTTCCCAGAACTCAAATGATTCGAAGAAATATGCCGAAATTTCTGAAAACAGATCAAAATTTCTTAGTGAAATGTTTTTACATAATACACAAAAACTACTAATGGTTGATTTTGTTTTCTGCCCAGCTGAATTTGTGACAGCGCTTAATATAAAAACAAAAAAGTGGTGCGCAGGCAGCAACCCAGACCAAGTACTCTGGTGGATATATGTGTCGGCACCTGACTACTCTCAGTGAGCTTGCGATCTTAAACTAATAGGCGTGGGGCAAATGTATTGTCACGGACAGTTCGTTCAGTTGATTTTGAGGTGGACATTATTGCCTTGCTGAAAGTGTGGCTTTACATATTTTGGCTTGTGAAAGGAGTTACATACTTCATTAGCATAGTTACTTAACGAAACCGTACCACAGACATAGAAGCATTGATTTCCCTAGACAGCCACACGTTTAAACTTTGTAATCCCGTCATAGAGCCATTGACACGCACGTGAAATATATGTAGCGAAAATTATGACCCAGGTTCGTCGCTATTCTGCCGCAACTCAGTGCAAAACTTCTGCAATTCTTTGCACATTTATTTATGCCACTCCTTAGACATTTCTTTCAGCAATTTTCACAAAATTCTTTCTAAAATTCTTTCAGAAAATCTTTTTTATTTTAGTTCTCTTGTTTTAATTATTTTTATCTCTCTTTTTGATTTGTGTATTTTATTTTTAGTTTTATTTCTTTCTGTTTTTCAACTTATTTCATTTGTGTAATGTTTTCACTTTTTCTATCTTTTTTTTATTTGCGCTCTGTTGCCTACTAAGGTTGTTTGTTTGCATAGCGACACGACGTTGGAGAACGGGAGTAAGATTTGAATATTTTTATTTTGCGTTCCGCTGCCTCCCCTGGTCGTATTTGCATATCGACATGACGTTGAACAACGGCAGGAGTCTCTCGCTTCAAGAGAGCCAGACAAGAAACTGCTAGCGTAAGCACCCATCTTTTCGCCTTTGTGGCAAAAGAATTTTCTTATCTCTGTTCCCGACAGAAATCAAGCCTGTCTTTTTGTGCTGTGCTTCAAATGATTCAGTTGGCTTCAGTTAACTGAGACTCAATTTACGTGTTTCATATTGGCTCCAGGTTCAAATTATAATGCCATTCGATTGAAGTGTAGCCAATTGGCCTCCTCTTGACTAATATCAGCCGACAAGGTTTTGAGCTGTAACGAATGAGCTCAATAAACTTTTAGCTGTTATTGAACTCTTAAGAATTCACACAGACTCACTAAGCAGTAAGCTGAAACTCAATGCGCATTTTTTAAATGTATGAACCTGACCAAAGCCGTTGCAAAACGAAGTGTTCGGAATATTTTTGCATTGATTTAGCTATTTAGCTATGTTATAATCTTAATATTACTGACTTCACTCACATTGCTCATGAGAGTGGTTAAGCAAATATGGAATTGAAGTGCGAGCATTCGAAGATGAGTTATCAGCCAAGTTAGCCACCGGTGCTCGTCTCTATTCTAGAGCAATATTTTTCATGCACGAACTAAAGCTGACACCATGGGGCAAAAATGCAGTGAAGTCACTAGAACACTACACAGCTACATAGAAAAAAAGCTAAGAAGTGCAACACTACTAAATATCTAGAACATTCCAACCACAAATCGGAATCCTTTAAAGAATGCTACTTTTTTACTGCCTTCACCAGAGCTTGCGTTGTGCGCGACCTGCTGTGTCTGTGAACATAAAACTAAGCAAGAAGGTGTGAAAGAATAGCTTCAATATTACTATGACAAAGAAAAACAACGCTTAGCGAGATCTTCGTGAGCAAGGAACGAGGTCTCGCGTCATGCAGTTACGATAGAAAAATAAGGGATAATTTTGGGGTAGCATGGGATAACAGGCGCTCTGTAATCACTCTGAAAGCGCCAATGCTTGCTTTACAGGCTTTGCCAATACGCAGGAGAACATATTGCGTACATTTTTTTTTTCAACGTTTAGGCACTTGGATTAATAGCAAGTGAGCACGACTCAAATTTAATGACAGACACTAAGAATGAAAGAAAAGGAAGTACCTACGAATGAAAGCAATAAGAGATGCCGACATGAGTGCCACTGTTTCGGGCGTTAATTCTATCAGCCAGCATAACAGGGCGTTGCCTTGTTTCATCAGGAACTTTTTATGCGCGCATGAAATCATCGTTCCTTCCTTCATTGACAAAATGCACGACACCATAGTTAAAACTAGCCAGGGGGTGAAATTTTTAATGCGTTCAGTGCCATCCGTCCGTCCATCGATCCGGAGAGCCAAAACCTGCTTGCTTCGCTCGTTACGCCGTGTGTTGCGGCGCTGTGGTAACTCGGCAAACTTCAGCGCAGGTTGATAACGCCGTGCGCTGGGGGTTTTCATTCACGTCCGCTGTTGGAATTCAATATTCTCGCCTAACCACCCGGCGGCTGTAGGCGGTGATTGCCTGGCAGGCGCTGCGCCGTTTGTTGATGGTACCGGTCCTGCACGATTGGATATCACTTTGGCACAGTGCAATTGCTTACTGACCTCATTTTTCTCTTACCTTGCTTTCTACTTGACATTTATATCCCCACATGCACCCCATGCCCCTAGAACATGCAGCAAGCCAGTTTCCTGTCCAGGTTAACCTCACCGCTCTTCGTTCGTCCGCTTTCTCATTATGAAATGTTCATGCTCCGAACAGTTGTCTGTGCAAGCCGGTCAGGGATTGTTGGTTTAAAAAAAAGACAAAGAATTAGCATAAAAGGGTTAGCTGAATGTTTTCTATGAATGAAATCAAAAATTAAATTTTAATTCAGTTTGTTCTAATTGATCGTATGTGTGTCCGGTATAGACAATAGCAATTTGTGCATTTGGTTTGGTGACCGAACTACTTTTCCAATAAAAATACGTACCATCACAAACTTTGGTTACATGCTCTATTCCTGCGTACATTCCTACAACGGCTTCTCCACTCAATGTCGAATATGCAGAGTACTAGGGTGGTATAATCGATGGAAAAACCATGGAATGGGGAGTCCAAATATAAGTGGAAGCATTTTTTACAGCGCGGGCGGCGCCCACCTTTGTTTCTCTCTGAGAGCGGAGGAGAATATTTGTGGAAGTTGCCAAGGAAAGCCCGTATGTTTCGGTAAACCATAAGAAACCGTCTTCTAGAAGCTTAGCAACAGGAGACTGAGGTAAACAGAAAGCTTTTCCAGTAAGCTGCCATCAGTTTCACTTTCAGCCGACTCTCTTGCGTGTTGACTTGACTGCAACATGTGGCCCGTTATGAAGAACACAATTTTGGTGAGAGTGCGCGGCGATGCAATAAGAGGGAAAAGAGCAAAATACACCGGCGCCTTATTCTGTCCGGCACCTTCTATGTTGCACTGACTCTAACGTACGATGAAAGCATGCTTAGATGGGTTCGCTCCAAAGCACGTACACACAGTAATGGCTGAGCAGCCAGCAGATTCTTCTCTGTGCCCTTCAAGGCTTCTCTTATTTGCGCAGTGAGCTCTCTTGTTTGCCTAGTACGCATGAACGTTGAAGACGCAACTAAAGGGCACTATATTGAGCGCAGTTGTACATTTCCTTAGAGCTGTCTAAGGCTTGCCGGCCTTGCTCATTGCCTTGTATTCTTCACGCTGTACGGAACTTGCAAGGCCTCGGGAAGATATCCTACCCTATCACGCTCGAAAGAACTCCACTTTTCCGCTTAGCAAAGATGGCGTTCCCAAACGTCCAGCATGGACGAGCGCGTCGTTATTCCGCAGTTGAGCTCATATTTCCAGGCGACCACTTACGCCAGCCAGCTGCCTTCGCGGTATGATCCGATTAGGCAGTGCCTTCCTTTGTTTTCTGCGCCGCCGGAGACGATCAGTGTTTTGACGGAAATTAAAGCGGGAACACTCTGGTGCGCTTCTGAGCTTCCCGTTTCCCTTGCTCAAAACACTGGTCGAGCAACTTTTTTTATTTGGTGGCAACGTGGCGCGATGATAAGTTCCGCGACGGAAAATTGCACACAGAGGATTTTCCGTTTCTGAGTGACCGTTTGCTTGGCCGTTCAGATATGAATTAATTTTCGATTTTGCTTTCATGTCTATGACACGTACTGGGTGGCAGATTATCAGGACTGCACAATACTTTGTACAACCTCAATGGCCAACATAAGCTGCGTTTCGAGTATCTACCATATCGTCATGAAGTATGACCTTGTAAATTTGCTTGCTTATTCCATGGCTTCCGTGAGACCACTTGAATACGTTTCTCCTCGTATGCGCGCTCGTGCGGACGCCAATAAAGGCACTCTACCGCCGAGCATTACGAGGTTCTACAATGTAACGGTAGTTTCTGCACGCAGAATGTCTTTGCGCTTTCCCATTGCCACCGAGAACAGACCCACCTGACAGCAGGTCATGTCCCGCTTGTGCGTAACGCTTATTTTATGGTTTGCTTTATGCGAGGTTTTTTAAGGCTACAAGCGACCGTTGCCTGTTAAGGCGCCGCATACGTGCAATAAGATGCTTACTTAGGCAATTACTTACAAAAAAAACAACATGCATAATTACATCAAAAGCAAAATTAAGCGCAACAATGTCAAATCAGAAGGACTGATTCAATGTGGACGAGTATCTAAAAAACAATCAAATGATGTTTTCACAACATTTGTCGCTGCGATAATGCGGGTTTCATAATCTAAATCGTAACCCCACCGTCCGTCCTAAGGAGGCATACCTTAATAACGATCTTTGATGACGTAGTATTCTTTAATACCCACTGCGGTAACTGCAGAGTTTCTGAAAACGTTTTTGCCGTCTGCTATCCGAGTTACTTCTCACGCAACTTTGCTCAACTTTGCGCTTCGATATTTCAAACCACAGTCATGAAGTGTTCATGCTAATGAGACATCGAATGTATTATCTCACATGTTCAAAACAATGTAAACAATGCCGCAGTGGTGGCTCAGTGGGTATGGCGATCGGCAGCTGACCCGAAAGACGCCGTTTTGATCTCTGCCGCGGTGATAGAATTTTGAGAGAGCCGGAATACTAGAGTACCGATGTCAGTGCACGTTAAAGAACCCAAGGTGGTGTGAATTTCCAGAGCCATTCACAACGGTGTCCATCATAGCCTGAGTCGCCTTGGGATGTAAAACCACCAACATAAAATAATAATAATAATAATAATAATAATAATAATAATAATAATAATAATAATAATAATAATAATAATAATAATAATAATAATAATAATAATAATAATAATAATAATAATAATTGGTTTTCGGGGAAAGGAAATGGTGCAGTATCTGTCTCATATATCATTGAACACCTGAAACACGCCGTAAGGGAAGGGATAAAGGAAGGAGTGAAAGAAGAAAGGAAGAAAGAGGTGCCGTAGTGGAGGGCTCCGGAATAATTTCGACCACCTGGGGATCTTTAACGTGCACTGAAATCGCACAGCACACAGGCGCCTTGGCGTTTTGCCTCCATAAAAACGCAACCGCCGCGGTCGGATTCGAATCCGGGAACTCCGGATCAGTAACCCAGAGCCCTAACAACTGAGCCACCGCGGCGGGTACAAACCATAAACCCCAAACACGTTTCTGGTAGCGCTGGTGTTGCTAAAACACTAGGGTATTATTTTCATGTATTTCTGTATACTAGTGAAGCGATTATTTCATGAGCGATAGGTAACTGACGGTCATTAAATCCTGCCATTCTCATACATCAAAGTTTAAATATTTAGGCCAATTCCGGGGTTTGAGGGTTCCGGATCTTCAGCCTTGAACGGTTCTATAACCACATTTAGGATTGGTCACATGCACTCACAGGGCTTTTTAATTTGAAACACTTCGAATTAAGAGAGTGTTTATGCTACGGCCGATCCCCTCACTGCGAGGAGCCATTCCCTGACATAGATAAGCAGCCAGTTAATTCGCGTTTTTCTCTTCACAACAGAAATAAAAACAAACGGTTGTGGAATTCCATGCAATAAATATGTTTAAAGGCGGTGTTTTGAACTTAGTTTGTCGTTACCTTAATTAGGCAAATAGAAATGAGCACAGATATCAAAATTTTTCCATGCAGCGAGTTGAACTAAAACAGCAATATCTGTTTAATGACAATACAAATATACGATCATCAATTTTCATTTGCACTGGAGCGATAAATACACGCTGGCTAATTGCGAGTCGTTGTAGCAGTTGTGATTGGAGCGAAGAAAGCGGCCAATTTTATCAAATTACCAGAGCATTGTGGTCACATAATGAAGGAAGCGCGATGCAAGCGCAATCAAATTATGCCACAATTGGAGCAGTAACAAAGAGAACGCAAAATAAGTGAAGCAGAAGGTGCACCCTACGGTAGCACGCGCACGTGCTAGCCTTCAACCTGCAGATTTTTGCTTCCTGTGTTGCGCTAAAAACGGCGCCTTTGTAACTCGAATTCTCCGCGAGCTTGCGTTCCTGCATGGTCACTTATCTTCTCAGCGTATCATAGTAGAACAAAACTGTACGAGAAATTTTATCTAATATCTGGAGTTGACTAATGAAACACTTTTTCTCAAACCGGGTAAACATGTTCACCCAAGAACTCAGGCAAAAACGAATGTGATGATGATGATGATGGTAAACGATTGTGTTACACCAAAAAAGTGCGTTATAGCGAACCCCTTACAGTCATATTACTCTTTACCGAAAATAAATGAACAAAGCTTAAATAATGTCCTGTTCTAAAGTTGAATAATGTGGGCATTCAAAGCCGCCCCCGAGGGCGCTTAACTTCAGAAATTTTTGTCCCGTAAGAAGAAAGCCGCTCCCATTAAAATCGTTGAGCCTATTCGAAATGGTATCGGCTATCAAATGATCTCTCTTTATATACTTTTTCTTGCAACACCTCAGGGGCAAATTTACATGCGAATGCTCGACAGAACGAATTTTTTGAAAATATCTATTTTTTATTGTAAAATCTATTGCGTGATAGCCCACTTACAACGCGTCTCAAACGTCGCAATTTCTGGCCAGAATGAGACGCGAACAATGCATTTGAACAGTACAATATATCTTACCCATGCGTCTTCAAATATATTGTACAACTAGACTGAATTATAGTTCTGGGTAAAAAGCCTACCGAATCATGCATTGATAAACCGGTTGTAAATGAATATCTGACTGCAAAGTCAAAGCTAAGGCATATGCGGGTTTAATTCCAGCCGGATTGAACATGTATCAGGCATGATTTGTAATATTTTCCAGTGAACACGAACGAGAATATAGGATAGCAAGGTTGTAGGCCAGTTGGTGACACATAACGACTAAAAGCCGTGACACAGGACGGAAGCAGGCGACAACACAGGGCTGTACTTGCAACTGCAGGCGGTACTTGCAACTCAACTGCAAGTACTGCCCTGTGTTGTCGCCAGCCTTTGACCTGTTTGCTGCGCTTTTCCTTCGTTACGATCGAGAACTGCAACTTGCAAAAAAATTTAAGTCTTGTTCTTTTCTCAAAATTAAAAAAATGAAAATATATAAATATTTAATACTTGTGTTTTCATGTCATGCGTCTAAGGAAATATAATTTTATACTGAACATTAGTCAGACCTAGGTGCGGAGTGGACATGAAAATTCAAAGGGCTCTTTCACACACACGTAAACTATTTTTGGTAAACACTATCCGTTAGATGACTTTAGAAGTCACACAAAAGCGCCATACATTTTATGAAAGACATCGGCGACAGTTGAGAGTAAACTCTTGTGCGTTATACATATAATGGCTCTATATTATGCTTAAGCGACGTGTCCATCCAGATAATACTTTTTTTACAAGCTCTAATAACACATGCTTCCGTTCATTATTCATTCAAGAACAAGTAGTTACAAGGTCATGCTGTGTCAATTAGAAAACCTGGGAGCCAGCTGGGAAGCTTACAGGGCAATCTCACTCGCAGGCTTGGAATGTAGTTTTGTGCACGGTTCCTGGTTCAGTACTCATGGAGCAAAAATTACTAAGAAGGCCTTTGTGTCAGGGTCAGGCAGTCTTAATGGACTGAACTTGATTAATGCTGACAGACTAGTGACACTGAGGAGGCAGATGGAGGTAGACAATGTGCAAGGAGACGGCTAGGAGAAGAAGAGGTGAAGAAAGCGATTGCGCCTGATTTATGGGTGCGAAGTTAGCCAGGTCTCTGACGCAGGCTAATGATCACGACCGGCGAATACAGTGCAACAAAATAGATTTAAGACAAAAAATTAATGACTGACGGTCCAAAGAAAAGACGAAAGTGACAAGGAAGCACATGTATACCTTTTTGAAGTGTTAAAAAAAAAGTGCATGTTACGTTCGCGAAACTTCGCTTGCCTCGTTTCTTATCAAGCCCCTCTGGCGATGGCGTCATCACAGCCTAGTAAGAATAAGCCTTTTATAGAAAATTTGGAATGAAAGGTCTTTATCTACACGTAAGCTTACGCTGACCTTTCTTGCGTTGTAAAACCACTAATGTTCTGTTAAGTGTGTCTGGCAACATGTACGGCCATACAAGCTAGGATATATTTAAAGACGCAAAAAATGGTACTGCAGGGTGCATATGCATGATTCAGTGAAAATTTTCTTTTTCACTTGTTTTGAAAGCTCTCCGAGTTCATGACCTAAGCTTAAACAGCAGCACTGACAAGTTGCTTGCGAAGACATTGCTTTCATTGTTATTGCGCGTCTAGAACATTTCCAAAATGCTGCAATAGTGAAACAGTCAGATAAATCAGACCCCCTTCGCTCGATGCAACTTGCACTGTGTGATAATAGAAAACTAGGCTTCATCTTTCAATAGCAATAAAACGACACCACCAAGGTGACGTTCATATATTCTCACACATGCTCGCGGTGGGAGCTACCACTGGGCTAGGTAATGTCCATGACACTTGTAGAGGAAAGAAAAAAGGCGAAATTCGACCAGTGTCTGTTCTTTGTTCTTACTTTGGCCTCTCCTCATATTGCATTACCAATTTGTTAGAGCAAAACTAAATACTACGAATGTTGCAATGTGATGTAACATGTTATAAAAGAGCATTTATATATAGTCCCTTTGTCAGAGTTGTTGGCACCACAGTGTCCCCGAAACTATTTCGGAAAAATTGATGATTGTTTCTCTCGCCAGCCGTCTACGATTTTTAGATATTAATTAGCAGGCTAGAAGCAAACACGTTATGCTTTCTTCATTCTTTTTGCGGCACACTGGGGAACACGTATCACACTTTGGCTTCGCAGAGGGACCGCGTGTGCCAGAATATTACTTTTCTCCTGATACAAGCCGTGCGAAGAGGGGGCAGTGAAAAAATAGATTTAAGAGTACTATTATAAACACACTCAAGAGGGAGACATATGTCTTAGAAACCATGATTGTAAAAGTAGACACGTTATAACTCACGTTACATGATAAAAATTTAATCATTGTAGAGAATCAGTCAAATGCTCGAACGATTCCCAGTTCAGAGTTTGATATTTATTATGCAGCATGTGTAGGCTTCGAATGCCGTAGAATGGGCCAAGTTACTGCGGATTTCTGATTATTCCCCTGCGAGGAACAATCGAGTGCGATTGTACTTAAGCTTATCGCTGTGTCCTTTATTATCTGAAAACATGGAACAGTTAAGATTATGTTTCGCACAAAACATTTTGTAACAATGCATTGCGCACACATTTGCCTCCTTGCAGCACTCGCGGGTCGTTGAGCCAGTAATGTTCCCAAGAATAATTTATTGCATGAATACCTACAATGCGAGTAAAAAAAAAAGAAAAGGTGGGCAGAGAGGTAGGTAAATAGAATAGCTCTGTAATTAAAAAATAACAAGCCGTCATCGACGCCTACTGGCAGCAAGAGCAGCCCCAGGTGTAGCCATGTCATGAGCTGTGCCTTGGGCACAGTATGTGCTATTGGTGGAGAAATTACCATTAATCATGAACGCTTCTCATTTTGACAGGGGACGATTGTGGACAACAGGCAGTTTAGCGAAAAGAAAAGCAAGCCTCTTATGTTTATTCCTGTGCGAAAGAACGCGGGTGAAATTTGTAGGTGTTGCACTGCTTCCCAACGTAACGAGGAGTCCCGACAAAGGCTGTTATGCTTTCTCTTTTGGAATGATGAATTTCTGGGACCTTACTTTAATGTTTGTACGGTAATGTGCATTATCTCCTTCAGCAATTTACTCTGCAGTGTTTTCTTCTATGGCATTTAGGATGTGTGAGATCGACTGACGTATTTCCATAGCTACGTGCAGCGGGTGATCGAGCTTGATTGGACAAAAGAAGGATGAAATACCATTCGCCGATTCATCTACATCTCAATAGATATTTGGACAGTTTGTCAGAAGGTCATTTTTAAGGTACCTAAATTTTTTCGTGCAAAATTGCTAAAACTTAGTTCAGGTGTTATATATGATATGCATCTGTTTGGTATCTCAAATAATGTGCCGCGTGTCAAAGCATTCAACTCAAAACATTCATAAGAACAACTTTGTTTTTCTTCTGAGTATCATCTTTCTCCTAATTTGCAAGAAAAAATATGTTTTAGTGCTGCTCCCTTTCCTTCCTTATTAGTGCAAAAAAAAGTGGCGCAAATTTGGAAAGCCGGCGCGGGGCAGAGGGGGCCTCGTCCGCGCGCGCCGTTGACAATTCCGGAACCTTGGAGAAAATTTCGCTCACTGCCGATAGAAAGCGCTGTAGAGGCTGTCCCGGGCAAAAGATGTGATTGAAGATTTCTGGAAGCCCCTCCTCCATGCCTGAACAATAGCGACGCTAGCCTGGGCGGGCGGGTGAAAGAGCGTTGTACTGCCGACGCTATGTGTATGATCGAGCCTGCTTTGGTGTGAAGTTACGAACACATCCGGTGCGTCCTATATAGGAAGGACGTTTAGCGCCGTCAGTCAGCCATTGACATAGGCGTAGCTTCAAAGAAGCGTTCCTGCATGACTCCCGAGTTGACACCACTCGGCGAGCCACGGATGTGCGAGGGAGCGAGCGCCTGTCTTCGGGACAGCCCGATCGTGTTCCTCCAGTCGTTAGACTGACGCATCTCGCGGTGAACAAAATGCGTTAACATGTTCGCCTCTCTAGTGTATTTGTGCACTTTGTTGCAAAGATTTTTATTTGTACTGTAGCCTTTCTCTAGTGTCACTTAGCATGCGTGGCAGTTTGTAGTTACTTTGTGTTCTTACGCGTGATTATAAACTCATCTGTATCGTCTCTCTCTTTACGATATAAAGTTTGTTTTGCTTGTTAACCTTTTACTCCGACCCATTTTATGGCGTTGTGACCGGCGGAAGCTGGACACCAAACGACCACTCCCCTTTGTACTTGGCGGCTGGTCTCTGCTTGATCTTGCCACGATGAGTCTAAGGCGCCTCCAGAGAGACCGAAACCGTTACCACCGCACTCTCTCTGGATGTCCGGGAGCGCATGCAACAAGTGCGCACTGGTGATAATTACCGCCAACTAGAACAAAAACAAGTTAGAACAATATTATTTGAGTAAGTGATATTGCCCGCTGTAAGTGAATAAATTTTTTTCAAGCCTTTTCTAGCAGATCAACTGTTGAATGGAGTCTCCTTTTCTGATTTGAATTTATTGAGGAACAGATTTTAGAAATATGGACGTGATCAAATTTAGGTTGTGCCAGCTCAGGATGTCGGATAATCGTTTATCCACAACAAGCACACAACTTGCAATAAAGTTACCGTGCTTAGGCAAGGATATCTGTAATTTTAAAACACTCCGGTGTGTGTCGACAGAAACGCAATTGTCAACTGCAATCTGGGAGAACAATTGTAAGTAGCAAAATGGCAATTTCTTTAGTAAATTGAAACCTCAAAATTCTTAGCATCTTTGATATGATTACTATCTTGATCGAGACTGAGATATTGCACACTTCCTCACGAATAACACAGAGTTGATAAAAAAATAATATGAAAGCCTGAAATATGTTGATGTGTCACATGCACTATCCATAAATACTTTTTAAATGTCGAAAGAACTTCACACAAATGTCGAAGCGAATCCAAAATCTGTCAAGTACATTGAGCACCAAGCAGGATCGTTCCAGTTGTTTTCGGAAAAAGCATCAAAATATGATGCATCTTTACCAGTGCCCCTACCAATACATTTAACAAATAAGCAGCAAAGGCATATCACGCGTTCTCCACTCTCTGCGTCGGGAACGGAAGGTAGTGAAATTGCATGAGATCATTCTAATAGAGCGGACATTTTCATAGAAGGGCTGTCAGTGTTCAGCGCCAGTGCATGGCTTCAGCAAGGGCACTGCAACTATTGTATAAGTGTTCATCCAAGTCATAAAGCGACTATATCTCCGAATTAATTTTGAATTGAAAACGCCTCCCAGCCATTAGACTTAACTTCTTCGATCGGAGTTTTTATTCTTCCTGCGAATTTTTCTGAGGAACGATTTGGGCGCTTATTATATCATCGTTTTTAACGATTGAAAATTTCTGACCACGTTCTCAAGATGTTTAGTTAACTTGCCTTGCATCGTAGAAATTGCGGTGAAGACTAACATTGCGGATCTTCCTCATGACAAAAAAAGTATATTCTTATGGTTAATGAAAAACAGTGACTGTACAGGCTGCGTTATGGCACTGGGCGTTTATTAGCACTTAGTTGACGGCTGTAAGTTTTCCATAACAATTTGGTTAAATTTGTGGCCCGTGAACTAGCAGCAGCAGAATACTACTTTGAGCACAATTTCCATACCCGCGCGTTCGTTCAGGTTGCTAATAAAAGTGCGTCAACTATGTCACCTAAGCGCAATGGCTGCTCGGAAAAAAAGGTTGAAAAAAAACAACCCTCCGTTTCATTCAGAAAGACATGAAAAAAAATCTTTATTGTATGTGAAATGCCGTCTAGGCTCTCTTTGACCCTATACTTCTCCGCGCAATGAAGCAATTAGTTCTCTTTGTGAAAATGCACAAATCAGTGGGTGCATAAGCGGGACTTAGCATTCTTGGCACTCTCACATAGCGCATGGTTCCTCAAAAGTATAGAGCATGAGCATTAGCTTTTTCTTGACATGTTGCATGGGAGGTGGCGGTTAATGCCTACTTTATGCACCATTTTTGTTCGTCTTGGACACTCCAACATTTTTTCGCAGCCTAAATGTATTACTATTTATTAGCTGGCAGCCCAGCAGCGATATCAACCTCATAAAGGTTGTCTGCTGTTGCTCACCGGTGCATATGCAAGCTCAGTAGGTCACTACCGGTGAACATGCAGCTCAAAGGTTTTGTAGCGAGAGCTACACTGGGCTACCAGTCGAGCATTTCGCGGTACATGAGAGAGGGAAGTTGGGCGCATGCTTCGTTACCACGGCAACCGAGGAGGAGCAAAGTGCGGCGTGCGCTTCGCCGTCGCTGCGGCCGCGCGCCCGCTCCACCGTCAAAGCCGAGCGTGATGTCACGCGGATGAGCAGTTGTGTGCATGCGCCGATACCATGGTAACCAGATAGGCCCCACAGCTGGGTCACGTTCTTCGTCGCCGCATCGCCGCACGCCGCTCTATCACCCGAACCCCGCGTCGCATGCGCAGGATTGCGTACAAAAGGCAGAGACCTAGTGGGTGTCTGTATCACAACGTTTGACATGCATGCAGAGAACGAGAGTCCAACCGCTGCTAAACGGCGGTATAGACAAGAGAACATTAACTCTTCCGATCCTGGGGCTGCCGCCTGGCAGTTGGTTTGAACCAAATAAGAACACTGAAGTTTGTTCGTGACACAAGGTATCACCGCTGTCAGATATATCCCTTCGCTTACGGTAAATAATTATGAAGCCTGCCGTGTACGGCTTCTGGAAAGCAGCATTATCATCCAAAGAGTCTACGTGGCACCGAGGACATTTGTCAAGCAGACCATTGATGTGGTTGCCACGTGTATACCAGCCTACGGCACGGTTTCAGAGTTGTGTGTGACTGTGGGTCATTTCAACAGGAAACAGGATTCTCTTAGTCAGTGTATGAAAAAAAAGTTTCACTTTAATTTAGCTTCGAACCCTCACGTCCAGACTTCACAATGGGGAGCTACTATAGAGCTTGTAGACTAAAGATGCTCTGCCAAGTCGAAATACTGTATCGACAAAATTGAGACCGCTACATGCTACTTCACAGGTCATCGGGCAGTCTTCGTCTCTGTCAAGCAAAATGAATAAAAGATGTGTGTACCCAATGTCTCTCATTGCTAAACATACAGTGACCACAACAAGCTCCGCCAGGGAAACGTACCTCTCGCTACGTATATTCTGGCATAGCCGAGCTAAGCGACTGCCAATATTTTTCTATACTATGGAGGTACTGTGAAAATCTGAAACTGGAGAAACTTACCAGGCTTTTATGAGAAGAAGCAGCAGTGATGACGCCCGGGAAAACATTTTCGTTATTCACACTCCGAGTAGTGCTTACTGAAACTGCTCTGGAACCTGCTTTCATCGAATGACATGTGTGAAAACTATAAAAAACCTTTCTTCTCATTCATGAGCTGGCAGCACAATACAAACTAGGTTACTAAGTACCTCGTACTTTACTATTATCGCTTAAAGGTAACACAAAAGTTGGTTAAATTTGACACTTCACGTGACAAAGATTAGAATACAATATACCATCGTGTTCTACGCATTTATTCAAAATATATAGTAATCAAAAAATGTCTGTAACATAACTGCAACTACCTTTAATAGGTTTTGCTGCTATTGCGCAAACTATCGCCGGTGCTTATATGTATGGAACAGAACTCCACTTACGTTCCCGGCGATTCGCTAGCGCCCAAGAATAGCAACAGGCTCTCAAAAACAAATGCAGCAGATTATGCAGTGGAAGTTATGAAGTACTAGGGAAAATGGTTTAAAGATGGGGTTTGCTGTTGTGTACGCAGTTAATTCCAGCAATAATAATTTTAAGGATTCAGGAAATCCCGTTTAAGAAGTTTCTACTTGCCTGAGAAAGTTTCTGACGATAACTAAAAAGTATGCGCAGCGTATAAAATATTCGCTTTTTGTGCTTCCTGTATGCTGTATTAGTTACCTTTCTTTCCTTTTATGTTATCCTTGTTATTGCTCAAGCTATTGAAGATAGGGTGATAAAGATCATTTAAGCCTGGCGCAGCGTTTAAACTACCAGACCACCTGATGTTTGCGTGCCGCTCCGTAATTTTATTATTTTAGTTTGCATAAGGAGTGAGCGCTGGTCGCACGCGTGGTACCGGCACTGACATGCAAAAATTGGTTGGCTTTATATTATATCATGCTCCTAAATATATTCCTGTCTCCACGCATCTTGTTTCCCAAATTTATGAAGCAGCTTCAAATATTTGAAAGTAAGAAGAGTCAACTGTTACCTTCTTCCTTTTCCTTAGAGCTTGAGTGTTCAATGCCCTGGGCACTAAGGGGGAAAGAAAACACCGCCAAAACATTCTGCCGAGCGAACATATACTTGTTTAAAGGCTGAAAGTTTCTCCATTCCAGCAGCAACTTTATCGGAGTATGGTGTGAAATCATATATGCCATTGTTTTGCCCTCCAAGGTTCTCCCAGCTCACCCTTCACACGAAACTCAAACACCCCTGCGTAGGCGTCCCCGCGCGACTTTGTTTACCAACCGCAGAAAAAGTTCCTCCATGGTTGTGGACGTCCGTAAAGCGCCTTACTGACTTCCGCCACAAGGGCTTCTGAGATAAAGCCGACTGAGTAGAGGCACCGGTCGCGTTAGGTGTTTGCCACTAGTTTGCACCGAAGACTCACCAACTCTGCAGCTCTATAGGCGTCTCTAGCAAATAATTTACAGTATGCATACATTTATATTGTCATAACCTTGTCCTTGATCTATGGTTTGAATGGACTTTCTCTTTTTGCCCACTTGTTTTTTTTTTAATTTCAGAAAGCTATTACAAAGCATGCAAGCATCATTATTATACTACAGTGGAACTTTATGTATTCGGCCCAGAAGAGGAGAACCTTTCTTTGCTATCCTCGCAACATCGCAGGGACATCTAAAAAAATCCATAGCCGTCTGTGCAAGTGGGCAGTCGCACGTACTTCGCACAGAGTCGGCGCAGGAAGCATGTTTGATATGTCGGCCACTGCGGCCATCGATTTGTTTGGCTACGAGAAGGTGACTTATGATATAGAAGATCCCGCGCTCACCAGTATGCACGTTAACAGTGCCTAGTAAGTGATACCGGAAATAGTGATCTCTCAGAGGTTACCTCTAGGAGTACCCGCTTATTAGGCATGTGAACTCATAAGGGCCAAAAAAAAGGCCGAGACTTTCCGTCATCAGGCAAGTGCTCAGAGTGTTTTGGGGCTGCCACAGCGCTCTTCCAAAAGATTAGAGCCAAAAAGACCAAACCATCACAGGCAGGTAACACTTCGAGGTTATCAGCAAGTTGCGAGATGCTATCAAGGTTTCACAGCAATGCACGGGCTCAGTGACCACAGGTGACGATGGGACATGCGGATTTCTTAGGCGGCGAGATTTTGCCCCATCCCTCATTTTCCCCTGCACTGGTGACCAAGGCCTCTTCCTTTTTCCACGAATGAAGAGGCCACTTAGCGGAAGGCGTATCCTGGCCGAAGAAACGAAAAAGTGATTAAGAGAGACAGAGCAACATTTTCCTTGAACTTTTCTTGAACTATGAAAATCAGTTCTACTACAGAGGTGGTCAGCGGCAGCTCGTTCATCGGTGGAAAACGTGCACGGCCAAGGAGAGAGGCTGGACTTCGAAAAAAAAGAATAAACTCCCACCCCGGTCTCATCGCTTAATTTCTGTTTCTCTATATCATTATTGTGAGTTTCATGAACGGCCCTTAAATACTTCCTCCCGCTCTGATTAACCACTTAAATTGGGCTTTCAACTTTCCGAGACCACTGGTCGGCTAAATTCTTTCATCTTAGCAATATGATCCCAGTAGGATCAGAATTCACTGACGGCTCCTTGAGTTTCGAAAAGACCCCAGTGTATGCTTTTTTCTTCATGGCCTAAGTTCATTTCGATTTTATTGTCATATGTATGCGCTCTTTTGGCTTTGCTGTTGTTGGTTTGATTTTTTCTCTTTCTTAAAAGAATTTATCCTTGCAGAACCACAATTCTTATAATTGATCCTATCTTCATCCGAGACAGCCATATGTCTGGTTGCAATGCATTGCTGCATTCCCTCTTGATCTGTTATGTTTATAGCAGTTATTGATCTGCTCCCCTCAATACTGTCCGTACGGCTGTGCGCGTATTGAAACAATACGAAAATAAAACAAATCGACTCTTCTTGACGTGCACAGTTCAAGGGCAGAGATATCTACTCTGTCTATTTTTATGTTTCTTGGAGGTTTATGTAAACATTCTTCGAAATTATGTTTTACACGTTGATTTTCTATCGGGAACGGAAGTGCCCAGGGTTTGCCATAGTTAGCAAAAAGCGTATTTCCAGCGGCGATATATTTTTTACCCTCCTCCTGCGAGAGGGTCACTCGTCTTGCATTCGAGCCAGCAGCAGTGTGCCTTTGGCACTTTTGTCCGCAGCAGCACATACTTTTCAAGGAGTAATTGGAGTTTATCTTACAGTAGAGTCAGCTGTGAAGAAACTCTAGGAACACTTGCAGCTGCGAATTCTGAGATGGTGAGGAGGTCTCCTGTTGTCATAATGGGTACGGTGCGCTACTTCATAGAGGTCTAACTAGTCTACTGCAAAAATCAACCGGGAAAGCAGTGAGCAAAATGTTTTTTGGCATAACGGGGGAAGATGGGGGGGGGGGGGGCGGGAGGGGAGGCGAAGAATGCGGCATTACTGACGTTAGCAACTTAGCTAATGAACCCGTATTACCGCTTTATTAAAGAATTAACGGTGGAAGTTTTTCGCTATAATATTGCAAGCCAAATGCGTAATAAATTAGGTGGTGCTACAGTATTTTTCGCAAAAGTTTGTACAGTATTACTAGTACTGGAAGCTCCAGCACTATTTGATTACTAAAAATATGAAAAAGAGTTGGATTTACTTTAACACTTTTCGAATGTTAGGCAGATATAGAAATACCGGGCGTATGTACCTGTTTAGTATATGTGCATTAGGCTTCTGTTGCTGAATTTTTTCTCAGTTAGTAGCTCCGTGTCGTATGCAGTGCTTCGTCTGTTGGTACAAAGCCCTGCCACCAGAGCCGGAAAATTTCTTATCCGGTTATGGCTTTGAAGAGTCGAAGCGACGAGTGCTTTTGCTGACATCGTGCTTGGGTTGGTACGAAAACTGTTGACGTTAAAAATTTTTACATAGCACTATATCTTCTCAAGCATAATTAACTCAATACATTTTAACCAAGTTATGCCAGCTGAGTTCTTAGTTTTCTTCAGCTGCAGAGGAGAAAAAAAGACTGCTAATGAAATAAGCAGGTTACTAGGAAAAGCTTTCTGCTGATCATGTTTTTACAGTAATTGTTTTGACGTAATTAAAGGAGAAAACAGACCTTTTTCAGCGTGAAACAGCAGCACTTGGCTCTGCTACGGCAAAGAAAAAGTTTCCGCCATAAGTTGGGGTATGACCTGCGGCCGGAAAGGTTAGCGTTGTGTTCTTATAGTGCTTTTCACCAGAAAACACTTGCCTTTTTTCTTCTATTGCTAATTCTGGGATTCCAGCCGTGCTGCATTTTCGGACAAGCTAAAGCCTGCGGGGTCAACGAAGTAGCCATAATAAAGCACTCGTTTTTGCATTTAGCAGATGTGGCAATTAGCCGTAAAAGAACTCGAGCCAAAAATTACGACCAGGCGGGGCTGGGCGAAGCAAAAGAAACGATGAAGAGGAAGGTCAGCGTTCTGCGCGGCGAATTTGCAAGAATCATGCGTACTGAGGGATCTTGTTTCTCTCAAAAATTTTTGCTATCGATTGCCACATTTGTTGTTTCACCTGCTTTCTGTCATCGTGAGAACGCCCAAAACTAAGCCGTTTTATGGTAATCTCGTTGTGTGGAGGAAGCACTAAAGGGAGCGCGCTCTCAGCAAATTACTACGTGAACTGCTTCCACCTTCCTCTGAAGAACTTATAGCAGAACACTTTAATTTTGTGTCCAGCCTGCATTCTCGCGTTTACGTGTCCGAATTTCGCTCACATCGAAATCTGCTTAGCCGACCAGCGTTATCGAGTTGTACATATGCCTGAAAGGATACTATCTTCTTTGTTAAAAATTACTGTCGAAGCTATACTGCGGTTTAGTTACGCCATTTATCGAGAACAGTCATTTTCCTCGCGTCTCTTTATTCTTCTTTTCTTAATCCTGTTTTTTAATGCGCCAGCACTAAGGCACGCACTCACCGATTTCGCAACTGTCTGCCGACACGGGTTGCTCGGGAAAAGCACCAGCCATCGCAGGCCATTAGCGCATTACTTAGCCGCTGCATCTCTATGCCACGAGTTTTGCAGAACTCTCAGCGATCTATGAAAGTTAACTAGAGAATGAACAATTCCCGCATATATGAGAATTAATCTTTTAACGCCATCACGTCTTACGCCTAAGTTTCCCTTCCTAATTTTAGTGCCCTAGAACAAGAAAGAGCTGCACTCCCCGATTTCACCGATCTTTGTCTGAAGCATACATTATCTTGTAAACCAAACCGAGCCTCAAACCTAAACCAAAGTGCAAGCGCGCCAACAGCGCATTTAGCCAAACCACGCTAAATCGTCCGTAATATTTTCGCTCTTGTCGCTTCACTTCTGTATTTGCACTTGTGCTTTTGTTCTCTTTCTAGCTTTGGCCTAAATCTTTCGATTGGCTTGTCTTGGCTTGCAGGTTTCTAAAACAATTACAACTACAGCGGCATTCGGTTATACCCCGACTCAGTGTGCGCTCCCAGTAACAGCTGTTGCTTTAAGACCAGTAGACCTATATAACTTAGACTCACAAAACACTCACAAACGCGACAAGCCGTGTTCTGGGCTCCCGCAGGATACCCTATTTCCTCTGCACCGGAAGTTTCAGCTCAAGGTTAATATATAGACAGAAAAAGATGACAGAGAATATTCGCCCAAATTCAATAAAAGTGCGAAAGCAGAACTGCTTGAAGGATTCAGACGAAGATGAAGACAGATCATTCTCTGTCTGTGTCTTTGCGCCGCAGATGGAATTTGATGAAGACCACGATGTGCAATTCACAGCCCTAGAATGGGCTGCAGTTTAACACGATCTGTGATCGGCTGCGGGGATAGCCTAGTGCTATTGAGCACTGGCCAGCGCAGCAGACCTGCTCGCGCCGCTACTGTTTAGAATCCCAATGGGGAGAATGTTTTTTATGTATTTTATTAATTTATCTCAAATGCCACAAACCCCGACGCATCGCAGGAAAGTGCTAGGGGTTTACCAATCGGAATAGTGCTTTCGCAGTTAAAGTGCAAGAAAAAAAATCCAGAAATGACGTTGTCGTTAGCTGAAACATCTACGGTTACTGGCTTGGGATTCGAATTACGAGCGGTTGCGTAGCATGGACATTTAATTTGATTGTTTCCAAAGTAGCCACTGCGCGCTTCTCCAAAACGTGCACTTTCTCAAATCTTCTTTGATGTGGGACGTCGTCTCCACTACAACAGCGGTGCAACCGCTAAGCGTGTAAAAATCATAAAATTCTTTCTGAAATAAATTAATTTTTTGCACAGGATCAATTTGTGGTCGTCTGCTTCAGAGTGTGGGTATCGTTGCTCTCCATGTCACTCTCTGAGTTTCACCACAGCGTACGCCACACCAATCCGTGTGTTTTGTCCGCATTGCGCGCTCGGAAACTTCTTAACACCGTACAAAACTGAGGGGGCCCAAAATATAAAACTTGGCTTTGAAAACAATTCGCAACCAAATAGCGGTACGCAAGGACGACGACGAAGATAGACACAATGACACCTTTGTGCTTATAGCTTTGATGTTAGCGTAAAAAGATACCATGGTGGTAATCGTTGTTCAGACGGCATGGAGCAACAAGAGCGATCCCGAAGGGTAACGACGAGCCCGAGGTAGCGAGCAATAACGACTGGCCCTTGTGTTGCTCTAAATGGAACGTTGCGGATTCTGTCATTGACTGCCGCAGCACGAAGAAGCAACAAGGGCGATGAAATAAATTCGGAAGATGCGCAAAATAGCCATCGAAAAACACCTTCAAAATATTGTGCCTTGCCTCGCTAAAGTAACACGTGATCGCGCTCGTAGTCAACTTCTACTATGGATTCACAGCATGGCAGTCGGATTGTCACTGTGTACTCAACAAGATGCACGCGCAGTACCCGATCGTTTGTTAGAAATCTTTTCCGGCGGGGTAGTATGTGTCACTGGCATGAAAGTGAAAGAGCAGCAAACAAATGCGATTACATCTTGATTCATGAGCTCTGAGCCGTTTCCGTTGCAGGAGGAAAAAATTCTTCTGAAGGTCACAGTTTTCTTCGTGCAACCTAGCGCCAGTGCCACATTGAAGTGGGATTGCTGACTGCATAAAGAAGGCGTATGCGAAATCGCCAAGAATTTCCTGACAGAGTAAATTTACGTCGTCCTTATTCAAACAACCGACATCAAAGGGCTGCGTTTGGACAACACTGATGGGCGTTTCCATTTCTAAACAGGAAAACAGCACATGGATAGATGTCAGGCCGACAGGTATTCGACATTGGAGAAACCCCACTTGAACACCGCTGTTTGAATGTGCTTGACGATAGTTGCAGAAAGAGATCCAATCTTAATCGCAGCAATCATTGCACCGTCCTTAGTACACCACGGCGATGTTTCGGCCTCTTCTTCGCTCGTTGTCTTCCAAAAATACTGATGGGGTCTTTACATGGAACTATGGTTCAAATGGTAATAGTATACTGGCGTAACTCGAAGACAACATGAGAACCGTACAGTCATTATATTCATATTTCTCGGTGATGGTGTGCATGCCATGTGGCTGGACGTGTTCGTAAATGACTCCCATCTTGTGTGAAAGTTGCATGAAGTGGAAATGGATAGTGGCGTATTCGCAATATCTTATTTTGATCCCTCCGCAACAACTGTTCTTAGAGTCGCTTCATACCTCACAAATATATTACTAGCATTTCAGGCCGCGGTCCATGCTTCATGCAGGAGAATTCAACATCCATGAAAACAAAATTATTGTTTCAACAGACTTCAAAAACGAGTAACGTTGATACTCGCAACCCCCCTCCTCACCCTTCTCCGCACCAACCATCACATCTGAAAGGTTCCCTTATCATGCCAAAAAACGCTAAGAACTGGCAAATCCCATTTTGAAACAATTTGCAATATGGCTAATTTGAAATACTTCAAGTTGGTTCCAATGTGTTTTGAGAATATTCAATTCGTCCTCTTGACTGGGCGATGTAGTCTTTCAAAGGAGGAATTTCAACACACTTTAACATATTAGCACACACTTTATCGATGAAGTATGATAGAATAAATCTTTCAGTATCCGCCCAGTGACAATATTCTATTCTAGGCCTTATGCACTATTGCCTGTTGGTGCCACAAATAGAACACGACCATGCTCCTCCTTCCCCCTCAAACCCTTCTTCCACCCCATTTCTCGAGGGCGTACTTCCGTTGAGCGTGACATATGAGTTCGACCATAGCAGCGGCTTTCACAGTTATATGTAGGCGAAGTTTATAAAGAGCGATGTCCTGTCATTTCGGTGCACTTTGAAGAGCGATTTTTTTTTTCAAAACAATTACAAAGTTTTCGCTACAGCGATCGTCGGTTATCAATTTTAACTTTGCGAGATGAAACAGAAAGTATTTTGGATTACTTTTACAAGTCTAGCATTTTCACGGGGGAAAAAACCTCTCCCTAATGCGTAAAAGTACAATAGCTACGTCGCAAAAAAGAGCAATTAAGTATTTCAAATAACGTGGCTTCCCCAACATCCTGTCGGCCAATTTGAAAATAATAAATTACGTATAATATGTGTGGCAAGACAAAACGTAACACTCCAGTTAAAAAAGTTTCTCTACAGATGTTTCTTAGTTACTGGCGAGCATAACTACAAAATCATTGTCTAGGGACCCTAAAAACAAACATTTTTCTTGTCCCTACACCTGGCATTGAATTGTAAGCGTTTGGAGGAAAGGCATTTGATCTTTATGAGTTTGCCAATCTTGATTCATCCAGTTATAAATGCTTTTTTCCAGCATGAATAAACAATTTATTGTCAGCGAAGCAGCAAAGTTGATTGGGAATACCGGTACCATCGAATGAAAACGTTTTTGAGCAAGGGCCGGTGAGGAAATGCCAACTAAATGCGAACATTTTTCTATATATGAACAAAAATTGAATGAGGGTGCAAATTTTTTTCCTCAAAACAATCCCTTCGCTCAAAGCAGTCATGCCTTCTCAGCTTGCAGCGTGTTCAGCGTGTGAATAAACAGGAGCTATAACTTAACAGAGGTCTTCACTCAAATTGCTCCAAGGGCGAGAGGAGGAATTCAGTCACGGTGCTCCGCCTCTTCCAGGCATGCACTTGTACTGTTTTGATACGCTTAGTGGCATCCCTATTCAGGTCCCATCCTTTGCCGCTCGGAACTGCTCGAACTTCTCTCGCAGCGAATCAGGGCGCCCATCCGGGTTCCTTTGTTTTCCTCAAGGCATTGTGGATGACAATGGGGCCGACGCTTTGAATAATCTCCTTTCGTAATGAGTTGGCCAGGCGATTAGAGTGAGTGCTTTCCCGATCCGTCGCTCCTGCCTAGCTAAAACCCGCGCACTAAACGAAGTTAGCTTATGAATTCCCATTTGGGCATGTGCAAAGCCTCTACGGAACAAGAGATGGTGACGCAGCATATTCGGCTCACCGAATCGATACATGGCTGTCGGGATATCCTTTCGCACTTTTTTCGCACCTTTCCTGACGGATGAATGGTCGTGACTAGACTTCTTCAAGCAAAACATTTCTTCTTTTATCTGCCCTCATAGCGAGAGAGCGAGATAGATTAAGCATCCATTTGAAAGAAACAGTAACGTTTCTGCATTTTGGTTGGAATCCCATTGCTGATTATCACTGGGGATCGCTATTGGCTCTGTACGGTTGACAAGTCTGCGCTGGTCTTTTGTTATCACCTGTGAGCGCTGCTTCACGAACAGCTTGGTTTGAGTTGGGTCTGATGTTAGCTCCTTTGTGTTTACGGCATTCCCGGAGTTGGCAGTAGAAGGCCGGCGTTCCGTTGCATGCAGTCAGCTGCTGGGGCACTGGTAGGGGCGAGATGAAGAGAATAAATAGAGATTGGGGAAAACATGCGTCTTAAATCTGCGCTAATCTCGCCCATACTACCTTCTGAGAGATAAGGGTTGCAAGAGATTGCTGCGAGCGTCACAGCAGTGAGCTAGTGTTTCCACGTAATCCCATGCCTGTAGTGTGTGGTAGTCTACGTCTAGGTCAGACTGGTACTCCAACGGTGTTCGGCCGTGTTAGCCTCACGCTAGCGCATGAGTACGCTCATTTTCACGGCTAAAGGCGTGTCCAGGGCTCCATTGAATTCGCACCACACAATGGAGGCTTGTGAGTGCGATCGCATGTCATGTTTACTTTGGTTTGATTTACTTGAGTTTAACGTCCCAGGGCGACTCAGGCTATGATGGTTGTCGTAGAAAAAGGCTCCGGAAATTTCGACTTCCTGGTTTTCTTTGACATGCACTGTCATCGCACAGCACGCGCCTCTACAATTTTGCCTGCATCGAAATTTGAGCGCCGCGGCTGGGATCGAACTCGTGTCTTTCGGGACAGCAGTCGAGACCCATAACCACTGATTCACCGCGGCGACTGAGTTGTTATGGCATGTCAAGTTTATCTTGGTGAGAATTTATGCTATAGTGGCAGTCGTCACGTCCTGCAGAGTTCGAAACATTGTAAGTCAGTGACAATGATTATGACGCATGTGTCTGGCGTCCTGCACTGCCTTTTATTGTAGTTTAGGCTTCTTGCGTTTTGATTGTTCTTACTCAGCAATATGCACCTCTCCCCTCTGTTATTCTCTTGTGCTCTTGAGAGCAGTAAATATTATTAAAAATGACTAGTACATTTATATGTGCAGAGGGCAAAACACGTGTCTAGAACTGCCGGCCTGTGTGCTCCCACCCGCTCTGAACAATGCGCCCGACATCCAGTGGTGACCCGTGGTTTCGTGATTGGCTGCTTGAGCGTACGTGGCCAGACTGATAGCATTTCTTGTCTTTGCGGTGTACTGCCTGGTCATGCTTCGCCACCTCCTTTCGCCATCAGAAGCGTTGTCTACGGTGCCGGGTGCGAAATGTAAGCTGAGTGAATGTTTGATGGTGCTTGTCTTCTTTTTTTATGCCCATTTTCTCGCCTCTTCTTTCTGCAAAAGCGCACTGCAAAGTATCTGAGGATGGTTCACGCGATAATCGTATAGTTGGCTGGTAGATCCACGAAACGGTGCAGTTTTGCGCGCCAGAAGTTGCGAGCACAAAAAAACAAGCAAAATAGAAACCAAGATCGGTGCACCCAGTAGCTCAGTTTTTGTTCTCTTAGCTAACAAATAGCGTTTATTACTATTAGTATTATTATTTTTAGTAGAAATACTCGCATCTCTGACAAGTTTTAATATCTATTGATGCAGGAGACATGATATTTCTACAGCGTATTTTATAAACTTTGTGGCTCAGCTTGTGCACTAGGCCGAGATTTTTATTGCCTTTACTTTTGGCTCGGTAAATTTGCCGGGCCGAGACCTGCAAGCCTCTTCTGAGTTTTGACAGGACCGAGTTTGTATAAAGTTCAGTATGTCGCGTTTGATGAGGACGACGATATTCAGTGCACACTGCGAGAGTGTGCTCTTACTATCCCCTGCATGGTTTCACATAATGATTGTGATTGTGAAAGAGGACAACGGGTCGGCGGGGGCAAGAAGAACCGCTTTCGCGTAATACCATTATAGGCGGAGCTTAACTGCCGTCTAGTTTTACGTTTTCCTTCAGCACAAAATTTTTGGTTCTCATTCTTTGTGGAGTACTGTCCATAGACAGTTGCAGAGTGCGAGCAATACATCGTACCAGTTCGCAGTTCATGAACCTAAAGAAATGGGAGGATTAGGGCACTTGATGTAAGTGGGTGCATCAAACAAACGATGTCATAACAAAAAAAAAAACTTTCGCGAAAAATCACTTCCACGATGTGAGCCACAGCCCAAATAATCTGTTTTGAGATAAACATTCAGAGCTGAGCACAAGGTTTACTTCTTACTTCTCCAGAGGGCGCATTGTTGCCCTGGCTGCCGTTTTGAAAGCAGCCTTGCTTGGCTATCTGCCCTTTCGCCTGGTGCGCTTTTGATAACTCCTTTCTCAGCAAGGCATACTTTTCAGCTGCTGATAGTAGATTCTTGCATGGTAGCAACGACACCTAAAGAACTCGCCTGCACTTCTATGATGACCACTGCGTGGCTTCCATCGCCGCTCAAGCCACATTCCACATGCCTACTACCAGTGGAGCCTGAAGCACTCGGTACATGTATATTACAGCCTCCACCACAAATCTACTGGAAGAAGCCGGCAAGGATGTCATTGTATCATTACTGATATTTTTGAATTCCGTGTGAGGTTGCAGCAGTAATGCGCCTCTGTATGCTGGTTACAGAAGCAGCCTCGATCGCCCAAGTTTTTAGTCAAAATGCAAACCCAAAACAATATAACCCGAGACGAGCAAGCGTAGCTAACCGACCGCGAAAACAGACGCCGTGCCATAAGATGTAGCGTAAACTCGGCCGTTTGATGGAGTCCAACGCTAAACATACCAGTGGCGACCCGAGCAGTCACGTGACGAAAACCTGAAACTAAGGTATTTCGAGTGTTTGAGACAACTTAAAACAGATATTCGAGTGTTCGGAAGGCCGCGTCCTCCTTAAAGCAAAGCCTACCATGTTTAAGAAGTGCTTTCAATGGACAAGATAACGTTCAACCAACGAATAACAGCCAGTAACTTCCGGTGTCTTGATATTGTTGCGAGAACGTTAACCGTAAAGAAGATTAACGTCGCACGAAGATTGCAGACAAGCGTGCAGGAATTAGCTTTATAAGTACTGAACTAGCAAAAGAAGGGTGTTATTGTAACCTTCTTGAAGCATTCCGACGACCTATTCCTGAGCTCTTACCACCACTGCGGTTTTTGTGTTTATCTTGTATTGAATAGGCTCGTAAATTTATCTCCTCAAACATCAAAACACGAAGTCGTTCAATTCGAAATGCCACGCAGGTAGCACTTTCGAGGTTCTGTTTACCTCAGCAGTTCAAACACTCGGTTGCACAAAGGCACGAGAAAATTTTTTCGGCGTTACACCCTTCCATGGTACTTTGTGTATGACAGTACCTGTTGACTCGACTTCATAATAATTACAGTTTCAATTTTTTGGCTCTTTCATTCTTATTTCTATCCTTCGTCGACAAACTTAGCCTCTAGATTTTTCTCCTGGATTTCAGTCGCTTCACGGCTGCAGTTATCTTGACAGTCAACCTACAGAATAGGGCAAATGCAAAATCAATTAAAACCTAAGCAATTGAATTTTCCTACCATAGATGGCTAACAAACAGTACTGCCCAATCTGTCCATCAAGTTCCGGTAATCATCATAATCATGAGGCAATAGCAATGAAAAAAGAAAACAATGAGTTTCAGTGAAAAGAACCAGACTGAATGGTGAAAAATTTGTGCTATCCAAGCTCTGACCGCAAAAATTCAATGCGAAATTCAGCCTGATTTCCAGATTTTCATCAGGTATGGAAGTGTGTAAGACAGTCCCGACTGTAAAGATCCCATTCTGCACGCCCTTGACATTCTGTCAATATCTATAGGCAAGCTGTATTCCTGGCCTGAGGTCATTGATCGACAAGCATGGATTACAAATGCAGGTTGGAGTGCATCATATCCGTTTAAAAACACCAGGCGAGGGCGGTGCATGAGGACAGGTTTTATCTGCAGACTTTAAAACGCACAGTCATGTATGCGATTCGAGAAATGAACGGCGATCCGGATGATCCTCGCTCGAAAATTTCAGAATAGTTGATATTCTTGGAGGTGCGGCTGTCGGTCCTGCAGAGCAGTCAGGATCAAGCAGCAAATCAAAAGAGAAAGCAGAAATTGTTCGAGCGTGGAATATTCTGTGTGCAACATAGGGCTTTATTAGAGACAGGAAATAATTACCGTTTCTGGTATTGCTTCGTTGTTTCTCTTAATACATGTAAAGTTAAGATTTTCAGGCCACAAAACTTCACATAGAGTGTAATTCGTAGCAAATAAAGTAGTTAACTAATATCTAGAGTAACACATACGTCTGCAAAAATTACTTGGTGATACGAAAATACCGCCTTATTGCTTGCGCAGCCAGAAGAAACTGTTACTTCGGCTAATCGTTTATCATAACAACTTTTCAGATACTACTACATATGCCCTCTAACTGTTTCAACTCTACTTAAACTCATTGAACTTTATATAAGAGCACTGATTAGGGATAAGCATGAGGTAAAGGCCTCTATCACAGAGATTTTAAGATCCCATTTTAGTATAGTTCTGCGTGCTTTTCCTTGCTAGGAATCTATGCGAGTTGCCGTAGGAAAGTTTATGTCACCAACCTTTAAGGTTTTTAATATGTATCCCTTGAACAGCACAGTCATATTTACTAGTTCGCTGCAGCGTACCATGCCTCTCAACAGCTGTTCCAAGACGATGACAACCTCCAATCCAAGAACAACACAATAAGTCTATGTATAATTCCATTGTACTTCTTTTGCAGTGCAATAAATAAGTCGGTGAGCACAAATGGAGCGGAACCAACAAAAGCTTGAACTTTTTTTAAACCACAGTTGATGCAAGTCAGGAAAGCAAAGTCAACGATCCCATGACAGAGCGACATTCCAAATAGGATAAATAAAAATATAATGAATTGCTGTAGACAGAGGTATCGGTGCCAAATAATTACCTCTCCAAATTACATGTCATTAGGAACTGTACATTGGCCTATTTTTTTGCATTTTGGGTGCCTGCAGCGTATCAAATGGCTCAATTGCGTCATTAGACATGCGGTTAAATTTATATTGAGGAAATACTGCACGTCATTATGGCTTCTTGGACACAATCCAGGTGTTACAGTTTGAGGGAAGAGGAAATATGTTTAACCTTTTATTCAATAGCCCTTCCCGATTTGCGCATTATGTTCTCAATTTCTTGCACAGAAACGCCCATCTGGATTACAAAGCTCAGAGTCCTCGTTCTATCAAAGGTGCTTACCACAAACTCTCTCTCTGCATGAATAACTGGGTAGGCTTCATATTTCAAGATGAGGTTGCACTTCCTTCTTTTTTAGATCTCAATTCTTATTTCACATCAACCGAGTTAAAAAAAGAACTCGCATGCGTTCGAGATTACAGTATTTGAATCTGAAGAAAAAATTCAATGTGCCAGCTCTTGCGGGGATTGCAGTGCTCGTCCGTTTTATTCTTTTCACATCAGGAACATGTGTTAATTTCACAGAGAGTTCCTTGCAGTGAACGAGCAATGAATCGACGGAGTTCTGTGTCAAATCATTAATTTTCAAGAACACGCAAGCTTTTATCAAACTGTAAAAGCCGCCTCAGGATGTATTAGCTGAGTGGCGTCTTATTTATAAACCTACCTTTTTATATAAAGTTATTCTCATATTTCATGCCTGCTCTCCTACACCAACGGAAGAAGTCGTAGGTGAGCTAAGTGGAGAAGCGGAGAATTGAGGTCTTTCTTAAGTATTCTTATTAATATCTTAATTTCCTAGCCAAGAAAGAGCACTTGGCGGGCACGTTGAAGAAGTTCAAGCTGAGAGCTTCAGAGGGGCCTATTAGCCATTCATTATACTGATCATTTTCGAACGTAACGGACCACTGAACAGAATCCATCCCGGAATGAAGTACTCTAGTTCAGTTCTGTCAATAAAAAACACCGTCATAGAAATATACCGTTTTTTATCGGTCGCGCTTTTATGTGATTTGAAAAAAAGTCAATAATCCTTCAAAGTAACATGGGAAATTAATATAGTCTTAATATGACCCAACAGAAACTTCTATCACTGAAAATATATTGCCAGTGGAAGCCATGTTGCGTAATAACTGTATATTCAAGAAACACTTTCAAATGAGCGACAGAAAGCCACTTTTATCGAAGTATTGGGTTTAGAATCCTGATCACTGGTGCTCTTTTTTAAATATTGTGTGATAGGAAACCTTTCCTCACAGTGAAGTTAACCACAACACACATATATTTGTAGTCACAGGTACGCATCTGCTGGTTCATTTTAATGTAATTTTTATTATTCCTGTGTGTATATGTTGTATAAGTGCTATAAGTGTGTGTATAAGTGCGGTCTCCCCGAACGCGGGAAAGTTACTACAGTAATGAAACATTTAATACATTACTCCTACATTGAAAAAAACATTGCAGGACTTCTAATTTTGCTTGAAAAGAAGAGTTCGATTTATTGCCAGTGGATGGGGTAAGTATTTGAAATGAGCCGAGTCCATTTTTATTCTACTTACGTTTCTTACATACAATTTAAGAAAATCTCCCTGTGGAATTTCTTGCGTCTCTTAAAGCTGTATTAGTCTCTCAGTGGTAATTAATAGTGGGTTGTACAACATATCATGTCAAGGTTCGTGCTAGTTCTAGTTGGTTTGCAGTGTTGTTAAAAACGGATTCAGGATATGTTATAATCAGTAGGTCAGTCAGGCGATAACATAATTTGCGTTCACTAAGTCGAATGTGTAATACTCGCATATGTTCGCATACACAGGCATATCCACATGCAGAGAAATTTTGTACAGAACCGACACCTGAAACTGCAGTTCCTAAACCAGCAATTTTTCCAGTCGGCCTACCGCTTCCGTATATGGCAATTCCTGAAAACACCTCAATCGCCGAGGTTGCTGTAGAGACCGGTTTTATACAACGGTCACCCGCTATCAATAACGCACCAGCTATAACCCGTAGCCTAAAGCGAGGTATATTGAATTCAGTGCGTTCAGAAGACCAATGCTAGCGGACACAACAGAAGGCCTCGTTAACGACTTCTCAGCAGATTCCTTATTGACTGCATTCTACTTTGCTTATGGAAACAATTCTCGCCTCGATTATAGCTCAAATTTGATTACACTGCTTCTTCAAACGCTTCTAACACTCGTCTCTTTTTGCTACTCACTACTCGCAAGTTATGAATCAGGTGTGTCCTTAGAGGCGGGAGATTGTGCATAAGAACACAAACAAAGGTGATAGATCCAATCATAAAAAGAAATTAGTTGAATAGAAAGCATTATTGTGCTTTAAAAGCCATAGTATCACTCCTTCAGGCACTAACGGTGAATTTTAATAATCTCTGTTGTTTCTAGAGATTATACCAAGATTACAACTGAAAAAAATTGCTTCATTGCAGACGAGTATTTATGAAATTTTTGCCCAGTCCTCGTTTGTCTACCTTGGGGAAGGCACTGATTTCAATGTCTCAACTCACCTCGTCGTAAATAAATAATTTAAGGCACTCAAAGTGTCCAGGCTTGAAAGAGAAGCAAACGAAAAAGATGCCTACTGGAGCCTTAGAAGGGCAACCTAAAAAAGCTGAGGTGTCCAGGCCAAAAACGATTTGATGCATTGATTTTGCAACGTGGGATTTCAGTTGATTTACGCATGACTTTTCAGGTTTCGCACGCATTTAAACTGCTCTTTCAGTTGTGGACATCCTACCCTCCTTAGGAAAACTGGTCCACAGATATAAACGCTCTGCCAGATGTGGACAAAAATATTCGACAACCCGCTTGCTGAGGATTCTAATAATAATAATTGGTTTTTTGGGGGAAAGGAAATGGCGCAGTATCTGTCTCATATATCGTTGGACACCTGAACCGCGCCGTAAGGGAAGGGATAAGAGAGGGAGTGAAAGAAGAAAGGAAGAAAGAGGTGCCGTAGTGGAGGGCTCCGGAATAATTTCTACCACCTGGGGATCTTTAACGTGCACTGACATCGCACAGCACACTGGCGCCTTAGCGTTTTTCCTCCATAAAAACGCAGCCGCCGCGGTCGGGTTCGACAGGAGCAACATATTGCGAAGAGAGATAGAGGCCGCCAAATGGCATTTGCTTGAATAAAAGTACCGAGTATATGCAACACTCTAGGCAGCTAGGAGGGTGAAAAAACAATAGCACCGGCGACTCATAACGAACGGATTACAAAGAAACTTCGCTAGATTTGTTTGGTTCATGGGAGTTTTACGTCCCAAAGTGATTCAGGCTACGAGGAACGCGCTTCGCTAGTTCAGTTAGTTGATATTTTATTACAATTGCAATGAGCACATCATTCCTGTTAAGCGCATCAACTGTATTATCACCAGAACATTAGTAGAAATGACAATCCCTTGGAGTGTATACCCCTTTGCTCCACGCCCGGAAACGTGTGTGATCATTCGAACATTTCATCGCAGAGCCCCCTGTGCTTGCTACCAGAAGTTATTTCAAGTTGGATAAGTAGTGGTGAATAGTAGCGTTTAGAAGCGTCTGCTTCATGGCGGAAAAGCAGCGTGCAAGGAGGAGGGACAACAAACAATCCATGGTTTGTACCAAGAGATAGAAATGAACTTTTGACGCTACATCAACTGCGATGGATATTATTTGGCCGCGTCCGTGACAAAACAAGAAGATGACAACGAAGGGGACAGAAGAGGCAGAGAAAAAAAGCATGATGAGATTCCGCCAGGCGCCATGACGCCAGGCTGAAGCGACAACAGGTCAGTCGAAGAAAGACAGCACGCAGCAAAGAGATACGCTGCCTGGAGACAAACTCCGAACGTGCGGTACTTGCAATGTGATAAAAAGAAGTTGGTCTTCTGAAAAGAAAAATGGCTCAGAGGAGAGGAAAGGAGGTCGACTCTTGGGGGCGAACGAATATTGATATTTCTGAATAGCAAGTCTGCAGGCTTCAGTAGTGTGACGTGCTCTCTTGTTGTGTAATTGCGGTAGCGTTTATCCGGGGCGGGTAAAAGAGGTCTTGATGCGAGGTAAGAGAGGCGACGGCTCAACTCGCTCAGTCCGTTCATTTGGCTCCTATCGTGCAATCAGACGTAGCGCTTGTTTATTTGCCGTCGTAACCACTAGAGTAAGTAATATTGCTGTACCATTGACACGGTCATAGACAGAATATACTGACTTCCTGTTGAGTAACTCGGAGTATTGATCAGGTTGCATTATTAAACATATGAAGCTTCACCTCCATAGGTTGTAGCGCCGCCCCATAGCTTCGCTTTCAGCGCTTCGCTCTTTCGCATGAAGATTCGTTTTTTCCCAATATTCGGACAAATATTCGATTCATATTGGATTACGGTTTGCAAAAATGTTTTCACAGAGCACTAGTAGTTGCGGTAATTTCGCCGAACGTCGCAAACACCAGAGGAAAGCAAAAGCAGGCAAGAGCATCTACAACGGCGAATGAACACCAGGATCGCCTGCACATACAAAGGGCGAGAGCCGAGAACCCAGGAGTATGTTGTAGATGCCATCTGAAACCTTTAGGCACACCGAACCTTCGTGACGCCCTTGACTGCGAAGGAAGATTGAACTTGGAAGGAGGTTTCGGGAACGAAGCATTCCAGTTTGTTTCCCACTACCCGTGATTTTCTGGGACAAAATTTCAGCTCACGAACATATTAAACGCGCCCATCTCGGGGCCACGGCCTTCTCTGTCCCCTACGGTTTGCTCCCCCCCCGATATGTCCACAGTTGCCTTAACTAACACGGAAGAGCGCCGGCGTCGTGGTGACAGGAGCGCCCAAAAATGCGTGATTAGTGCGCGCGCGCGCGCGGGGGGGACAGATTCCCCCACTTTGGCTCGAGAACTCGTCGCGTGCAGTCATTTCGGCTCTTCGCTCCGCTCCAGCAGGGGGAGGCCTCGTGGAATCATTTTCCTGTGACCTCGTCCCGTCCAGCCTCGGAACTTCTGCCTTTCCCCAGTGTGGGCGAATGTTCGTTCCTAACCTTGCTGGTGAGTCGGATGACCTCGATTCATTAGTGTATTTCGCTAGCTCGCGTTACTGTACAGTTTTAGCTGAGCGTTTTTACGGCCAGCGGACGAGCGCAGACGCCACGGCGCATGCGCACGTCGCTGAGCCGGCGAGCGTTTTTACGGAACGAAGCTTACTCCCGCTGGGAAGCCCTCTCCAGCAGAGCGATGGGCAGCGCGCAAGAGTGCGTAAGAGCGCGCGGGCATGTATGGGTATTCAAGATGGCAGCCGTCAACAAAATCACCATGGTTGCTGCACTGAAGAATAATTAATTAAAAATATAGAATCTACCTTCACTAAACAGTTCCAGCGCATTATTAGCGGGCTTAATTCATGTTCTTTTCACTCTAACTCGAATTGTGACCGGTAGGCGGAGCAGCAGAGCAAGCGACTCTAAAGCCCCCTGATCAAATTATCAAGGGGCTTTAAGCGAGTCTGCTCCGCTCGAGAAGAGGAGCTATTCGCCCGGCTAAAACTCTTTTCTCGCGCGCCTCTCCGCTGGTGTATCCGCTCGCCCGCTCCGCCCTGCTGGCCGCAAAAACGCTCTCTGAAACAATCTATTAAGGCGAAAGCATGTAATGGCTCATGCTTGTGTCCCTCCTTTCGTCCGTCCGTTACGCTCTTCAACTCCAGAAGAAAAAAAATCTTTGTGCACGATGGGATTCGAACCACCATTCTTCCGTTCCGCAGCCGAGCGTGCAGAAAAGCGTCGAATCAGACGGATGCCTCTCAAACGTTCCCCAGCGTCTCCAGCATTCAAGATTCGCAAAGAATTGTGTACTTGATTAACATCTTAACCATACATAAGTGACACAGCAGCAGCACTACGCTAAAGGCTCTTGCCTCACCGCACTTTAGGTCAACAGAGTGCCCCCTCGAGGAACTAGCGGGAATTAAATGGGATGTGATAGGGCTTAGCGAAGTTAGGAGGACAGGTGAGGCGTATACAGTACTAAAGGAAGGACACATACTGTGCTATCGCGGGTTAGAGGGTAGACGAGAACTAGGTGTGGGTTTCCTCATTAATAAGGATATAGCTGGCAACGTAGAGGAGTTCTACAGTATTAACGAGAGGGTAGCAGCTATAGTAATTAGGCTGAATAGGAGGTACAAGCTGAAAGTGGTGCAGGCCTACGCACCCACATCCAGCCATGATGACCATACCGTTGAAAGCTTCTATGAGGACGTAGAATCAGCAATGAATAGAGTAAAATCGCAGTACACTGTACTGATGGGCGACTTCAATGCGAAGGTGGGCAAGAAGCAGGCTGACGACCACGCGGTAGGTGACTATGGGATAGGCTCTAGAAATAGCAGGGGAGAGTTATTAGTCGAATTCGCGGATAGAAATAATTTACGGATCATGAATACCTTCTTCCGCAAACGAGAAAACAGGAAGTGGACCTCGAAGAGCCCCAATGGTGAGATTAAAAATGAAATAGACTTCATACTATGCGCTAAACCTGGCATCATTCAGCATGTGGCCGTCCTCGGAAGGGTGCGTTGCAGCGACCATAGAATGGTAAGGTCTAGAATTAGCCTAGACTTGAAGAGGGAACGGAAGAAGCTAGCGAAGAAGAAGACCATTAACGAGTTAGCCGTAAGAGGGAAAGCACAGGAGTTTAGGATAGCGCTGCAAAACAGATACTCGGCTTTAACTGAGGAAGATGATCTTGATGTTCATTCAATGCACGATAACCTGACATCAATAATTACGGAGTGCGCAGTAGAAGTAGGCGGCAGGACAGTTCGAAAAGATACCGGGAAGCTATCTCAGGTGACGAAAGATCTGATTAAGAAGCGCCAAAACATGAAGGCATCTAACACTACCGATAGAATAGAACTAACGGAGCTATCAAAGTTAATAAATAAGCGCAAGGTAGCCGACATAAGGAAGTTTAATATGGAGAGAATCGAGCATGCTCTAAAGAACGGAGGTAGCCTAAAAACTGTGAAGAGGAAACTAGGCATAGGTAAAAACCAGATGTATGCATTAAGAGACCAGCAGGGCAATGTCATTAGCAATATGGATAAGATAGTTAACGTAGCCGAAGAGTTCTACACAGACCTGTACAGTAGCCAATGTAATCAGAACGCTAATGAGAAAGACAGCAGTGCACAGCAATGCGTCATCCCGCCAGTAACGGAAGATGAAGTAAAGAAAGCCTTAGAAGCAATGAAAAGGGGAAAAGCAGCTGGGGAGGATCAGGTAACAGCAGATCTGTTGAAGGATGGAGGGGACATCGTGCTAGGAAAACTAGCCACCCTGTATACGCAATGCCTTATGACCTCGACTGTACCAGAAGCTTGGAAGAATGGAAACATTATCTTAATTCATAAGAAGGGAGACGCCAAGGACTTGAAAAATTACAGGCCGATCAGCTTACTATCCGTTGCCTACAAAGTATTTACTAAGGTAATCGCTAATAGAGTCAGGGCAACGTTAGACTTTAATCAACCAAATGATCAGGCAGGCTTTCGTAAAAGATATTCTACAATAGATCATATTCACACCATCAATCAGGTGATAGAGAAATGCGCAGAATATAACCAACCTCTATATATAGCTTTCATTGATTACGAGAAAGCATTCGACTCAGTGGAAACCTGAGCAGTCATACATGCATTGCGTAATCAGGGGGTAGAAGAGCCTTATGTCAAAATACTGGAAGATATATATAGCAACTGCACAGCTACTATAGTCCTCCATAAAGTCAGCAATAAAATTCCAATAAGGAAGGGCGTCAGGCAAGGAGACACGATCTCGCCAATGCTGTTCACCGCATGTTTGCAGGAGGTATTTCGAGGCCTGAATTGGGAACAGTTGGGAATAAGAATAAATGGAGAATACCTAAATAATCTGAGATTTGCTGATGACATTGCCTTGCTGAGTCACTCAGGAGGTGAACTGCAAATCATGATCAACGAGTTAGACAGGCAGAGCAGATCGATGGGTCTAAAAATTAACATGCAGAAAACCAAGGTAATGTTCAACAGCCTAGCAAGGGAACAACAGTTCACAATTGGCAGCGAGAGCCTAGAAATTGTGCCGGAATACGTCTACTTAGGGCAGGTAGTGACAGCTGATCCGGATCATGAGAGGGAGATAACTAGAAGGATAAGAATGGGGTGGAGCGCATATGGCAAATTCTCGCAGATCATGAGTGGCAGTTTACCAATTTCCCTCAAGAGGAAAGTGTACAACAGCATAATCTTACCGGCACTCACCTACGGGGCAGAAACGTGGAGGCTAACGAAAAGAGTTCAGCTTAAGTTAAGGACAACGCAGCGAGCCATGGAAAGAAAAATGATAGGTGTAACGTTAAGAGATCGGAAGCGGGCAGAGTGGGTGAGGGAACAAACACGGGTTAATGACATCCTAGTCGAAATCAAGAGAAAGAAATGGGCTTGGGCAGGGCATGTAATGCGAAGGCAAGATAACCGCTGGTCTTTAAGGGTAACGGAGTGGGTTCCAAGAGAAAGTAAGCGTAGCAGGGGGCGGCAGAAGGTTAGATGGGCGGATGAGATTAAGAAGTTTGCAGGCAAAGGGTGGATGCAGCTGGCAAAGGATAGGGTTAATTGGAGAGACATGGGAGAGGCCTTTGCCCTGCAGTGGGTGTAGTAGGGCTGATGATGATGATGATGATGATGATGAGTGCCCCCTTAATTTTTGTTGTTGCAGCAATAAATGCTATTTCGTGTCAACCACTGTTGTCATTCGTTTGTGCCCGCAGAGCAAGGCCCGCCCGCCTTGGTTGGCGTGCGCTAAGTCGCGCTCACTATCACGGAGTGGGGTAGGCGGTTTGAACGGTCAACCGCGGTTAACACTGGGAAACCGTATTTACCTCCTATGCACCCCCCTGTTTCTACCCAACAGCCTTTGCGAAAGTGTAGTTACCACGGCTGAACTGACCCGACAAACATTCTCGCCGCAGTTAAACAGCGCCCTTGATGTTCAGCTCCTGTGCTTCAAATTTCAAAATCAGAGCTGGCCTTGCCGCCACATTTTAATAGCCCATGTGGTCACAAAGAGGTCCATGTGGTCACAATTAACCCAGACCCCCCCCCCCCTCCCCCGCCACTAAGGCCTTTCATATAATCCGCGTCTTCTTTCCAGGCGTTAGAGCTGAGATACCATAACATACAATAGCATACAAGCCCGTGCTGGCCTGATATCCACAATAGCTATTGTGAGCGGTCATCGCGGATATGACGAAAGGTTTGCTGTACTCAGGAAGAATTGCCGAATTGTGGGCTTCCCCGCTTCTGAATATAGCAGCTCTCTAAAATAGCGCGGCGAGAGAACTCCAAGCTCACTGCGCCAGACTCACGGCATGCTACTGCAGCACATGGTGTAACGTTCTCGCACACAAAAAAATTAAGAAAAGCAGAAACGAAGTTGGGACTCCTTTTGATAACGCTGCGGGTACCATTGAAGACTGGCCATAACAATTTGCCGTTAGCTTTAACTTTTCACACGAACGCAACTTACTGCTGGCGTTTGGTGTGGCCTGCGGTTTTACTGGAAGTAAGCGTCCATACACCTGCTGGTTTCTGGCAGTTCTTGAAAGTAACGCAGCTTCTATAATAATGTGATAGGTCTGACGCTGGAGAAGAATGCTCTTTGCCTTGTTGTTCGTGTGGAAAATCAATTTAAAAGACGAAATGACGCGCTTAGTCTCTAAGCCTGGAAGGCAGCGACACGTACATCTGGCGCCGCCAGATTTTCAAATGAAAACCTTACATTCTACTCTCCTCTTCCTTATAATCACGGAAAATGGTACAACAACATTGCTGCTGAGTGCATCTCTTTCTTTCGCAGAGATCTAAAAATGCTTGTCGCTAAAGGCAGATGCTTGCATTCGTGAATATTTCAAGCCTTTTGGAGAGCTGTAACGAGGAACCTCTCCTGGCTCCGTTTTATTGACGTTTTCATTATGCTCCTTACTATGTTTTCTTCATGCGGCGCACGTGTGCTCCAACTGCATGCATTATACAAGCCTAAGCCCACACGCGTAAGCCCAGTGCACTTATCCGGTTTCTCAGCAAGGTTCTTAAACGCCCGTAGGCGGTGGCCGTTGTGCGAGCCCAACAGAACTTTTTTGCTGATGTGAAAGCGTGGGAAGCTTTTGTGAGGTTTAGAAGCTCTCACATCAGCAGCTCAGTACCATGTTAAACTTCCTCTTAAGCTGCTCTACAAGGAATGAAATGCATTTCGCTCTCACCCATGGCAACCTCCCCTTAAGAAAACATCGAACGACTTATGACGTCAGGCTCATATGCCTTTCTCATAACTTTCTGACGCCTTTTTGTGATGTATTCGTAACGGCCTTCAAAAACAATTTGGCCACCATGGTTCTAGTGGGTTCCTAATGAGTGCTCTCCTGATAACTGGTTCTTGACGCTGTGACGTCTTGCCGGCCATTGCAAATCCTGACGCAAATATTGTGAGGAGTACTGCAATATAAGAGTCAAAGTAAAAATGCAGAAATAAAAGAAAAATTACGAGCAGCCATCTGACCCTTAACCCACTCAGCGAACCACTCACTACACCACCAGTCGGTAACCACTACGCTTTTTTCGCATATGTGTGCCTGCAGTTATATCCTGACCTTTCCATTGCGTGTAAATGTGGCAGCAGCTGCCATAAGCGAGCACGGGAAAACAACGTTTTTAAGCAGGTCCTTTGAGGCTTACTGGGCGTGCAACATATTCCGAGCCTTTACGTGCAATGCATTGGCCGTATCAAACCTTTAGGAAAATTACAAGTCTCAGAACACCGGCTGTCCGTTTTATTCAGCGCTCCTAATCCTTGGTACAGACCACGGCACTTACTCTTACTCCGAAGAACAGACAGCATTGCGAAGAATAATTACTGAAATAATGCGCTATTGTAGCTTCACAACCTGCGATAAGGGCAGCGACACACATCCTTCGCATGCAGCTAAACATTTCAAAAATGTAAACACACTTGTAGGTGACTGAAGATCGAGAGATTGTGCAAAAAGGAAAAAACAGAACAAAAAGTAATTATATATAGGCGCTGCGTCCTTTTTTCTTTTTTATCTTGCACTTTGGTACAACGCATATTTGTCATTTGTTTTTTTTCTTGTTGCGTTCCTTTCTCTACTGTTGTTCGAAGTCAAAGAAAGTGTTCGCAGAGAGTGCGCGCTTGCGCTCGCCATTTGAGCCTGCGTTTGAGGTGGGGTTAGACTTCGTTTGTTCAATTTTCAGATTTTTCAGTCATCTGATATAAAATTTTTTTATCTTTCAGAAAATATATTACAATTGAAAATACGCGGTTTAAACATTTTTTTTTTCTTCGACACGTTGACGGGAAAAGTTGGTGTATCTCGACGCGGTCTCTTCGTTTCCCATATGTGCCCAAAGTCAGTGCTCTGAAGTTTTCGGTTTGAGTATTGAATTTACTCTTTTGAGTGCTATATTTTTAAGCCGCTAGGGCTCCTCTTCTTGTTCTTCTGTTTATGGCTGCTCGCTAAGCTTTGACGCTTTATTTGGGTGAGGTGTCCTAAAGCCACCTTTGTCAGTCTCAAAACAGCTGAGACCGCTGTCGATTATGCATGTTTTAATGATGAAAATGTAACACGCGGAAGGGTGCTGAGACACCTGGGAGCCACCCCTGGACCTCTGTGTGTGCCAACGCTAGCATCAATGGAGAGCCAGCGCGCACAAATTAGTGATTTTAAGTTGACATCTGAAAAGAAACACGAATGAAAGGACCAAAAGAACAAAGAAAAAGGGTATAGCGATGCTGCCACTTGAAAAGACATCAGCCCAGGTATTTTTTAAGAATAAAAATGCTTTCGAAGACAGACATTACCAGCGTTTTTCTCAAAACAACGTTCTTGGAAGTTTGTGTACATTTTTCCTGGGAACTGTTGAGCATAAGCCAACAAAAATTCTCTGATGTGTTAATTAGTGGCAGTTACGTAACTGGAACTAGAATCACTAGCCTAGGTAATTTTTTGTTTTTTTTCTAGCATAAAAAGACGAGTCATAAGGAAACATTTTTATCCATCGACAAAAGCAAAATCGTAAGAAATCTATTTTTGCTTTAGGCGCATAATTCTAGTTCCATTTCTGTGAAGCGTTCGTTGCTACCTTTGTACAAAATTGGAATACTCTGCGAACAGTAGATTTTAAATAAAAGGTACACACATAGAAAAAATTTTTTAAATGTAAATACTACGAATTTTAAAACAAACTTTTAACTCTAATGCAAGCTGCGTCTGCCTTTATTATTCCTTGCAAGTGTTATGACCATAGCTTTCATTACTACTGAGCTACACGCAAATTTTGAAACTCGATTTCGAAGTCTCACCTTACCTTGAGCGAGCCTTAATTAGGCATTCATTGCTGTACCTTAATGTCTTCCAGCCTATATAAGGCACTTTGCAGTGCGAAACATGGGTTCTTGCTTTCACTCTTGCTGGTAACACGTTTGTTATCCACTCATATGAGCGCCACCGTGCGCTACGTTTCCCGCGCCGGATAAACATCAGAGGTAACGACCCCTCATCTGGAAAATAAAGAACAAAAAAAAATTGAACTTTCTGTGCTAAAAAAGCAGTCCACAAACAATGTTTGCTTTTAAGTAAAACGAGCTTATGGGCAAATTGGTTACTTAGCTTCGACATAACTGCAACGCGAAAAAAGACGGACACACTGAAAGGCAAACTACTCACGACACGGACAATTGCCGTGGACAGCACCGTTTGTCCATGTCGCAAGTGTTTTGCTTCCATTGTTTTCGTCTTTTTTTCGTGCTGCAGTTATGTACAATGTTTGTAACGTCGCAGTGTCAAAAAAGGACACAGCCCATCTCTCTACCCCTAACAATGCCTTGGTCCAGTTGATTCATGCTTTGCTTCGTGCATATCACAAAAAGAATGCATGAAAAAACATAAAAGTTTTTGAAGTGCAATAACATGAGAAAAATTTATGTGCAGTCACATCTGAATCTTTTGTGGTTTGTTTCTGAAGGGGGGTTATCGGCGCGAAAAAAGTCACCTGAGTGCCTGATCGCCAACGACGTAAGGAAGCCTTGTGTATCATTGAAAAAGAGTCTCTGCTGAGTTTTTAATGTTGACAGACATCAATACCTGACTTCCTGATGATTCTCTAATGTGTCACAAGGAATGCGTGAACATGACACCAGAAACTCAGGGTACAGTTTTGTAAATCTCAGGTGAGCATCTTTCGGAACCCACAGTGATTTTGACGCCAAATTAAAGCCGAATCGTTCCAAAACATTCTAATAAATTTACTGTGTAATGGGTGCCCTTAACAAGTGTATATGAAGCGGGGCGATTGGGAGCGGTAACAGAAAACTTGGTCCTTCTCGAAAAGTATGCCTATAGTCCGTAGTTTGACCTCGAGTGTAGCCTTTCACTTTTCGTTGGCGTAACAGCTTAAGAGCGGATGCCAAGGTGCATGCCGTCAAGAAAAGCGTCTAAAAGTATTGGCATATGATGCGCTACTTTAATACTCTGCGCTCTTTGGAAACTTCACTAAATATGCTGTTTTGTTGCAGGAATCCGCTGCCCAAGGAAAGCCCTTGTAATGGGCTAATATTGTGTCCTTTCATCTAAAGCCCACTTTTAGCATCCTGCATATCTTTTAGACATTATGACTTACGATTTAATTTATTAGCGTTGCATAGGCCTCCACACGACAAATGTATTTGTCCGTCTGGTAATCCCCAAAACAATCTAACTTCCGAGCGTTGAGTGGGGCTCGAACCAGCGCAGGCGGAAAGCGATCTACTTTTTTCAGTTATGCCTCAGACCACTCGCCAATCACAGTGCCGTGTATACTATGTATTCTAGATTTTATACAGCACTTATTAGCATTTAAATTATTCTCGTCGCCATCTTTCACCCCTTATTCCAGCCCTTCTCATTGCTCAAAGTTTAGCGCGGTCGCCATGGCCCGGCAGTGTGGCGCCAAAGAGCCACGAGGCAGAAGAATTCACAGAGGAACGAAGGCGGCCGCACGAGTCGGAAGGGTTGAAGACGCCTGAAAGCGCTTCCTTAATGCCCATCGTTGCACGGATCATCTTGGATGCCTTACTCAGTAGCTCAGAAACAGACACCTCTGCTTTTTGCATGTCTTAAGTGGCGTGGAAAACACGAGAAAGTGAAAAATCCTTAGTCAATATTTTTTTAATTTTTAGGCCCTTTTTAAACTAAAGCGCAGTAATCATTGGACATGTGAATTAATTTTTACTGAGGAAAGATTGCCAAAAATAGATGCTTCATTAGCGCAGGTACCTTCAAAAAAAGCGATAGAACACCAAAGTGGCCTGACCACTAATATACTTAAAAGGATGACATATTTGTTTAATAAACGGATTTGGTTTTTCCGTGTGAAGGTAATAAGCACATGCCGTAGAAACAGAATGTTCCCAATCTTCAGAGCGCGCCTTGAGCTACACATCAATTAGAGCGTTAGCTCTGAGGGCGAAGTTTCGAGAGAAAGACGTGGTAGTTTTGTCAATGGGGAAGTGCGAGTGACGAACGAGAAAGACGTAGGGCGGCACGGTTTCTGCGCCTTCGCACCGTATTGCAAAGAATACAGAAACCTATAAACAGTGCCCATATGCGACAGCCAAAGAATGATGGTCAAGGAAAAAGACAAGAAACGGTGAAGAAACTGGAACGAAAGCCCCCAAACACTCCCGGCACTCTTTGCGAAAAAGCCAGCCCGAAAGCCATGACGCTCATGGCCTGTGATTCAATGGGGAGTCGTGGGGATCGGCGCCATGCGCCCTGTTATTTGAAGCGACCGTTGCTGTGCAGCTGCGAGAGGGGGCCTCTGCGGACTGCGCTGTACCGGTGCTTTTGGGGAAGATTGATGGGGAAAAGAAGGCCGAAATAAGACGTTCGAAACCTGTCTAGAACATAGCTCTTCCTGTGTTGTCTTCAGTTAGGACCGAGTGCGCTAACTTTCGTGGAAGTCAGAATCGCCAGGATGAAAAATGTTCACGAAATCTCGAGCGGTCTGCATGAACGCTATCGACCATAAATAAATTACATTCAAGCTTAATTTTGTCTCCTTTGAAAACGCTCATACACCACATGGCCGCGTGTCTAGTCGGCATTCGTTTATTTACTTTGCTCCCGCACAATTTCTGAAAATTAAATGTTTATTTTTCCTCTAAAATAAAGGACAGCTCACAAATTGGTTCTAAACATCTGAAAAAAGTACGATTAGTTGGGCAGATAAAACCCGAGCCAGCCCTTGAAAGAATCATCCTCAGACTGTTACTGCAGAACCACTCATCTTACAACCACAAAGATCCAGGCGCCATGCGCCTAACACAATCAGGATACGGACTAGAACAACAAACAACAACCGCGAACCCGCAGCAACCCACCACTCATTTTCTTACATCGTAGTCACTGCAAATTGCATGAATTTGGCAAGGGCAAACAAGCATTCTTACGATATGACCCTCTACAACCACCTGCAACCACCTCAAGTGTCCTGGTTCTCCACTGCAGTCGGGTATGTGGCGCCTGCCCTGACCATACGAACACGTATTGGGTCTGTCCGCACGGTATACTTAGTAATAGTGCTGCCAGCAACAAAAAATTTACCCTCGCCCTTCCCACTTCCTACGATCCCTCTATCTTGGAGAGCTGGGCACCTCCTCCAGCTGTGCTACGTCCAACACAATGGCCTCTGCTCGTTGCCATATCACCCACGAGTTCTACGATACCTTACCTCGCTGAGCTCCAGGCTCAACTCACTCACTTGAGCCCATAACCTGTACCTTGGTCGTGCAATAAGTTTTCTCTCTCTATATTTCCGAAGAGCCATGAATTGCAATGCCTTTGAAGGGCTCATCTATCCTCCTTTTGAGCCGGACTTATCAAGTACGCCGTGCTTTGAGCAAACCATTCCTAGATGAAGAAAATTTCTGCCTCGGCTCTTTAGTAACAATATTCAAAAAGGGCCGGTAGTGATCACATGTATCGCATTTATAGGTATCGCACAGACTACTGGAATTCCGCCGAACAATGATAGATCGTTCTCTATTGCAAATTACTTTCGGCTATTGCCACCCAGAATATGAATTAAACTCCTGCGCTATCAGCCCTGGGCAGGCATAGTTAGGAGAAATCTAGGATAATTTTGGTTGCAAACTCAGCCTCAATCTTGATAGAAGCAGGAAGTTCTCTTAGCTTCTAACCACTGCAAAACCACTGCAATAGTTCTCGTCATACTTGATTACGCTGGTTTTTGTGCAATGAAAGCTTACCGCACAGCCGTCGGTATTTTGTCACGCTAGGCGATTGGACTCGGTGTCCAGCAGCACTCCCGATTGCTGCTACCGAAGACGGACACTGACTCAAATGTATACGCGTAAGAGCAATGTCCGCCATACGAAACTTTCTCATTGCTTTTTTGATTTGCAGATTTTCCATGGAATTACCAAAACGCCGAGAAATTTTCGGCGTATTAATGCTTTCGCCTTTTGTGGTTCTGGAATAATTTTTTTTATTGTATAAATTCAATACCCACATTTTCTCTCCCAAAATGGGAACGGGCGGAGCTCACTTTCCTTTCCACGTTGAGGGGCATGTTTCAGGCCCTCTAAAAAAAAAAAAACCCTGTAGAGTGAGTTTCACTCGTTGACTTTGTTGTAGAAAAACAGAACAAGGATAGGTTTTATTGTGGTTTCAGGACAGTTTTATTGGCACAACGAGTACCATTCTGCGAATGCATGGGTAATAGAGAAGCATGCTTATGCAAGCGAGAACACGTAGAAAAGTGGTCTCCACCGCTAACCTCGTAGAAAAAATATGTACGATATAATTTAAGGAAGAAGACACCTAGCCCAGCATCGCTGTCTGTGTGTCTGTAGAACTTAATTGTTTAATGAAAATATCACGCGGCGCTTACCTTCCAGTAAACACGCTCAAATGCTGTGAAAGTGATAGGAATAAAAAGTATTCAGAAAGCCCGTTAAATGTTTTGCACACTAGGAACAAAGAGAAGAAAATTATAACAAAGTTGAGAAGAATGTCTTCTGTTTACTGAAAGCAGCTGTTAGTGGTTTCTTTTCCGTAGCATGAACGAGTCGTAGAGCTTTTAGATTTGGAGTTGATAACAGAATGAGAATTTCTTGGGTAGCTTGAGGTCGATTTTTAATTTGAGAGAATACAGAAAAATACTATTCTGAAGCCAAAGTTTCACGACACTTGGAAAAGCCACTCTTCACGTGTCGCTAAATTTGACCTTCCCAGAGCGAGAGATCATGCTTTCGCGAGGTTGATGTGTCCACCGAGATGGGTTCTGAGAGCTACGGCGCCCTTTTCTTTCATCGAAGACGTCTCCTTACATGCTTTTGCATTCCTCCTCCTAAGCAGACTGAAGTGCCCTCAGTTGCGTTTCACCTCCATCGAAACGCGCCCGCCGCACTCGGGTGCGAACACGTGTACTAAGGCTTAGTAGACGAGCGATTTAACCACTGAGCCACCACGGCGGGTGCCTATCCAGTGTGCGGAACGCTCCCAACGTTACAGACGCCAAGATACTGCCACCTGCCAGGGTGGCACGGTGGGCGCGCTGCCTATCCAGTGTGCGGAACGCACTCAACGTTACAGACGCCAAGCCGCGTCTACTTTCTCGATAAACTAGAGCTTTCGCTCGCTATCCAGGTTCAGCTGTAGTTAAAGCGCAGCAAATTTTTACGCAATGTATTATTTTCACATCCCCAGCGCTCAGCGTTTTGTCAAATTGGCCCGCAGTATAGCGTTCTCATTTTAGGAATATATTGAAATGTGCCAATGAAATGTTCCTACACATTAAGCCAGTAGTATGGTGGTCATAGTTGCCTATGTGCAATAAAATCTAACACAACACACAACAATGATTGCATGAAACTAGAATATAAAATGATCCTCTAATATAGTTCAACGTATGCCGATAACGAAACCAAGAATATACACTGTAATATTAATCATTTGCAGGAACGTAATTATGGCTCATGGTGCAGTTGACAAATATATTCCTTGCCTAAACTATGCAGAGAACTGCCACCACCTACCTGTATAGACATAGTATGTTCGTGTCATAAATGAGAATAGTGCCGAAATACAGTTTTTCATTCCCTGTCTATACAGGGTGTTTTGCCTAAGGCTGCACAAAGAGGCTTTTTGCGTTTTAAAAGAGGCTTTTTGAGTTAGAAGGGCGCTTTCTTCGGAGCACAGCATTGTCGGTGGTGTAGTACATCAGAATACAGCTAAGACGTGGTAACTAGCACGTCTAGTGCTAACTTCAGCAGTGAGTTGAAACAGATTAGAGGGCGACCCTCCTCCTACCTGAAGTCGCAACACAATGCAACACAATATCATAGTTATCACTATGATAACAAAACATACCAGGCTCAAGATGGAACCAGCTGGCCCCCTCTGCCGCATGCACGGCGTGAGAGGCCACTGTTCCGCCTGACTGGAAGTGTGCATGTAAACAGTGGCCTGTCGCCTCCGCTAGATACACTAGAAAATAGGATGCGCCACTGTTGTATTTGTGTAAACTCCGATAGAGATAACAAAAAACGGAAAGTCCTCACCATCAGTGTTAGTTGGCCTTCACCTTTCGCAGAGTGCGGTTACAGCGCTGTTGAACCTTCATCGTCTAAATTGAACGGCTCGCATCTGTATCATCAGGCGAGACAGCAAAAGGTAGCCGGAGGATGTAGTTTGCTGCCGACGAAGAATGCGATCATCAAAGGCAGCTGCTGCAGCAAAACAACGCCACCCCCCCCCCCCCCCCCAAGCTCGGGACAACAACTCAACGACTCACTTAGCGACAAGGAATCTCACATTTACACATCATAAGAATTTGTTAGGTGCCTCTGTAATTTTAATCAGGATTCGGCAACTTATGGCCTTTCTGTTACAATCACAGGTGGGATTGACTTTCAAATAAATACATAAATACCTCAGCCGCATCTTGGTTTGCGCCCAACGGGGAAATTCGAGCTAAGACTTTCTTGATGTGCTAGGGTTGTGCATGTTTTCCGTATTCAACGTGAATGCGGAAACAATGCCCCATGACTACTAATAAATGTTTTGAAAAAGATACATTGCCTTTTCAACTACATTTCACATGTTGTACCATAGAAACTGCTCTTAGAAATCGTAGCTTTAGAACCCAAAAAGTGCACGCACACTTTGGTGCATCCAAGAGCTGGATGCACGAAGCCTGCCATACACAAACACCGCAGCGGCTCGATGTTTATGGTTACCAGCTGCTGACCCGAAATGCGCGGGTTCGATCTGGGCCACGGCAGTAGCATTTCGATGGAAGTAAAACTCTAGAGACCAGTGTACGGTGCAGTGTCAGTGCGCGTTAAAGAGCCCGAGGGACCGGAATTAGCTGAAGAGATACAGTACGGCATCGCTCATGGTCTGAGTCGCTCTTTGAACGATAAACCCCCACATCATCACAAGCAGCCTAACTACATCCACTGAAGGAAAAAGCCCTTTTCCGTGGCTCTAAAATTTACCCTACTCTGTGCAAGGTGCTGCCACGTACAGCCCAAAGTTCTTTATCTCATTCGTGCACGTACCTTTCCGCCGCCACCTGCTTTGCTTTCATTTTCTTGGTATGCAGTTCGTTGCCCACCTACTACATAGTAATGGGTGCCCTTATCGAGCCCATTTCTTCTGCTTGATTTCGACTAAAGCATTTTTAGTAGCCCAGCGTTTGTTCCCTGATCCGCTCAACTCTCTGCCTGTCTCTTACTGTTACACCTATCACTTTCCTATTCGCAGCTACATCGTTTTACTCATTTCGAGCTCAACCCTTTTCGTTATCCCCTAAGTTTCTGCTCCCTAAATGAGTAACAGCAAGATGCAGCCCTTATATACTTTTGTTTTGAGGAATACTGGTAAACTGCCATTTATAATCTGAGAGAACCTACCAAATGGGATCTAGCCCATTGTTATTCTTCCAGTTGGTTCAGTGTCGTAATCCAGATTAGTGGTCACTACCAGCACTTAAGTAGATGGTTTTCTTTACCACTTCATGCGCCTCGCTACCAATCTTTAACTGCTGTTCCCTTCTGCTACAGTTGAACGTTAGTTTGGTTTTCTTGGTTTTCTGGATATTAAATTTTACACGCATGGCTTTGCCCCGACTGCCTAATTCATTGATAATGCTTGCTGTACAATTCATATTCATCCCCTGATTGACTTAGCAAAGGCATAAAATCGGCGCTTTGTGGATAACTGAATTATTCTCCAACAACTCTTATACCCAACTGTTCCCAATCCAGGCCACTGAATAACAAAAAAAGGTTAGCACTGCGCGAATGAGAACTCCTGTCAATAGTCGGTGACTATCACTGGCCAGATATTGTCTCCCTGCCTGACATCCTTCTTAATAGCAGTTTCATTGCTGACATTATAGAGCACTATGGTGGCCGTGCAGCCAGTTATAGACATCATCCGATATTTTTAGATAGGTCCCATCTACCCCTTGATTCCCTAATGTCTGGGTGACTTCTGAGAATTCGACTGTGCCAGATGCTTTCTCGTCATCATGAAGGCTATATAGAGGGTTTGCTTACATTCGGCTAATTTGTTTACCATCTGATTAATGGTGTAAATATGGTCCATCGTTCAGTAGCTGTCATCAAAGTCTGCCTGATCATTTGGTTCAACTGCCGTCATAGGTTGCCCTGACTATATAAGTGATTATATTAGCAAATAATTTGAAAACAACGGACAGCAACCAGATCAGTCTTAATTTTTTAATGATTGGCGTCCATAATCTTTTGAATTAAGATGATAGTAGCACTCGTCCACGCTTCTGGTACACTCGAATTCACAAAGTATTGTACACGCAGGGTGGCTACTTTCTCTAGCACAAGCTCCTCACAGTTCTAGAGAAGATGTGTTGCTATCTTATTCCCAACAGCTCCTTTCGCCCTTTGCATTATTTTCTAAGGCTTTCGTTACTTCTTCCTTCTTTAAAGTTGGGATTTTCCACAGCTTCACACTACTTCCTGTTTCAATAACGTCGAGATTAGTCATGATATGTAGCGTGAACAGGACGAGGGACAAAGAAACAGGTACAAAACATAGGCCGTTATTAGTCTATGTTGTGCACCTGTTTCTTTGTCCCTCCTGCTCGCGCTAGATGTCTTGAATAATCAGCACCGACTCGCCGAACTTTGCACCCACATGTTTGCACCCAGATGCACGTTGTAAGAGCTGCGAATGCCTGCGGTGTCTGTCAAAACTAGTGGCACTGTTTCTTGTGGAAGTTAATGTAAGAAATACGCCTGCCAAACGGAGGACTAATTTTTCGATGTGCTGCCGGACGCGGTCGACGTTCGTTTAGATGCGTTCGGTACTGTAATTTATTTCAAAATGGGATGTGAAAGATTCAATGAAGGCACAAACAAAGAAGAAGTATTCAGTTTTGACTAGAAATAGTGCCTGTTAGGGGTCATAGGAGAGAAAAAAATTAGGCTGTTTGTAATCATGGGCGGACAAGAACAAAACAATAAGGAAACCGAATAGAGTTTGCGCGGAGGTGGCAACGCAAAAATTCAGCATTCAAATATCGCTGAGTTAAGAATTCGCAAAACTTGTCAAGCTTTTCTTGTTGCGAGATGAACGATGGCAGATTGCTAAAAATATACTTTTGCGGCCATTTCTTGTGCCCAGGACAAAGAGACCCAAAATAAATCTCAACTTATAGAGCCTCAGCTCTAACGGGAGGAAAAAAGATGAGAGAATAGGGCATGCTTTGTGAGAAAACGTGCGGTGTTGAACAAATGTTCTAACATTCGCTTGGAAAGGAAGTTTCTTTTTTTAGCCCTTCCTTCTCATCACGAACACAGCCGCCATCGCCGCCGTACTTGTTTCATTAGATAGTGTCGGAACCCGTATTTACGGCCCGACACCAAAAATGCGATGACGACGGTAATGTCGCTTTTAGTGTCTATACACGGTGCCTCGATACTGGTTAGGGGTGTTTTTGATGCAAAGCAAATTCACGGGAGCATGAGATGAATAAAATGCACAACACAAAACAGCTTCTGAGCGCATGCTTAACCGGCCAAAAATTTTCGACTATTATTTTCTCAGTCTTGCGCATCTCTAGTCCAGCTGCTCTTCTTCTGCGAAACACCTTAAGAAACACAGTAATTTGTCTGAGCACAAAATAAGAAAACCAACACTTCAGGCTGCCCGAGATATGTAAGTTATATCTTAGGAGAAAAACACAAACACTAGTACTGCTAGAGAGAAGCTGGCTTGACATAACAGACTGTACAGGGCGAATACGGACGATGAAAGGAGATTCCTTTCATCTCGCCATTCATCATCGTGGTGTACCAATCCGCAACACAGAAGAATTTAAATATTTCTATCCGATATTGCTACACTACATGAATCAGAATGCGGCTGGACGTTAGGGGAAAAAGTGATCTGTTTAAGACAACTCGGATAGCTATCTGTACAAGTACTCATTTGTATTTGCGTACAAAAAAAGCCTATTTAGGAAACTCAAAAGGATGGATAATGCACAGGTAAACGAGGCACTTTTGCAAACGTATTTAGACCTATTTAGAGTGCCGCACGAATTGATGTCAGCAAGGGAGGAACGAATTATCTGACAAAATCGTTGTCTGAGTTGATGTTCATATGCGGGAATAAATAGAAAAAAATCAAGCTAATGGTGTCATTCTGTGTGCTTACATTTCAATGACTTACGGTCATCTTTCACCCCCCGCGTTCTTCCGACGGAACAGAAAAACATCCACTGATCAAAGATGTGGATAACCGAAGAATAACTCTCAACTAATTAGCTGAGGAAAAGGGGATTTTCAAGCTCATTTATGTCCTTTTCCATACATCAAACGTGGCAATATCTTACAAGCATGCCAGGCCGACGACCAGACAGACCTCTCGTGTTCCATTTAAGTTCTTCTCCTCTCATCTCCCGCGGCAAAATTGCGTCTTGCTCTTGCGAAGCCCATTTGCGTAAGATTTAAACAGAACATGAAGAGAAGAAAAAAGGAGGGAGATGTTCGAAGCAGCCCGTGTAAAGTTTTTTTTAAGGTACGCACAGAATATCCCGAGACGCGCCCGCCGGCACTCCTCTTCAAAGGGGTGTTCCGTATTAATGCAAAATATCCAGAGCCGAACGAGCAACCATGAAATAGTAGTGCCGCTTAGTGTTTAGCGCTACGCACTCAATGCGACCACAGTTTCCTTATCTTTAGAGAAGGCCTCAAGACAGGTTCGTACATCGTCCGGGTAAACGACTGCTTTAAGGTCCCCTCGTGTTGAGAGCTGGAAGAGTGCGGCATGGATTTTAGATGTCTTCTTGCGCAAGGAAGAAAAGAGTTTTTACTCTTGTTGCCCACGCAAACGGCGCTGGTATTTGTAAAGAGTTAAAAATGTGGCGAGCGCTCCTTTTCATGACTGAAATATTTTATCAGCATCTCTGAACTTAATAGCTTGATAAGACCCCGTCCTGTAGAGCAGATACTGACAATTTTAAACAATAAAAGCAGAGAGGGGTCATCGAACAGAAAATAAAAATAATTTTTAGCTCTTTGATAGCGGTGCTTTTTTTTCAATAATCAACGACTCGATATAGAGGCATGAAGATTCGTTACTGCTAATCACCAACCTGTGTGCATGTGCCACGCTAGGACTATATAGTGGCTGAATAAGACCACCCAGAGACAGCGCTTGACACTACCTTTTCTACTTCACGTTAAACCGTTGTTGTCTAGGCCATTCTTAGCAGATTCCATTTTCTCCACTTTCCACGAGGTATCAATGCGCGCTTTGAATGTTTCAGAAATAACTTTTTTTAATGGTTCCCTTTGATGCTTGCCTGGCTTTTACATTGAAGGGAGCTTCCTTCAAAATTTTCGAGAGGACATGCGAGAATTAGACACCAAGTGTTCCAAACGTTCGATGCAGAAATTCGACGATCCTGACAACGATGGGCGCTGTGTTACTTTTCTGGAAGCGGCACGTCGAAGTTTGAGTGTTTTACAAGTCATCTGTCATCTGAATGAGGTGCCGAACGTTGAGTTCATGACGGTGTCCTTGGAGAAAATGAAAAGGCAGTAAAGTTGAAGAAGTTTATACTGTGGGGATTTAGTTGACAACATGTTAGTTGCTGACAACAGAAGTCGATCATGAGTTTGGTTTCTAAGTTTCTAATATTCGTTTTTCGTTAGTGAGATGAAGAAACTTTTATCATTCACAATCGTAATCTGTACATGTTGCTGGTTTTTATTTTTGGGCACGTTTTGACTGATTGTTTTTGTATTTACTTAGCAGATTTTTCTTAATAATGTGTTCATACTTCACTACAACTTGATTAGAACATACTCATTTAGCTTGCTTTCGATGTCCTTTCCTACTGCTATAACGATACCACCGCTCAGAATTGTGCAAAGTTGCAAGACTAGCTTCTCTTCGGTTAAGTATTCAAAGCCAGACAAGGGGTACATGTGGTTACTGAAAAACACTCATGAAAATGTGCTTGTGGTGAACATTTCGCATGAAGAAACTATTAGCCAATAGCTTTTAAAGTATAACCTTCAATTAAAATAAACGACGTGCAATACCATCCTGTGAACAAACATATTGAGGAAGAGTACTAAGCAAATGCTTAATTTTGCTTTCAATGATTGATTGTGTTCTACCTATGGACTACACATACTGTGTTTCACCAGAAAAAAAATCTGCACAGCAGTCGGCTGAATTCAACTTCAGAAGTTCAGTCTTAAACGAAAAGGTTGTCATTCATTGCATGCCCGCCACAGGTAGCAGGATATTAATGAAAACTTTCGCTATTTAAAGGAAAATTTAAAAATTGCACTAGCCAGTGTCATGGTGGGACGGCGGTACCGTTGGAATAAGCAGTGCGGTCTCGCGCCAAAAGTAGACCTTTCGCAAATTTATCCTCTAGCTCAACCCAGCGCAGGAACACAATAGCAAGACGAAACAAATTTGCTCAGTTAACTTCAATTTGAGTTCTATTGCATTACCACTACAGCCCTCATTCCGCGGAAATGCCGTAGGTACCGCAGCGGTAGCGTAATGGTTTGAGCACCCCCTTCGCATTCTGCAGGGGTGGGGTTCGATCCCCAGTGCCGCAGGATACACACTGGTGATACTATGGGTACAAGCTTTTCCCTAGCCTGGTGTTCGGGTTCTTTGGGGTGAAATTCTTAGGAAATAGGTCTGTGACCCCACCTTTTGAAGAGTAAAAATATCTTGTGTCATTGCACTCTTTGGCCCTAAATGCTCTTACGCCATAAAAAAAATCAATATCATCTTCATCAAAGTTACGCAGTTTGGGTGCCTGAAGCGTTCCCCACCTCTGCTCTCTAGAAGGCCTCTTTCCCTTCCCCCCCGCCAACCACCAGATTTTTAACTGGCAGCAAAATGAATCAACAGAGAAAAAAAATGGTGTGGTTTACCTCTGATTATACTTGGAGTGACGCGATAGCTACAGCTGGCCGAGTGGCTCGCACAGTTTAATTGCAAAGTCAGTCTTTCGCCGCTGTGTTTCGCTGGGCGTTCCTTCTTCATTTTCGTCCCTTGACGTGGATACACCCCCTCCTCTTCCCCTCTCCACTCCACCCGCACTCGGTTTCGCCGGCGCGCCGCGCCGCAGGCAGCTGCACGGTGGCCACGGCGCCACCACGCTGAAGGCTCGAAACGCTAGCGTAATGTAGGCGCGCGGCGCGCACACCAGCTGCGTGCTCTGACGTCACTCCGCTCATGCGCACAACTGACGAGGCGGGCGGCGTCTGCTCCGCCGTCGGCGCAGCGGCGAGGCGTGCGGCGCGCACACCAGCTGAGGGCTATGACGTCACTCGGCGCATGCGCACAGCTAACAAAGCGGTATTGCCGCGGGTCAGCGCGCAGCCACGCCAACCTCGCGAAGTGGCTGGCGTAGTGTAGCTATCGCTACAATAAATTTAAAGACGTCACGGAAAGGTGACAATTCTAAAAGTGAAACTGTAAAAGCTAAATGGAAGACAAATACTGCTAACATAGCTATTTCACGCCCCCGCGTGTGACGGCCAGTCAATTTCTCTCTCTGGTGGTTCTATCACTTAAGTTGTGCTGCTGATTTTATGGCGACAGTATTTTATTCTATAGACGCAGTTCTGAGTACCGCAATTTGAGCATAGTTTTGAAGCGAATGATCGAGCTCAGAAAAAATAGGAAGATCAACAGTAGGTATCATTTCATCTCAAAGGAATATTGCATATCAGCAATAAAATGGGTAATGGATCCGTTGGTAATAATATGCACAACAAAAATCTTAACGGTGAGTTCCAAATAAAACATCGTAATAAGGTCCGCTGAATTCAGGACAATAAAAACCACAAAGTGCGATGCTTACAGGATAGGCCGTTATTATTCGCTTTCTCGAAGTAAAATGCAAATATGGCATCGTAAGCCGTGAATTAGTCTGCAAATTTGTAACTTACACAGGGCTGGACGCTGACCTAATAGAGCTAGTAAAAGCGAAATTATGATGTAATGGACTGCATTTATACTAGCGAAGGCTGACTATTATTTTGGATGTGAAAGGAGATTTGCGAAATGCGTACCCCTTGTCGCCACTGTTTTTCACGATATATATAGCTAGGATGCAACCCATTCTAAGGGAGGTAAGAGCTGGATTTACGCGGCATACCATTGTTTTTGCGTGCCTCTTTGCCATGAATGCGAATCAAAGATCGGAACTTTCATTTTTTTCAATATTTGGCTTATTTCTCAATTCCACTCTTGTTTTGGCACCCTCCCTGCACACAAACTAATTCGTTTATTGCCTCCAGCACACGCATGCCAAAGAGGTCATTGCTCACAAGACTCCAGCACTTCGTCACACGAGCTGCCCACGTCTCTAGCAGGTAAACAAAACCACAGGCACCTAAAAAAAATAAACTAATACAAACGGCCAGACGCAAACCAAAGCGCCGTTGCAGTGTCAACTGTGCGCCCACGCAGCTGCTGCGTGCGAGGGGAATGATCTGACACACTGGCTCGGAATGGCCGCAGGGGCCGGCCACTGCGCAATGCCTTCAGAACCGCTGCCCGAAGAAATCATCCACGCGGCAGAAGAACGATCGGCTCGCTAATGGCGTTTTGGCGCCCAGGGCGAAAGGAGGAAGGTTGTGCACGCGCTCTTCGCGCAACGTCGTGCGCGGAACGGAGCTTTCTAACCTCTAGGGAGACGAGAGAGCAGGGAAAATTGCTGTCGACATGCATGGCAGCAAATCACTCCAGTTAATTTCTGGGCACTTCGCTCGCCTAGCATCGGTGTGTTCGGATCTTTTTTTATTGTGTGCGGCTTGAGCATTGCCTCAGAGCAACAGGAGCTGCCTTATGCCTTGGGTGAGTAACGAAACGAGACTGCCGCGGAAATGTTTCGCTACTCACGTTCATAATCAAGATTTGAGGAGTCTGCTGCATGTTGTCCTTTTTTTTGTGCGTTCGTTTCCGGTGAATATTCTTATTGGCCGAGAAGGCTCCTTACATCACTACCGTATTTTTGATCTCCTTCGTATGAAAAGACGGGTCTGGAAGGTGCCTCACTTGTCTAATGGAACTCGTGCATGCAAAGAAAAAGAAAAATGACGACAAATAGATTAGCAGATGAAATGTTTCTTTTTTCTTTGCCTTCCGTATACCGGAACTGAACTGCAATATTTCCGATTTTCTTTTTGCTTTCCGACCAAATAGCCTTAAAGGGATTATTAGTTGTTTCGTTAGTACTTTATAGCTTTCACTGGTATTCTGTTTGTCTACCAATGGTTACAAATATTGTCAGAGAAGCGCAGTTCTAAGCAAAACGGCTGATGTCTTCCATAACAACCTGTTCAATTAGGTAGCTTTTTGTGGTTTAGATTCGAGATTATTGGAAGTAAAATCTTGAGCTGGAGGGGGGGGGGGGGGCGATCGTGAATTGATACGCTTGTTGTTCAGCAAAGTATTAATCCGGAATAGTTGCTATCTAGTGGTTCGTACACTGCGTGTGTTGTCTTTATGTGTTTGCTATATTTTTAACAAATTTTTTACCCGAAACAAAACGACGTGGCCTGGTGTTGCGAGTTTTTTGACAGAGAATTAACATTAGGGAATACATAGTTTGCTAGAACAATACACGATCGTTAAACATTTCGTACCCGCCGCGGTGGCTTAGTGGTTAGGGCGCTCTGCTACTGATCTGGAGTTACCAGGTTCGAACCCGACCGCGGCGGCTGCGCTTTTGTGGAGGCAAAACGCTAAGGCGCCCGTGTGCTGTGCGATGTCAGTGCACGTTAAAGATCCCCAGGTGGTCTAAATTATTCGGGAGACGTCCACTACGGCACCTCTTTCTTCCTTTCTTCTTTCACTCCCTACTTTATCACTTCCATTACTGCGCGGTTCAGGTGTCCAACGATATATGAGATAGATACTGCGCCATTTCCTTTCCCTAAAAACCAACTATTCTTCTTATTATTATTAAACATTTCGTACCTTAAGTTCTTATACTGTGGGGCATGTAAGCTTGCACTGAAAAGATTTGGAGCTTTTACTTTCCATAGCTTGCCTGGTACCGATGTATGCTCCTAAACGAGGCGCTTGATGGCTGAGAATAATATCATTTCAGTTGCCCCTCATGAAGCTGAGAGAAATAATTGATTAACTTCATCTTTGACGCCACCTTCTTTCGAGGTTGCTTTTTTGGTCTTTGGCTTATCTGTGTGGAGCATAGCGGCACTGCGCAAGGTCTTGAAAGTATATGAAGAGAGCAGAGGTCTCAGCGCTTTGATTCCATATTTGTCTTTAGTTATTGTGGCCACTTTGGGGCTCCTTCGTAAGGTATTGGACTATTTCTCTTGTTTTTTTTTGCCTATATTTCGTGCAGTTTCTTAGCTAATAATATTCTTTTGATATACCGTTTGTTTCAGAGAACACTTTCAGGAATTTTCATAAACAGGTTTTCGGGGTAAAAATATGGGTTTTGCGGCATAGTATTACCATTGTTGGCGGACACCAGAAAACCGGTGAATTGTCTTGAGCAGTAGGCTCGTGAACTAATTTTAATAATTATCTTTTTAACTATTAGAGTTAGGCGTCTAGATGAAATTAAAGATCTGTAGGTGGTCATTAATAATAGCCGTAATAGTTTTTATATCTCCGAAAACGCGATCACCCACGCCGCTGTGGCTCGACAAATTCTGGCTGCATCGTGCGAATATACATGCGTTTTCAAAAGCATTCAGACAAAGCAACCCCTCTAGTGCACGGAGCTGGTCGAAAAAGCCAAATTTTGTCGAGCCACAGCGCCAAGGGTAATCGCGTTTTAGAACTTCTAAAAACTGATATCGCTATTACTAACGACCTGCTGCAAATCTTTAATTGCTACCAGGCGCCTAACTCTAATATTTAGAAAGTTAATTATAAAAAATTAGTCAATCAGCTTGCTACTTAATTCGATTCACCGGCTTTGTTTTGTACGCTAACACTAGAATTACAGTGCCACAAAAGTCAATTTTTAACCCCAAAAAGGCTACTTCTGAAAAACTTTGAATGTGTTCGCTGAAACACCCGGTATATTTGCATGTTCTACACTGGATAATAATAAGTGGGCCACCCTTTCCAGAACTTGTGCTGTAGTAATGCGGAGTCTTTGTCAAGGGACATTGAGGCCAAATGCTTCCGAATATAGCTGTGAGTAACAATGTAATATCCGGCTCTTTCTGACAGTGATGACATTTGTCGGGCAGCAGACGACGCATGTGTCGCAAAGAAAACAGGATTTTAAACTGTTCCTCTGGTCGATCCAAGCTCGTGATGTCCCTACCGAAAAGGACGAGTTGCAGCTTCTTTGAAATACGGCATGAACATGTAAGCGAGTCGGTGAGTGAATGGCAGTGTAGCGCAGCTTCTCAGATCCGCGGCCGAAAATCTGGCTCGACGCAGACGTTTCAATTGCGAAATCGACCGATGAGGGCGATAGTTAAGTTTCGTTTGTTGGTTTCTTCAAGCTTATAAAAGCTCCGTTTTTAGTAACACTGATCTTTTTCTGCGGTGTAATACCCGGGATCGAACCCGACCGCGGCGGCCGCGTTTCGCTGCAGGCGAAATGCAAAAGGCGCACGTGTGCTGTGCGATGTGAATGCACGTTAAAAATCACCAGGTGGTCAAATTATCCCGGAAGCCTCCACTACAGCACCTCTTTTTTCTTTATTCTTTCGTGTCCTACTTTAACTCTTCCCTTACGGCGTGGTTCAGGTGTCCACCGTGATATGCGAGACAGTTACTGCGTCATTCCCTTTCCTCAAGATCAGTTTTCATTTTTCATCCCTTTTTGATTAGTACGCGGCACTCAATACAGGCCAAGTTCTTGTTGTCAATGCTGTCTTTTTGAGATACCCAGGTGACCTTAGATGTTGAGAGAGTTCTGTACCTCCCTCCAGTGGTCAGTAAATTCAAGGGGACTGAATCAGTGTGGCCCTGCAATTTAAGGCTGAAATATGGTGGTATGAGGGCAGCTGGGTGATAGAGAGGCTTTAGACTTGTTGTGGACGTACATGTTGATGTTGATTGTCTGTTAATTTCGAAATCGAATTAGCTTATGTAGTTCTTGTTTCTCCGTGGTTACACATGTCATGTTTTCCTGCAGCGTTAGCCCACCCGAGTTCTCGGGAGCCTTGCGCTCGGCGGTTAAATGTCCCTTTCAGATTGAAGAGTGTGCACAATAGTATGAATGCACGCTGAGATGAAAGGTACTACAGAGAGTTCTTAAGGAGAAATAGCTGCGTGCATTGCATCCTGAACTCTTGGCTGGGATTGCACGAGCAAGAAATTAAACCTTTTTTGTTCATATTTAGGAACAGATAAATGATAGATCAATCGGCCCATTTGAAGTAAGCCACATAAACCTTGCATACCGTTCCTTCAGCCCAAAGGGCCTCCATTTAATTTAATTTGCTTGAACGGTTTCAGGACTAAGAAAATTTCACAGCCGCTGTTCAAGGCGCCTCTTCCAGATGGTCCATTTTCATTATTGGAGACTTGAACAGTGCTCATTGTGTTCAGTAAGTGGTCACGTAGTCCACGATTTTGAGGTAACAGTGCGCTGCTGTGTCACTGCAGAGTTCGCCACAATATTTCCCAGCTATCCCCGCTAGTACTGCCAAGAACTTCATTGATAACTGTAAAAAAATCCTCGCTATACAACGTTTCCTCAAATAAAAGCGTTTACCTGCGTTGAGCTACGCCGTATAGCGTGACAGATTCCGCGTATTTTTTCGGCTGAACTCAGCGCAGCTGGTGACGCTGCTAATACCTAGGCACGATTTGTGACTGGTCAAGCAAGGTGCGCCATTTCATCAAGTTTCCTTTTTACATGACAGTCGCGTGATGAATTGAGCCTGCTGAAACTACAACTCCACGATATTTCAGCGGTATTTTTACGTGGACTTTACCTTACGTTCACTGTTCTGCACGCGTTGCTGTCAGCGCATTCACAGTGGTAGTCGGCTTGCCGTGCTGCGAACGGGAATTTTAAATGTAGATCGACGGAAATATATCTGATGGTTTGATCTAATCGTTAGAGGCGTGTGCTAAAATATGTAGCGTGCAAGGGAGCAAAATGCTCTAGTCAGATTGTAACACAGGGGCAAAAAATGTTGCATTCAATTTCTCTGGCCTTTTGCTGCAAGCGTTCCTGCACGTCAGGAAATCTAAATGGCAAAAGTGGCTCGCTATAAACCTGCGAGCACAAAAGAGAGCTCCCTTATTATCAATACTACGTGCTACCAGCCACACTTTCGCAATTACTTTTCAAGGATTTGTTTCTTGTTCCTTTTTTGGAAGAAGTAAAGACGGTAGAATGAGAAAAACACGCGGGTAGAAACTCTGCTTCAAATATTCCCGCTTTATAAATCTCGAGTACGTGACAAGCAAGTGATTTAAGCGCTATCCCCTATCGCTTTGGACCTTTTGGTTCCCTGAAGAAATTCAGGCACGTACGGCGCAACACTCTTTCAGTTGTGCTTACTGTTCGCTGCTTTAGCCGACGCCTGTCGCTGTTAAAACAGCGTGCAGAAGAACTTAGGATCTTTAGATATTATGACACCTGGTCGAAGCGTTTCTTTGCTCCCCTTCAGCGGATGCAAAATTCAAGAAGAAATTTTATATGTTGAGTCGCCCCTAACCTTTATTAGGACAAGTTTAATCTCTGCTAATATAAAATTCGAGAAGAGATTTTATATACCCGGTCGCCGATAACCTTCATTAAAACCGGTTTATTCTCCACTAATCCTAGCGAAATTGGCCAGAAGACTTCAAGAACTGAAAATGAAAGAACTCAGAAACTAAACATAGAGAATGAGCGAGGAAAATCTAAATACATATGATCGCAAAAATTTTCTCAAAACTGCATGGCCAGGCAGCGGCAGAAAACGTTTCCACCTTGAATAAACTGGGCCAACCAATTCTGCAGTTGTGCTGACACTGAATAGCATCACTAACTAGCGTTTACTCTTAATGCGGGAGCGTGCCAGAAGACGAAGCATTAGCCTGCAGTTACGTTTGGCGCTTGTGCTTCATTTTATTAATCGCAAGTTAAACTGCAAAACTAACAGGGAGTGAAGATGCCTCGTTATTCGGTCCGCTTTTTCTTGTACTATAACCCTTGTTGTTTCATTGTTGTAGAGCCTCATGGCCCTTTAAAGAGGCACATGCAAGTAAGGGAACCCAATATGAAGGACATTTCAGGTTCGAAAAGCCAAGGCCATAGCTCCCAGGTATAGGCGTGCAGCTTATAAAGGAAGACGTGTTGATAAAAAACAAAAAAAAAGAGTGGCGCTGCTTTCGTCCCCTTCGCCTATTAACGCCGCCGCAAACCTCTCCTTAGAGAAAGTGGTGTTATTTCCTAAACAGCGCACAATCAGTGCAGCACAGGTTACACGCTTAAGTGCGTCGAGCAGTAGCAAGTTTACTGCGCAATTTAAAATAGTGCCACATTTTTCGTTGTTCATCCGCCAAAAGGCTACACGCCTCTTCACAAGCTTAATCCATGGTACCACTGAAGATCGCACATGGAGGCTGTAGAATGTGAAGCCATGTGGTTTTGTTTCCCTCTAGGACATCCTCTCTAAAGAATTTGTCTTTTACAGCGGCTACGTGACTTCGGCTGTGAAGGATGGCTGAGAAGGACAACATTTCTTGTAAATGCCAATCATATTTTATTAATGCATGTCCAGCTGTCACTAAGTAGAATAGCAATTTTGCAGCTCTTCGCGATTAACCTGGAGATCCGGAACTACGTTTAAGGCAGACCGCTCGAGCCGGGTTCACAGCCGCCATCGCCTGCATGCAACTGTCCCTGAGTGAACTGTGCGAAGAGATGCCTCGATGTCATCGATCCGCTTATTAGGTGCGTATGGGGACATATCACTTGGCCGTTGCTCGTTTCCGATCATTTGCGTCCGATGTCGTGGTCAGACCGGAAGAGATCGCTGCGTTCAGTGGCGGCGAGATCATTTGGGGCGTCTATATTATGATCGACTTTCTCGGATACGGGCTTGTAGTCGGCAAAGCTTGCCGTTGCTGGTTTACGCAGTCTCGTGTATTAGAAAAATAATGTTTTGTTTGAGCCTACAGCAGGTTGTAAACTTCTTTTCAGGATTCAAAGGCTAGAAAATTGACGGCTGTTACGTTGAAAATTTCTCATTTTTTCCAACACGGTTTTCTTATTGATCATACGGAGCGCAGCTATCACCCCGCAGCCAGAAGGAAGAGAGAAAAATAGGATTTTTTCTATTCCATTACTAAGCAGCATCTCTTCTATACGTATTTTAGTTTTACTTGCCGCACCATTTTGCTATATTTAGTAGTTTAAAGCAAGCAACAAAGAAAACCCTGAATCAACTGTGTGTGTTCTAGAAAACTCTACACTTAAACCAAAGAACAGTACATTGTAATTTTTTGTGCTGTGTGCAGCTTCTTTCTTCGAGCAGTGATTATCACTGCAATCTGATTGTGAGGTTTTGAAGAGAGAGTTAGCAGAGTGCATTGGGACAGTATATGTAGCCTATATACCTTTACACCTAACATGGTTAAATACATCAAAGAGAAATTGCTCTGTTCACCTCTATTGTTTTCAAAACATTGTGGTGCATAGGTATTTTCGCGTGCCTGCCCTTTGTTGCTTTACTCAAGTCTTCAATAATTTTTGCATGTATCACTTCCGTGAGACTGTCGACGGGCAGTCAACCCTGGTATCATATTCTCTTCGATGTGTATTTATCCTCCTTCGAGGAGATTCTCAATTTCATCAAGTCCTAAATTCTTGGGCATAAGTTTTAATTGAGAGGACACTAAGAAATTTTGTGCGGTACTGTTACGGAAATATTTAAGGTTATGGTCTATTATTTTTGAAAGTTTGTCCATCGCTCACATCAAGTAGTTCAGACTACTCTGAAAAAATAATGCGCAACGTTTGTGACTATAGTAAAAAATGTCGTAGCGAATAAATCGAAGCCAGCCGAGGCGAAATATGCGCATATATCTATTGTTGCTGCGAAATTCTATGACATCTGAAAAACAAATGCGTTGATAAGCAATTTGCGAGTGAAAAATTGGCAGATAATTAACGTAGTTAAACCGAGTGGATGCTTGAAGTCATGTGTTTAGCCTGGTTGGCGCGTGGTTTTGCTTTAGGGGCTCGGCGGCACGTCTCGTAACTATATTAGACTGATCGTGGTTAAGCTGATATGGTCTGTAAGCACCGCATATGGAACTTGATGACGACGATGTGCAACGCACAACGCGAGAGTATGCTGCAGTTTAACGCCCTTCGTGATGGGCTGTGCCAATAGCACAGTGCTATCGGGCAGTGGCCAGGGAAGCTGATCTGTTCGCACCTCCGCTGCGGGTTTGAAACCCAGTCGCCGCTTGATATATTTTATTTCCTCATAGGCCGGTGCTTTCCTAGGCTTGGAAAAGCTCACCCTCCCATTGGCTACAGCTGGAGCGACGCTGCTACGGAGTTACCCTAGTTTGCTCTCATTGGCTGCACCTTGTGCGATGCTTCTGCAATTTAGGCCGAGCTTACCCCACTTACTCAGAGACTTCACACAAGTTGCGTCTTGGGACCGTGTTGTGTAGTGCTTTCCAACCGAAAATGTGTCTATGACTAATACTAGGCATTTAACAAAATTAGCTGTTTCGTTGGTTTAGCTTTTTTGTACTGTCAGGAAATGCAATGTGAACGCGGTAGCGTTCATGGAAGAAGCTATGTTAGGTACGCTGCTGCATACGTAGCCTAAGTAAGGACGAGAACGAATAGCCAGATGTCATCGTAAGGAAAGCTGTGAAAACAGCGCTGAAACTTCCACTTTACACGTCAAATAACAGGCTCATGCAACTCGACATTCACAACACGCTTAAAGAACTTGCATGGCGTGCAGGCTAAATTAAAAAAAAATACTGCAATGTAGTCATAGTCAGGCGCAGAAACAATTAAAAGGCTCAAACTCACCATAACTTATCAGGTAGTTGACAACAGGCAACTGCCACTAAGCAAAAGGGTACGAATCAAGACTCAATCAGTTCCAAGACGCATAGACAAATATTAAAACAAAGGCAGCAGATATGCATGAGCGAAATATCTTTTCAAGTGCTTGGATAATAGGCAGGATGGAATATACTGAAATGGGGCAGCGCTGTGAGTAGGATAGCTTGAATATAGATGAAAACGCCCTAAGGCACTCCCATTACGAGCGAAGTAATCAAAGCGCAGAAAACAGCGTACGCGGAAGAGCCCTTGCCTTCCGCTGTAACCGGACTGCAGCATTGGTGTCCAAAATTCAAACAGGAGTGCAGAACTTCATCGGCGGAGTAGTAAGCGAACCCTGCTGGACCATACTAAACGAATCACAACCGAAAAAAATTGGCGGTGGTTAAGCTCTGGTTAAGCCTATAGTGACGCGATAGCTACAGCTGGCCGAGTGGAGCCTGGTCACGTGGCCAACCACGTGACGTACCACGTGATCAGCCACGGCGCCAGCTGCTCCTCCGCACCACGTGACCAACCACGTGAAAGCGTGGTGGCGCAGCCACGGGGTGGCGGCGCAGTCACAGGGTGGCGGCGCCGCCACGCTGAAGGCTCGAAATGCTGCCATAATGTAGTTATGGTTACAAAATGTATGTCATCTGGACACCCGGGCGGCTGACTTTGGGGCTCGAGCCACACATTTCCAAACCCTGAGCACGCCCCGTCATACCCTCCTGACAAACCGCAAGGCACACAACGAAGCTACGCGGACACCGAAGAATACTATAGGATGAGCAGAAGGGTTTTTCCCACAACTAGCAACAATCTTAATAAAAGAGAACACATAATGACAAGAATAGAAACTAACATGCTGCCGAATCCAATCACTGTGACTAAATACCCGGCCTGACCCTTGTACGGGATACCGGGCACAACGTTTCACACGACCTGCCTGTGCCAAAGAAACTTCAACCCAGAACAAACATATTAACACAATCTGAGCGTTAGGAGGCCACCATGCACAGCGAAGACTCCGCTGTCCAGAAGAAACTGGGAGAAAGAGGACGAGCAGCGCTTCAGGCAGTCAGGCTCACAGACTGTAACAGACGAACTTTTATGCTCTCAATAAGCGTTTACCTCCTCCTTTTTCCAGATTCTTACGATAAGTAGAATAAATTTGTTGACGATTTCGACTAGAAATGTGGTATGAGTCATATTCAACCTTGGACACTAATGGTGGTGGCTTAGTATCCCCGCTGCCGAAGCAGAAGAGAGGTAGAACCACAAAAAACCGCTTGAAACCCAGTATTATGCCAACAACCGCGGATCGGAACTCGGCACCAGCACTATCGAACCGGTACGAGGAACCACTCATAGCTTTTCTGTACGCCTTCCGCCAAGTGGCAGGGTGACCCCGCTCCCTGGGTTCTCCTGGTGGAGTCACCCGTCGACCTCTCAAAGATTACATGGCAGTCCATAAATTATTGGCAGGTCTTATATGTTGTACCTCCCACCGGGGCTTAAGAGGTATCGGACATCCTGGCCTGGTTACGTTATAAACGCAACGGCCGATTCTTAAGGCTAGTTCATAGTGGTGCTGCTCGTGCCCGATAAAGCGTTCAGAGCGCACCTAAATTGAGCAGCTTCTATCAGATGAAGATTGGTGACTGATGCGTGAGCACACTTCACCGCATGGCCCGTTTCTCTGGGCGCGAACCGACACAAGAGTACTTCCTGCCGCTGGCTTCCGGTGAACATGTAGATAATCCTAGCCGCTGCCTTTACTACGGACATCTCAAAATTTCTGCGTTAGTTGGCACATTCAAGGAGGTCCCAAGCTGCAGCCCACACAATTTTGTCATAAGCTTTCCAAGCAACGTACCCATAGCGTCCTCTGCACTCCTGGATTCTCGTTCGGAACAGATTCGCCACACGTCGACCAGCTTTGCAATCGACTCGATACGACTTAGCGCTTTCAAAAACTCCGGATCGGGCGCCCGGCTATTGATTCTGAGTTCCCGGGTGCGAACACGACCACGGCGGCCGCGTTTTGATGGAGGCGAAGCGCTAAGGCACCCATGTGCTGCGCGATGTCAGTGCACGTTAAATATCCCGAGGTGGCCGAAATTGTTCCAGAGTCCTTCACTACGGCACCTTTTTCTTCCTTTCTTCTTTCAGTCCCTCCTTTATCCCTTCCCTCATGGCGTGATTAAGGTCCCTGCCGATACGCGAGAGAGATACTGGGCCATTTCCTTTCCCCCAAACACGAATTTTACCAATTTATTTCCTTCAAATGGCTCTCACAAGGCTAGAGACTGGCGACAATGTCGAAACTATTTTGTTTGAAAAAACTGAAATCTGATATATATACATCAATTTCTTACCAAATATTTGGTTTCAAATGGCTTCAAGTGAAACCAACTTTAGTAAAAGTGAAACTTTAAATTCCTTGAAGCCAATTTAAGCTATCTGGTAGCGAGTAAAACAAACGACGCCTGCAAATATCGCCGGCAAACTGTCGCTTTCGAAAGACTACTAAATTGTTGAGCTATAAGCATATCACAAATATGCAATAATTTCAGCAGTGGTGCGCCAGTGTTTATGATTTCCGCCACGTTGACCAGCTCTATTGAGAGTTGTTAGTAATCAGGGCCGATCCAAATCAACGCCTTTCGCGCTTTTCTTTTTCTTCGCTTGCGTGAGTCGCTCTGCCGTACTTTACTGGGGCAAAGAAATCAAGCTTTTAATGGGATTCCCATCATATCAAATAAAAAAAAAATTGCGGGATGATGAAAGTTTAGGATTAACAGTTTTCCGCTCGAGGCGAGTACGTACCTTTGTCGCATTCAAATATTTTTCAGAATTTGGAATTCCTGCATCGAAAACCACATGCATAAAGTAGGGTTTTCGCCCCGGCATGTATTACCGTATTCGCGCAGTAATAAGCGCTTCCAAGCTATAAGAATACAAGTACGTTTGCAAGTCTATCCTTTTTTCAGAAATATGCCGATCTGAATTTTCAGTCTTATAGCTTAAAACGCACAGCGATTGTGTTTTATATGCTATTGCAATAGGCGGCAAATTTCGCTTCCTGGGTGTTCTTTAGTAGGAAGACTCTTATTGGCTAGATGGTTTGGTTGTTTCTTATGGCTGCGATGTCTTTACTTTAGCGTTGACACCTTGTTGCTTTCTGCAGTGCAATTGCTTATGCTGAACTGCGGAGTTCTTTTCAACCTTTGGCAATGATCAAGGAAATGCGCATGTGGTACGGAAAATGAATTTATAGCTCGTCGCTGCTGCCTGAACTGCGCCATATCTTAACACCATGGTTCTAAATGTTGGCAGTTTCGTCCCATATTTCGCCTTTGCACAAATGTCTTCAATAAATTAATCGAAGATATCGTCTAAGACATAGCTGAGAATTGGCTATTATAATTAACACTCATAATCATAATAGAGTGCAACATCGTTAGTTGAGACACGCTTGATTCGATTGTGTGGCTTATTTTGAGCGACGGTTACTTGTCGCAAACATCATTTGCATTTCAACCACAGCAAAATTGAATGGTAAGAATCAGGATTTGTATAGAAAATACTTCACCCATGATCTTTAACAGCGCGCGCACGTTACAATCGCTGTAAACACGTTTGTGCTGTTGAATATAATGGAGACTTAAGAGCCCCGAAAGGCATACATTTTTCTGGTCATCCTCACTACAGCGTCTCTTAAAACACGCCTGCGGTTTCCGAACGTTAAACATGACTTGCTCACCTACCCACTCTACACACTAATAGGTAGAACGGCAGGAAGGCGAAGAAGATAAGACATCAACAGAAGAAGCAGATTGAGCTCCACATAGTAGAGCGGCTTCTTTAGGCAATCAAATGAGATGCGATTCTGAGATATCTGAACCCAGAGTTTAGCGCGTGTTTAAACCAGCGACCCTGTACTGTGTCTTCCCGTTTCATATTTCCTCATTGTTGTCTCATTCCCCTCGATGTGCACACCTGCACCTTGTGTACGTGTTTCCTATGCTTCCAGTACATTAGTACGATCCTTTGTGACTCACAATATTTGTCAACAATAGTTTCAAGCGTTAAAGCGTGCTTTCGTCAAGGTTCAGCTCCATATGGCAAAGACGACATCAGTGAACTACGTGTCGTGGCATGCGGATGAAGAAACACAACTGACGCAGCAAAAACGACAACAGGTTCTACTTGGCCTCCAGAAGCTTCCCGACGACGTGAAGTCCTGCGCTCTAGGGCGAAAAGTTTCCTCTGGAGGGTAAGTCATCATATAAAGTTTATTAAGAACTAGCCAGGCCGCGAAGCCTGGTCGGTGACAACCACTAGTCTAGGATTACACCCGTTGAGAAATAGGCACATGTTTAGCAGCTGTTTCGATAGCTTAGTGGATATAACACTAATCTCCAGAGTGGCTTTCGAACCAGCATAATTTCTTCTGCATGTTATACATTCTTAAGCCGTGACGTCCAAATACTCGTGCCTCGAGGTTCCAACAGCCAAAGGAAAAAAAAAACTGGGTCGAAAAGAGATTTTATCCATGAGTATGGCTTCGGATTAGTCGCTCAAGATTTCGCTGAGACCCTCGCACAGTTTCAAAATTATACAGCAAGATATCAGAACTAAGCGCTTGATTTCAACACGCGCAGCGGGCTACTTTTAAACCTCTAAAAACTGCTCGATTACCCGTAGCGAGAGAGGAACACTAAAAAAAAAGTAAGCACTGCAACTTACCGCCGGAGATAGTAACTACTCGTCCGATATATTAATGCCTAGTAAGTAACGGTAGGAATATACTCACTACCGTTCACAACCTTTAAAAGAAAATGGGCCTCAAGCGAAGTTTTCGGTCCCATTTCGCACGGCATTGCTTTTCGCACAGCTTATCGCACGCACTGCAACCGGGAAAGAAAAATTAGGAGGACATAGTTCGTAATAATAATTCACACCATGAAATATTTTTACACTCAAGCAAATATTAGCATCAAATGATTGCGCTTGACTACGTGCGTCTGTATGTACGTATGTCCTCCAAAATGCAACAAAACCGCATTGATCCTTGGAGGACCGAGGTGAACCTAGCGTAGGCTTTGCCTTTATGATATATGCTGTTGACGAGGCGCGACATTAGAAAGGAAGAAACAAATACAATCAACAAACATCAATATAAAATTAAAATTTAAGCAAAACATATAAAAGATTGCTTTCGAATTCTAGGCACATAAGTAGCCTCAAATGTCGTCCGCGATTTTTTTATTGTTATCGGCGGCCGTGGAGACTTCTGTAGGTGGAGTACCGGCTCCAGGACCCACGTAAAGAGGTGGAGCGGTTGTATAACGCGGGGAGTTCCGTTCTAGGCAGCCATGATGTCCTGTTGCCTGGCTCCCGATCACAACGAAATAAAAAGAAAAGTCGGCAGAGACACTTGAGACTGCTTACGGATGTGAAGGCGAAAACCCGCTGCATCGCATTTGCATTGGCCGCCGGCTCGCGTTGTCGGAATTCTTTGTCTTCGACTCGCTTTCGCCGCATCGACTCGAGCTGCTGCTGTGTACAATGAGTGCAACGTTCAACCGGACACAAGGAGACGACTTTGTTTACACCAAGCACTGCTCTCTTTGCTCGTCTGGCAGCATCTTTAACGTCTTCAGTTTCTCCCCGCCGTCGCAGTGCCCCTTCTGAGTCAACAACTTAGGCCTCCCCGTGAATCCTCGGCAGTACACGTACACAGTTCACTGTCCATAGCACATAATCACACTCCACCGGCCGCTATGTTGTTCTTGTTGTTATTGTTACCCTCACACAATGGCACATGCTCACATACGGGAATTGGCCAAAAAGTCAGGAGTATGGAGAGTTTTTCAGATTAACCTTTTCATGAACGAAAATAAAATGACTGCTGAGGAGGAAAGAAGTAAACAAAAGAAACAGCGAAATTAAACGGGAAATACATAATGCACGCAAGAGATTGCCACGAGATTTGTAGCTGAATAGTTAATATACGGTAAATATTGTAAAAATATTACTAATATTGAAAAAAATGTTACCAAGGTAGCCAATTTGATTCCATTATTAAATTGTGGACGGCGGTAAGAACAGCTTGAGGCTGTACCCAAGTTTGGAGGCCCTAAACGATAATATGACTGGGCTGCTTAATCTAAGGCCAAGATGTAGTAGTGGCTTCCCTAAAAACCGTCTTCTCATCATAGTGAAGCGGCGACAAAACAACAAAAAATGGTCTATGGTTTCGTGTTCACCCCAGAGTGCGGAGACGAGAGAAAGCGCCAAACAAGACCGGTTCAAATAAAAATTTAACGGCGGGATCCGGCAGCGGAGCCTTGTTAGAGAGACCTCAAGCTGCCGCGAATGGCAGCTATGACTTGTTGTTGTTGTTGTTTGCCTCACTTTTTGCGCGCCGCTCTTCTTCTATGCTTCTTCGTCTTTGGCCGGTGCATACGTATGCATTCGATTACATTCGGATGCATTCCTTGTATTTGGTTGTATTGAGAGGCTCCGACTGTCGATGCTTCTTCGTGTTCGGTCGTTGCATTCTGACGCACTCTGATGCATTCGTTGCTTTTGGTTGCGTTCGGATGAGCCGAGGACGCCATCTTTTCTATGTACCATCGAATGTGAATGCGCGCACACACAGATGTATTTTCGCTCAATGGGCCATGTAAGGTTTACGCCTAAAACAAAATACAGTTGCGAGATCTCTAGCAACGACTTATTACAGTCTGAATTCTCAGTAAATGCCTTCTATTTTTGAGTCTAAAAAATTCAGTCGGTGATCCTTATGCGCTATCCCTGCGTCTGCGTAACGTACTTTCTCGTCTTCAGAGTGCACTCATTAAGAGTATCTTACTATTTTAAAAATTCACCTTATTATTCCACCGACCGGTTATTTGTGTTTCGCGGGGTACACGCTAACCGAGTAAATGCATCGAGTGTGCACGCTATTAAAATACAGAGCGTGCAGTTACGTTATGATGCATACATCTCGGCAAGGATATTAGAACTAACTACACTGGTCACTGACGGCCGCAAGGAAACAAATCTTTAGAACAGCATTTACGCATTTGTAATGCAAATCTTGCTGCAGTTCACTCGCAATAATGCCATGCGCAGTCAATATGTTGCAAGTCGATCGGCTGCATACAGGCGCAGAAAAGGCTGGAGGAAGGTGGCACGAACCAGGCTTGCATATCAACGGTTTATCTTCTTTACATGGCCAGTGTCTGACGGTTGTTGATTCTAACGCAACAGTGACCGAGACAGCAGTCACCACTGCAATGTCGCGCTTTCCTTTAGTAATCCGAGCCGCCAGGAGAGTTTTAGTAACTTGAGACTGTGAACACAAGAACGTGTGGGAAAAAAATGTCCAGCGTCAGCGTCAGCGTTTGAATCCTCGTGGCCGGAGCTGCCGGAGCAACTGGCAGCTCCGGCAACCTAGGTGGACGATCTACGTTACGTGACAATGTGGCGTCATCACAACCTGCCCAACGGGTTGTGAGCAAACTGGACAACGTGGCAGGTGGCAGATAAAGTAATGACCGGTCGCGAGAGGTTGCTTGGGGAAAGCAACCTGTGTCTTACAAGCTCCACCGGTGGCAGCACCTGCGATCACAGGGCAGTGATGCGTCGGTTAACCGCTGCATCACTGCGCCAGAAGTGGTATCAAGACTCGCAGGGATCTATAAATGTAAAGTAGCGAATAAATATTTCTGCATATAAGGGAATTTACGCAATAACGCTAGCCATAGATACCCTTAAGGTAGAGGTTAAGTATCGTCTGCAGATTTTTCTTGTAGTACCACATATTACAAAGTAAACAATGGCTTTCAATTTCACAGCCTAAATTTTTAATCATTCGCTGCCACTCATTCCTTACACAAGTCGCAACGAGTGACGACGAACTTATGGTCAGTTTAAGCACGAGCCCTGAGGCCTTGATCGGTCCACGCGTTTTGTATATAAAACCATTACAATTTTTCAGTTATTTTTTGAAGTATACGTTTCGAATATACATGCTTGCTCACGTTTAGCTTTCGTTGTTGTAACACCTACCATCTTAACTAAATATTTAATAGCACTATTGCACAGAAGACGGCTTTGTGACCATAGTGACATGAGTAACCTGTTCATTTAGTCTTTGAAGACAAATTAATCCGGGAGTTACATAAAGGGCGCATTATTTTCAGTCAACACCGACTATAAAAGCTGACTTCAAAACTAAATGCGGTTCTGAAATTTTTAAAAAAACTCAGTATCCATAGCACGTTTCGATACAACTGATGGTCGGAAAACGAAAATATTTCTAATTACCGCGTTCGTTTTTAGGATGAGAGATGTCGGAACATTTATTCTTTCTCGTTGATATGCAATGGACCAGGAAATTTAAGTGGAAAGAGGCATTTCGCAGAAAAAATTGTGTACTTTAAAGGCAGTGGGATAGATAGATCCCTGTAATATCCATTCTAGTCAGTCAACGTTTCACCGCCATACAGTGCCCGCCGTTCTTACTAGCGGAGCCTTTCCTTACAATCCACGCCGTGACTCAGGGCTGCAAGACAATGGTGCTGTTGCCCGCTCGCGGCACTATGCGAACTGTTCTTGCTTTAGAATGTACGCGTGGATGAGCATAGACGAGAAAATGCGTTTAAAGTTAGGGCGCTTTTTTTCTGAGTAATAGAAGATAAAACGCGAATTCTAGGTGGCGACATCGTACGTGCGTGAACTCCGCCTAACGCATACCGAGTAGGCGACATCACATGTCTCATGAAGGTTTTCTTGCGATGAAGAGTTAAAAATGGCAACCTGTGCTGTGTAATTTATGAGCATGCGTGCGCGGGTATGTGTAAGTGTGTGTGTTTCAGGGCCTGCGTTAGTGAGTGTGTGTGTGTGTGCGTGCGTGCGCGGTCCTTCAGCCATGCGTGGGCAAAGCTTACGACACATTTGTGCGACACACAACGAAGGGAAAGCTCAGTCGGTAAAAAAACGCTGAAAAAGTAAGTCAAGGAATAGAATAAAAAAAAAACAAGACAAGGAGAGAAAAAGGCATGTCACAAGCTGCGGTCGCCTGGAGAACTGTGGCTTTCCTCGGGGCAAATAAATGCCTGTCTGCTCGGCGGGTGCCAGAAAAGTGAGGACGACGAAAGAAAATGAAGAGGAAAGAGAAAAAAGAAGCGCATAGGGGAAGACAAAAGAAATGAATGACGCCCGTACTTGCAGACACAATGGGCCGGGGACGCAAAGAAAAAAAAAGGAATAAAAGAATTTGCCCATTGAAACAGGTGAATAACTGCTCTCGTCAGCTGAGATCGCTTAGCTTCGGGACAAAGAGATGCGCCGCTGGCGTGGCAAAGGTTAGGACATCTCGAAGAAGGAAGATCGAGAGGACGACCACGCAGGAGCGTTGCGAACAGCAGCAATACCAGACACAGCAGCAGAACAGCCCAACCTTCGTGACTCGGGTGCTGCCCAGCACAACTTTCTGTGCGAAGAAACATGACCCCTCAGCACAGCTCGAAAGCCGTGAAAGAAAGAAAACCTTTTTTGTGACCGCTCAGCTCGTAAGAGAACTGTGCTGTTGAGATGAGCCGTGCAGGCGAAAAAATTGAGGAAGAAAGAGCGGAAACATGAATTATGGTAGAATCCTTTTTTTACTACTCTTTTATCCACGAGTCTCCCCGTATATTGCCGGTCGTGGCGAATACGTTCGTAGGAGATATTGAAATAAATATTTGATGCGTTGTATATCCAGTGCTTATATTCCGAGCACGTTAGAAGATCTGCTGGAAAGGTAGCCATCTCATTCAGCTCCTCAGAGGTTGCCACACTGCCTTACTTCATGGCTGCGCCACTTCAGCCAGAAATTAATGGCTAAATTCAAACATGAACACTCATTGAAGCAAAACCTTGGTCATTAGGCTAAAACTTAATTATGAACGCATTAGTTTAAGCAATTTGTTTGGGCCACGTGCTCATGACCTCTGGTGTGATCTGGCAGGTGGTAGCGAGTGATAGAAAGCATTCTATTAGGGTCTCACATCAAGCTCCGAGAAGATTAGTAACCTTGAGTGCATATTTAAAAATTATTGCTGAAAGCAAGACGTAACCCTCGTTAGCTCTTCGGGTGTGTTCCCAAGATTGCTGTTCCGGCAGTCTTTCGCACGTCTTTTGAACTGCTCTCCACTGCAGTTAAAAAAGTGCGGATACTTCTACGGCCGTATGTTCCCAAAAAACTGCCTTCATTTTGCATTTGTTTCAGCTTAAGTACACTATGGGAAAACAACCACCCAGTAACTACTTGAGGCATTTCAGGATTTGAAAAGACGGTATATTTTCAACTAAATGCAGTTCCTTCTGTACTTAACTGCAATTTAAGAAGTAGGTCTTTTTTACCGCTGAGCGCCGTCAATGAAAGGCTAGTTTTTAGCTCGATAGCTTTCGAGTTATAACATCAAACCCCGTCAATCTTCGTTGTCATGAAATTAGCTGATTATGATTCGCTGATATATAATTCGCTGATTACGATTCTCTAATATATGACGATATCACAGCTTGCCCTGATGGGCACTCCCGACTGGTCGTGAAAGGTGAGGTGACCTTGTGAAGTCGTCACAAGTTGCCCAACATGCCAGGTGGAAACATTGGATTGTAAACACGAAACCCTGCGGTTATCAGGCGTCACAAAACTCCCTAATTGCTTGAAAGAGGTTACAAGACCTTATAACATTGTCGCAACCTCCATTGATAGGCTCCTCTGATTAGTCCAGAGAGGCCCCGTGAACTTGTGACTTCATCAC